>NW_024870678.1:33108420-33799340 GCF_019054845.1 Dipodomys spectabilis | reverse complement strand
TGCCAATATTTGTGCTTGTTTGAACATAGTGTTTTAGGCTGGGATCCTGAATTATGAATGAGCAGCCAGACTGCAATGCGGAGTTTCATTTGCTGCTAAGAATAATGAATGTTTCTGTAACTTTACACAATTTCAATAGAAGCTCAAAAGCAAATACAGGAAAACAGTATAATATTGGGCATTGAAATGTTAAATGGATAACGTGTGTGTGTGTGTGTGTGTGTGTGTGTGTGTGTGTGTGTGTGTGTGTGTGTGTGTGTGTATGTATATATATGCATCTATATCAGATAGTTTATGGAGTCATTTTTCAAGTAAGGTCATATCTAAGAAAATAAATATCTCAACTCTGTCTGCAGTTAAAAAAAAAAAAGTAGTGACTCTTTTCAATGTTCTTTGTGTTTTTTTCTAGTTCTCCCTCTTTTTTTTTTTTTTTTTGTCAGTTGTGGGGCTTGAACTCTGGGCCTAGGCGCTGTCCCTCAGCTCTTCAGCTCAAGGTGAGCACGTGAGCCTCAGTGCCATTTCTGGTTTTCTGGTGGTTTATTGGAGATAAGAGTTTCATGGACTTTCCTGTCTGAGCTGTCTTTGAGCCGCGATCCTCAGATCTCAGCTTCCTGAGTAACTAGGATGACAGGCGTGAGCCACTGGCACCCAGCGCTAGTGCTCTTGGGTAACATTAACTGAAGAATATCAGCTGACCTTAAAAACTTTATTGTTATTATAGAGGTGATGTATAGGGGGATTAAATTTACATTAGTCATAATGAGCACATTTCCTTTCGTACAGTGTCTTCTGTTCCCACATTCTCTCCCAGGCCCTCTCTCCCATCTCCACCCACGAGTTGTATAATTCACTTCAGTGTTCAGTGTGTTCCACTGCTGCACTTTTTTTCACTTTTTTTCCCTGAGTTCTGTGTCTCCCCCCACCCTCCTGAAGATATACACATGTACATACCATATGTAAGGTAAAGAAGACAGAACCATCAGGAAAAAAGTCGTTTGTCTCCCTATCTTGGAGTTTGGTTCAGTATGTATATTATTTTATATAAGTATGAAGAGGCGCTTAGGCATTGCACCTTTGCAATTCTCTCCTAAGAGTATCTTCTTTTGATTCCACTATATTTGAGTGTCTAAAATCCTGTGTAATTTGGCCTATCCCAGTACATTTTAGGTCTAACCTCCACATATCAGAGAGAACATGCATTATTGGCCAACTAACTTTTACCAACTTTTTTTACACGAAGGTTATATATGAGACATTATGAATCTTTAGATGAATAGATCAAGGCTGATTTTTATTTTAGGAGTGGTTATTTTATGATTGGGTGACATCAATGCAACCTTTTAGAACAAGTGGTAAATTCTAGAAAAGCAAATAAGCATGCTGAAGTGCCATGGAGACTAGTTTAATTTTTTGCAAAAGTAGCATTCTCTGCATTGTTAAAGTTTGGCATTTAAACCTTGTGAATAGTTTCAAAGAGAGCAAAAGAGAGAAACATTTCACCATTGGAAATATACCCATGAAATTTACATGATAATCATGGCCTCTTGAAAAAATAAATGGGTAATAAAAATCATTTCTGGGTAGTTTAAACTATTTTCCCTAAGACTTTTGCACTGTAAAAGAAAGCCTCGATCTAACAAAACAACTGACTAAAAAGTAGAATAACATGAAAATGAATCATGAAAATACAATTTTCTCACAATTTAATCACTAGGTTTAAGCATAGCTTTTGAAAAGAAAGGCTTGTCCTTTTGTGAAAATTATAAATCTTACAGTGCTTAGAGTGCTTTATTTCTCTAACCTAATGAACTTCTTATAAAACCACAAAACATTCTAAAAACCCAGTTATTATATTTAGTCTGATAATTCTCCTTTGGGTTTTCTCTCTCTCCTCTTTCACTATTTTTATATGACTGTTGTATGACAGCATCTTAAATTTAAACGGGCAGAAGAGTCATTTATCTGTATTTTGGAACATCATAGTCAAATAAATATTTAATGAATAAATGAATAAATCATGATCCTATAATGAACTTAAGATAGAATTAGTCAAGACATGTAAAAGCAAAGAAAGAAACCATTTACTTTACCTTATCTCTCTTTAGAAATTATCTAAACTTTGTTTTTAATGAAAGTGGGTTTTGACCATAAAGATTTCTTTAAGAACATATACCTTGCTTGGATGGCTGATTATATTGCCTCTCAGATGTGATTGTTGATTTTGTGAGTATAATGCTCTCAACACACTTCCTCGGCTTGGGGTATATTTTTGTGTGTCCATATTACTTATATGTGTCCCTGTAATCATGGGGTTGGCATTTGTGCCTTTCTGTGTGTGGATCTGTTTCATCCTGCTACATGGAGAAAGTGCCTAGGCCCCAGGGCCCTTCACTGACCTACAAAATATTGGCTAGCAAATAGAAAAAAGAAAGGGCTAAAGAAAAAATAACATGCCTTTACAAATGCTAGAAATATGCCAGCGAGTCAAATACAAATCGAGTTTATCCAAAACTTCTAGGTGCCAATGAATCTTGCATGAGTGAGTGTGGGTCCGTTTAATAGCACCTGATATATTTTGTGTCAGGTCTCTAAAAGTAAGAGTGTCCCAGAACTTACAAATAGTTCAACCATCAGTACAGATCATATTGCCTCCACATTAATTCTTTTTAGCATACAACTTTAATCTTGTTAGTAACATTAAATATATGTAACAACATTATTTCCTTGACCTCTCATTTGAATTCTCAGCCAATTTTTGGCTTCTCTAATTCCAACACCATCTTTATGCTTCCTTCCACACCTCCATATTTTAACCAGGCAACAACATTACCAGTAGCCATGCTTTGAAGATTCTCTGTCTTCCCCTAGAGCATCCTCACTAATAAGCTTAATTCAGTCTTCCTAAAACTTGACTGATCTTCAAAGCCTGACCTACATACAAATCCTCAGGGAAGGCTTAATCATCAATAGGATGTAAAAGATTTCTCCCCTCCTTTAAATTTTTCTAGTGCTTTATCACTCCATTGTGGTAAGGATGCCTTTGTTTCTTTGAATTATGTTCCATGTATGTGCCTAATGCACTCAGCCAGAGAATATAAATCTTGTTAACAGGAGCTGGTCCCTTTGCGCCATCTAGCACAGTGAATATCATCATGTGGGTGCTTCATGAATACCTGTTGAGTAAATATACTACAATGGAAATATCACATTTATGTTTGATGGGAGAATCTGGGAAGCCAGGGGCAAGGCTAATTTTAATGTCAAAGACAGCCATTTAACAGCATGGGTGGGTAGAGAGCAGATGACATTCTGTGTGTATTTTGAAAGAATGACCAAATAATTGGGTGATGCGTTAGATGTGATGTATGAAAGCTGGTATTGTCACTTTCTATTCTGTAATAAGGGAAGGTAGTTGGAAACAGATGAGGGAAAAAAAACAAACAAACCAAGCAGGAACTTATTTTGGACACCATGGTAGGTATCAGAAAGGAGTTGTGTAGATGTATCTGTAGATAGGGAGAGAGAAGAAATAGCTAGAGAATCACTGACAGTGGTAGTATTGAGAGCTGTGGCGTCTTCAGGATCACTTGGAGAATCAGGACAGGTAGAAACGAAAGGAGTCTGGGAAGTGGAGCGTTCAACATTATAAGGACTGGAGAAGGAAGAAGGTCCAGCAAATCAGGCTAGATGCTCTAAGCAATCCAGGGGTTGGGGTGGGGGATAAAAAGGGGAAGAAGAGAGAAGGAAGGTCTAAAAGCCGTGGAAATGAGATTAAAGAGGTTGTGGTCAACTGTGCTTTATGTGGTGAATGTTTACATGTGTAGCACATGAAGGACTGTGTGTATTTTGAATGTAGTTATCAGGGGTAGGAGCAAGTAAACATGGCTGAAATTTAATGGCTGAATGAGTGAAGAATGGCTCTGACCGAGCATGGCCCAGAAGGACTTGCAAGACTGTTGGAGGTTAATTGGAGAACAGCAGTTCCTTGAGAATTTCTTCAGTATGATTCTGGGCTTTCTGGAGAGCTTATCCATGCAGGAGTGAAACCTCAGGGGAAAATGTCTCCAACCTGGGTCTCATCAGGATCTCTCCTTATGGGGTTTGGGACTATGATAGGAGCTGAGAGTTGTCCCAACTGGTGCTCCTGCTGGTGGCCCTTTGAACTCCTGCGTGCGACGGTGACCTCTCTCCTGCTTTCTTTCCTCGTGAGCCATCTCCCCTCATAGATCTCCCCTTGTACTCCTTGAAAGCACTTTCCTAGATTCTTCCCATACAGTTTTCTTTGCCTTGCTCATTGGTCAGTGAAGCATCTGTAAGACTCCGTTTCAAGGAGAGACCAGTGAAGCTGTGATATCATGTTTGTACAGATTACTGAAAGCATTGTCCTCTGAAATTTCCTCTCCTTCAAGATTGCCGTGGTACTGAACCTAAGACTCCTGGTACTGAACCTAAGACTTCGGAAGCTAAATTGACTCCACCATGTTTGCCTGGGCGACAAGATTCAGTCTCTGTGCTGGTGGCTAGGCCATCCTTCCTGTGTGGGCGCTGGCCCCAGGGCCTTGGCTTGCCCTCTGTATGAGGCAAGATGGCACCACAGATGCCTTTGTGCAGAGTTCCCGTCATGTATAATTGAAGGCAACAGAAACCTATAAACAGACAAAAAGTCAGTACTCTAAAATTCCTGTCTTAAATTCCATATGAGAGTTAATGACTTAGGAGAGTTAATAACCACAAAAATTTCCATACTCTAGTATAAGGTTATACTTCTTTCTTGGAACTGATGAGGATATTAAACTTTCTAAAAATTTTGCTTTGATACACCTGAATATCCAAATACCTATTTCCTTGTGTTTGAATGATACTCCATAGTTTAATCCATTATTAATCATAGTTTCAAATCAATCATTATTCATTCATTTGTTTTAAATAGTGGAGAAGTTACTATAGAAGAATGTCCACCCCCCCCCCAACACATACCTCTGAGGATAGGCAAATGGTTTGTTCTCAAATAAATGAATAGAAATAAGTGAAATGGAAAAGAAGTTGAGTATCTACTCCAAGCTAATTGAACATCAAGTTATTCATAGGACTATAAATTCTTTGGATGTAGATTGCTTTTAAAGTGAGTTTCTGTGGTAACATTATGTTCTTCTGTTTTCATTGTTCCCAATGAACTCTTGGATTAAAAACAAACAATTCCTTCCTCTACTGATATTAATCTCCTGTGTTTAGTAAACAGAGGTCTCCACCCAAGTGAAAATCCTTCACCTTGCATTATACAATCACTCCACCTTGTTTGCTTTCTTTTTCTTCAGACGTGTCCAACGGCCTTCAAAGGATATTTGTGTCCCTTCTGTCCCTGGATTCTTTTATTCTGTTGATTTGTCCAAAGACTTGAGAGGAAGATATTTTTAGGATTTGTCTTGTGGTGGTTTGTGCTTGCATTTGCTGTGTTTGATTCTTCCATTCTGTGAGCCCTAGAGTTCCTTTTGCCAAGAATCACACTAATTGCCTATTAATAATCTACGTTTTGTCTCCTTTACTTTTCTGAAAATGCTCAGATTATTTCATCTTATCGAATGTTTGTGACTTGCCAGTAGCTCAGTGGACTGGAACATCAGAGTCTCTGGAGGAATAATAGAATTAAGAAAGGAAGGTCAGGGGCTGGGAAGGTGGCTCAGTGGTAGAGCACTTGCCTTGCTTGCCTGAGGCCCTGGGTTCGATTCCTCAGCACCACATAAGCAAAAAGAAAAAAGCTGGAAGTGGCGCTGTGGCTCAAGTGGTAGAGCGCTAGCCTTGAGCTGAAGAGCTGAGGGACAGCGCCCAGGCCCAGAGTTAAGGCCCCACAACCGGACCCCTCCCCCCCCCCCAAAAAAAAGAAAAAAAAGAAAGGAAGGTCAATAAGAATTGGGTAGTGAGTCCATCTTGTGTAAAAAAGAGGTGAGGAGATGCGCTTTCTCATTTCAGCAACCTATGGCAAAGGTCAGAACTAGCCCTGAGCACATGGATGAAATGGACACCTGGAAACCTACACACCTGTCACTTATTCCTTGCCATCCAAATGAATTCCTGGTCTTCAGTACCTTGAACCTTGCTCGTATCTTTCTTGACATTTGTTTTGAGTATTGTTTTAATGTTCCACTTCCCACCAAAGACTTTCAGACCATACTGAATAATCATGAGAAACCAGCAATTACTGCTCTTATTTCTGGATGTTCCATACTAATTACATCCATTTAATTTCTCTGTCTCTGTAATTAGTATCACTGGAGTTAGGTTCACACGTGATGTGATGCAAATAAAAAGATGTGTTGAAAATATCTGTTTCTTGACTTCACCTGGGTCAGGAGGCTGTGAAATATACCTGAAGAGTGCATTGCTCAGGCACTTGCTGGTCTGTAGGTGTGAAGACATTGCGTTTAGAAAGCATTGCCAAATTTGTGGTTCTCAGGAGATATCTTGAGTTCTCTTTTGTGTTCTGATATTGTAATGCTTTGACATAGTGATTGTAGGTAGGCATCTATACATAATCTATTAACCTAATAGCAAATGATTATAATGCACTCTTTAACAACTTTTGCTTGATTTTTATAAATGTTTTCTGTGAATACATAGCATGATAAAATGATCCCTTTACAAAGATAGGAATTTCTAATCCCATCGTAATGGACAAGCAAAAACACAGAAGGAATGTCATTCCTGATATATTTTGGAGCTTTAGTTTCTTGTATTAATTAAATAAAAAATGATTTCATGACAACATGAAACATAGTTCATAATTTGTTCTTATTTTGAAGATGAGATAACACAATTTTAGAATGGTGGAGTGATAAATGGTCATTACTACAGGATGCTGATGGCTTACTTCTGTAATCCTAGTTACTCAGGAGGCTGAGATCTGAGTAAGGTTTAAAGCCAGCCTGGGCAGGAAAGTCTGTGAGACCGTTATCTCCATTTAACCACCAAAAAGCCAGAAGTGGAACTGTGGCTCAAGTAGTGCCAGCCTTGAGCAAAATAAATAAATGAATAAAATTATATATATATATATATATATATATATATACATATATATGTGTGTGTGTGTGTGTGTATATATATACCTCAACAGTACCCAGGCCCTAAGTTCTAGCATGCCACAAAAAAATCTTCACAAAATATTTATAACTCTTCGAAGCTGAGCGTCATAGTACTTGCCTGTTGTTACTCCTCAGCAATCTAGATGATCATTTAAGCCTGTGTTCATTTGAGACAAGATTGAGCGATACAGCAAGTCTCTCTCTCAGAATTCGGCAAGACCTCTTTCAACCCTTTCACCCCAGCTCTATGGACAGCATATAAAAGAGAATTGTAGTAGAGTCCAGACTGGGAAAAGAGAGACCGTGTTGAAAAAATTATGAAAGGGGATTGGAGGTATTACTGGAGAGGTAGAGCATCTGTCTGGTAAGTTAAAGGCCTTGGGTTTAAACCCCAGTATTGAAAAAAGCAGAACAATTTCTTGATAGTTTCTGATTACTCCTTGTTTGTTGCTTGAGCTAGTCAGTATTAACTATTGGCCTACCTATTGATGAAACAGACTTTTTCTTTGGAAACCTTTTTCTGATGATTTCTTTGTGTCTGTGTGATTGATCTTTGTTTATAACCTTAATCACCATGGGCATCCAAAGACTTCCCTTTCCTGTAACCCATATGCAGTGATCATACCCCAGATTCCAGATCCACTTCAAGCTAAGGGATCTGACCCCTGTGTTCCTATCCTTAGGGACTTGGAGTTGGTGAGACTGTAACACCATGTGGCTCTTGGAAAATTGCTGTGGTGGGGGGGTTCCCTCCTGGTCTCCTGCCTGGCAGCCCCCGCCCCCCCCCCCCCCACTAAAGTCTCTCTGGCCACTGATGTGCTTTCTTGGCTTGAGTGCTGGCCCGAACTCACTTCAGCTCTCCTGCCAGGTTTTAGGAACTAGGCCGGGTTCTGACAGAACTGCCAATGAGCTCTGGGACCCGCCGCACTCCAGATGGCCTCGGGGTTGTGGATGACACACTGGCTTCTCCTTCGCGGCCTGTCCTGCCAGGCCACAGACTGTGGGCACGGAGGGGAAGGCTGCTCACTTCCTTCCCCACCTTGTGTCTGCTGGGGTATTTATACCACAGGTTGTTGGTGCCAACCTGCTCTGCCTTCGCCTGGGGAAACGCAGCTCTTGTTCCTTGGCTAAGACATTTAGGAATGACCAATGGATTATTTTCCTGAACTTAACGTTTGGACTTTGGTTTGGGGAAAATATGTTCTCTTTGAATTGCAGTCTCTGCTTATTTCATTTACTCTGAAAGTGACGCATTACCCTAACGAACACATATCGCTCCAAGAAAAAAAAATTTTTTAACTAAGTGTTTATATTTTTACATTTTTATTAGCATTGAGGATTTCATTTTAACATGTCCATACATGCATACATTGTACCTTGGGCAGAATCCCTCCTTCCCTCCGTCCTCATCCTCCTCTCCCTTTCCCAAACCGATCTTACCAAGTTTTACTGTTCCATCTTCGCATATGGACATAAACGATGTGGATCACATTAATGAAGGCCTCACGTTTTAGTCACAGTTATGAATTCCACTTTATTCCCATCGCTATTCAGCCCCTCCTGCTGTCTTTTTCCCATGTGAAAGTGAGGCCTGCTCAGCTTCCTCATCTTCTGAACCCTACCCTGTGTGGTCTTCAGTTTGCTTCCTTTTCCCTACCAGACGTGTCTATTGCATTGATGACCATACTCAACCTTTGCTTCTTTGCTCTTGTTTTATCTAAAATGTATTCATTTACCCATGGTTGTGGATGCATGCCCAGACAAGCCAACCTCACTTTAATTAAATTAAGCCTGTGCTAGGTCGACTATTGATTAGATTCATGTCATCAGCATCTGTAAATACTATCTCAAGACAATCAGTGAATTCTTGTCTTCATGTTCTCAGGCATCTAACTCTGCTGAACCTCTTGTTTGTGCTTCTGATATGAACGTCTGCTTCCTAGCTGGATGTGATATCATTTTCATATACCCTATGCTCACTTGAATGAACAAGGGTTCTTGCTTCAGACAAGCTCGGCGCAACAATATATTCTCATTTCCAGTTCTTTCTGTTGTTTTCCTACATTTGGAAGGTGATCTTTCCAAATTATCTGGTTGTAAGCTTACAACTTTAAGCCAGACTGAAGGCATGGGGGGAAAACATCGTAGCATGAATTCCATCAAGAAAAGATAGAAGCTATTTGTTCCTACTCTCACTGCAAGTTGAGTTCCTTAGTAGATTGTTATTTTTTTTCTTACTGAAGCTGTACTTAATTAAGAGCTTTTAAACTTTAGATGCACACATTCATTTTCTGAACTGCTGAGAACTTTTCAGATTATATCTTTTTTTTTCTTTGCGAAATAAAGAGCCATTAAAAGGAACATTTCCCTCCAGTAACCCCAATTGCTTCCCGTCTATTCATTCCTTTGGATCTCCAGAAGAATTTAGACGGCCTGAGGCAAGTTAAGAAGAAAGGGAATCTGAGCCCAGAGCATGGAACTAAAAGATTGTGGGGACCTGGAAGAAACATAAAGGGGCAGATTTCCAGGAAATCAACTTATTTCTGTTTTGGCACCAATTGCCAGCCACCCATCCTTCCTGTTGCTCAATTACCATAGATAGCTTCTACCCTGACACATCTAGTTCTAAAATCCTGCATTTACTTCTTCCTATAAGATAAAAGAAACACTAAAACAAAAGTTGTATAGTTTGTTTTTGCTCTAGAGAAATTGTCTTGTATGTAATTATCACTAGTTACTAGTCGCATTAAAAAGTCTTTGTCTGTAAGGTACATGTTTGACTGTGGTGTCTATAAGGAAATGAAGTGATGAGTTTTGCCCAGGGTCTCAGTGTTTTCTTAGCTGGGGGGCAGGGGGACATGGGGTCCTGGTAGTCTCTCTTCCAGTGGGTCTTGTTTGTCATCTCCAGTGTGAAACTGTTCATCTTTGTTGCTCTGTGTGACCGCTTGCATGAAGCGGTCAGTCCCCTACTCCTTGAATGTTGCTGGCTTTTCGGGTACTAAAAGAGACATTTCAAATAAATTAATGAATATCTCCAGTCTCTAGTATTATCTTTGGCCCAACCCACATAGTACTCTTGGAGTAGCTCTGGTTCACCTAACTACTTCTTCTGCCATTCACCCACCAGATTATTATCCCTTATATTTAATACTTGCTGATTTGCTGCACCTCACCAGACCATGGTGCCCCAGGACACATACAGGAACTCATATTCACCACTGCATTCGTAGGGTAAGTGGACAGTAGAAGACAGAGACATGCAAATTACAATAACTTTGAATAGAGGGCTAAAGCAAACCTGGCCACTGGGTTTTAATCTTACCATTGATTATTATTATAAGCTAATTTAATAGTATGTCAGAGTTTGGAAATTCTTATGAAAGGAATTAACCAAGCTTCATGGAGCTTTTTCTTTTCTTTTTTTTATAGTTTTCTTATCTTTATCTGAAAATTAAGAGGAAACACATAGATGTATCTGGCAGCCATAGATAAAGAATAGCCAGAGCATTAATTTTAAGAACCATCATTGTTCTTTTGTCTGTGTTCCTTTGGGACTAAAGACATTTTTAGTTCTTTGATCTGATAGCATTACTAATATAGTATTACTCAGCATGGCCAGGGAGGGAAGAGGAGGGGCTCTGGAAAGCCTTGTAGGTGGTGATAACCCAGTGCTATAAAGTAAATAGAAACTAGGAAGATAGGACTGCATGGAAAGTCCTTGTATGTCAAGCCCCTTGGAGAGCAGCCTTGGCATTGCCCTTATTAACCACTGAGTTCTGCGAGGACCTCAGAGGACAGGGGGATGCTCAGAAGCAGTTACGTGTACTGCTTGAAAAAGCTTTACAAGGATCACTGTCCCTCCTGTGATATTTTGTTATTACTGAAAACACTTTTCTTTTAAATCAGTAAATTTGTCTGGACTGTGTTGGTTCACTTATCTCCCATGAAGGGTGTGAAAATTAAATCCAGATGTTTGTCTCCATCTATGATGTGATTATTATGGGAGACTCCGAAGAGGCCTCCGACCTCTTACGAAAGAGGATGACATCACTTGGATTTGCCATTGTTCTGTTTCTCTATGTGACATTGGAGCAGAACGGCAAAACATCTGGATTGGTAGGCAGGAAGAGCCGGATTAAAATAGATCTATTAATTATGTAATAGAATGCTCTGGTAGGCCACTGCATTATCTGCCAGATCAAAAACTCTGGATGAATATTTATAAGTTAGTGAAATATTGGATGAATATTGATAAGACACTGATGCTCAGCCTTCTTTGATTTTCTTCCTGCCACAGAAGAGCCAGCTTAGGAGTGGGTGGTTAATAGTTGTTAAAGTAATGAGTCATGGTCATGTTGGCCCTTCTCACAGTTTACAAATGAGATGCTTTCTTAAGAGAGTTTCTGGCTGCTTAATACTATTTTTTTTGTGGCACTAAGGTTTGAACTCAGGGTCTCTTAATTGCTAGGCTTGCTTGCTTGGCCGGGGCTCTTCCACTTGAGTCATACCTTTAGCCCTGCTATTATTACAGAATAATGATTCACGTATAAATGAATCATTATTCTATAATAAGCAAGTGATGATAATATTGTTTCTATATAGAAAGAAGCAGTTTGTTTTTTTTTTCCCTACAGAAGAAAAACCACTTTCCACTTGACTGTAATGTCATGCTACATGTTTATGCATTTCCTTTCTTATTTTGGTGGTACAGGGCGTTGGAAAGGGCCTTGCACTTGGCCGTGGACAAGGGGGCCACCACTTTAGTTACATCCTTGCTGCTTTTATTCCTTAATTACTTTTCTTTAAAAAATAGAATCTGTCCTTTAACCCTGATCCTATCTACTCCTCCCACCTACGTATGTTAACAAGCTTATTTGGAGATGGGGGTCTGACTAACTTTTGTCCAGGCTGGCCTTGAACTATAGTCTTCCCTCCTGTTGTGCTATGTAGCTGGGATTATAGGTGTAAGCCCCTGCATCTGGTTTAAGCACCGGCTTCGCGATCATTTCTCCCCCTTATGGATATTCATAATGAAACAAAAGGAGGAATTCGGTCCATACCATTGTTTTCCCTTTATATAGAGACTCTAAAATTGGATAAGCCCTTATGAGCTCCGGCGTTGACGCTCACCCATTCTGAGCAGGACGAGTATCTGGACTACTAAGTTAAATCCAATCTGACCATTTATTCTGCACTTGTTCAAGTAGACAAGAGTGCTTTCTTAAGGTAAAGAGTTAGAAGCAGAAAGGGCAGTACGAGGAAATTTTAGTTGCGATGTGATCCATCTTTACCCAGTGTTTTAAAATATATTTCTTTACATATGCTGAACATGCTTCATAATGCTAAAACTTCAGTGTCTGTCGAGTTAGTAAAATATCTTAAACGTCCCAGATCAATTGCATGCTCCTATTCAGTTTCACAAAAGTGCTCCACGTCATTAAAGAAATACCTACGAACTAAAAAGAAGGCAGGAGGTTTTATTTAGTTTTATTTTGTCCACAATGAGGTGCCCATATTTTCCTCAGGCATGCCAAAACCCTTGTGTTCCTGTGCAAAGAACGGGCAGTTTGTGCTTGTGCTTTCTTCTGAGCCTTTCTGAGCCTTCTGAGATAAACCAAATGCTCATTAAATGAGACAGTCGATGGTGCTCAGTTGTCCTCAAGCTTTTATAGTCAACCAGAAGGGAACCGTAACATTTATTTCCAGCTACTTTTTAAAATGGTTGCTTTGTATGAATCATAGTTAATAAGAAGTGGAATAGTCCCATAAAATCATACTCTTCTTTCTTCATCTTTCCTTCTGCTTATGAATAATAACATCCATCTTGAGCATAACCTGTTACCACTTCCAGTCACCAACTGGAGTGAAAAGTAAGAAGTACAGATATGCTTTTAGCATTTTTGAATTTATTGTTTTATTACCTTCCGTTGCTAGCTCAAGTTAAAACTATAAGGAAAGCTGGGTGCTGGTGGCTCACACCTGTATTCCTAGCTATTCAGGAAGCTGAGACCTGAGGACCACATTTTGAAGCCAACCTGGACAGAAAAGTCCTTGTGAGACTCTTATATCCAATTAACCACCCGAGAAACAGAAGTGGAGCCCTGGCTCAATGTGGTAGTCTAGCCTTGAGCCAACAAGCAGCTCTACAACCAGCCAAAAGACACCAAACCAAACCAAAACTAAAATAACAACCCCCAACCCCAAACCAAAAGTCTGTAATGATACTATTTTTTAAATGAGAAAATTAATTTTAAATACCTTATCATACAAAATTAGTCTTTAGGTGCATACCATTGTGCATTCTTCTCTAATGAAGTTCTAACCAGGGAACAGAAATCAGAAGGGAGCATTTTGTTTTTAAAGGTCATACTCAGGGCCGGACTTACTCTTCTGGGAGAGGAAACTAAGGAAGATTGAAGAAACTTGTTGGATCATCCTGGGCACTGGCTCTCCACTTCAGTGGCCCAGATTAGGAAAGTCAGCCTCTGGCTTTGTCTCATTCCTATGTATAAGCAAGCAGAAAGTCAAAGTCTCCAATGAGCTACCTGGGATGTAAGATTTTTGAAGTGTCAAAGTGTAGACTTTCAGAGTGGGTCAGGCTTCATTTGGAGAGACAGCTGTGGTTTGAAGTTGGGTGCTTGTTGAAGCTTGTTGGGTGCTGGTTAGCTGGTATCACTCACACTTTGTGACTTCTTTTTTTTTTTTTAGCATCTTCTCTAGGGGCAGATGTAGAGCAACTCCATTTCTTGCTCTGTTGACAGCTTTCTGTTCCAATGTTTCTAAATTTGGGAAAGGATATATAGTTTCTGGCAAGGCTGTTTGGAATAGTTAGTGGTAGAATTTTTAGGTATTATAATTTTAAAAAAATATATAGATTGCTCATTTATTCATTTACCAACTGTTAGATAAACTTGACTTACTACTTGAGATGGAGTGGCCAGCGGAGGCATATTTAAAAGCTGATATTCAATCGGAGACCTGAATAAAAAGAACGAAACCTGGAAATAGAGGGGAGGGGAGGAATCCCCAAGGCAAACAAACAGCAAATGTAAATCCTTGGGAACAACATTGTTGTTGTTCTACTGGAGGAAGATGATCAGTGGAGAAGGAAGTGGTACTTTCTCACTCATCTCTTCTCAGTATTGTAGTTCAGTGAAGGGAGAGGAGATGGCAGTGGATAGAACAGAAGTAGCAATAGGGTATAAGAAACCAGGGAGGAGGCCATGTGGCACCCAGGTGAATGGAATTTTAAGAATGAGGGTGAAACTTGGAATACCTATGCTCTGAGAAGCCATGGAAAGAGAGCTGTGAGAGGCTGATTTGTGTAATGTGGTGACACAGAGGTATGGCACTAATTAGAGTGTTTTCACTGGAACAGTGAGGATGACATTCTGATTGGAGGAGATCAAGAGAGTCTGAGAAAATGGAGTGTTAGAATTTTTTAAGAAGATTCTTTTAGGTACAAGAGAATACAGACATTAATGGCCAGTGGAAGGAAGCATGGCCATAAGCAAGACATGTATAACAACAAGGAATGATGTTTTAAAATGAACCTACTGTGGATTTCCATAATTGGAAAATCATCTGGTTCTGTCAGTTGAGAGTTGTGTAATGACAAAGAAATTCTCTGAAGATTTAATAGATTTGTAGGCTATGTTGGAAATGATTCCTAAAGTTAGCATGATCTCAGATCCATACCTCCAGCTCTTTGGGTCTCAGTTCATTCCTGTTTTCTAGTTGTATCCCATTGGGCCATGCAAACCACGTTTGGCTGCCTGTGGATGTGAGGTCACCCTGGACTCCTGGGTAGTGTTTCTTTTTTCATAGACCGATATACTTTTTGTATGATACTCTGCCATCCCTTCTCAAATTTGACAACCGGTTTCCCTGTGGTTCACATTCCATGACAAAATAGTATAACTCACAGATTTCCTGTGTGGAAGGAATATCAGCTTTACTCTGGGCAGGGTGGGTGTGCCAGACAAAGAATCTTCTTTGCACCCACGTCTGCCTCTTCAGGATCCGACTAAATACAATAGAGAAAGATGTGAATAATATAAATATTTCCCTCATCTAAAATCTTGGTAAAAAGAAGTTACTGAGGTGGGTGGGTTAACTCTAAGAGTTTGAAGGTTTGCAGAAAAGATAGAATAAACACATAAATCCTAGTACAATCATCCATCAGTAGCTAAGAGAACTGGTCTTAGGAACCAAATACTCAAGTTGCTTATACAAAATAGAATACTGTTTACATATAACCTATGCACATTTAAGTCCTTACAGGCTTTAATAAAATATGCATGATATAGAATTAGTGGTTACACTTCATTGCTTAGGGAATAATGATTAGAAACAGGCCTATAGATGCTCCATACTGATACAGTCATCAAGTACCTTCTGTGCATGTTTTATGTTAGTAGCATTGTTGGGCATTTTTGATCAGTGGTTGGTCATATCCATAGTATTGAATCTGAAGAAAACCAAAGACCAACCGGCTATGACAAAATATGGTGGATAATCCTGAAGACTGGCACTCACAAACTCTAGATCTGAGTGTGAAGTTGGTGAGGATGATATCCAGTTGGGAACTTGACATTATGAATAACTTAGGATGTGAGATCTGTTTGAAAGGATGAATGAGGTTGTCCATAGCAGTGGGTATCCCGAATCTAGAGAGCAGAGGGAGAGTTGGGCTGGAAATGGAAGTCAGGTGCATTCTCTCTCCTTCAGGTTAACTGGGGAAAATGAGTTTATAATAGCAAGGAGTGACAGACAGATGAGAAAAGACAGGAGCATAACAAAAAGAACCTGACTATTATCTTGTACTTGCAAAGAGGGAGCTAACAAGGGAGGTCTTCTTTGTTTGTCAAGGAAAAGCAATACTTTTGGAATACATAGACGCTTGTGAGGGTTTTGTTGTTATTTAAGAGAAATCACATTTGTAATTATTGCAAGAATAATGGTTTTTGCCTTTTGGTTGCCATACTCAAGCAGTCTAACAGATACAAGTTGATGGCATGCTTTGACTATGGAAAATCACAGCAGATGGTATTTTTTCCCCCTGAGTTTCTTAATTTATATGTTTTGCTGTGATCTGAGATGTTTTATGGATATCCCTTTAGAGGGCATTTTCATTCAAATAAACACCATTTTACAAAGTTACTGGTAATGAGAACTACTTGTTTAGGGGCAAATTGGTTCTTATACCGCCACTTAACTAAAGCATGCTTTTATATATTGCAATGTAAGTTCAAACTAGCAAACAAATGGATTCAAGATCAAAGAAGGTATTTCTGTCTATAAATCTGTCTATGTATCTATCTCTAATATAATTGAGTTAACTTAGATTTGCTGAATCTTTTGCTTCATTCTGGATGACTGTTTCCAGGGGACCACTGTCCAGGAGAGAGGGCCCCCTCTAGACTGACCCATTGGGCCTCTGCTATTTCCTAGTCCCCTCAGCGTTGTTGAAGTGCACAGGACACTCAGGGTCGCCTCAGTGTCAAACCTTAATGATAATATGAGTTGACAGATGAAAGGCTGATTGCAGCTGTCTCAGACCTAAAGCTCCCATTTGGGCCTATTTTTGTACCTTTGGAGAATTGTAGTGATGACCCGTGGCTCTCTTTGTTTAGATCTATTTATTACCCACATCATTTTTGGGACTTTTTTCTGATAAAAGGATGAAGAGCTTTCACATTAATGGGGTTTTTAAGCTACCATAAAAGATAGATGATAAATGAGATTATATTACTATTTTTTTAGTAAAAGTGATTTTTTTGGGATTACGAGTAGCCTTTTTCCAAATAACTAAACCTGTTCATAGGATGTTTCTTTATAATGGAATCCTATGAAATAGTAAGCAAAAGCTCATGATCTCTCCTAAGAGAAGGATTGAATGAATATGTGTGTTTAGAACTTATCTGGGATTTCCTAGTCTGCTAAGAGAGCAACTCCTGGCTTACTCTGTGGCTACTTTAGGAGGTTGTCCCTGGAAGTCTTTTTTGGGTGCAGAGTAGGGAAGGAAGAAAAGTTACCTTGGGAGCTGCTTTAAAATGAGGATGTCTGTCCTTCTTTCGAACATTTACCAAGACTGTAGAAGGAAGCAGCCTGGGCCTGTGTTTCCACAGAGCTCATCCCATGAATCCAGTAAGACTGACTCCCTCTTCCCTGTTCCTTCCCTCCCTTCCTCTTCCACTCCCCCTCCATCTTCTTCCTCTTCTCCTTCTCCCTCCCTCCTCCATCTCCTCCATCCTCTTCTTTCCCCTCCCACCCTCCTCCTTTCCCCTCCCTTTCCCCTCTGTCTGTCCTCCCTGTCTTCCCTGCTCCCTCTTCCCTCCCCCTTCTCCCTCCTCCCCCTTCTCCTCCCACTTTCTCTCTCCTCATCTTCCTCCTCTTCCCCCTCTCCCTCCCTCCTTTCTCCTCCCCAGCCAGTACTGTGTGTGTAATGCAGGGCAGTTGGTCCTCTGGGATTTCTTTTTTTTTCTCCAAGACTAATCTTGACCATTTCTGTCCTATAATTTAAATCATCTACTAGGCAGGTCTCTCACTTGCTGTCCAGTTTCTATCTACTCAATGAGTGAAATCACACCCACATCCACACACATACATACGCACACATGCACGCACATATGCATGCACAAACACACACACACATCTAGACAAAAGCACCAATAGAATAGTTTCTGCATTTCTATGTAAGACTATTACAAGATTTCTATGTAAGACTATTACAGGTTTTTTGTTGTTGTTGGTTGTAGAGGCTGAACTCTGGGCCTGGGCACTGTCCTTCAGCTCTTCAGCTCAGCCTAGATCCCTACCACTTGAGCCACAGCACCACTTCTGGCTTTTTCTGCTTATGTGGTGCTGAGGAATGGAACCCAGGGCCTCATGCATGTGAGACAAGCACTCTTCCACTGAGCCACCTTCCCAGCCCTACAATCTCAGAATATTTTAAACATTGCATATTGTCATCTGTGTGATGATCTGTCTTCCCTGTGGAGAGTTAAACACCAGCCACAGATCACTTGACACCTGCTTCGTCCTCACTACCTCAGGGTGCAGTTATGTAACAGTTTCCCTGGCTTTTTGTTGTTGACATTTGCGTCACCTAGCACTCCATGGGATTTCAGATGTCTGATTCTCCTGAGGTAAATGGACAAGGCTGTGCAGTGGCTTCATGCCAGCTAGGCTGGAAGTCTCTTAAGTTCTCCAGGAAGCATTTCTACATTTCTGTGGTGTCTTAAAAGGTCACTAAGCCAGGCACTGGTGGCTCACACCTGTACTCTTAGCTTCTCTGGGAGGCTGAGATTTGAGGGAACTAACTAGCAAAAAGCCAGAAGTGGAACTGTGGCTCAAGTGGTAGAGCTCTAGCTTTGAGCAAAAAATCTAAATGACTGTGCTTAGCTCCAGTAATGACATACACATGTGCATGCACACACAAATGAATAAATAACTAAATTAAGTAAATAGAAGAAAACAATAAGTCACTAATACCTTCTTCTTTCATTTTTTTTAACAAGTTCAAGCTCACACATGAATATTTGAACTCTAGATCTACTGTACTCTAGATCTACTCTAAGCAGCAGAGCAGTTTCCTCCAGACAATAATCTGACCTAATAAACAAAACAACCCATGTCTGTGATTATTGATAGTCACCCTAGAGCGCAAAGAAATGGAAACCCAGAGGACTTCCTGCTCTCAAGTCCTGCTTCGCTGGGGTTCCTCCGATGAGCAGGGTTCCCATCTCTCAGGGCAAGGTTGCCACAGCAGACCCTGCATAGAGGAGGATGTGGAGGGAGCAACAGAGGCTGTTAAACAAGAGGAACTTGCTAAAGGGATTTCATTCCCTTTCTGCTTCTGTCTTCCTGAGCAGCTCACCCCAGAAAAGCAGTAGCTCCTCCTTTGCACTCTTTAATGGCTCTGAGGCTCCCTCTGTTGACTGCTAGCCATTCTTTTGCATAATTGAATTGGATTTTTCTCCTGTCTTGGTCTATTTAAATGCTGCTTCTTTTCAGAGATATTAGTCACAGTGAAAATTTAGAGCAACCTAAATATCTTAGATTAGGTTAGATAAGTAGAACCTCCCAAGGGTTCCCAACACTGAGCCTTGACAGTAGTGGAGTGGGTGAGGAAGGATGTTTTCAAAAACCACAAAACAAGCCCGGTGCCTGTGGCTCATGCTTGAAACCCTAGCTATGCAGCAGGCTCAGATGTGAGGCTCACAGTTCAAAGCCCGCCAGAACAGAAAAGTCAAGAGTCTTTTCTCCAATTAGTCAACAGAAAAGCTGGAAGTGGAGGCATGGCTCAAGTAGAAGAGCCCTAGCCCTAGCCAAGGGGCAGGTCGTAGGCCCTAAGTTCAAGCCCCAGTAGGATCACATATATAGTCTAGTAACACTACTTGCAACGAACAAACAAAAAAACCAAGAGAGGTGTTGCTTAAGCAGTAGAGCACCAGCCTGGAGAAAAAAGAAGAAAAAGGAAAAAAAAACTCCAAAGGACAGCACTAATATTGGTGCGCGCACACACACACACACACAAACACACACACACACGATTATCATGATTGAAACTCTTTGCCAAGTATTTAGAAATGATAAAATATATTCTCACTATAGAATTATGAGTGTGAGCAAGTGCTGAATGGCCACAGTGTAAATGGGCAATGGTGGGATTCTAGACTCTTTGTGTTATTGCATAAATCCTGAGACCTCATTCATTTTTCCCCCTGAAAATATAATTTCCTAGAAAAGAATTTTGAAAGTTATTTATTAATGATTACAACTTTTAAGTTGTATTTTATGGTCTGCGCTTGTGAACCTAGATAGCTATTTACATTTCAGAAGCCCTTTGAAAGTAGACATTAATAGAATACATTATTATAAGGTGGTTAGACATGATTTTGTTTTAAATTTCCTGCTGAGAGAACTTGATCCCTCCTGCAGTTCAGGATTGCCATACATTAAAAACAAACCATAACGAAATAGCCCTGGATCTTTCTTAACTCAGGCAGTGTATGCATACACACACACACACACACACACACACACACACACACACACACTTTTGTGGAATAATAATAATTAGGGCTGTTTGAGGAGGAATGTTGACAGCTGCTGTGAGGTTGGGAAGCAGGAAGCCTTCCATGTAGGTTGAGGTCATCCAAGATCTGACCTTGAACTAGGCACTGTGCAGGAGAATTCTCACCAGATTCCACAGAGGAGTGGAAGGTTTCTGAGGTAGCAGGACCAAGTTCATGAAAGGCAGGAACACCTGCCGGTGTCTTCTCAGTGTCTTCAGACAATTCTCATAGCATAGTGTCTGATTTCCCAGCGGGAGTGACCCAAGGAAGCCAGCCAAGAAGAGTCATTTTTGCCCAACACCGGTCATACAGAATCACCACAGGCACATTCTCCAAGCCACCCACTTCAGGAGGGAAAATAAGGAAAATAATTTCTAACTCTGAATGAGTTAATAACAAGATTCCACAGCATCGCGTAGGAACATGTGTGCAATTGCATGTAATCTTCCAGGGCTCATCATCTCCAGTAGGTCTTACTTGCAAAGTTAGAAATGATAATGTCCTTAAAAAGGGAGCAATACCTTTTTAAAATTTGTTTTAAATTTAACCTTTTCTAAATTTAAACCAATGAAGCCTGTGGATTGACAAGTGGTAAAGTATCGTCACAATTTTGTTGATTTCTATTTCTTAATTAAAGGCATAGGAAAGCAAGTCTCTTCTTAAAGGAGTGAGAATATTGTTATTCTTTAATAGATTTTAAGTGGATAACTTAGAAATGAAATGTGAATCTTGCTGACAAAATGATAAAGAAGGAAGTGACAGCTATGTAAACTATTATTAAGATGAATATATAGAAGAGACTCAGGGATAGGAATTAGGGGTAGGGGAATCTTTTTTGGAAGAAGAAGATAAGTCTGTAGACATCACAATGTTCACCAGGCTTAATACCTCTAAAGTTGGAAATCAGATTCAAAATGTTGAGATTAAAGAACATCCTAAAGAATATGCTATTTAAACCTCATGAATTTTACAAGGGAACAATGGTTTGGTATTGATTTTCTGCGCATTATTAGGAAAGAACTGTTTGTGATCTGAGCATCGTTTGTGTGGCACAGAGGATGACGTTTCACAAATACACAGACACACACAGCGCTTCCTTCCAAATACTTCATCGCATCCCAGCCAAGAAAGCAGGAGTGCAGATTGTCATTCCAGGAAACATTTGTTTCTGGGATTGTTTTCTACGGGACTGTTGGATAGAAGCGAGCAGGCAAAATCCACCACCATAAATGAGTAAATTATTTTATCGGCTTATTTCTTAAAGTGCTAATAAAGGAAAGCAAACAATCAGAAAACTCTAGCCTGTAATGAAGGGGAAATGTGAGACCAATTGTTTCACTCCAAATTCTTCTGTCTGGGAAATCATCACAGAGCTTAGAAACATTTTCAGTGTGAGAGAAGTATTTGAAGACTCCTGAAGGATGTTGTATTTGTACTGCACAGCTCTCATGAACCACTGTCATGCCAGCGAGAGGAAGTGAGGCCTCTTGGAAAACCTGTGGCTGTGTTGCCCAGATGTCTACCTGACTTAGCCATGAAACCTCTTCTTAATTCTGCCTTAACTATAGCTCCCGATAAAGTTCTTCCTAATATGGAACTACTGCTAGCAGATTTAACTCTTGGTAAGGAAGAAAAATATTATTAGCCCTAGCGATTAAGAATTGCCATCCTAACCAAAGCTTGGCTTGGCTTAAAGAAATTAGAAGCTAATGTGGTGAAACGTGCCTGTGAATTGCTGTAGCCCCAGGTTGAAGCAGGGTGTCCAGAGATCCAGGATCTTTATGATAAAGTTTTCAAGACCCTATCTCAAACAGGATAGCTGGGCACCAGTGGCTCATGCCTGTAATCCTAGCTACTCAGGAGGCTGAGATCTGAGGATTGCGGTTCAAAGCCAGCCTGGGCAGGAAAATCTGTCTAACCGGAAGTGGTACTGCTCAAGTGTTAGTTAGAGCACTCAACTTGAGCTGAAGAGCTCAGGGACAGTCCCCAAGCTGAGAGTTCAAGGCCCATGATCAACAACAACAAAAAAGAAAACAAACAAAAAGAGGATAGAAATGAAAAGTCTGGGGGCAGAGTACAAGGGATAGAGTGCTTGACTAGTGTGCAACAGACATTGGAATTCATCTCTAGTATGGTGTGTGTGTATGTGTGTGTGTGTGTGTGTGTGAGAGAGAGAGAGAGAGAGAGAGAGTGAGTGTGAGTGAGAGAGAGAATATAAATGAATTATGAATTATAAAAAAGTCCCTACTGGCAAGGAAAAGTACCATTATTATATGTTCCTCTATTTCTAAAAGGCTCCTCTATGTAAAAGTGATTGCTACAAATCCTGTTTGATTCAGGTTACAACCATTATCCACAGTCCTTTTGTTTTTGCTCAGTCATTAAGTCAAAGTATATCTCCAGGCCCTCCGTGTGTTCTGAGGACTCTCTGCTCTTCTTCAGTGTGACTAAACTAAATAAGATTAGACCTGGGAGCGTGGAGACAAAGCTGGATTTTTCCATTGATTCTTGACAGCCAGAACTGAGTCTGGGGATCATTTTTGCACTTCCTCTGGCTGATTTTAATAAGCAGGTCAAGAAACTGGCTGTCCACCCTTGCACCTGCTGTGAACAACAAAAAAATATGCCGAGATTTGGAGCTCACCTCAGCATGTGTGTGTGTTTATGTCATTGTCTCACCTGGAAATTCCTGCCTCTTTTCAGATAATCCAGCCTTCCATAGTCATGATTTAACTCGAGAGATCTCAGAATGGCATCCAGAGACATTTTGTGATTAAAAACAAGTAGATTTGGGAAGGTTTACCTTCCAAGTTGCATAGGATTTCATCATTGGAGACCTTAAATACATTGAATTCTTGGAAATAGATTGAAGGAAAAGATAACA
This sequence comes from Dipodomys spectabilis, assembly GCF_019054845.1. NCBI lineage: Eukaryota > Metazoa > Chordata > Mammalia > Rodentia > Heteromyidae > Dipodomys > Dipodomys spectabilis. Next base: position 33,776,298 of record NW_024870678.1, on the reverse strand, counting down.
TATTGCATTTGACACAGTAATTCATGCCTGTGATTGCAGCTACTCTGGAGAAAAGGGAGGAAGAGGCAGGAGAATCGTGGTTGGAAGCCAGCCTGGGCAAAGTTAACAAGGCTTTATCTGAGAAACCAGCAGAATAAGGAAGCAAATATAACAAGCAGGGAGAAAGCAAAACAAGCAAAAACTAAAGGCAAAAGTACCAGAAAAGGGATCGGGGCATTGCTCAAGTTCGCCCCAGTGATTATGAATCGCCTTCCTAATCAAAGTTTGACTTAATTTAAAGAAATTACAAGCCCGTGTGGTGATACACACCTGTAATCCAAACTACTTGGGAGGTAGAGACGGGGAAATCAATGGATCCCAGCTAGTTGGGATGAAGTTTTGAAAACCCTGCCTCATACACGAGATTAACGTGAAAGGTCTGGGGCATAGTACAAGGGATAAAGTGTTTGTGCTGAGTTCAGTTCCCAGTACCACCAGATCAGTCACTCAAACACTCACGCACGTGTACAGTGTACATAGCAGGACTCAAACATCAGGACGGGACTGTTCGCCCATATTTGTGCCACAGGTACCTGAACATCATTTCTTGGGGTCTTTGCCTGCAAGCTGCCCCAGCCTTTTTGATGGCCTTTTTTAGTCTATTTGCCAGTGACCACTGTCCCATTTTGCCTTCTCTGAACTACGTGAGAGCTCGGTCAGGCAATACAAGATGTATTTATTTTAGATATAGAATGTGAATGCATACCAGTTACTGCGGGATGTAAGCAGCTTCTGTTGTTTACCGTTAGGGAAGCTGGGTTGGTTGGTACAGATTATACATCCCAAACACAAATCTCACAGCAGGAACAATGTAAGAGCTGAGTGAACCGCCACCAGACAAGAAAGACAAGCACGGACATGCTGCTGGCTCTCAGGATCTGCTTTGTCCTTACGTGGCAAATTAACTGAATGTGTGTGTATACACACACAAGCATGTGCTCCAGTCCTAGGACTTGAAATCCAAGTAGGAAAATCCATTAGACTATTATCTTCAGTTAACCACCCAAAAGCCGGAAATGGTACTATGGCTCAAATGGTAGCCTTGAGCACAAGAGCTCAGGGACAGCACCCAGACCCTTCGTTTAAGTCCCAGGACTTACGTACACACACACACACACACACACACACACACACACACACACACACACACACACACACACACACACACACACACACACAGACTTTGATATGTTTTGGTTAATGAACCATAAGAGAAGTGTGAATACTTAACTTTTACATTGCCTACTCCTTAGCAAGAAGAGTATGAGTAGAAACCATGGTTCTGTTTTTCATTTATTTTGTTGTAACTTCAGGATAACCTGTTTAGCTATTAATGACAAATAACTGGAAGATTCAGCGGAAGTTGTCAGACAGGGTCTAGACAATCCTGAAATAATTGCTAGACTTGTTTTCCATGTTTTGAACCTGACTTTCCATGGCAGATTTTCTGTAGGTTTAACTTCCTTGCTTATTTTCTGAACTTCAAAAGCTTGTGGATGGTTGCAATTTAACATGTCCATCTCTGTTCAGAGCCTCTGGATGCCAAGCACCTCTTCATTGCTCTCCCCATCCAATCCCATCTGTTTTGCTTGAATTTCGAACTAAAGTATAAGCCTGAAGAGAGATTTTTCTTAAAGTAGATGGAAATCCGTAGGAACACGTCTCAGCGACAGATAAGGTCATACTCAGATGACCTGTAACTTAAAGGTGTGTTTATTTCACCTATCATTTGGCCTTAAGACATCTTGTTAATATTTTCACCTACTTTATCATCATAGAAAGTCACATAAGCACGTTTATTGATGCCATCTATGGGGGCAGACTGGTTTTCTTTTCTTTTTCTTAAATTCTAAAAAATGAAAAGACAGGAAAGTATTTCAAGTAAACAGTACGTTTATTTTGAAAGCTCTGAGAGAACTCGGTGAGAGGGAGGTCTGAGGACAGGTTGTAGGCCCCGGCTCCTCCCACATCTCCTCCCTTGCACTTCTCACTGATTGCTTGATGGCTGTGTCTGCGCCGCCCTGGCTCTTTTCATTGGTTGAGCTGGCACCCAAGGAGAGTGTTTGCCCTGGCTCTTTTCATTGGTTGAGCTGGCACCCAAGGAGAGTGTTTGCCCTGGCTCTTTTCATTGGTTGAGCTGGCACCCAAGGAGAGTGTTTGCGTGGAGCTGCACAGCATTAGAAGAGGCATTTGATCAGAGCCCAAAGTGTCCCGATGGGCAACGTATTATCTGCCTTGTGTTAGGTCAACATCCTTTATCACTCTATACCTCATAGTTCCCTCTCACCTATTATCATTGAAGGTAGGTGGTTTATAGTCCCAAATCATCTTAGGGTGACTGTAAAACTTCCTACCTCCATGCTTATCTTTCCGAAGACCTCCGAATTAGCTAGAGGGGTGGCCCCCCATTGTCAGAATACTGAGGGATCTTTTAGATACAGCTTGAGTTTATGGGTTTTCTTACTTGCTCCTATTTTCATCATCCTTCCAAAGTAACGAATTCCCATTACTGTCTGCTTTATTATTCCTGCAATGGATGTACACTCATCATACTCCTTGGTGTAATTAACATTGTATTTTGGTCAGTTGGGCCCACAGTTTTAAATCTTATGTGCAAAGACAGCTGCTTCTCTTTTGTTACCTTTAGGCCCCAACTACCTGTTTTCATTCAGTAAACAAAGGTATTTATCATATTCTCAGGTGGTTGGTATAATTACTTCATTTACTGCAATTCCCTAAATCATTTGGAGTTTATTCTGGAGAAAAATGAAGTTCCAAATGGGGTTTTCTACTATAATTTTCCTTGTATGTTTATTTAAAGCATTCATTAGGAAGTCTTTTGCATTTTTCTCAGATACACAGGAATTTCTTCTGAACTATCACACTGCACTAAGCAATGGAGCTTTTTATTGCAGTTTTAATATTTGGTAAGACATCCTTCTCCTCCCATTCCCATAACTTTCTTTTATATCTGAGATGATCTTCATGAGGAAGTCAGATCTCTCTCCTTTCCTTCAGAAAACACCCAAGGGAACTGTTTGGACAAGGTAATAAAGTTCACTATATTTTTTTTTTGGATTTTGCACTAAAATTGATAAATGCAACGTCACTGCTGTAGTAACTAGTTTTGAAGTTCAGGTCAGAGGAGAGTTTCTCCTAAAGGCTTCATATTCTTTCATTTGTTTATTTGTCTGTTAAAATACATCTTTATTTTTGAATTTGCCTGTTGCCTTTCAAAAAGTTTGCATTTTCAATAAGTAAGATTATGAATGCAGTGCATCTTGACCAATGTCATCCCTTTACACATTCTCCCGCCCCTCCCAACAAACCCCTCCCCTCGAATCTTGTGACCACATCCCCTGCTTCCTCTCTATTTATTTACCCTCTCCCCTTAGCCCCTCCCATCTTTCAAGTACCAGGCTCCTGGCACTCATTTTGTTGGACTCTGAGTTCGTTTTGCTAAGGAATTTAACCACTTGAATTCTCCCCTTTTGTCTGTTGACTTTATTTTAGCTAATGGTAGGAAGATTCCATGGCAGCAATGGAGAAAAAAAAAGATTAATTAGAAGCCAGGTGCTGGTGGCTCATACCTGTAATCCTAGCTCCTCAGAAGGCTGAATTCTGAGGATCATGGCTAGAAGCTAGACAAGGAAGGAAAATTCATGATGCTGTCATCTCCAGCTCATCAGCAAAAAGCCAGAGGTGGAGTTGTGGCTCAATAGAAATATCTAAGTGTTTTATGTACTGTGTTTCACTGTGGTTTAAAAAAAAATAGTCCACACATGAAGATCTTTGACGTTTTACAAAACAATTACAAGGACAATAGGTTAGGAAAATAATGGATTTTTTTTATTGTGAAAACACTGTACAGAGGGGTTGCAATTACATGGGCAAGATAATGAGTACATTTCTTATCAAGCATTGTAGCCTCCTCCTTTGTTTCCCCTTCCCATCCCTTCCCATCCTCCACCCGCCCCCTCCACCAAATCCATCCCCCCCACCAAAGTTGTAAAGTTTGTTTTTCGACATAACGACTTTTATATCTCATTGTTGCAATGGGTCCACCTGTATCTCTATGTAAACAATTTGTTTTTGCCCTTCCCCTCCACAAATTATACCAACATCACATACAGTGAGAGTAGGGGTTATACCGTGGGGGAAGGACATACAAAGCAACAAAGAAATAATCTTATAAATATGTTAGAAACAATCACATGAAAGAAAAAAACATTTGAATATATTTTTAGGGTTCATTTCCCTAACATCAACTTGTCTGACCTTTTCTGCTTGACTCAGACATATGCTAGTTATTAATGGATATTTTTATGATTGACCAAAAAAAGAAAATCTACTTTTTGCTGCAGTAACATGATTTACGTCAGTGTTTATTCATCCACATGTAGAAGTGAGTACATAAAAACATGATATATATATATGGTGTATATATATATATACACACACACATATATTGGTACAATAGAACATTATTATTTAACTTTTCAAAAAATGGTTCTGTTCTTTTTGAACCTTGAGTACGCTATGTTAAATGAAGTAGCCAGGTACAAAAAGGCAAATAACTGTAGAAATGGCATTGCCAACATCAGTGAAATGTAAACATGAATGATAGAAGTTGCACAGCAGCTCGCATGGGTGGAGGAGGGGTAGAAGTGGGGAGTGGGGGTCAGAGGGAGCCAAGCCGCGGTTCCGACGGTCTGTGTGTGCTGGAGAGCTGCAGTCCATCCAGCACGATGCCCTCATGTAGTCAGTAGTAGTGGAAATTTATTCACAGCCCATTTTACAGGCTGAATGTATTAAAGGTAACTTCATTCGTGGACCCTAGCCATCACCATTTCCATATACTATATGGATACAGAGAGCTATGAAAACATTTCACTTTAGACATAAGATAAAAAAATGTGAATGTTTAAAATAATACCTACAAAAATAAGGGCTGTGTTGTCGTGGCACACACACACACACAGTCTGTGGAATGTTTTTCTCCCACTGAGATCACTCCCCGAAATTCTGGGGGTTCCTGTGGCACCTGTGGTCTGAGCTCAGCCCGTGAGCCCTCCCAAGCTGTCACGCGCGGTGTGGGTAATCCTTCAGCAATGACACCTTGCTGAAGGTACATCTGTGGTTTTGCTTGCAGCCTGGTATCCATTTGGCACCCACACACTGGTAATAATTTCACCGGGCCGTTTCCTCTAACATAGTGGATCTGAGATTTTAGTGCCAGAAAGGCTACCTTAGCCGTGCTTTTCAATCCAGTTTGAAAAGTGGTAGGAAATGATCTCTAAATCTATACTCCACGCTCTGGAGTCTTCCTGCGTCCTCTTCATACCTCCTTCCTGTCCTCCTCTGCTGCTGCTATTTTCTAAGTGCTTATTTTTGGTCCCCTCCTCAAGTTGGTATTGTTTCTTCCTGAAAAGAAATGACCTTACCCTTGAAGGTGCAAAGGAGAGCCCGAGGAAGAGGAGCCTGGGTTGCCTATTCCAGCTGGAGCAGCGAGAGCATGTTATTCTCAAATAAGCCAGCCTTCATTCCACCCTGGTCTTGGTGGGCTGAAATTCCCAACCTGCGGTTCACCCATATATCATGGGTTCAACACTGGGAGCCAATCTGGTCATGAGAGAGGGGCTGACATGTCTGTGCCCTCCCCTGCTACAGCAGCCCCTCTCTACACACACACACACACACACACACACACACACACACACACACACACACACACACACACACACACACACACACACACACACACACACACACACACACACACACACACACACACACACACACACACACACACACACACACTACATTACTGTTGGAGGAAAGAATAATTTAGAAGGTGATACCATCTAGGAATCGTAGGTCCTTTTTCTCCACCAAAGAAGGCAGGAAAAGTGGGAGCAGAGGCAAAGATTATTTGAAAGTAAGGGTAAGGAACCAGTGAAGCTGCACATGGCCTCCTAGCCATTGGCAGCTTGGTAGAAGCCCCCAGCTAGGACTGCTGGCTGGGAAGGGTGCCATAGGCCAAGTGAGGTCTATCTACCTGCTCCCAGGGCCAGAGGAAGAAGAGGAGGAGGAAGAAGAGGAAGAGGTAGAGGAGAAGAATGGGAGAGGAGAGCGTATAGATTTCTCGGTGCAGCAGAGTGAGCTGTGGGGCTCATGTCTGTGGCCCAGTGTGGTGAGATTATACCCCTCTGGGACGAGTCTCAGCTACTTAGGCATTAGGTGAGTCATTGTCCACTTCACCCCAAGGGAGGACACCTGTCTCCCCCAAGGATCAGCTTCCGGGTGGGCAGGGGTGTTGTTTCAGGCCCAGCTTGACTCTGTTACCCAGGGTGTTTAGGAAGAGGCAGAGGGTGCAGTCTCACTGCCTTCTGCCTCTCCCTATCTGTCAGGCTTCCCCTTTGCCTCTTCTTGAAGGGGATGTAGAGGAAGTAGGTTTATAAGGACAGGAAGTTCAGATCCTTGGTGCCCGCCCCCTACCCCACCCTTTAGTACCTGGTCAGTGTAGCAAAGTGATCTGAGAAATCCTGTCCTTTAGACCTTCACTCCCTTCTTCGTCCCCACAGCTGGCACTGAGTAGCTGCTTAGTAAATGGAACTAGGGCTTCAAGGAAAAGCCCGAAAGGCAATGAAATCCTCTTTATAATTTGGCTGAACACCATCCCCTTGTTATTCTTTCAGTTTCTTAGAAATGAGTCCCTTCCTTAGAGTGGCATTGTTTTTTCTTTAAGCCAGATTTTTTTTTTTTTTTTTGGTCAGTCATGGGGCTTGAACTCTGGACCTGGGCACTGTTCCTGAGCTTTTCAACTCAAGGCAAGTGCTCTACCACTTGAGCCACAGTGCCACTTCCGGTTTTCTAGTGGTTTATTGGAGATAAGAGTCTCATGAAATTTCCTGCCAGGGCTGGCTTTGAGCCATGATCCTCAGATCTCAGCCTCCTGAGTAGCTAGGATTACAGGCGTGAGCTACCAGAGCCTGGGTCTTTCAGCCTGATTTTTTAAAAATTCAGAGCCTTTGACTCTTCTGGATCATAAGTTAAGAAAATAAGGTGAGACTCTTGGGAATAATGAGGTTGAAGATTCCAGGTTGAAACCACTGGTGTTGGATGGAGAGACAGGGCAGAGGTTCCAGAGGCTGACACAATCTGGCTGTCAATACAAGGTCACGACTTTGACTTTCTATCCTGGATGCAATGGAGGATGTAGGATGAATACCCTGGGTTAAGTTGGAGGTAAAGTATTTCTGTAAAATATGTCATTGAATCCTGCTAAGGAAATACACCATTCTCTTTCGGCCTTGACTGAAGCGTATTCTTTGGTGGGACTAGTTGAGTTCCTTAATTTGTTTTTTGTTTTTGTCAGTGCCAAGGATTAAATTTAAGGTTGTATGCTTTACCATTGAGAGACAGACCCATTCCATTAGTTAACAATCTTGCAGAAAATTGGGAGAGGGAAGTGTTAACAAATTTTAATATCACAAATAAAGTTTCTTATTCTAACTGGGATAGAAAAAAATTCTCTGTATTGTTACATTAATAGAAGTTGTGATGGCAAAAGCTGATTCAAATTTTACCTTAAAATTCCAGGTCAAAGAATGATTTGAGGCCTGGAAAAACCTTTCAAATCTATAAAGATTTATGATGTACTCTCAAGTTGTTTTCAGCAGCATAACATAATTTTTTTTTTTTTTGGTCAGTTTTAGGGCTTAAACTCTGGGCCTGGGCACTGTCCCTGAGCTTTTCAGCTCAAGGCAAGCTCTCTACCACTTGAACCACAGCACCACTTCCAGTTTTCTGGTAGTTAATTGGAGATAGAATCTCATGGACTTTTCTGCCTGTGTTGGCTTTGAGCCAGGATCCTCAGATCTCAACCTCCTGAGTAGCTAGGATTATAGGCGTGAGCCACAGGTGCCCAGCAACACAGACGCTTTTTAAATGGTCTTGTGAATTTGTATGACAAATATTTGTTTATTTCTTGGATGGTGTGTGTGTGTGTGTGTGTGTGTGTGTATGTGTATGTGTTGGTTCTGGGACTTGAACTTAGAGCTTGGGTACTATCCCTGAGCTTTATCTGCTCAGGACTAGCACTCTACCATTTGAGCCACAGCTCCACTTTTGGGTAGCTAATTGGAGATAAGAGCCTCACCCACTTTACTACCTGGGCTAGCTTCGAATTGTGGTACTTAGATCTCTTCCTAAATAGTAAGTAGCTAGGATGATAGGTGTGAGTCACCAGTGCCTGACTATAGCTTTTTAAAAAATGTATTTTATGTACTCAAATAATATAAAACATCTACAGTATTATTTCCACACTGAAAATGATGTGATTCCCTTGCAACTTGATACAATGTATATTGCTATTATAGTAATTAGAATTAAAAAATGTATTGTTATTATAAAGGTCATGTAGAGGGGGTTACAGTTGCACAAGTCAGGTAAAGAGGACCTTTTGGACAATGCCATCCCTTCCGTCTCAGTAATTATACTTTTTAATATGTGAGTATTAGATATCTGGGAAAGTTTCTAGGAAGTTCCACATTCAACAATTACATAATCTTTCTAAACTAATAACTTTGAGAATTGTTAGAAGCCAAATGAATGTTTTAAACAACAAAACACTTAGAAGTTACTAATATTTTGTTTACTCTTACTTTACTAGCATGTAATTGACAAAAATTGCATATTGGTATCGCCAAGGTGAACAATATTATGATTGGGTACAGGTATGTGATGTGAAATGGTTAATGTAATGCACTTAGCCCTAAGATATTAACAGGATAGACAATACCTAAATTCCTAAATGTGGAGTGGGGAACATAAATGTTGTGTTCCCACTGCAAATGCTTCTGACAGTCTTCCTATGCGTCTGTCTGAATGCTGTTCCTGTGCAAGGCTGGCCGGGGAGTGTGCCTTTGGTCTCAGTGCAGGGGGTGAATCTGGAGAACAAGGGAGCAGAGCTCCTCTGCAGAGCTGTTGCCATAGTGATCATGGAGGGACTGCTGGGAGCAGAGTCCTAAGTTCCCTTAGTGAATGCTGTGTTTGGTGTAGAAACTGATTGAATTAGGACAACTTCCAAACGCGTGGAAAACAGATAGGATATGAGGAAAACAAACTACAAGACTCCAGGTGTGATAAAAGGTACCTTGGGATCTTGTCGTCGTTGTTCTGGGTGTGTGGGTTTGGACTCATTTTTTTTTAAATCAGGATGAGTTAGGATTCCTACACAGAATGCGTGGAGTAGACTTGGAAATAACTTGGAAAGTTTTAAATGTTTCTCTTCCTATTGTATCTGACCCCCAGATGCATGGAAAATGAATGGAACAATTACAGTTTTATATTCATGATTTTTGCAAAATTTAAACAGCCATTTATAGTAAAAGCTTGAATATTTAGAGGTTAGATGATTCATATGTAAGTATTTTTAGGAGATGGTATCTAAAGCCTAAGAGGTTAGTGCTTAAATGTTGTCCATTTATAACAGAGCTAAATAGCTTTCTCAAATTAAGGAACAAAGTATTTTTGAAACCTGACTTGAAAACTTTCACTTTCTTTGTATTCTTAGTACTATAGATTCTAAATTCTAATTTTTAAATATACAGACATGTTTTTATGTCTTCATGTGAAAATAATGAATTAAAAATATATCCTTAATTTTATTATATTACAAATCTTTTTTTTTCTAAATTTATCAAGGTACACTGGCAAATAAAAAATGCATATATTTAAGGGGTACAAGTATAGAACATGTAATTATTATCTATATTCACCATGCTGTTCAAGAGATCTCCAGAAATAATTCTTACAACATCCATAAAACTTTGTACCCTTTAACCAGACATTTTTAGATTCTCCATAGAAGTGAAATCATGCAGTGTTTGTATTTCTGTGTTTGGCTTACTTCATTTATTATGCCATCACTTAGTTTTATCCATAATGTCAGACATGTTAGATTTTTTTGTCCTTATTAGTTATGGATAAGAGTGAATCACATCTATCTATCCATCTATTCATCTCTCTGTTTTATTTATCTATTCCTTTATTGGTAGGCACTTCTGTGAATTCTGTACCTTGCCTCTTGAGACACAATGAACACAGGGGGCAGGCATCTGTGATGCCGATTTCATACACTTTGGATCTATCTATCTATCTATCCATCTACCTACCTACCTACCTATCTATATCTATATCTATATATAGAGAGATAAATGTAGATATTTATATCTGGAGGTAAGAGATCCTAGGGAAGTTCTATTTATACTATTCTGAGGAGAGTTCATACCGTTTCCATTAAGGGTGCACCAATTATCCATCTCCACAAAGGAGCAAGGATGTTCTCATTTCTCCACATCTTTCCCAACATTTATCTTTTGGCATTTTGATGACTTATCTGAACCCGAGGTAATGTGTGTGTGTGTGTGTGTGTGTGTGTGTGTGTGTGTGTGTGTGTAACTAATGCTTTGTGATGGTAAATGTTTCTCATGTGCCTATTAATTATCTGGGTATTATTTTGAGAGATGTATAGTAGGACCGTTGCAGAAATTAGCTTGTATGAATTCTTGCTTTTGATTTATTTGAATTTCTTGTGTGTCTTGGATATAAGCCCCATACCAGTTGTGGCATTTGCAAATGCTTTCTCCCATTCTGTATGTTGTCTCTTCACTTTGCTAATTATTTTCTTTGCTATGTTGAAGCTTTGTAGTTTGATGCAATCACACTTACCTAGTTTTTGCTTCTGTTGGCTGTGCATTTGGAGTCAGACCCGGAAAATCCACTGTCAAAATGCTTTTTTCTTTTGCATCCTTACAGTTTTAGGTTTTTAGGATTTAAACTTCTCAAACATTCAATCCCTTTAAAGTTGGTTGGTTGTTGTGGTTACTGTAAGGTACAGATCCAAATTTATGTTTTACATGTGGGTACCTAGTTATCCAGCACCATGTATCAAAAAGGCTTTCTTCATTGTGTATTCCTGGCATCTTCATCAAAGATAATTTATGAAATAAATGACTGTAACTATAGTTATCTTGTATGGTTTTATTGTATTTTCCCCTTATGCTTTGTATTTTGTCCCTGTATTCTTTGTGTCAGTTTGGTGCCTTATTGCATGGTTACTGGAAATTTTTAGTTTGAAGTTAAGAAGCATAGTATTTCCAGATCTTTTATTTTTGTTGTTGTTATTGTCATGGTATTCTGTGGGCTCCTGTAGCATCTACAGTTGCCCAGATCTGTTGTTTACTTATTCATTTCTCCTCACGATGGACTATGCATTGGTGAAATTTGGTATTAGAATAATATCGTTGCCTCTTTCAAACTTCAGTTTTGTTATTTGATGTTTAGCTGCTCCAGTGTTGGACACATGTACATTTACAATTCTGTAGGCTCTTCATGAATTGATCTTTCTGTCAATATATAATTGCCTTCTTTGTCTTATGGCATTTTCTGACAGTATACTTTGTCTGATACAAATATAGCGGCCTATTCTTCTTTATTTGCTGTTTGCATGGAATATTGTAATCTGTTCCTTTGCTTTCAGCTGACATGTGCCTTAAGTGATACTCATGTGGGGGACATATAATTGGATCTTTCTTTCTTTTTTCTTGAAACCAATGCTTTCCAATACTCTATCTTTTGATTAGCAAATTTAACCCATTTATATTTAAAGTAATTAATGGTGTATAGAGATTTGCTACTGCTGTTTGTGGTTTTCTGATGGTTTTATATTTCATTTATTCCATTCTTCTCTTGTCCTTTTTTGTGATTTGATGATTATTTATAGTGGCTTTCTTTCTCTTCTAGTTATCTTGTGTGTACGCATATAGTTCTTTTGCTGTTTTATTTTGTTTGGGGCAGTATTGGCGTTTGAATTCTGGGCCTTCCTCAGGCAGTCACTGTACCATTTGAGCCATGTCTGCATCCCTTTTTGCTTTGGTTATATATTTTTAATAAGTTTTTTATTGTGAAAATACTGTACAGAGGGGTTACAGTTACATGAACAAGGTAATGAGTACATTTCCTATCAAGCATTGTTGCTTCCTCCTTTCTTTTCCCCTACCATCCCTTCCCTCCCAGCTTTGGTTATATTTTTGAGATAGGTTCTTACATTCTTCTTGGGCCAGCCTGGACCATAATCCTGCTGTTTGTGCTTCTTGCCATAGCAGAGATGGCAGGCAAGTGCCAGAATTCCCAACTTTTGTCAGTTGAGATTGGGTCTTGTGAACTTTTTACTCTGCCTGATCTCAAACTTCTTTCCCCCTGATCAAAGCCTTCTGAATAACTAGGATTACAGACATAAGCCATCTCTCCTGCCATATATTATAGTTCTTTTCTAAATGCACTTAACATGAAATTTGTATGAAACAGTTTTTATCAGTCTATTTTAAGCTGATGTGCTTTAACTTTGACTACCTACAAAACTTCTAGACTTTAACTTTTCTTGCTCACACTATTATTGATGTTACAACTTATATCTTTTTATATTGGCCACTAAAAATGACTGTAATTATAGTTATCTTAAATATTTCTGCTTTTTAACTTTTATGTTAGGGTTAAAAGTAATTTATATACCACTGCTTCAGCATTAGAGTGCTCTGAGTTTGACCACACTATTGTTTTTATGTGTTTACTTTCTTAGCTTTTCATCATGATTCTTTTTTTATTTGTTTGAACAAGTCCCTTTAGCATTTCTTATAAGGCAGGTGGTAAATTCTCTTAGCTTTGTTTTTCTAGGAGAGTTTTCATCTGTCCATTTTTGAAAGATCAGTTAAAAATTTTATTGTAAAGATATTGTACAGAAGGGTAACAGTTACGTGAGCAAGGTAATGAGTACATTTCCTATCGAGCATTGTTACCCCCTCCTTTGTTTTTCCCCTACCATTCCTTCCCTTCCCACCTCCCCTGAAAGATCACTTTGATGATGATCACATTCTTAATGTTATAAATGCATCCTCCCAGTCTTTTCCTAGTTTACAAGTACTCTGCTGAGAAATCTGTTCATAAAACTTATAGACATTGCCTTTCCATAACAAGCATTGTTGCTGCTTCCCACTGCTCCTTTTCAGCTGCTGAAAATTTGATTCTGATGTGTCCTGGTGAGGATCTCCACTGCATTTGCTTGGGCCTCTGGGATTACTAGATCTCAGTGTTGGTTTCTTCCTAGACCTGGGAGATTTCAGGTTAGCTCAGTGGTACTGAGGGGCTACAGTGGAACAGAGGATCAGGCAGATTTCATGTGACCCCCAGCATTTTCATACTGGGAAGCTGTTGCAAAAAATTGGGTTACCTTCACCTATGAGTTATGAATAGTGTTACCTTCACCTATGAGTTATGAATAGTGGCTACATTACCTATCTCCAGATCAGATGTCTTGTGTGAGAACATTCTGGAAACTTTTGTGGGTAATTTGGATACAAGAGTGTTTGAGGAAGTGGTTGGAATCAATTATTTCACTCAAGAAGGGTAAGAAGTGACTGAAGGCATGGGCTTTGATGGCAGGCAGAGATCAATGGTCTGCCCTCCAGTATTTTTGCTATGCAGGACAAGTTGATTAACCTTCCTAATTCAGAATTCTCTCTGTCTCTGTCTCTGAGAGAGACAGAGAAAGGAGAAAAAGAGAGTGGATTTCCTCATAAGAGTCTTCGTAAAGCTTGAATTAGATAATAGGAGAAATGCATTGTGCCTGCCACATGCATTCCAAACAGATGATCGATTTGGACAATTATTAAAGATGAACTTAAGAGCAATACACTACTATACATATAAGCTTGCTAGATGGAGTACAGGAGACTCCTTCCACTTGCGGCATGCAGTTCCCTCATGGAGCCGCTGTGTGTGCTATGTGTGTGTTATGGCATCCATAGGATCTGTGATGCAGTCTATCTTTTTCTGTTTTTTTTTTTGTTGTTGTTGGTCAAGGCACCTGAACTCTGGGCCTGGACGCTGTCCCTGAGCTCTTCAGCTCAAGGCTAGCGCTCTACCACTTTAGCCACAGCTCCACTTCTGGCCTTTCCTGCTTATGTGGTGCTGAGGAATGGAACCCAGGGCCTCATGCATGCAAGGCAAGCACTCTACCACTGAGCCACCTTCCCAGCCCCGGTACATCTTCTTGATGACAAAGGTCTCAGTGTCATTTCAGCCCTGAAGCAACTGAAAGCGACAATGCCCCCCTAGTGATCACTGAGTGACCTGCCAAAGAATCTGACAGCCCCGTGTGCTTGGTGCTGAATTGGAGATGGTAGTTTTCAAAGTCTCTTTAAATTGACATTTCCTGGATACCTATAGCTCACACTTGTAATCCTAGGTACTAAGGAGGTGGAGATCTGAGGATCATGGCTCAAAGCCAGAAGGGGCAGGAAAGTCTGTGAGACTCTTCCAATTCACCACCAAAAAAGCTGGAAGTACAGCTGTGGCTCAAGTGGTCGAATGCTCAGGGACAGTGCCCAGTTCAAGCCCTAGGAACAGCAGCAAAACCAAACTCCTGAAATTTGATTACATAGTTTTACTTTTTTTGTCAGTTGTGGGGCTTGAACTCAGGGCCTAGGCACTGTCCCTGAACTCTTTTGCTCAAGGCTAGCACTCTGCCACTTGAGCCACAACTCCACTTCAGTTTTTCTGGTTAATTAGAGATAAAAGTCTCTTGGACTTTCCTGCCTAGGCTGGCTTTGAACTAAAATTCTCAGATCTCAGCTTCCTGAGTAGCTAGAATTACAGGCGTGAGCTACCAGTGCTCATCTTAGTTTTACTTTTTTAGGCTCTGTATTTGTTTTTAAATTTTATTTCCATCTCCAATTTCAGAATATTGATGTTTAAAATTTTTTTACATCTTTTATAATGGGACAGGCACTGTAAAATATATGTGAAATTCTGCCAGGTGCTGATGGCTCATGCCTGAAATCCTAGCCACTCAAGAGGCTGAGAGCCAGGATATTGGGTCAATGCCAGCCCAGGCAGACAAATCTCTCTAGTTAACCAACCCAAAGCCAGGAATGGAATCTGCTCAAGTGTTAGAGTGCCAGCCTTGAGCAAAATCCAAGCAAGAGCACAAAGCCTCAGTCCTAGCACAAAAATATTTCAAAAAAATTAAATGCAGGCAAGATTCTGTCAAATTATTGGATATGTGTTCAGATAAATGATTTAAAATGTATGTAGAGAAAAAAGAAGTTTAGATCGGAAGGTGAGAATAAGAAATATTATCAGTACTGTAAAATACAGAATTCGAAAGTGTGAAAATACAGGATGACATTCTTTTTTTTTTTTTGGTGTGGGGCTTGAACTCTGGGCCTGGGCGCTATCCCTCAGCTCTTCAGCTCAAGGTGAATGCTCTACCGCTTGAGCCACAGCACCACTTCTGGTTTTCTAGTGGTTTATTGGAGATAAGAGTCTCATGGACTTTTCTGCCCAGGTTGGCTTTGAACCGTGATCTTCAGATCTCAGCCTAATGAGTAGCTAGGATTACAGGCGTGAGCCACCGGCGCCCGGCCAGGATGACATTCTTGAACTTGCTTAAGACATAGATAGTAATTTAATGAAAAATAATAAACATTTGAAGTATTGCCTGGGATAAAGTCACATATATTTGGGAGAACTATGTCTTTAAAAAGCCCATACTAAATTTTAGTTATCAAGTTCATGAGCATTGATACCTGTTCTCTGTGTTCTTTCTGTACTGCAAAATTAAATGCTGTGGTTTGATTTACTGAAGTTCTTGCATTGAAGTACAGTTTCATGTTGAAATGAAAGGCTAATATGAAAGTGGAATTTGGGAAATTTTCAATAGTCTTCTTCTGCTGCGCTGGGATTTTCAGAGCTCACAATAGAAAAAAAAGTTCACTGTTGTATTTTCCTTGCAAAATCAGGAGTTGACCACTTTTTAATGAAGTGATTTTTTATGTGCGCCAAGTTCACGCAGCCCTAACTTGAAGCTCTTCTATGACATCTGTGCTGACTAGAAATACAATTCATTGAGGTCAGAGGCCCTCATAGTATTTTACTGTGAGTATTTATGTGGGATTTAGTAGGGAAAAAACCTTAGGCGTTGGAACAGCAGTTTGTCCCAGCAAATATGGCTTTCATATCATTCACATTCCTGTTGACATTCATCTCATGACTGTAGTCTTCTTCACCTGTCAATGTATTTCTTGTCAGTGTGCTCAGTTGTTTGTTTCTGAATTCATGTAATCTGGGCTGTGTTGTAATTCTTTTTGATTTCCCTCTTCTCTCTGGTCTTCCAGGGAGAAAACCCATCTTTTCAGTTTGCATTCACAGCAGGCCCAACCAACATGACCAGCACACGGTAGGGGCACAGGGAAATTCATTAAGCAATCCATTTGCAGATCTGCTAGGTTTCAATAAAACACTAACTTCTAATAATTCTACTTATTATTCCATAACTCTCCAGACACCATTGTGCCTTGTAAGCCTCATTGTTGAGCTAACTCTGGTTTTGATTAGCACATAGGATTCTTGTATATTTATGAGGTGATGTTTTGAGGCTTGTACACATCAAATAAGGATAATGACCATAGGCATTGTCTTTCACTTTCATAGCTTCCCTATAAAGAGTGCCTTACATATCCGTTGTCCTAGCTATTTTGAGATGTGCAAATGCACTATTAACTTACTGTGAGGTGGAACTTCAGAACTTCTTCCTAATTGGAGCTTAGGGCCCATCGGCCCAACATGAACCTGGGCTGAGTTTCTCTGCAGGACTGACTGGAAAGATCAACAAGAACTCCACTCATCTGGAGACTGGTCCAGCTCTTCATTCCTCCAAAATAAACTCGTTTCCTTGTATGGTAGCTCTTCAGGCAGTGTTCCAGACAAATAAAACAGAAGCTGCCGGGTCTCTTGAAGCCTCGCGTCAGATGACAGAAAGTCATTTCTGCTGCATTATTAATCAAAGCAGGCACACGATGAGATCAGATTTAAAGGAAGGGGAAATCAATGCTACCCCTTGTTGGAAGGAAGGGCAAAGTCACATTGCATGGGTGGGGACATCCTGGGACAGTGGATTTTGTGGCCATAACTTACAGTCTATCCTCTAATCCCCTCTCAGGAGGGCAAGAATTTCCTCCAGCTTTGCACTGGGCATCCAGCTCCAAGTTCTGGATTGTGCAATCTGCTACTGGCTCAGGTATAGATGAGGCCCCTGGGTGATTAGTCTGGATCTATATACCTGTTGATGTGAAAGGAAGATAGCTGTTTTCCATTTATCCTACATGAAATGGTGAGACAGGACAGTGCATGTAATGGAAAAGAAATAGCAAAGATGATGCAAAGTCTTCCTGAAATCTCATGAGCTAATGTTCAGCTCCTTGAACCCATTCCTTGAGTCTTTAAAAATGTTTATTTTGGGCTGGGAAGGTGGCTCAGTGGTAGAGTGCTTGCCTTGCATGCTCCAGGCCCTGGGTTTGATTCCTCAGCACCACATAAGCAAAAAGAAAAAAGCCGGAAGTGGCGCTGTGGCTCAAGTGGTAGAGCACTAGCCTTGAGCTGAAGAGCTGAGGAACAGCGCCCAGGCCCAGAGTTCAGGCCCCACGACCGGACCCCCCCCCAAAAAAAAATGTTTATTTTGATAGTACTGGGGCTTGGACTCAGGACATCATACTTGCCACGCTGGTGCTCAACTACTTGAGCCATGCTGCTAGTCTTATTTTTGTTGGTTATTTTAAAGATAATATCTCTCTTGCCAACTGACGGTGCACCTAAGCCAGAATCTACCTTCTTTAGGCTTCCCATCCAGACTAGAATAGCAGGCTGGGTAGGCTTATCCAGATTCCCACCATGCCGGTGGAATCTCATGGATGTTTCTGCCTAGGATTGCGATCCTCCCAATTTCAGTCTCCCTCATAGTTTGGCATAACAAGAAGGAGTCTCATGAACTTTTCTATTGTGACTGGCCTCAAGCCATGATCCTCCCATTCCCAGCCTCTCAAGTAACTAGGATTATAGCACGATCCATTGGCACCTACCTGGTCCTTGTCTTCTTGATATGAAATGTCTTGTATACTGCAAGTTTTAGTTTTATTAATCTACTTCCTAGCCACACAGATTCACAAAATTACTACAAATGAGGCAAACCATGTTTCTTTGGGTCTAGCTTATTTCACTTTAATGTAATTCTTTCCAAGTTTTTTTCATTTCCTTATAAATGGAGCAATATCATTCTTTCTGATGGAAACATAGAATTCCATTGTGTATATATACCACATTTTCTTGACCCATTGGTCCGCTGAGGGGCATCTGGGTTGATTCCATATCTTGGCTATAGTAAACAATGCTGCAATGAACATGGTCATGCTCGTAGATTTAGCATGCTTGGTTTGTGGTTATTTGGATAAATGCCCAGGAGTGAGATTGCTATGTCATTGGGAAGGTCTATGTTTAGTCTTTTAAGGAACCTCCACACTGCTTTCCAGAGTGGTTGAATAAGTTTACATTCCCACCTACAGCCCCGCCAGCATCTATTATTGCTAGATTTGTTGATAATGGCCATCCTAATTGGGGTGAGGTGGTATCTCAATGTTGTTTTGATTTGCATTTCTTTTATGGATAGAGATGTTGAACATCTCTTCATGTGTCTATTGGCCATCCTTATTTCTTCTTCTGAGAAGTCTCTCTAAGTCTTTAGCTCATTTACTAATTGGGTTGCTGTTTCTTTGAGAATTTGCTTTTGAGGGGTTTAATTTTTGAGCTCTAAGTATATTTTAGATATGAGGTCCTTCTCTGATGCATAGCTACTAAAGATCTTCTCCCATTCTATGGGCTTTCTAGTTATCTTGCTAGCTATGTCCTTTGCCATGCAGAAACGCTTCAGTTTGATGCAATTTCATTTATACAGCCTTTCTTTGATTTGTTGTGATTCTCCATCTTTACTTAGGAAGTTTTGACCTATGCCAAGGAGCCTTAGTGTTTCCCCTATCCCTTCCTGCAGTATTTTCATGTTATCTGGCCTTACATTGAGGTCTTTGATCCATTTGGAATTGATTCTGGTGCAGGGTGATATATCAGGATGTAGCTTCAGCTTTCTGCACATGTATAGCCGGTTCTGCCAGCTCCATTTGTTGATGATGCCGTCTTTGTTTCATCCTGTGTTTTTGGCTCCCCTATCAGGTATCAGGAGGCTATAGGTCTGTGGGTTAATTTCTGGGCCTTCAATTCTATTCCATTGGTCCTTGGGTGCATCTTGTGCTAGGATCAAGCTGTTTTTTTATTATTACTATGGCTTTGTAATCAAGTTTGAAGTTAGATTTTAATGTTCCTCTAGCACTGTTCTTCCTGCTAAGGACTGTTTTTGCTACTTGGGATCTTCTATTGTTATGGAGTACTTTCTTTGAACCCCAAATCTAATGTTTGAAATAAACTTTCACCCTCTTCCCAGCTGTTGGTCCTTCAAGGCCTGAAGGAGAGTGTTGCACTCTAGCCAGTGAGGGTGGAGTAATTTAGATCACAGGTGTGGCCTCCTACCACCTTAGTTTTATTCTGTCAGCAGAAATAAATCACTTGTTTTTCCCACCCTCTGCCTATAACCCAAGTGTGAGCTGCAGGGGCGAGGCGGGGTGGGGGGTGGTCAGCATAGGATGTGTTCAGCCCAGCTCACTCCTGGGTTATGTTCCTGTAATCTTTCATGCGTACACCTCTGACTTACTGCAGCACTGAGTGATGCTACTGTACATAGGTCATTGTTTGTCTTAACTCTACCTCTCTTGTTTTCATGCCAAAAATTCTATTCTGTTCATCTCTTTGTCGCCACTTCTACCTAGCACAAACCTTAGCAATTAGTCTCAACCCACTTTTTTTTTTTTTAAAAAAAACAGATTTGCTGAGGGCAATTGATGAATAAACTTTTCATAAGCATAGGGCTTGTGTATTGCAAAAAGTATTCACCGATAGTTTCCAGAGGGCTACTCCAATTGCTTATATATTCGGTGTTAGTATCAAGCCTTTAAAACAATACTTTATCACATGAATTCGAAGATGAAATGCATTTGTGATTACTTCTAAAGTTGAACAACTGACTTTTTGGGACATGTCCTTGAATGCTATGTCATCTAACCAAATCGTGTGTTTTCATTGCAGATGAGCAAGAGGTTGTACAGAAACGCACATTCACAAAATGGATCAACTCCCATCTGGCCAAGGTAAGAAAACCATGTAGAGCTGCAGGTTTGCGAAGTCCGAATGAATAAACCACTGAGCACACCATGCAGGGAAGGCCTCCGCCCTCATCACCCGTCCTGGTCAGTGATAACTGCAATCCCACCGGTTGGCTTAGTAGCTTCATAGGTGGTTTTCAGGTAGTTCATATTATACAAAACATCACCATCATACACTGGGCATATGCTCATGGATTTTTCTGCTTAAGAAAAATTTCTAGAAATACAGTATTGTCAATAGCTATGTACAATTGTGATTTTTATATGCCAGCGGCTTATTGTCAAGGTGACTTCTGTTTAAACATTTTTTTAAGTTGTTCCACATGTTCAGGTGATGGATGGTGGCTACATCTATTGAAAGTCACCTTCCCCTTTCCCCCTTGTTCTGTGGCCTCATTCCTGCTTTGGTTTGTTCTGCAGTCTCTCGTTTCTGTTGGTATTTCTGACCACATGTATAAAAGGGAGCCTGTCTCTCAGCTCCCAGAATGCCACCAGGGGCCCACACCCCCTCTCAAGGCCATCTCATCCTTCTGCTGTAGAACTCAGCCAATCAGAGCTTTTCCAGGTCCTATAGCAGACAGGGCAACGCTCAGAATGTTTTCAGTTATTTTTGCTTCTTTGTGCCTCACCTTTCCATGAGCATCGGGAAGCTGTAAACATCGTTACATTTTCAAGGCAATGGCTAATTGTTTGAGTTCTCTTGTAACTACTAAGAACTTGTGTACAGTGCTAAGCACTCTGCAAGCATGCTTAATCAAAACTAGCAGAGCCTTAGCTGTTCTTGTTTCACTTGAATAGCCTAGACATCGCCTGATGAAAAAAAAAAGTGGAAGAATAGTTCAGTATTATTTAATGATGATGAAATGATCAGCACAGGTTATATCATGATCTATGGCTTGCACACCTGGAAGTGGGTTCTACTGAGAGTCAAGTCCACACAAGAGGCTAAAATCCATGTGTTTCTCCTACACTATTTATTCAGGCATGAACAATGCCATTTAAAAGGCTCAGAAACGGGTCAATATCTTGCATGCACAGGTGATCCATTATACCCTCCATGTAAGAGCCATTTTGTCCCCCCCATACTTATAATTTTCCTTTCTTGAGTCACCTTGAAAACTGAAGGCCGAAGCAAAAAAAATAACACCTATGGTCATTACTTTGAGCTTATCTATGCCAGCATTATAGATCCCTATCGTATTTCTCCAAACATAGCCCCAAACCACACATTCATTGGAAGATATGAACTCCTATTTGGAAAACACTCTGAAGATCAGATCTGACACCATACTGTGCTGGGGCAGTTGGGAATTTATTGTGCTGATGTCAACATTTCTGTCTGCCCTAGCAGTTGGACCAGACATAATTACTGTCTACCTCTTCCTCTCTTCCCCAAACTCTGTCCATCAGTGTCCACACTGAGTTTCTGTTTCTGCTGTATGCCTTCACCATTCTTCCAACCATTTCTCTCCCATGCCGGTATCACCTCCGTCTACCCCTTGCCCGTTTCCAGGTCCAGTCCCTTCTGTGTCTCTACTTCAAGTCTCCTTTCCCCTGTCTATCTCCATTTCCACCTCCATTATATCCATAACCTTCTCCACATGCAGAGCCTAAACTTCTCAGCCCCACTGAGGTTTTATTTATGTATGTTGTCAAATTAAAATGGAGGCGCCCTTCCCTCTCCATGACAGTATGCTTGCTTATGTGACAGTTCTGAAGTGATAGCAGCTGCTACAGAAACAAGGTCAGTTCCAAGTATGACCTAGCTTCTGGATCAGGCATTGTATGACTTCTTGCTACCTTCGTGAGTGGGCCTGCTCGCCAAAGCCATTCTGGGGTGCTAGAACATGATTGGATGATTGCTCCCTTCACCTGAACACCACTTGGCTATAACAACGCACAGATGATCACTCTCTTTTTCTCTCTCGCAGACACATACACACACACAGTGACACACACAGACACACACATCATTGGTCAATCTCTGCGGAAGTGTATTCCCAGGATCCTAATAAGTTTCTCATGAATATAGCTTCTGAAAACACTAACCTATGGCTTCTGATGATCAGCAATACACAGAAATCTCTCCAGATAACATGCTTCTAGTTGTAGAACAGGCCCAAAGCCATGTTGTAAACATTTCCTCGTAGAGAAAATAATCCACAAAGAAGAAACATGACTTCTTTCAATTCTGAGTGATAGTCTTTCAGAAGTTTCAAAAGCTTGCGATGTCTTCTGGAGTCTCTTGAAGTCAGGTTTTCCATTGGTCTGGCTTATTCAATCATTGGGCAGATGGCTTATCCTATCACTGAGAAGTCTTCTGCCCCAAAGATTGGGCTTGCACTGCTGTTGGTGTTTTATAGAGCTGGTGTCATGTGATTGCAGGTGAGATTGAGTCTGGTTTGATATTCTTCTATGCATTGCTTATTCTCTTTTGTCTACTTTGTCAGTGAGTTCTGTCTAGTTTGCCAATGTGTTAGTCACTTTAGGCTGCTGTACAAGATAACAGAATCTAGGTAGGTAAAAGGACAAACATTACTTATATCGGGCAGTTCTGGGAGATAGAATGTACAACATCAAGATGCCAACAGACTTAGTTTGTTTTTTCTTTTGTGCTGGTACTGGGGCTTGAACTCAGGGCTAATCACAGTCTCACTTCATGTTTTTGTTCCAAGTTAGCGCTCTACCACTTGAGCCACAGTTCCACTTCTGGCATTTTGCTGGTTAATTGGAAGTAAGAGTCTCATGGACTTCTCTGCCTTGGTGATTTCAAACCATAATCCTCAGATCTCAACCTCCTGAGTAGCTAGGATTACAGGAGTAAGCCACTGGTGCCCATCCGCATATCTGTCTGTTGGATGTGAAAAAACAAGAGTGTTCAGTCTACAGCAGACTCTAAATTGAGTCCAAAATCTGACTTGAAGCAAATGAGAATTTCTGCTACATTTCCAATGTGGGGTTAGGAGCTCTGTTCTATAAGGTCGGTGGTCATGAGTTTGTCGTTATTTTACTAGCTGATGCTTGCTTGTATGGTTGACCCTGTTATTCTAGCTTTGTGCTTTAGGATTTTCAAAAAATAATCTGATTACCAAACAATTTCAATAAAATAGAATGTTATTGAGTTGAATTTAATTCCTTGCTTATGTGTGCCCTGCTTCCTTCAATTTTCTGTTGATTCGTTATTTTCTATCTTTCTTTTTTTTTAAAACACATCTCAACAAAATTTTTTTTCTTGTCTGGTCATCTAGATTTCAGGTTTAAATACTCCATGATGGGCCAAGTCCTTTTATCAACCAAGAACAAGAGAAGAGAAAAAAGTTGAGTTAACAGGAGAGTGGGCTGGAGTTTAGCACTTATGGAAGACAACTTGTAAATGTTTTATCCAGTTTTGGTTGTCTGAGCAGCTAGAGTCATGAGAATCATTGCAGGCTGAAATGAGAACAATACATTTTGAATTCCTCCTAATATCTTGCCTTTTAAATATTTTAAGCAATCTAAAAATATTAAAAATTCAAAGGATCATTTAGGAGCTTCTGAGTTTGAGAAGAAAACATCAGTTTTCTCAAACTCTATTTTTACAAGTTGACTCTTTCAAGACAAACTTTAATAATTGGTAGTGTCAGGTTTAAGGCCTGAGCTATGCAGAAGGCTGGGATCTGAGCATCACAGTTCAAAGCCATCCCAAGCAGACACATCGGACAGACCTTTACCTCCAATTATCTATCAAAATGCAAGCAGTAGAGATATGGCCCAAGTGGAAGAGCACCAGGCTTGAGTGAAAAATCAAAAGCATGCGCCAAGCGCACACATGTACAAAGTGAATTGAGAGAGTTGTTTCTTTTTAAAGGAAGTTTTCATCTGTTTTCCTGCTTTTCTAAGTTGTAAATTCATTAACTGTTTACTTAAAATTAACTTGTTTACTGATACTATTCCATGTTGGTAACAATTCTTTACAAATATTTTGACAGCAGTTATGAAGAGATAAAGTGCCACAATGTTTTTTTTTCTGAAAAAAACACTTTTCTCAAATTCAATACCTCATAAAAAATAGGGAAGAAACCTGAAGACTTTCTGTGGGAGTTCTATGACATTTTTAGTACAAGGACATAAATTATTCAAATTTGTAGTTATAATTAGCTATTCATTTTCTGATGTTTCCTTTGTTTTTGAATCCAAGTCTTAATGCTTCTGCAATTATGAAAAGCACTGAAATCTAAAAACAAAATGCCAAAGAATTGTAATAGACATTAACAAAAGTTAGTGAGTGGTTGTTACTTAATAGATCTGATCTCTCCTTTCTTTCTGTTATTAAAAAGAATCTTGTCTGATTGTACTCGGTGAGCTCTGTTATTCTATAGTATTCCAATGTTGGTTGGAACGGTGGCTTTTAAGAGGCAGATTCCTGATTCCATTCTAACTTGTCAACACTCCATGCTATTTGCCAACGGCAATACCTTCACATCTTGTACGAAATCCTCAAAATGAATAAGTATTATGCTTACAAACAGGCATAAGTCTGAGATCATTAAGCAAGTGATAAAGCCAGATTTCAATTTCAGTCTCAGACTGAAATTCAGTTTTCAAATCCAGAAGTCAGTCCCAGGTACTGCTGTCCGCCAGGACTTCTATATCAAAATACCACAGACTCTATGGATTAAACAACACTTATTCCCTGCATTACTAGAGACTGGAAAGTCCAAGGCCATGGTGCTAGAAAGTTCATTTCTTGGTGAGGACCATCTTCATGCCTCAGAAGAGAGAGAGCGAGCTGTGGGCATCCCTCTTTGTCTTCACTTTGCAGAGAGAAGGCACTCTGCTCTCTCTTCTTCATCTTGTAAAGATGTTAGTAATACTGATCAAGTGGTCCTTTCCCTCCTGCTCTTATCTAACCTTTATCATTTCCCCAAGGAAATTCACTCCAGTGAATTTGGTGGGAAGCACACACATTTAGTCCACCACGGGCACTGACCATTGTGTCTATACTCATACTTTTTATTTCATTATGTATTCACCAAATACTTTGTAACCTCTGATTATGTGCTAGGGATTATGGATACATTGGTGAAGAAATGCAGACAGAGCTCATGCTACCTGCTAGGACTTCAGAGGGAAAAACATTTAAACAGAATGCTGGGAAATGTCTTGGCATTGGGTAGATAAAGGAACCGGTCTTTTCAAAGGTGCAGAGGTAATCAATAGCATGGAACAGTGAAGGAACTGAAGAAGCTAAGTATATCTGAAATTGCAGGTCCAGAAGTGGCTTGGAAAACTTGTCATAGACTGGCCATGAGCAACAGGAAGCGTGTACTATGTATTGCGGGTTTATCCAGATTTGGGTAATGGGCAACATAAAGTGGGGAGAGCCTTAGGCAGAGGAATGATCACTCAGGATCACTCAGGATCTGGCTCCCTCCCTCTTTTTCATGAAAGGCAATAGCAACAGGACAATTGGAGTCTGAATGTCCTGAAGTAAGTCAGATGAGAGGCAATGAAGCAACATGGAGAAGAGTGGATAGATTAAAAATGTGCTTAGGGATAGACTTGACCAAATGGAGTAATTAGTTCGACCCTTGAGGGAGAGTCAATAATGTCCTGTAAATTTTCAGCGAGCAAACGACGAAGGTCATACATGGAGATAGGTAATAAGAGAGGACTCATGGAAGACCGCCGAGTTCCGTCTCAACAAGAGTCACTGAATGTCTGTGAGAGATGAAGCCATGTCACTGGCCTTTTCTGTTTTGCTCTTTTTGGTTTGTTTCTTTTTGTCTTCTGTGTTTGTCTGTCTTTGGGAGGGTAAGAGGAGGCACAGAAATAGAGGGACAAAGGGTGAACAAACGCAGTGGTGGTGCTCACTAGACACGATGTTGAAAGGAAACTATACAATTTGTGGGTGGGGTAGGAGGGAAAACTTGGGAGAGAGGGGGGAAGGGGTGACATTGTCCAAAAGGAAATGTACTCTGTACCTGACTTATGCAACTGCAGCCCCTCTGTACAGCACCTTCATGATAACAATAAAACAATTAAAAATATAATAACAAATAGTAATAGTAAACCTTTTCTTCTGAATAAAATTATTAGTTGCCTTCGGAGTGCAATTCTGGTATGCCCAGGAGTCAGTGAGGGGCAAGGACATAAGGGTACTTAGTGGGCAGAACATGCTTACAGGGAAGGATGTTAGCTAGGATCTGGAGAAAGCTGTTTTCTCCACAAAGGGTGGTCTGCAGTTCATTTTCATGTAGAAGAAGATCGAGGCCAAGTGAAGAGGGTTGGATATAGTAGTGCACGGCTGTAATCTCAGCTCTGCTGGAGTTGGACAAAGAAGGATGGTGACACTTGACCAGCCCTGAGCAAAAGCATGAAGTGCTACCTGATAAATAAGGTAAAATGGGTTCAGGGTATAGCTTAAGTGGTAGAGTGCTTGCCTACCAAGCTGAAGGCTTGGGTTCAAACCCCAGAACCACCAGAAAATAGATAGCAAAAAGAACCTGTAAAGAGAGAGAACATGGTGAGACAGAGGTCTAGGGCTTCCGAGAGCGGGACATGAGCGTCGGTGGGGGCTGAGGATTCCAGTGGAGTAGAGGAATCTCACCTCTTTTGAGAACACAGGCCAAGAGGATGTATATGTGTATATGTGGGTTCAGGCAGAGAGAAAACCCATGGAAAGCAATTGAATTGAAGGGATTCACAAGGATGGGCCCCAGATCTTTTACATAGCAGGGCAGTCTTTTTGCTGTTGTTGTTGGTTGTAGGGCTTGAACTTAGGGCCTTGGTGCTGTCCCTCAGCTCTTCAGCTCAAGGCTAGTGCCCTACTACTTGAGCCACAGCACCAATTCCAGTTTTCTGGTGGTTCACTGGAGCTAAGAGTCTCAGGGACTTTCTTGCCTGGGCTGGCTTTGAACCGTGATCCTCAAATCTCAGCCTCCTGAGTAGCTAGGATGACAGGCATGAGCTACCAGCTCCGGGCCAGTGCAATCTTTTTATGTCTCAACAAAGGAATTATTTTTGTGGGGTAAATACATTAAGATTTGATCGTCAAAATATAAAATTCTTGCTCATTTTATAATTTATTGCTCTCAGAGCAATCCCAAGTTTTAAGCCAGACTCATAGGCCCTTGTCAGCTCTCCGAGGGCATGATTTCAATGTGTCCTTTCCAACCAATTCTATAAGAAGTTTCATCAGAGAAACAGTCTTTAAGTCATACTAATATCCATATTGATTCTACCCTGTGCTTGAAAGTTCACTTTTTATCTCTCATTTTGTCAAGTAGAATACGACTACGCTAGCCGTATTTAAACTCCCTGGATTAAATCTTTATGATTTCTAGCTGTGAAATAGATGGCTTGGCAGTTAGCCCTTTGGGTTGAAAACAGGTTTCAAGTAGCCATTTTTTTAGTGTTCCTATAACTGATGTTTCTGTTCAGTATGTGGTGAGCAATCCTTTATCCATCTGCCAGCTTTATATTTAGGGAACTGTCAAGGATGAGCACTGAACATTTCAGAAAGGATGATGTGGGCACTGGTGGCTCACACCTGTAATCCTGGCTACTCAGGAGGATGAGATATGAGGATCGTTGTTCAAAGCCAGCCCAGGCAGGATAGCCAGTGAGACTCTTATCTCCAGTTAACCACCAAAAAAAAAAAAAAAAGCCAGAAGTGGAGCCGTGGCTTCAGTTGGTAGAACATTATTAGCCTGGAGCGAAAATGCTCAGGGGCATTGTGTAGGATCTGAGTTCAAGCCCCAGGGACTAGCACAAAAATAGCAGGTTGGGGGCGGTCGTATGATATCTCATCTTTTAGAAGAACTGAAAAGCATATAGAGTGTCTAGCGATTGCTTAGGCTACCATAACTAACAATACATTGTGTGGCTTCAAGTGAGAAATGCGTGATACCACAGTTCTGGAGACCAGAAGGTCTGACTCCTTCTGAAACTCCTCACACCTACCTACCTTCTGTGGGTGCCTGCAAGCCTTGGCCTTCTCAGCCTTGCATTCTCTACCCTGTGTCTCTGTGGCTGCCATTATCTATATACAAATTCCCTTTTTAAGGACAGTAGTCCCTTGAATTAGGACCCAGGTTAATGACCTTGTGGTAACTTGAATACCTCTCTACAGAGGCTCTATTTCCACACAAGGGTGCATTCTGTCATACTGTGGGTAAGCTTTCCACATACATATATTTTTTAAGGTGAGGAAGCATTCAGCTAAGGACAGATCCATTAAGAAGAGCACATCTTGTTTTAATACTCAGATGCATTTATACCTTTCAAAGGAACATGCTGGATTTTCCATGTTTGGAAAAGAAAAGTAATCCATGGAAATTATGATGGAATGACACCCTAATTGTCATAAAATTTCACTTTGGTGGTTTCTGTTGTCTCTCCAGTTACCTTTCTGCCAATGTGGAAAGATGATGTGGAAACACTTCCTTAATTGAGTTTTCTCCCCATCTGTTTCCTGGCCTGCTCTTTGGGGGAATTCTTAGTGAACAACCACAGGAGATAATGAAGCAGAGAGGCAAAAGCAAATATGTGACAGCACCCCAGAAGTCATGCTTCAGTTGTTTATATTAAAGCTGCATTAAATATGCGATGTCACAAATAGGATGATTAGTTGATTTCCTCATTTCACAACATTGTACACAACAAAGCCTCATTTACGCACTATAAATACATGTGGCTTTTATCTGTTGATTATACCCTAATAAAACTAGAGAAAACAAACCAATTTCTACTTGCTAGTCCTAAACATACTGATACATTAGCCACTTGTAAATATGCAACTGAAAATTGTAAAGACAAATTTCCACTTCAGAATGAATAGCATGTATTAGTTTAAAGAATGTATGAATGACATGGATACAGATCTCACAAAGTTTGTGTGGATTAACATGTTAATAGTATTTGTCAGTTACTTATTTAGAAATCTACTGCATTTATTCACTAGCAAATATGTGTGTGTGTGTGTGTGTGTGTGTGTGTGTATGTGTATGTGTGTGTGTGTGTGTGTGTGTATGTGTATGTGTGTGTGTGTACAGGGTCTTGAACTCAGGGCCTAGGTCCTGTCCCTTAGCTTTTTTGCTCAGTGAAGCCACAGCTTCATTTCTGGGTTTTTGGTAGTTAATTGGCCATGAGAGTTTTATGGTCTTTCCTATCTGAGCTGGATTTGAACCGTAATCCTCAGATCTCAGCCTCTTGAGTAGCTAGAATGGATTATTAGGTATGAGCCACTGGTGCCCAGCTGAATAATTTTTAAATGCTGTTTCATGAGCTCGGCAACAGTCTAAGTACTGAGAATGTACCAGTGAACAAAACAGAAAACCAAAGAATCTGTATCAACTGTGGACTTGGAGAAGGATCGTTGGATTCTGCCTGAGTTTTGAAAACAAAGCCAACAATTGCGAAAGGATCAGCCACGTTGGGTGTGAGTAAGGAGTCAACGGCATCCCCAACTGTGTGCTGAATGAAATCAACAGTGCTTCTTTTATAATACATACTGAAAATGTTTCAAAACTATCCAGAGCAGAGTCTCCACACTCCTCACTCTCCGCAAATTAAAGCTGGGCCAGAGGGCAGTTATTGCCTTTGGGAAATTTATCCGGAATTGAATTCAACAATCCAGGAAGTGGAAATGGTGATGGTATCGACGGCAGGAAATGAGAAAGGATGGGAACTATCTTCCCACTTTTGCCAGATCTCTGTGTGGAAAGTAGTTACAATGGGGGCTTTTCTCAAGGGACCAAAAGAGAAAGAGGTGACACATAACAATTTTAAGTTGGTCTACCTTGTTTCAGGAGACATCAAAAACATTGAATTCAAACCTTTTTTACTTAATACAAGGACAAAGCCTTTTAGTGACAACATTGATTTCATTCAGCTACTGTCTGTGGCTATGATCACAGTTTTATTCGTGTGGCCCAAGGCTGCGTTGGCATTTTATGGCATTTTACTGTGGGGGGGGGCGCTCTTTGCCAGTGTTTGGGGGCGGTCACCTCCTGTACCTCAGCTGGCCAACCTCTCTTCCCTTCCTACGGCTCCCTGTTCCCTGTGTTTTGCTCATCATTTCCACCCTGGAGACTATGATCAGGGTGTGGTTGGTATGGGATCTTCCCCCTGATATACTCTCAGTGTCTGTCTTTCTGTCTCTCCATCCCTCCCTCTTGCCATTCCTTTCTCTATCCCTCCCTCCTCTGTCTCTCTTTTTTCTGATATATGCACAGAGTTGTATAGTATTATTCGTTAGGAGGAGCCACAATACTGAACGCTCACATGGCTTCGTTAATTAACTTCCCCACTAACGTGAGTGAAGTCTTAGCCAATGGCTTTGTAGTGCAGAGGTTCAAGGTGTGTTTTAGAGATAGAGTGGCATTCCATCGTGTGTGGCAGTTCAGAAAACGAAGTGGGAAAACATGTAGAGTCCACATAACACTGCTCCACACATTTAGATGTTCAACAGCATTTCATTCGTTCATTCCTCTTCTTCCTAGTCTTTCTTTAACCTCTCCTCTCTATTAAAAGGCTTACCACTGGCCATCAGTGGCTAGAGCTGAGGCCCAAATGGTGGTGCTGTAGTCTTGAGTGAAAAAGCTCAGGCACAGCGACCAAGACATGTGTTCAAGCCCCAGGACCGGCATAAAAAAATCTGACTAAATTTAAGTGTGGAAATATCTAAGCAATAGAGACACCTACTAAGTATTAGACTTGATCTGCATAGTTTATGTGACAATGTAGCCATATTTCCTTCATGTAACATTTTTCATTTTGTATACAATTTGTAATGATTTCCTTAAATTTTATTTCATGCAAATACTGTAGTTGTTTTTGATATCTCTTGTCATAATATATTAAATTGTTCTCTTAACCATTTTCCCCTAAGGAAATTTTTTTTAGAGCATAAAACTGATACAAAGTACAGTGAACATGACCATCCTTTCACAGATAAAATTACAAAAACAGATATTGACAAGGGCTCAATATACACTGGTGTTTAGGCATGAGAAAAGGGAATATGAACATACACAATCTATATTCAATGGTAGCAAAAAATAGATTATTTATACCAAAGAAGAGAAACAATCATTAAAAATTATGTCAAAGATACCTTTTTCTCAGGGTGAACCAACTCAGCAGTGCTACTCACTAGACACTATATTGGAAATGAACTATACAGCTTGAGGAAGAGGAGGTCAGGAGGGGTAAAACTGGTAGAAAATGAGGGAGGGGGTGCACTGCTCAAAAAAGGAATATACTCATTACCTGACTTATATAACTCCTCTGTACATCACCTTGACAATAAAACTTTTTTGTTGGGGGGGGGGGTCTGGTCGTGGGGCCTGAACTCTGGGCCTGGGCACTGTCCCTCAGCTCTTCAGCTCAAGGCTAGTGCTCTACCAGTTGAGCCACAGTGCCACTTCCGGCTTTTTTCTTTTTGCTTATGTGGGCTGAGGAATTGAACCCAGGGCCTCATGCATGCAAGGCAAGCGCTCTACCACTGAGCCACCTTCCCAGCCCCAACAATAAAACTTTTTAAAAAGAAGCTACCTTTGTCTTTAGATTTCACAAAGCTGTGATCTCATTCAAGTCCTAAGAACATGGGAATAATTCTTATTATATTTATCAAGGGAGGGTTAGGGATTGAAAGAAAGGGGAGGAGAAAAATAGAGAACAAGGCTTAGATCTGTACCCTTTGGGACTCTCCAAGCTGTGCCAACTGCCCAGCAGGAAACAAGTGCATTTTCTCTGACTTTTTAGAGGGTTTAGACAGACACCAGATAATCCCAGAGCCAGAAAGTAGGGTAAAACTTGTTTTAGGGTGAGTTTCTAGAAAGGAAGTACAGGAGTGAGGAGCCCCTCTTTTTGCCTTTTTGCTTCTCTCCCCTCCTTTCTTTCTTTCTCCCTCCCCCCCTTTTCCCCTTACCACCCCTCATGCCCCCTCTTTTTTTCTCTTCCAAGTCAGGTCAGGAGCCCATCTTCTACACCACCTCAGACAAAACATAAATATGTGTTGGCTCTACTCTAGAGGGTACTAGGCACAAAATACAGCTTCTTTAAGTACTCTACACAAAAGCCTGCTTATCAGAATTTCCATTAATTAAAAAAGAATTTTTAGTGTGGTCTTGAAAAGTACATGACTGACTTCTGTCTAGTGCTTGAAAGCAACATGGACAAAAGTTCAGTCTTCATTTTGCTGTTAAGTCAGGCTCTAATAAATTGTCCTCATTTCTATCTTCCTTTTGGCTTCTGGCCCTGTGACCCAAGTCTGGCCATTGTAGTCACATTGGTGCTGTATTTATGTATGCAACAGGAGAAGTATTTTAGCTAGAAGATTTTCTAGAAGATAGAACATTCTTCCAAAAATTAAATGGGATATAGTCACAGTTGTAAAGGTCACTCTCTGATGGTCAATCATGTGCTATGCACAAGCAATATCTTATGCAAAAATGAGACTGAAAAAGATGTTTCCTAAGTACCGAGGTATTTTTCATTATTGGGTGATTTTTTTGATGAACGAATATGTTTTATTTCACACAGTATTGACAATTACTCACTCCCTCAGTCAGCCAGCTAACTACTTAGAGTTTCTGTCACATGTTTAACAATGTTTCAAAGATGACACTTCCCTAGAAGAAAGGCTTTAGAAACCAGATCTATGCAGACAAAATTTTGCAATAAAACAGAGGATTTAGGATTGAGTTTGGTCATAGCTGGGAATAAGTGGGTACTTAGAATTGTTTTGAATGGTACAACTGGCTAATACAATAATTTTGATCCTTATTGGACCAAATGGTTCCCATTGTAATGGCTCCTTTTATGCTAAATTATTTTATTTATATGCTTAGAACATTGCATATTACCAATATAAGTTTGCTATACAATTATGAATGGTAAGACTCAAGAGAGATTGACTGAAGATACACAGTTATTTTTGAACTTGTATTTCACAGTATGAGGATAAGATGCATTCAAGCTGTTCATTTCATATATAGAGAAAAATACATTTAAAATTAGAATGACATTATTCAGAGTCTATAATTCATGCAGTCCGAAGAGAAATATAAATGGACCATATCAGTGGGTAGAGAAGAAAGTTAATTTCAACAGAACATTTGGTTTTAAAACATTTCTATGTAAGAACATATTTTTTTAAAAGAATGGAAGGAGGGAAGGGAAAAGAGAGAGGTTGAGAAAGAGACAGTAAGAGAGACAGGTAGCTGGGCACTGGATTCTAGCTATCTGCTCAAGTAGCTGAGATCTAAGGATCACAATTTGAATCTATCTTGGACAGGAAAGTCCATCTTACTTCCAATTAATGACCAGAAAACTGGAAGTGGCACTATGGCTCAAAATGGTTGAACACTGGCCTTGAGCAAAACAGCTCAGGAACAGTGCCCAGGCCCTGAGTTCAAGCCCCACGTCTCTCTTTCTCTCCCTCTCCCTCTCCCTCTTCCTCTCCCTCTCCCTCTCCCTCTTCCTCTCTCCCTTCTCCCCCTTCTCTCTCTCTCTCTCTCTCTCTCTCTCTCTCTCTCACACACACACACACACACACTCACACCTGATAGTTGAAATTCAGGAACTACCACTAGCATTATCATCATTATTTCTTCACCTTCTAATAAGTCATGATAGACCCAAATTCAAGGCTATGGGACATTTGGTAATGCTCATGAAAATCAGAGGATCCTCCTGAACCCAGCATGGGTGCTGGCTTGCTGTTTACTCACCTTGGGGCTTGGGGATGGTGGGGCACTGGTCAGTCTACGTGGATGTGCGTTTGCACCTGTGGGTTCAGTGTTGCACTGACAGGAGGTTTGGACCTGGAGTCAGGGAATGCCTCTGGAGCCCCAGCACTAGCTGGGCCTTCATCACAGGGAGGTGATGAGGCTGCTCCACTTTGTCTGCTGCTGCTCCTTTGGGAACCACTAAATTCTGCTTCTTACCTTTCAGGCTGTTGGTGCCCTCTTTCCTTCTTTTATCTTACACCCTTCCCATGACTCTTTCTAGAATGCAGTGGACAATACAAGTTTAAATCCTAAGCATTACATTTTATGAGGTTGGTGAATATTGACTTTTATCTTTGCTAGATTGCTTTTCGTCTTGAAGATATCAAAGGGTAGTTGATAATTATACCCCAAATAAAGGATCTGAGCGGTAAAGCTGAGTAGTAGAGTGTGCACCATGCATATATGAGGTCCTAGGTTTGATCCTTAACAACCCCCCTCCAAAAGTGTGTAGTTTTGGAATTTCTCCTACAAATTTCCAATACTAATGAGAAGCATTTGATTTCGTAGCGGAAGCCCCCAATGGTGGTGGATGATCTTTTTGAAGATATGAAAGATGGTGTCAAGCTCCTCGCTCTTCTGGAAGTCCTATCTGGGCAGAAACTGGTAAGGAGTTCCTCTGACTGTATTCGTCAGGAGGTTTCTGTCTAGAATGTGGGGATTGTGGGATTGGGAGCCTTGGGTTGCTGCTCACACAAGAGAAAGTTCTTCTGATTTGTCATTGGTAATACATGCTTACCTGTTTACATGTCTACCTGTCTACTATGTTTACTAGTCTACCTATCACTTCTAGGAAGCAATTTTTCTTTCCTGTTCCTACCAACTGTTTGAAAATACTCTGTTTACAGTAGTAAGAATTTCATCAGCAACCTCAAATGGCTACCAACGGTATCCATTGTATGGTAATCAACAACATTACAAAATTAACAAAGGTCTCACTTTAAGTGTTTGTTGCCCATTTGAAAAGAATTCCTGTATAATCTTTATAGTAGATATTTGTCAAAAAATTAAGCATGTATGCAGTGCAACATTTTGCACACTTTTGGTGGTGACCTCTCCCATCATCAATAATTTGGAACAGGATAGAATGTTCAGAGGGGCTTCTTTTTATAACCTATGGATTCAGTGGCGTGAAATCCAGGGGACAGTGAGCTATCACTATCAAACATTATTTTATAGTGTTTCCAGTATACTATCAAATAATACAATATTAATTTTTCTTGCTTATGTCTTTTAATTTCAGATTAAGGGAACAGTAAGTAAAAGTAAATTACTTATTAATATTGGTGGTAATGGGAGACAGAGTTCAGGAGACAATGTTCAGAATTATTTCAGAATGCAGTAGATACAAGTCTCAGGTGGGCAAGATTCTCTTTTTTAAATGCCTTAACCATCGTTAGTACTTGTATAAATGCATTTTCAAGAGTATTTTTGCCTTCCCGTGACTTCCAGTTAGTTTTGTGCAGGGAGTTCTCAACCCAACCTTTGTGAAGGGATTTTTGGGAAAATACGACCTGATGAGAAGCTTGTGCGAATGATTTAGTAGGAGTCACACTGTAGCAGATGCCTGGTCTCCCTGGGTCCTGTCTCAGCTCATGGATGACTTCCGGTGTGCCAGTGGTAGACCTTCCCACATGCTGATGGCTCCTCAACTCAGGCACAGGTAGATCGCGCAGCATTGCTGCCACAGGAGAGAGCCTGGCAGCTCTCAAAGGCTGAGCCAGTGGTCCCTAAGAAACCTCAACAAACTAGATGAGACTTCATGAATAAATGTCTTAGGCTTAAACATTTAATAGGGGGCATAATTTACACATGTTGTCTAAGGTCCTCAGTAGAATTGAGAGCCAGCTGCCTACTGCAGAAACTTCTAGAAGCATATCTTTGATTGACTCTTCTTCCTTTCTGGTGTCCCTCTCTACGCACCCTCACTCCTGTTACTAAGGGCCACCTCTCCACTAAACTACATGCCCCCCACCCCCCCGTCCATGTGTAAGCTCCGCTTGGGTGACCCACATGTATATAAATTTAGATACATGCATATATTTGGTTTAGCTTATTTATTTATAATTTATTTTATCTGTTTATAATTAATTTATAAATTTATTGAATTTATATATGTATATATGTGAATAATCAAGTTGGAATTCTTGGCACATTTTTGAGCTTAAAAACTGGGTAAGCCTTAGGATATGAGAGCATTAGATTGAAATGTATACTCAGTTGGTTTCCTGGTATAACCAGCTATCATATTCTTGAATTAAGCTATTTATCTGAAAGTTGAAGAATCTTCATATGGCCTTTCAAAAAGTGTATCTGTTGGGCTAAGGGTATAGCACAGTGGTAGAATGCTTTTGTAGCACGAGGGACCCTGGGTTCAATCTTCTATACTGGAAAAATAATAAAGTATATGTCATTTTAAGTATCCAATATAATTTTTTCCATTGTACTTGGCCAATAGTCTATAGTAACCTTGGGGAACATTTACCTGCTGAGCTAAATTACTGTAGAAAATGTATGTTTGTGACAAAACAAATCCACATTTACTTCAGTGCCCCACTTAGGCATAGTTAGAATTACAGAAACTTAAAGCTGGGAGGGATTTCAGAAAGATGTTGGCATTATCACTGGACAGATGGGGAGACTGAGACACAGGAGAGCAATTTCCTTATTAACCTTCATTCTTAATTGATGTGGAGTCCTTCCAGATGCTGAGTTCTACTCACACAATTATTTTGAAATGGTAGATATGCTGTGCAAGGGTGATGTACATTTTGTGCCCCTGAGCACCAGGCTCCAGGCTTTCCTGGGGCCGAGGACGCTGTAGGGGATGAGCCTCCTACACATTCTTTGAGAGCCTTTCAAAGGGAGGCTGAACAAAAGCCTGGCCTCCAGGGTGCTAACCCAGTTGTGAGTCTATAATTATCCCAGGAGAGAGCTCTATTAGGAATACTGTACTTAGCATCAGCACTCTCATAGCCTGAGCCACTGGCTTTGACCATGATCACTCAAGAATTACGCTCAAATGGGTCAGCAACGTCTCTACTGCCAGCATCTCAGGATAGGGGTGGAGTCTCAATATAACATCCTGGCTTGCTTTGGTAGCCTAACATGACTCCTGTATTTGTGATTTCATCTAAGGCCTTAGGGAATTTTTAAATTATTATTTTTAGGAGGTTTTTAAAAAAAATGTCTATTGAATGTTATATGGAGAACAGATATTCTTTAGATGGATTGATAACCACATGTTTTTAAATCACACATAGACCTTGGACCACTAAATTCTTTGCTTTAAGAATGTGAGTAATTACCATTAAAAAATACAGAGATTAGGGACTTTAGGGGAAATCGCTTCCTCATCTGTGTTTTGAAACTGTGAAGTATATGTTTGAAGAAGACTTCTGTGCCCTTTGCATTTCGGAGAGGCCAGAAGATCCGCTTAGAAGTAAGTAAGTGGACAGTCTCAGAGAACCTTAGCCTCCTCTGGCTCTACACGATGTCCAGTGACTCTGGTAGTCATCTATCACGTAGTTAGAGTCGACTTCACCCCTCTGAGAGGAGTCAGCATCATCTACTAATCACACAGCTAACATTTCAGCAGACCCTCCCACGGATAGGCCTTCCCTACCACCCTCAAAGGAAAACACAGACAAACAGAATTTGACTAGCGCCTTCATGAACGTGAGAATGTTTACCCGGGTCAGGATAGCTTAAACTGTAGAAAGCTAGATGTAAAGATGTGATAAGACAATTACATGGGTGTGTGTATCTTCCTCATTTAGTCAGGGAACTTCTGGAGAAGGAAAGCTGAGAGAAGCCATTTACCTGACGGGATAGCAGATGCTGCCATGCTGTGGTGCTATTTTAGATCGTGTGGTGTTGTCACAGGGTTGATCATGTTGTCAACGCGATAGATGTAGAAACAGATCAAGAGCAGGGCTGGAACCTTGGTACGTGACAGGAGATGTCAGATTGGAGGAAGAAGAGAGATTGTTCAACAAACAGAATGAAAACAGAGGTTACTCCCTCAGAGGAAGGATAGGATTGGATCCATCTAACTTACACAGAAAACCACATCTGTGTGATGCAGAAACGAGTTGCACAACCACTGGAAACACCTGAGTGGAAAATAGATCTTTCAGACATTGGGTGAGAGAAATACTCAATAAGATACACAAATGTAGATCGCAAAAGATTGTTATAGTTAACTACACTGAAATTATGAACATTTAAAAACACTCTGAAGTAAGTTTATATGTCAAGTTGCAGCCTTGTCAACCTTCACAATTTATACTCTGAAAGGTTGAAAGAGCTATGTTGAGGTTGGAGGCGTGGTTCAGGTAGAAGAGCATCAGCCAATAAGCAAAAACATTAATTACCGAGTTTGAGTTCTGGTCTTGGACCAAAAAGAAAAAACAAACAAAAAACAACAGAGGGGGGGGGGGAGGTTAAGTATATTTAAAATAAGGTTGAAGCAATTCAAGGAACAATTAGGGTAAGAGAGGTAAAAATAAAAACATTGTAGAAAATAAATATACAAAGCAGAGATAAGTAAGAGATATCCACATCATTGATGTGTAAGGAAAACACAAATGAAGGGCATGGAGAAAATACTATCTACGTTTTCCATATATTTAATTAGAGAAGCACATTGAAGTCCCTGTCAATATCAAGGGTTGAAGGGTTGTAGAGGACCTATATCAAGGGATTCTTTTTGAATGCTAACAAGAGTGAAAGAGGAAAGGAAAAGTGTGGTATTACTTTACAGCTGGGAAGTTTTACATTTCCCACTGTCTCAGCATTCTCCTCCTTTCTATTGCACCCAAGAGAAGCTGTGCTTGCATAAAAAGGTGAGAAGAATGAGAATTATCTACCAGCAAGGAGCATAACCTAATGTCCTAGAAATAATTCAGGTTCACAAGAGAAAGAGAGCATAAGAGTGGCACATTTCATAGCTGTCAAAAAGAATGGAATCTAGCCAGGCGCTCGTGGCTCATGCCTGTCATCCTAGCTACTCAGGAGGCTGAGATCTGAGGATCGAGGTTCAAAGCCAGCCCAGGCAGGAACGTCTGAGAAACTCTTAGCTCCAGTAAACCACTCAGAAAACCAGAAGTGACACTCTGGTTCAAGTGGTAGAGCACTAGCCTTGAGCTGAAGAGCTCAGGGACAGCACCCAGGCCCAGAGTTCAAGACCCAGGACTGACATAAAAAAAAAAAAGAAGAAGACTGGAATCTGGTGAAAGGCAATGATATAGATGAAACTCAGGGATACAATATTTGGTGAAAAAAGACGTTTCCAAAGATTCATACTTACAAGGTAAAGGCCCAAACAACTGTTTGTCGCATGCACAGGAGTGAAATGAACCTATATACATTCCTATTTCTTCCTGCTTCTATTTCCCCAGCCTTGTGAACAGGGCCGTGGTGGGAAACGCATCCGAGCTATGGCAAACATCGGCACTGCCCTCAAGTTCCTGGAAGGAAGAAAGGTAAGAAGGCCTGGGCTTCCTGGCATTGCCACCACCGGCTGTGGGATACAAACGCAGTGCATCAGTGGAACTGCACGGACAGACCATGTCATTGTGAAATAATTTTAGATTTACGAAGGAATTGCCAAAGAGAAATTTTACATTGCTCTGTTCCCCTTCCTCTAATCTTAAGCGCTTCCATAAACATGGTACTGTTACTAAAATAGGAAAGTTACAGTTGAAACTACTAACTAGAGCACAAACCTTTACCATCTTTGGCTCAGGACTCAATCCAACTTCACAGTATGCATTTACTTGTGTCCGTCTTCTAAGGCAAGTCTTCATTGTTGTCTTCTACAACCTTTGGTGCTTTGGGCAGATGGACTCTGGACATGGGTTGGCATGATGCTCTCTCATAGTCAGACTAAGGCTGTACATTGCCTGCAAGAACTCCAAGGAAGGCCTGTGGCGTTCTTCCCTGTGTGGCATTTTAGTGGGCAGAGAGGTCTGTTATATTCTCTTGCTGATGATGTTAACAGTGATCCTATGGTAAAGTGATGGGGGTCATAGTTTTCTGTGTCTATAGCCAACACTTGGGGCTGGATAATTTATAATGAAGGAAGTGTACTTGGCTCACAGTTCTGGAGGCCAGCAAGTCCACAGCATGACACGTGCATTTCGCTGCCTCATACCTAATGGAAGGTGTCACACACTGGGGCGGTAGAGAAGCTCATGTCAGCTTCTGACAAAGCCACCCCAGTGACCCTATCTTGACCTTAGTGCCCCTTTTTAAAAACAATCTTTAAGTAATTGTACGAAGGGGTTTCGATTCATGTCAGTTAATAAACACAAGGCATCTTGATCAGTGTTATCCCTTCCATCATTCTGCGCATCTGTCCCAACCCCACCTCCCCAGTCACCAGGCACAGTACTCCACCCGAGGACCTTGAATATCAAGACTGAATTCTTACCTCGGTTCATCTTCCACCCTCCCCTTAAGTCCCACCTCTCCTCAGGCAAAATGTGTTTCAGCTTTCTGAAGTTGCTCATTTTGTTCACCTGTCCTTTAATTGTTGGAAGGAGTTTCCCCGTGGGAATCCTCCCCGCCCCCTCCCTCCCATCCCCTAGCTAAGTCAGGTTGCTTGTGTGTATGGGCATCTGGCCCATGTATGTTTTCATAGATGTTGCTATTGTGTACTGAATTTCCACAGAGGAGAGAAAACACGTGCCTTTTGCCTCTCTGCAGCTGACTCACTTCACTTTCGCATAATTTCCCCAGGTCCATCCATTTCCCTGCAAATGACATAATATTACCTTGACCTTGTCTTGATCTGCCCAGAGGCTTAATTTCCAATTCTATTAAGATGAATTTAAAGACTGAGCTTCTAATACCTGTTTGGGTCACAGCAATTGATGTCTGCCATCCTTTTCTATTGCTGCTTTCTCTCTCGTGGTTGAGAAATGACTTGCACCCCCCCAACGGGTCCTGTCTGATTTCTCTGCTCTTCTTCAGACTTTCACATATTGCTTCCAACAGATACTTGTTCCTCTCATTCCATCTACATTTACTATTAAAAGCATCCTGTATGAAAAAGATGTCATTTGCCCCATATGTGTCTGTTTATTTGTGCAACTGGCTATTTCCTTCCATTTGAACTCATTTGTATTGGTCTCATCCTACAGATGCAATCAGTGATTAATTATTGCTCATATTGCATTGTGACCGGTCCCAGAATCAGTCAGTTCTCAAAGGAAGCTTTGCTCTTCTTGTTGGTGATGGTAGTTAGAGCCCGTGTCTGGCTCCTAGGTGTGTTGTGGCTACTAGAAAGTCATGGATCCTGGGTTCTCGCTACTGTCACTGCTAAGAAATATTAGGTTTGCCAACAAATGTAGACACATGTATGTGTCCTCTCTCTCCAGTCTCCTCCCCTGTACACACCTGCGCACAAACCTTCCTCCCTGCTGGGTCTGTTTGTATGTGTATGTTTAAACCATTAGGTTACAGTGATAACTTTGGTTCCAGAACACACTGTGAGACTTATTCTCTCCTTACATAATGTGTTTTGCCCCTGTTCTCATTTTAATGCATTTATGTATTTGTGAAGAATGAATCTACATATGAAATAGTTCAAGAATTACCAGTCCATACACCCATGCAAACCATCACTAACCGGAGAACACAATCCATGTACTTCTGTCTGTATTTAGCACCTTAGTGTCAAGTCATAAAGCTATTTTCTAAATGTCCTGATGTTACTTCCTAGTTCTTCTTCAGTGTGTTTATAGTATTCATTCATAACAGAGGTAACTTGCAATTGTATTCTATGTAGTGTTGTGCTACATTCACATGCACACACCACACATCAAACACACACATCCCAGGTGACTTTAATTCTTTCAGTTTATTTTAGGGCGAGGGATACTATCATGGCTCACCAACACTTCCACATTGCTGGAGGAGTAATTTCTTCATTACTTCCTAGAAACGTGATTGCTAAGTCAAAATGCAACGCATGCATGTAATATTGTTAGATAATGTAATAGTTCCCAAAAGGCATGTCTCTTAAATTTAACTATTTCTACTTTGTGAAAACTTAGGATATCTGTACTTGGCATTTGCAGAACTAAGTTTATAAATGGATACCCACATAATTCTGAAAAATAGAATGTTTTGATTATTTTCTTCTCAATCTGTATGTTGTGAATTAATTCATATGCTTTACAAATTTATAATCAAATACTTAATATCAAACAGGATACTTTAAAAAAGGCTAGATTGCTAGATGCTGTTGGCTCATGCCTGTAATCCTAGCTACCCAGGAGGCTGAGATCTGAGGATCATGGCTCAAAGCCAGCCCTGGCAGGAAAGTTTGTGAAACTTATCTCCACTTAACCACCAGAAAACCCAAAGTGGTGCTTGGCTCCAGTGGTAGAGCACTTGCCTTGAGCTGAAGATCTGAGGGATAGTGTCTAAGCCTCATGACCTACCAAAAAAAAAGCTTAGATTGTTGACCATATAAAGCACTTTTTTTTTGGTGTGTGTGTTACTGGGGTTCGAACTCAGGGTCTTGGTCCTCACCCTTGCTAGG
The DNA here is from genome assembly GCF_019054845.1 of Dipodomys spectabilis. NCBI lineage: Eukaryota > Metazoa > Chordata > Mammalia > Rodentia > Heteromyidae > Dipodomys > Dipodomys spectabilis. The sequence continues at coordinate 33,733,768 of NW_024870678.1, read as the reverse complement.
CCAGGTACACACCTAGATCATACCCCTATTCCATTGTGTTATTAGATATATTTCCTTCTACTTTCTCCCACATGTCTGGAATTACAGACAGCACCACACTTTGCCCATTATTTATGTTTTAATAAGTTGATGGTTTAATGGGTCAGTATAAATTTGGATGAATTCTGCAAATTTCATGCTTCATACTTCTGAACATTATTATTATTATTAACACATGTCATGAAATCTTGGTGACAATTATTAACTAGGAGTATATGTTGTTTTTCATCTGTTTTCTGACTTCTATAGGAATTGTGGTGAGGATGATGGGCAGTGGTTGTTTCATACTTAGAGGTTGACAGACTTACCATATAAGTCCATTTTGCTTATTATTTTAAAAATAACATCTTTAATAGTTGGAAAAAAATTGGAATTTATCTGTAGACAGAGAAATATGTATCTTCAATTCTTAACGGTTATTATTGTCCCTAAATAGAGAACTTAATGGTAACAATCTCTATTGTGCCAATTCTCAACTTTCCTTTGTTTGTCTTTAAAAAGCCATGCTCTAAATGTAATACGTTTGTTTCCCTTTGAGCAAATCATACTGATTTTAAAGGATCATTTGCATCTGTATGTCATCTTCTCCCTTTGTTTTTCATGGCAGTCCATGTATCGAGGATCACCGGTTAGTATAAACTTTAGAGTTTTTAACTCCTGCTTTCTATAGGTAAAAGACAACCTAAGTTTCAGGCTCTTTGGTAGCAACCTGCAATGTAAGTGCTTCTTCCTCAGCTACTCACCATGGTTTCTTTTAAACATGCACAACTCCTCAATGTAAAGAAAACCACATTTTGTTTGATGTTTTTATTAGTTAATCCCTGCATGGTTATGCACATGTCATATATAAATAAGCATATTTATATATTATATATTTATATACATAAATATATAAATATTTGTTTTGTTTTTCAACTTTAAGCAAAAGAAGTTTGTGAAATCTGTTTTGTAGCTGTTTTCATTTTGCCCAAAAGTTCACCAAAACCACGTGCTTGCTGTTTTGTGGTCCATCTGTTCTTGTCATATACCATGACACAGGATAACCAAACCGTCTCGGTAGCTAAGACCTAATTATTGCATGATTAAGTGGGTTGTTACATTGTAGCTTATTACTAGTAGAATGTTTGTTTTTAAACAGATTAAATTAGTGAACATCAACTGCACTGACATAGCTGATGGCCGTCCATCCATCGTTCTTGGACTGGTGTGGACCATTATTCTGTACTTCCAGGTATGGTCCTACATGTCCGTTTTATAACCTGTTGTAAAATCATGGGTGGGGAGAGAATGGTCTGCCATTCCTTTGGGTGGCCTTCAACTGTATACACAGTCTTTTGGTAGCAGAATTTCATCATCTCCCCTGCCAAGGTGTTTTACCTGAACCTGTATCTCAGAGAACTTCAACTGAGGAATCTCATTATGGAGATAGACTGCATAACTGTATATCTGTGTACTGTATACTATGTAACTGTAGTAGAAGCTCAGGAAATGTTTTATTTCCTGTCATGGAGAAGTTCCAGAATCCTATCAGACATGATTTCTCATCATTAACTTGGCATTTCTTGTAGAATAATTGTTCTACTCAAGTGTTAGTCTGTTTTCCATTGTGAACACAAAATACCCGAGGCGCTTTAACTTATAAAGAAGCTGATTAGCTCACAGTTGTGAGATTGAAAATGTAAGTGGCTCTGATAAGGGAGCCCTGGCCACATCCTGTCATGGTCTGGTCTATCACACGGGGTGTTTGCAAGTCAGAAAGATCATGTGGTGTGGCAGGAAGGCAGACAGCAGAGAATTACAAGCTGATTTGTATAGCAGTCCTCTCATGAGAACTAACCAGGATCCCATAAGAAACCAATGAGTTTGTTCCCAATGCATCTCCCCCAAGGATCTTCAGTTAGGTTTTACTTTGCAGTATTTCCCAGTCTCATCACATCGAGGATAAGTTTCAAACATCTGAAACTGTGAGAGACAAACACGACCCATTCATCTCACCCAGGCAGCACACACCCATGTACTGCCGTGTGGCTGCAGATCTAGTGATGGCCATGGGAAGTGCAGAAAGGAGGAGGAAGACACCTACTCTGCCTGGAAAGTCCTTGTACTGCTCAAGGGATGTTAAGATCAATCGCTTTCAGTTGGTGGGAGGGGGAGAAGCAAGTCTCTCTGGGAGCAGAGGAACAATGATGAATCTCATGCACAGATTGAAGAGCTGACCAGCAACCTGCCCCAGCTGCAGTCACTGTCCAGCAGTGCCTCCTCTGTGGACAGCCTGCTCAGCACGGAGACCGCCAGCCCCCCAAGCAAACGCAAGGTGCCCACCAGGATCCAAGGAAATGCCAAGAAGGCTCTGTTGAAATGGGTGCAGTACACAGCAGGAAAGTAAGTATCCAGAGCTGAAAGTCTGTGATGACTGATCAATTTATTACTTACGTTCCTTCTGCTTGCAAGATTTGAAGAGACAGTCAGACAGTCAAAGAGACAGTCTCCTTGATTGTAAATATAAACAGGAAATTGCCACTAGGGCTCTAGGGAAAGGCTGTGACAAAAATGAATTCAATTTTCATTGCTGTGACTAGGCCTGATGAGTAAAATTGATCAATCCGGTACTTTTGATTATTAGCAGGAAGGCTTATGTTATCAAGTCATTGTTTAGAGTTTCTGTGCTTGAAAATAATCTTTGCCCAGATGAATAATCAGATATTTTTACTAGCTTACCTCTTGGTAAGACTATTAAATAAGGTGTCATAATCATACAAATTAAGATCCACATTCCACCTGGATCCCTATTTAAATAATTTGTTTTTTCCCTTCCCCTCCACAAATTATACCAACATCAAATATAGTGAAAGCGGGTTATACTGTGGAGGAGGGACATACAAAGCAACAAAGAAATCATTTTCACAATTAAAAAAAAGACCCACATTCCAAATCTAATTTTATTTCCTTAAACTTTTATTTCCTGAAACTTTCTTGCCATTTAATCCCTCCCCCCACCTCTGGTCTTATCTTTTATCTGGAATAGAGTTTCCTCTGTCAACTTTAGCTTTTTGGATTAAAATCTAAATTTGCCTATGTATATACTTCTGTTATAGTGATGGGTAGAAAATTAGCATTCTCAAGAAATCTCCTAGCAATTTTAGTGGTGTTCAGTTGAGCATGACAATGTTTTGTAGTCTGATGGGATCAGAGGCAATTTTCTTCACATAGAAGTTGTGCTTTTGTTTGATCTTCCTAGATGACATGTAAAAATCAACTCGCTTGCTCTCTCATTTCATCTAACACTAATCTGAATTTGATTAACTCCTGCTGGAGAAAAAGTTGTAAACAAGTACTTATTATGCAACATTGAAATGCTGAATGTAGGGAGTTCTATTTTCAAAAATGTTGGAGGAGCAGGAAATAAGGAAGGAAAAGTTAAACGTAGAGAAGACACAGTCAGTGCTGCTAATATCTGCAATTTTGCTTCGCTTTGAAAGTGTGTAAGTGGTTGGTTTTCTAATTCCAGACAGAGTCAGAAGTATTTCTGAAGAGCAAAGCTTATGGCTCCTTGAGTGTGTAGTAGAAATTGAAATGTCAAAAGCCTGCATGTGGTTGGAGCATGTTTTCAAGCAGCACACTGGGCATTAGAGCTCTTGATTACAACGTGATGGGCCAAGAAGGGAAGCAGCGGTCCAGGGAGAAGACAGGTGACACAGGCAGCCCTTGGTCATGACGCCATTGCAGTATTGTCTGTGTGACATTGAGCTTTCCATTGCTCTACACTCAATTACAATTAACTAAAGCTAGATTGAAGGTTATTTCATAGCACAGTAGCTCAGGTGAACTCAAATCCAAGGAGGGGTCAGCTTCCTCCATTTTGCCTAGCTCCATGTGGACGGAGTTGGGTTTCCAAGATGTGCAGGGATTGGGAGACGGCCCAAAGTCATTTCTGCAGCTTGTGTATATGAAACAGATATGGAAGTTATATTTTCATTGTCTGTGAAACTATCCAGAACGTTAGATCTGCTGGGTGTTTAGCCATCAGTACTCGAACGCGCTCACTCCCCTGGGTATTGCTTTGTATGCATTGGAGGTCTTTGTACAATCTGCTTTGAATTCTATCCCAGTGTGTGCTTTCCAAACAATGACTTATCTGACATGGAGAAAAGACTTCAGATTCCTTAGACTCTTTAAGCCAAGTTCATTATATGTATACAATTAAAAGTAAATGTGCAATACAAGTCCGAAAGACCTATATACTAGATAATATATATATAGTTTTTGTTTTTTTGGGGGGGGGGTTGGTCATGGGCCTTGAACTCTGGGCCTGGGCACTGTCCCTGAGCTCTTCAGCTCAAGGCTAGCACTCTACCACTTGAGCCACAGTGCCACTTCCTACTGGATATATATATATATATTTTTGGTCCAGTCGTGGGGCCTGAACTCTGGGCCCTGGACACTGTCCCTCAGCTCTTCAGCTCAAGGCTAGCGCTCTACCACTTGAGCCACAGCGCCACTTCCAGCTTTTTTCTTTTTGCTTATGTGGTGCTGAGGAATCGAACCCAGGGCCTCAGGCATGCAAGGCAAGCGCTCTACCACTGAGCCACCTTCCCAGCCCTGGATGTATTTTTTACCAGTTGTTTTTTCCTCTTTTAGTACTGGAGTTTGAACTTGGGGTTTTGTGTTGCTAGGTAGGCACTCCACCACGTAAGCCCTGCTGACAGCCCGTTTTGCACTGGTTGTTTTTGTGATAGTATCTTAATGTTTTGCCCAGGCATCGGCCTAGGCCATGATTTGCCTATATTTGCTTCCCACTGTAGCCTGACAGACACGTACTATTACATCTACCTTCTTAGTCTGTGGAGTTTCCTGCTCAGGGTAACCTAAGTGTGTGAGCCTCCTGACCTCAGCCTGCCATGTAGGGGGGATAATAAGTGTGTAACTCCATGCCCGCAGGTAAGATAGGTGCTCTTGTGTATGTCCAAGCTGGTCTTGAGCTACAGTCATCCCAGTCTAAAGTTCCCAAGCAGCTAGGATTACAGGCATGAGCCACCAGTGCCCAACTATTTTATCATTTCTTGAAGTGATGGGTCAGAGTTTTCTTTGGGCATATATATATATATATATATATATATATATATATGATTCTTAAATGAGAAGTTTGAACTTAAACTTTTTAGTAATGCATTGCATGTAGTCGGAGACATTTACTTAAACATGGATCTAACCAGAACAGGGTGCACATGTATCTTTAAATGGATGAATATGCATATATACTTTTTTCCCCAACAAAAATACAATATACTTTTTCCCCAACAGAAAATATAAAATACACCAAAACATGTAAATATTTATTAGCTAATTTTTATGCCCCATCATATTTTGTTAAAAATTAATCTGAACTGGTGTAAAGAAACAGAAAGTTGTGTGTGTGTGTGTGTGTGTGTGTGTGTGTGTGTGTGTGTGTGTGTGTGTGTGTGTGTGCCTGGGGAATGAATGGACTTACAGACACTCTACTACAGGAGCTCCGATCCCCACTTTGGCTTGTAGGGTCTGAAGATGAGTTTGCTTGGACTGGCATTTAATTACGATTGTTCTACCTCCATCATCTCAATCAGCAAGTTAACAGGCATGTTCAAGTTAGCTCAGTCTGTTTTTGAGACAGGGTCTTACCAATATCTTACCTGGACTATTACCTTCTATCAGTTGTCTCTACCTCCCGAGTAGCTGAGATTACAGGCATGGCTACCACACCCAACCGAGAAACATATTAAATAAAGAAATATGAGCAAAGAAAAAATATAAGTAGAAAAGTAAGATAAAGAAGTGATGTGTGAATAAATAATTAAGGACAGACTTTTAAACTTGCAGGGGTTGTAAGAATTTAAATCCGTTCTACAAAAAAAAGAAAAAAATCTCCAAAAAGCTAAGAGAAAATTCATCTTATAGGATTACTGGAATCCTATAAAATTATTTTAAAATCTTGATTTAGCCAAGGAGGAGGCAACAATGCTCAATAGGAAATGTACTCATTACCTTGCTCATGGAGCTCTAACCCCTCTGTACAACATTTTTGCAGTAAAAAAAACGTACAAAAATATTGATTTAGGAAGTCCATGGTTAGGCCCAATGGTGCTAATTTTAACTCATAATATTTTACACAATCTGAATATACTTTGGTAAACATGTTTGGTAAACCTTAAGTTTACTGAGATCATATTTATGAGCACTTGCCAGTTTCTGTTAATGAGGATTTCAGTTAATACTTTTCACTGAGTAAGTATTTTTCATAGAAAGTTTGAGAATGTGGTAAAAATTAAGTAATGTTTCTCCTTTTGTGAGAATAACTATAAAGTTAAATGAGAACAACTTTAAAAAAATTACCAGTTTCCTGTATCCATGCTCACTACATAGTCACATTTATAGGTTTAGCACTTCTTCAAAAAAATTTCTCATGGTTAGTTATGATCACCCTTGGTATTCTCACCATTTTTCTTTTAAACATTTTGTTACATCTTTTGCCTTAAATTGGTTTCCTTTTTATAAATGTCCACATTTGCTTTATAAGGACCCATCTTCATTCCAAACAAAACAAAACAAAACAAAAAACCTCTCATCTAGAAAATTCTAAGTATCATTAACTTGAATTTTGACCTGTTATGTCCTCTAGGAAATGGTTTTGCTTAATTGTATTCAGTAACAATTAACTGACATGCACCTCATTAATGAAAAATACTAGGGTTTGGTTGGTTGGGTCCTTATAGACCGGGCACGTGCTTTTGTTTCCTGGTAGTTTGACATTGTTTTTGTTTGTTACCTTAAGGCAGATGGGAATAGAACTGAAAGACTTCGGGCGGAGCTGGAGAAGCGGACTTGCCTTTCATTCCGTCATCCATGCCATCCGGCCGGAGCTGGTAGACCTGGAGAAGGTGAAAAGCAGATCGAACCGAGAAAATCTGGAGGATGCTTTCAGTATTGCTGAAACACAACTGGGCATCCCGCGGCTGCTGGATCCTGAAGGTACGCCCGGTCATGCAACATGTACTTCTGGCTGTACTGGCTTGTGTGTGTACCAAATCCACACGTGGCATGACTCATAACCCTCTGTTAAGAGCCAGAAAGCTGGAGGAAAGCAGGAAGACATAATACCCTCGCGGACCAACTTCCTTCTGGATAGATAGTATGTGTCATCATGTTTAGGAACCAAATATGACAGCGTTGCTCCACGTGGCTTTTTGGCTTTGACATATGGCCAGCCACTAACAGATTGTAGTTCAAAGCCATGGGAACTGGACTGAGTGTGCCTAAGGGTGGAATGAAGGTTTTGGACGCGTGTTGGAAGAACAGGGATTGTGATGTGATAAAATAATCACATTATATAATCCAAAGAGTAAAGTAAATAGAGGAAATTAGTAGCAATTTAAGATTCTGTCTTTAAAGGGTTTGTCATTAGATACAGAAATATTAATAACCATTCATTCAGTGCTTTGGTGCCAGTGAACTATTCATCAACCTCAATGGTGCATATATTTATGCTTGTTACATCATTGAAGTAAATCCTATTTATTAATATGAAGTGACTTTCTTTGTTTCTTTTGAGTCATGTTTGTTTGAAGTCTGCTGTGTCGGATGAGTATACCTGCTCCTGTCAGTAGTTCCACATGTTTGGGAAATCTTTAAGCTTTTGTTTGTGTTAGGCAGTGAGGTAAATGAAGGTAACATAGGTGGTATGTAATCTTTTTTTTGGGGGGGTAGTGGTGGTCCTGGGGCTCGTGCTGTCTCAGAGACGTTTTTACTCATGGCCAGCACTCCACTACATGAGTCATAGCTCCATTGCTGGCAGGTTTTTTATTTTCTTGGTAGTTAATTGGAAATAAGGGTCTCAGGGACTTCCATGCCTGGGCTGGCTTTAAACCATGATCCTCAGATCTCAGCTTCCTGAGTAGCCAGGATGACAGGTGTGAGCCACTGGCGCCTGGTTTTCTGCCTGTCATTTGGATGGTGTTTTTCGGTAAATTGCTAGAGTTCAAAACTTGTGTTATCAAAACCCAGTGACTGTGAGTTAATTTGTCCACATGTGCTTTGGCTTTGCAGATGTGGATGTGGATAAGCCAGATGAGAAGTCCATCATGACCTATGTAGCCCAGTTCCTGACACATTATCCTGACGTCCACAATGCCGGCGCCGACGGGCGAGAGGATGAGGTAGCTCTGTTTCCTTTACGTATGGGTGGTGTGCTCAACTCGGATGGCGATGAGGATGTTTTCAAAAATATCAAATTCGATTTTATTTAATACAAGAGAAACTGACCAAGGAACAGAGATCATCCAATGGAGAAGTGAATAGTGGAAGTGTTTCTCTGTTTATATGTTGGCTATGTCAGAGAGCTTTGCTGATGATAAATGTTCACTGTTCAGTGGTGACGCATTACAGGTGAGGAAATGGTGCTGGCAACTCCATTTTAGTTCCTTCTTTTAATGTGAGGATTGCAATAATTTTATATGCATCATATTATTTGCATCTACAGTTTGTGAGGCTCCTTACTCTACTAGATCTTAGGAAATCTTATTTTAATTCTAGATTGTGTGACAGCAAACATGGTAGCAGAAAATCTTAATTATTCACCATAGTTAGATTTTTATCTTTTCAATGATTTAACACTTTTTTTAATGCTTAATTGACAGGTTTATTGTCACTAATATCTCTTAAAAATTGGACATGAAAAAAGGAAATTTATCTGTACCTCATCTTCTAGACCAAAACTACCCTAGGGGAAAATGTGAACATATTTGTTCCCAATATTTAAAAAATTCATTAAAGATACATTTTTAAACAAAATAGATCACAGTATCCATAAAGTTTTATGCTACTTTTAAGCTGGATACATTGGTTCAAGTCTATAATCCTTGAAGTTTCAGAGTCTGATATTGTGAGGATCATAATTTGAGGCTGGCCTGGGCATAACATACCCAAGACCTCATCTCAGTAGAATAAAGACAGATGGAGTGGCAAAACCCTGTAATCCCAGCTACAGAAGGAAGCATAGATACATTGGAGGATTGCAGTCTAGGTCAGCCTTGGCATAAAATAACCAAAGCCAAAAAGGCCTGGGGCTGTGGGCCAAGTCAGAGAGCATGTATCTAGCAAGTATAAAGTCTTGACTTGAAAATGCTAATCCTGCCAAAAGTATTAAAAATTTAAAGAAATGAGCAAAGAACTCCACAGCCCATACACATACACTAATTTATCCAGACCTAACTGCTGTGAATTTCTAATTTTTCAAATGGCAAATAATATTAGATGAGCAGTCTTGTAAAAAAACTTTGCTGTAAGAAAAGTCTTGGAAGTGGAATTCCTAGTCAAAAGGGCATATGAAATATTATGGCTTTTGACATGTTTTAAAAGTATCAGTTTAGGCTGGGCGCCGGTGGCTCATGCCTGTAATCCTAGCTACTCAGGAGGCTGAGATCTGAGGATTGCAGTTCAAAGCCAGCCCCGGCAGGAAAGTCTGTGAGACTCTTATCTCCAATAAATCACTAGAAAACTGGAAGTGGTGCTGTGGCTCAAGCAGTAGAGCGCTTGCCTTGAGCTGAAGAGCGCAGGGACAGCACCCAGGCCCAGAGTTCAAGCCCCACGACTGACCAAAAAAAAAAAAAAAGTATCAGTTTATCTATCAAGTTTGCCTCATTTTATGTTCCAGGCAGAATATAGGAGGGCCAGATTTCCAGTGAGAATGGATATTCTATTCTCTTCCTACCTTGTAAATTGTGATTATGTTTAATTACCGAAGGGTGATACACTGCTGAATTTCAGCTTAATTATAAGGGAAAATGGACCCAGGAAAATTAGGAGCTATGCTCTGTCTCTGTGGTTGCTATCAGAATTTTGGAGTACTTTGCCATTACCAAGAAAATCATTTAGAAAAACAAAAGTCGTTAAGGTGTGTTTTTTTGTTTTTTTTTGAACACTAGAAGCAGGTCTAAGGAAGGAAAAGGTCAGGGATTCTATTCTATTGTATTGTTTACTAGTAGAAACAGATTTGCTATTAATAGTGACTTGTCCCTGACTTCAGGAAGTAATTAACACAGGGGCACGAGTTGTCTTGAGTTGGGGGATTGTATTAACATGACATTCCACCGTTTGTAAAAAGGAAACTTCTAGGTTTGTAAAAAGGAAACTTCCCTTGCTACTTTCCAAAATTCAAGCTCAAACCTGCATCTCTAGGCTCGTTTGTCAATGGTATGTAAAGCAAGTATTTCTAAGAAGTATCGAGAAGTGAAAGAAGTTTCTAGAAGCTACTTCCATTAAGACTCAGGAGCAGGAAGTTAATCCAGGGAGCCTCCCCGACAAGCTTCTCAGCACTGCAGTGCAGCGTTTTTTATTACCAAGGATTAACTTAACTCTGTAGATGATAAACCTCGGTCATGTAAGACAGTTCCTTCCATTTCTTCCCTAAAAGAGGAAGCACCTGACTTCTTCAGGGCTTCTCAAAATTAATTTTGACAAAAATATGTTTTACTCTTTGCTGTGAACACATGTGATAAGCATCAAAATTTGAATATTTTCAATAACCAAAAATAATTTTTATGATGTTTCTGTGGTAGATGGTGCTAAACTTTACTTGATGAATTTTCAAGAATTTATAAGCTATATGTATCTTTATATTATATACCATCTTCTCAAAACATGCAATACTCAAGTATTAGCAATTTCTTCATTTTTAAACATCTGTGAATTAACCTATCTACTAAGTATCCATTTTTCCATGTGTTTTTGATGTCTATAGCTTTGTTGAGTCTATTTCAATTGAAAATAGTATGGGCTTCATTTGGAATATAATCTTCTTACTGGTAATAGATAATAATAAATAAATTTTCTTTCTCAAGATATTCCTTAGGTATAAGCTGGTAGTGTATTTAATAGGGGGAAGATAAAAGTTCGCCTACTTCTGTTAACATAGTTCTTCTGCTAAAATGTTTAATTTTATTTCAAAACACATCTACAAACTATGTTTTCCCACATGACCATTTGAACTTAAAATATGTTGATATATTGAATGTTTTAAAAACCATTTGGGTGCTGTTGGTCTGCACCTATAATCCTAGCTATTAGGAGACTGAGATCTGAAGATTGAGGTTCAAATTCAGCACAGGCCAAAAAAAAAAAAAAATCCATGAGACTTTTATTTTCAATTAACCAGAAAAAAAAAAACAAAACCTGAAGGTAGAAATGTGGCTCAGACTTGAGCAAAAAAGCCATGGGGGAGTGGGTAGGCCTTGAATTCGAGCTCCTAGTGGAACAACAAAAAAGGAAGCTATTGAAACCTCTTAAAGTAATTACACCTTTAAAATACTTGCTTATTTGTCTATAAAAAAGATGCCTGCCAGCTGAGTTCCTTCTTATTCCCTGTATACTTTTTTGTCCCTGATTTATATTGTGTTTCTATATATTATCTTTTTATGTTAGGAAATACTTCCAGTTCTCTCATCCTTTGCATATTGTATCCAAAGTTTTCAGGTAAGATTCAAACAATCTGGAATGAGTGAACTGTTTCAAGTATCTTACATTCTGTAGCTTATGAGCCATTCCTCTGCATGTATGCACCCTATGTCCATATTCCTTATAATACCTTAACAGTGTTAGTTCCTTTATGTCTAACAGAAAAAAAAACCACGCATGTGTGTTATTAAATGTCAGCAGCAAGTTGAAGCCACTCCTGTGGATTTAATCTTTAATCACATGAGGATTTTTCATTTCCTTTTAACCCGTAATTACGCTAATAAAAGAAAAACTTCTGGTAACTAACTTTGGTTTCTTAAGTAACAAGAAAAATTAACAAAAAAAAACAGTTAAAGGATTATTTTTGTATCTTAAAATATCCAGCAGAAATTCTTTTGAAAAGGTTATTTTTGTCAAACAGAATTTCCACACATCTCTTTTGTTCTATACTAAGCCACATGGTTTAATCAAATTCATGCTCTATAGTATATCTACAAAATATTTGTAGGATGAATGATTTTTGAATCTTTGCTCATATTCAAGCTTTGACTGCTTCTTCTAAATTTTAGCTTTTCCATCTTTCTATGACAGCTGGGCCTATGATTCAATACCCATCAACACAATAGATTTCATGTCAACCTTGAGAATGGAAAATCAGAATGAACTAATAGCATGTCAAATATTACATTAGTTTATTCCATGTTTCATGAAGCAATAGTTTACATATAAACAGGGCAAGAAATATAAACATGGCTTTGTGTTTGTGAGAAAGAGTGAAGGAGGAAGGGAGAGAGAGAAAAGGAAAGAAAGCAAGTTGATGGTGTAGCCGCTTGGAGTTTATATGGTCTTTTTGCAAATTGTCCCAGTGTCTTTTTTTTTTGAATGCATGTGAAGTTTCCAGAAAAGCCACCAGTTGGGTTCTGGGATTTGACTGTTTGAAACTTCATTCCCCTCTTAGAAATGGGTATATAATTAGCTACCGCTCTCTTTCCTTCTATACTCTCCCAGCCAACACACAAAAAAAGCCCGTGCTGAATGGATTCTAAAAAGCTTATTTTAAGTGCATAATCCTCAGGTGATTTGTGAAATAATTTGTTAGTAACAGCCAGCTGCTCTTAGGGACAGCATGGGGTTCCTCTCAGAGGTAGCAGTTCCTGCTAAGCCTGTCCTTGAAGACTGTCAGTGCAGATCCATGCTGCCTGCAGACCTCCAGTACGCTGCTGGTGAATCCGGAGCATTTTCCCCTGGCCTCTTAAGAATGCATTGCTAGCAATTTACCAGTGTCTCATGCCTGTGCTCTTCATTACTCAGGAAGCTGAGGGTTGTGGTCCTAAGCCAGCCTGGGCAGGAAAGTCCATGGGACTCTTATCTCTAATGAACTACTGAAGAGTCAGAAGTGGAGCTGTGGCTTAAGTAATAGAGTACTAGCCTTGAGGGGAAAAATGCTCAAGAACAGCGCCCAGGCCCTGAGTGGAAGCACTGTCACCAGCACGACAGAAAACACAAAAAACCCAATCAGTCAAAAAGAATGCATTACTAGTGTGTTCCTGGGCATGATAATCGACCAATAATAACAGGATAATGTGGGCCTTGATGATGTTCACGTGATCAGTGAGGCCAGGCATTGTGGGAGGGGCTGAAGCTTTTCAAATGTCTCCTGTTATACCTCTTCCTCTTAATAACTATGCTATCAAGTAACAACTGCTTCACAGCCATACATTGGGTGAATACTGAGAGACAGACACTGGGTCAGGCACTGGAGATAACAACACACGTGACAGGTCTGTAATTCAGGGTACAGCATTATGTCTCCCATGTAGCTGACTATGTAGTTGACTGGATGCGGCCTGTACACCAGCTAGCCCAGCTCCTCTGGATGCTTGGTTAGAGTTATAAATTCCTGGGCCTTGCCACAGTTCACTGAATCACAAAGCCCGGTGTGTGCCCAGCCATTCGAGTTCTCACAAAACCTCCAAGCAGCTGTGTGCGGAAGGAACTTTTAGAATCCTTAGCACAGAAGAAAAAGACTCTGAGCACAGAGTTCTGGGTCAAAAGAAGTTTCGCAGAGAATGTCCAAGGAGAATGAGGAAGATTAGTGCTCACATTCAGATGACTATCTGTGAAAACCAAAAAGCAACCAGGCGCCGGTAGCTCACGCCTGTAATCCTAGCTACTCAGGAGGCTGAGATCTGAGGATCGCGGTTCAAAGCCAGCCTGGGCAGGAAAAGGCCATGAAACACGTATCTCCAATGAACCACCAGGAAACCAGAAGTGGCACTCAAGTGGTAGAGCACTTGCTTTGAGCTGAAGAGCTCAGGGACAGCGTCCAGGCCCATAGTTCAAGCCCCCAGGCCCATAGTTCAAGCCCCATGACCAACAAAAAAATACAACCCAAAAAGGAGAAGAAAACATGGATTATCCCAACAATGTATGCCAGTCCGTCTGGGTTCGGTAACAGAGATGATCCTAACTGTCACCAAAACCACAGGAAGATACTGTGAAGTGTCAGTGCAGATCCATGCTCCCCGCAGACCTCCGATCCGCTGCAAGTGAATCCAGAGCATTTTCCCCTGGGCTTTTAAGAATGTGTTGCTAGCAACTTACCAGTGACTCATGCCTGCGCTCTTCATTACTCAGGAAGCTAAGGGTTGTGGGTCTAAGCCAGCCTGGGCAGGAAAGTCCATGGGACTCTTATCTCCAATAAACTCAGGTGAGCTGCTGAAGATGGACCAAGGCCACAGAATGGTTGCATAGGCCAGTCAAATTTGAGCTGGTTCTTCCTGCCTATGTGGACCGCACTTTCTATTCTACATTCCTCCTCTCCTTTCACCAGCGTCACCAGACATGTGAGCAAGATGCTACAGGGGAAAGCTACTTACAAGCACCTAATAGTCATGCTAAAAATAATATAGCTCTGATTACTTTGGATTTCTTGCCAAATATGAAATCTTTGTTTTTTAAAAAAAGAATGTCTACTAAATTTTTCCTCCTGTAATTATGTATAGAAAAATACCGATGCATTTGTTCAGTGGGTAGTTTGGTAATCCTCTTGCAGTAACCAGGGTGCAACAACCTAGGAATCTGACATTGAGCAAGATCCTTGTGTTCTCTGTCTCCTTGGAGCTTCTAATATTGAATATCACTTTAAAATCATAACGCGGGCAGTTTTCCAAAATGATTGCAGCAGCAACTCCCTGAAATCAATCAATCAAAGTCAATTCCATCTAGAATAGACTCCTGCATTGCCAGTGACCTGGGCCTGAAATGCCACTCACCAACCTGTGTTTCCATCCGGCTCTCCTTCCTTCTGCGTCTTTCTGGCCATGATGTCATCTTCTGTCACATTATGTCACATTTTCCTTATTAACTTGTTGCTCTAACTTAAGGGAACACTAAGTTCTCTTCATTTTGAGGATGAGCAGGGGGAAGGAGGTAGATAATTTCAGCAATTAACGAGACAATTAAGATCTTTTCTGAGAATTAGTTTGTTCAGTTTCTTACACTCCAAAAAAAAAAAAAAAAACACAAAACAAAAAACGTGGGACAAGGAGAAAGAAAAATTTTCAGAGACACTTGTGATATGTTACATATTAAATATAACCATCAATTAAATAAATTCACACTTACTAATAAGGTTGTCATGTTTCATGGTCTCCAGAGAGAAGACAGACTAATTTTGAAGGAAATGAAAGTTTGGATAGAACAATTTGAAAGGGATTTGACAAGAGCACAAATGATAGAATCAAACCCGCAGGAGAAATACCAGGTAATGTATGGGAAAGAGACGGTGAATGTTTCAAAAGCTTTTCATGAGCGTGCTTTATCTATGTCACTTAATCTATGCTTCCTCTGTTAAATTACACTAAGAAGAAAAACCTGCAGAGAAATAATACGTATTCTCATAAATCTGAACATACTATAATTCTACTAAGCAGAACGCTTTCAGCTGTATTCTGTCCATACTACACATGGAGCTCTGAGAGGTTGTCACTGGTAGGGAATTCAGTCTTCTATAGGTGACCCTGGACAAAAACACATAGGGATTATCTCTGCACAGCTCTTTAGTGGTCGTCACCTGATGTTGAAATTCACCAAGACAAAACAAAACAAGACAAAAACCAAAAGCACTGTCGGGACAAATGAAAATAACCACAAAATAAGTCGAATTTAATAAAGGATTGCAACATGATTGTTTGGAAAGTGGCTCTTAAGAAAATCAGCTTCTCCTGCACCCTGCACCCTATGCCATTCAGAACTGTTGTCCTCAAGAAGAGGTCACTATGGTTGTTTTCCTTAGGTTCATTACTCTGCCATTAATTGGTTTTCTGCTTCTAATTTTCACTTGAAGACTTGAAGACAGGTTTTTCCCATTAAGAAGCTGTGATTTATTCTAGGGAGCTTTGTCATGTCTCACCTATTTAAGATGCCCTACCTTGTTTTAGTGACAGAACTGACCACAGTAGTCTATATATTGGCATATTCTGCATGATACTGTGTTATATTCTTCTCCATGTGCAATTTTAGTTATTTTTAGCTATAAAAGTGAACTTGGTAGAATAAGAGAATACCACAGGGAATAAGTTCAATCATGATTTTTGTGTTTGGCTTTTTAAAAAAGATTTAAAATTGGCATGCATTAGTTTTGTCATCCATCCATTCATCCATCGTCCACCTACCCAACACATACACATATATACGCAGTGTACATTGATTCACTTTACTCCTTGTCACTTTCCTTCATTCCCCCTCGTCTTCTTAGAACAACTTCACTAGTTATCATTGCTCTATTTTCGTGCACGTAGAGTACTTACACCTTGTTCACACTCATTCCCAACTCTTGCTCTTTCCCATCTCACCGTAGCCTGCTCTCCCACCAAAAGCAGCACCTGTCATTCCCGTCATTCATTCTTTAACGTGTATGTTAATTGTTTAAGGGAATTTTGCTGTGGTATTTTCACACATGGATGTATTATACTTCAGATGAAACCTTCTATTGCTTTCTCCTTTCCTCAGGCTTGCTATTCTATTATTCCAGTTTTCAGTGAGTTTTATTATGTCATCTTTGTCCATAGAAACAACGTATTCCAATATTATTCACTTGGTGTATGATTTTTTCTAGGTTTGCAAATGTGCCTGACTTTATGCATTTGTGTTTTTGTTGAATTTGACACAACAATCCATATTTGATTATTTTCCATCTATCCTTTGCCTGAAATTCAATAACCTTTCCCCCACCCCCCTTCCCCGAAAAAAGTCTTGGTTAAACTCCATCATAAGATGATTGAGCCAGTAAATTGAAAACAAAAAAAGCTAAGAGCAAAATTTATATGCTTATTTAATCATTGATGAGTTTTAATTCTAGCACGAATAATCAAAATATAATCTGCAAGTTATAAGCTTGCTGGTGACCCAAATGTTATTTTATTAAAAGGAAATTAGGGATTAAAAAATTAACAGAAACATATCTTTTGAGCCACAAATGTTTATCTGTAGCTTAAAAAAACAGGCTTGGGGACTATCTGAACTCAGTATCTAGGGAAATTTTTCTTTGATAGGTACATTTTGTTATCTTCTAGTTTAACTTGCCAATTAACACTGTGTTTTCTAGTTTTCACAAACATAAACTTCTGTGGGAGAGAGTTAAATACTTATTTTCTTTTTCCCATTCTTTAAATTCCATTAAGTTAGAGAGAATGGAAGAAAAAAATTCATAGTGAAAGTTTTACTCACCACCTCCCCCCAGTGGCCTTCCCGTGAATCTACATGTTCAAATGTCTCCAGTTCTTGTAGCTCCATTTTCTGCTAGACTTTCGCTTGCATGTTTTTATAATATGATTACACAATTTAATGATATTTTCAATTGATATCTAGACTTGGAATCACACTTTATGATGCACTAATTTAGTGTAACATGTAGAACTTAAAGTACTACTTCTATGTTGGCATCAGGCTGACGGTTAAGTCTAGTTATTATATGTTTAGTTAAATTCTCTAGGATACATAATATTTTAATGCTACAGAATTAGAAGGCTTGATATGTATAGGAGGTCCAACAAACTAAACCGCTTAGCATAGAATTACATAAACAAAAATTTAGCTGTCTTTGATTAGCATGATTTTAATGTATGTGATTTCTTTTGGTAAGTTGTTTATAATTTGAAGTAAACAACTATCTTCCTACATAGCAGAGGTGTCCATTCTAATCACCTCTTGACAAATATCAACTGGTATGTAAACCATGGGTAGAAATGAGCAGCCCTCGGCTTTAGTTCTGCCCGTGCTATTTGTCTGTGCACTTCTTGTCTCATAGTATTAATTCATGTTTATGTTGCTGGTTATAAGAAATCCAAAGAGGGTAATAAGTAGAAGGCTTTTAGCCCCAAGGCGAGGGTCATGGTTCCAGCTTGCTGATTCATAGCTGTCTTTACTATAATAACTGCTATCGATATTACAGCGATCCCTCACATACTGAGAGAGTTACTTTCTAGAGACGCCCGCGATAGGTGAGGATCTGTGAAGTAGCAGTGTTTTTATATGTATGTATATTTACACATATACGTATTTCAAGGCTTTAGAAACCCTTCCAACTCTCCTATAAACCTTCCCTACTCCCTTAGTATTCTTTCTCATACTCTTATAAACACTTTATATGCTCCATTTAAATACTATATACTGCAAAATTCCACAATAGAGTGAACATTCTGTGATACAGACTTAGAATTACATTAGAATTAGATTACAGAATTAAAAAAAAACCACAATACAGTGAAGCCACAGTAAGTGAACCGCGCTATGTGAGGGACAGCTGTGCTGTCAACTGTGTGTCCTGAGTGCTGGCCACACGGATTGTTATTTAGGAAGCATGGCTTCCTTTGCTTTTCCTCTGTGTGACTCATTTGTGGCTTTTCTGTTTTGTTCCTCTCTTAGTCATTTAAGCACTTCAGAGTTCAATATGATATGAAAAGGAAGCAGATCGAACATCTCATCCAACCACAGCAGAAAGATGGGAAATTGTCCCTCGACCAAGCGTTGGTGAAACAGTCCTGGGACCGGGTGTCTGCCAGGGTGAGTTCCCCCATGGCTCATTTCCCTGGTCAAGACTGTGTCACCAGCTTTTCCCACAAAGCATTAGGGAAGCGGTGCCGCTGTGTGTCCTAGGTGTGAAGGGCTTCTCTATGCGGCGCTCTGCCCTTGCAGACACAGGTGAAAAGACTTGTGTGAATAGCTGTTTGCCAGTCATTGAGGGGATGATGGATTAATTTATCCCCTTAATTCTTGCCTTACAATACTTAACGATGGGTTGTTTAGAATTGATAACTCTGGTCTTGTAGAGGAGTCCCAGAAATGGAGAATCAGACGCTTCTTCTTCTTCTTCTTCTTTTTTTTTTTGCTAATCCTGGGGCTTGAACTCAGGGCCTGGACACTGTCTCTTGCTCATGGCTAGCACTCTACCTACTTGAGCCACAGCACCACTTCTGGCTTTTTCTGTTTATGTGGTACTGAGGAATCGAACCCAGGGCTTCATGCATGCTAGACAAGCACTCTACCACTAAGCCACATTCTCAGCCCCACTTTTCAATGTTTCATCAGCATTAAGAATCTGTTGATAAAGAATTATATGTTCTGTAATTAAAGCTTTCTCATAATCTGATCTTTCGTGAATCTGAAGGAACACTGCCTACTATCATTCCTATTTATGCCCTTTGTTAAAACTTGAAGATCAAGATGGCAAGGCCTCAGATCTTTTTATCCCTATTTAGAATATTGGACTCAAGACAACCATGTTACTTATTTTGGTAATTTATTTTTTCATCAACTCCATCAAAGAATAACCTAATCCCTAAGCACCTTAACTCATCCTAATGGATGCTCCAGGGAACTAGCAGACAGTGTTTGAGAATCGGGTTCTATAGAAGAAATGGAGAATTAGGAAATCTGAGGCCCATTGACTCTTGAAAACTCATCTTTCTCTAGAGCTGTGTAGGTAACCGGAACTTCCTACAGGTAGTCACATCACATGGGCCTCTTCACGGGGCTCTCATTGGACCAAGACAATGTGCTTAGCGTGTGGTGTATTAATGACTACCCCTTCATGTCATCAAACCCAGCTTTTCCCTTTTAGCAAACGCAACCCTGAAAATAAGTGGGTGCTTTATGCTACTACTATGGAAGAAAAGGGCAAGTGTTTCCTTATAATATCCTTCAATGTCTAACATGTATTTTGTTTGTACACAATTTGCCATAATGCTCATTTTCCCCTTCCTCCTCAAAACTTCAAACTCAGCATCATAGATATTTGCTTATTTTGGCTTTATTACATTCATTTGTACTTATTAGCTTTAAATATCATATGAACTTTTGAAATCATTTTTAGGGACCTAGCTACTCAGGAGGCTGAGATCTGAGGATCATAGTTTGAAGCCAGATTTGGCAAGAAAGTCCGTGAGACTCTTTATCTCCAATTAGCTACCCCCAAAAAGCCAGAAATGGAGCTGTGACTCAAATGGTAGAGTACTAGCCTTGTGGGAAAAAAAAGCTCAGGGACAGTGCCCAGGCCTCGAGTTCAAACCCCGGGAGTAGCACATTAAAAAAAAAAGTGTGGGGAGCAATTTTAGGAATTGTCTTCTGTATTACAGATGTTTTTTGCTGCTTGTTTTCATTTTCAGCTCTTCGACTGGCATATCCAGCTGGATAAATCTCTCCCTGCCCCTCTGGGCACCATAGGGGCCTGGCTGTACAGGGCAGAGGTGGCCCTGAGAGAGGAGATAGCCATCCAGCAGGTCCATGAGGAAACGGCCAACACCATACAACGCAAGCTGGAGCAGCATAAGGTAGGCATGCTGGTTGGAAAACGCTTCAGCATTGTAGCTAGAGTTCATCATAGAGCTAGGGTTCACTGACAGGGTAGCCTGCTCAGAACCTGGGTAGGCAGGGCCTCTGATCAGAGACTTCTGTTTCACAAGGTCTCTAGTTTGCATTTTCTGTTCTGAGCGATATTCTAGCAGGTCGACTTCCTGAGATCATTTCTAGTAGGTTGAGCAAAGTTTTTCAGCAGTAACTATTTCTGTTATTTCTGTTACTTTAAGCGGTTGTTTTTGTTTTTGTTTTAAAGAAAGGAAAAGCTGCAGATGACATGGATTTAGATGAGAACTCAGTTGGCCTTGATTCCACAGTTTATTCCTGCCTCTCTTCAGAGGATAGGACTGTGTCTTGGGGCTGTAGGTGGGGTGAGAGGGATGAAAGCCTTAGACTTCCCTGAGCACTGGTGACTCACTTGTAATATTAGTTATTCCGGAGAGTGGCTTCTGAGGGTTGTGGTTCAAAGCCAGCCCAAAGGGAAGCCCATGGGACTCTTACCTCCAACGACTTACCAGAAAACTGGAAGTAGCACAATGGCTCTAAGTGGTAGAGCACTAGCCTTGAGCAAAAGAATTCAGGGACAGCACCTAGGCCCTGAGTTCAGGCCCATAACTCACCAAAATAATAATAATAATAATAAAAGTGTCTGTAAGGTCTGCCCAGGCCATGCAGGCCCTGTGCAGATACCTCTCCACCTCTTGCCTAAGTTTCTGCCCAGTATCTGTTACCTAGGTAACTGGCAAACCTAGGGCACCTTCCCCTCCTGCTAGGCTACATTCTCTGGTCACGCCTGCCTCCCATCTGACCATAGGAGGATCCCAGGCTCTGAAGTAACATCCAGATCCAAGGTGGCCACACTTTTCTCCCACCTAGCTGCACCTCTTCCTGTCCCAGGCCTACATAAGTCCTGGCCAGGGGGTGGGTCTTCCCTTTTCAGCCATGCCTCTCCACCATGCATGGCGGGCACAGCAGTTTGGTAAATAAGCTTCTTTTCCTGCCGGAATACCACCTGGTGTTCTCTTCATTGGCTACCTAATAAAACCTACCTAGTTAGTATACCTTACAGTGTCTTTAGGCGTTGAGGGCCTAAGAAGTTTGGGACTGGTTTAGTCTAACTCATCATCTGTTGTAAGTTACAAAATACATCTCTGTGTTTTATCCCAACACAGAGCAAGCATTAAAAGTTCTATTCATTAACATCTCATGAATGCTATCCTCACGTTTGGATGACTGAGTTCCTGCACTACCTTTACTGCAGCATGGTGGTAGGGCTTTCCTGTATGTGTGGAAAGATGACAGATAGGTTGAGATTTCTTCTCCTGTGATTTGTAGCTGATGCATTGCTTCCAAATTATTGATACAGGATTTTTTTTTCTTACCCCAAGGAAATAGATTACAATCTATTCTAGACTGGAGGATAAAGCAAATTTGTGACGGATTGTATTTCATGCCTCCAGGGACCCTTGATTTTGGAACTGGGGAAGTGGGGATACCGTAATGTCATACAACTCAACAGGCTCAGCCCAGAGCAGTTCATCAAACAAGGCTGACAGCCATAGCATACAGCCAGCGGTGGCCTGTCTCTCATAATGCTGCCTGTTTCCTCTCTGCCGTGGCTCAGTTATTCTCATTGTCTTCAGACATTTTCATGTACTTTTGTCTGTACGTTTAACTTCATGGTTGACATAACAATCATCATTTATAGAGAGTACCATCTGATGTTTTGGTACATATATCTGTTGTTGAATGAGAAAAATCAGACTCAGCTTATCTATTGCCACAGATACTTATCATTTCTTTATGATGCGAACTTTTAAAGTTTGTCTTCTTTGGTACCACCAGTATTTGAACTCAGGGCCTTGTACTGTCACGATCAGCTTGTATGCTCATAACTGGCATTCTACCACTTGAGCCATGCCTCCAGTCTATTTAATTGCAGATTTTTTCAGCCAGGGCTGGCTTTGATCTCAGCCTCCTGAATGTCTAGAATTACAGGGGTGAACTACTGATAACCTAGCTTGTATTTTAGCTCTGAGATAGTATCGCCCTTACTTTTTCCACACTAGCTTAGAGCTAGTGATCCACCTGTCTCCTCTCCCCTTTATATAGATGGAATTATAGTTGTATACCACCACATCTGGCTCTAAGATCCTTTCCTATAGTTACTCTGACATTTAAGCAGTCCATTGGTGTGAACTGTAGTTATGGTAACTGTGATAGAACACCAGAACTTATTCTTCCTATCTAAAACTTCGTCCTCATTGTCCAGTGGCTTTCTTTCCCTGCCCACCCTCCACCGCCACCTCGGCTTAGCTCTGATAACCTCCACATTTCTCTCCATTTCTGCGAGTCCCACTGTTTTGAATTCTAATATTCCGTCTGTGAATGGCTTCCTTAACTTACAGTGATGTTCTCTGATTTTATCCCGCTTATTATGCATGACAAAATTTGCTATTTATTTACTAAGAACAAATAGCATTACACGGTGTATATATTCAACATTTTAAAACATCACTCATAAGGTAATCACATACATTCTTTCCTTGGTCGTTGTGAATAATGCTGCGATGAACAGTAGAATGCAGACATCTCTTGTACTTGAGATAGTACTGAGATAATTTTCTTTTGGTTTATTGCAAGGAGTAGGGTTGCTGGAGTGTATGGTATATTTTTGGGGGGTAGAATTCTATACTTTATTTGTAATTAGCTGTTCTGATTTAGATTACCATCCACAAGTTGTCAGCTTAACCGGCTCTCCACATCTTTGCCAGTCCTTGTTACCTTCCAGATTTTAGTCAGTCCAGTCAACCCGACAGGTGTGGAGGGCAGCCTCCACAAGGAGGCTTGTGCTGTGCATTTCTCTTAGGTCAGTGTACTGAGCATGCTCTCTGTGTCTGCTGACTTTATCTATCTTTGTCTGAGAAATACCTACTCAAGGCAGGCCCAGGTTGACTAGCAGTGCTTGTTATCTTCTTACTGTTAGCCCTGTTTCTCATGGGGCTGTTGGCCTCTTGTACTGTATGTGATTTGCACGTTTTCTTCCCGTCTCTGGTTCTCTCTTCACTCTCTTGTTCTCTTTGCTGTGTAGAAGATTTCTTTAGTGTAATACCGTCATACCTGTCTGTTTTTTATTTTTGTTGTGAAAACTTTGAGCATCGTATTCAAGAAACCAGTAGTACTCAGACCAAGGCCGTGGACCATTGCTTAAGAATAGTTTCTTTTAGTAAGTTCTTGTTTGGGCTCTGACGTTTCAGTTCTTAATTCATTCTGAGTTGATTCCTGTATAAAGGAGAGAGAATTCTTTTTCACTCTTCTATATCAGGATATCCAGTCCAGCATCATTTATTAAAGAAATTGAACTTCCAAATTATATATTCTTGGTACTTGGGTTGAAAAGTCCATTGATGATGGTCAGGTGGGTTTATTTCTGGGCTGGCTGTTTTTCCTATTTAACGGTTCAGTGTGCACAAACTCAAAAGCTTTGTCCCTTCCTTTTCTGTCACCATTAACACACACACACACACACACACACACACACACACACACACACACACACACACACCGGACAGGAACAATCCCCATATCTGGCTTGACTTTGAGATCCACCTCTTCTGGGAAGATATACTCTGTGTGCTCACATGGTAAAGGCCTGCTCTTCTGTGCCTCAGGTCCCTGCAGGGGGTGAAGCAGCAAGCGGCCCCCGTGGAGGACAAGTTTAAGAACTTCCCTGGGGTCAAACCACATTTCATGTCCTCAGACGCATAGAATCATCAGGGTACCATGCATCTTCAAACTCTCAGCATATTGAAAATAGGATTGCACAAATCATACCACTTGGACAAATGAGCAATCAAGCACATCTAACAAAGTAGATCTATACATTTATATATGTATGTATGTATTTAACAAAATACATAAAAATGCAACAAGCAAATCAAATATATTATAGTATTATGATTAATAATAAACAAAAGCGAACAAATAAGAAAATGTGAAAACAAAACAAAAGACAAAATAATAAAGGGTGACTCTTGATTTAGAAGCCCTGGGCTCCTGAATGGACATGTTAAGTGGTCGTCCACTCACACAACCCTTTGAAGTTCAGAAAATTAAAAATACTAAAAGTAAATGTAATATACATGGAACAATTGAAACTCCTGTAATAGCTCCATGAATATCTGATGCCAAAGAAGTCCCATTGGCTTCATGAGAATGTCTGTGGGTTGGAAGTGCTGTCCACCAGGCCTCTGCCATGTCTGCTAGGGGCTTGTGGCCCTGGGCGGAGGGGGAGGGTGTGGAGGGTGGAGGCTGAGCAGGGGCTGGGGAAAGGCTAGGGGTGAGGTGGGGGGCGGGGCCTCCGAACGCCAGCTTGGAGAAATGGTCATAGGTTTGTTGTTTGCTTAATACATTGAACCGTGCACATTTCACCGTGTGACTCTGCTATGGACTAGAAAATGTAAGGTTTCAGGGCAGACGCCCAAGTGACTTGCCCTGACAGGGTGTGAGGTTTAAGTTGGATAATGCACATGGTTACCTGTGTGTTTCAGAGGCTGTACAGGACTTAAAGCACTAAATGAGCCATTCCTGAGAAAGAGAGAGAGAGAGAGAGAGAGAGACTGAGAGAGAGACAGAGAGAGACAGAGACAGGGAAACAGAGACAAAGAGTCTCTGCTAACCACTAAAGTTATAGCTAGAACTCTCTCCCTCTCCCTCCCTCTCCTTTTCCTTCTTCCCCTCTTTCCCCACTTCCTTGAGTACAATAAATAAGCCACACACCCCAGGGATGAGGGTGATACAAAGGATTGGGAGTTGGAGTTGTTATCTGACACTAAAAATTTAGAAAAAACTGGCTAAAGAGAAAACTAAAGGATGTAATAAAGAAGTAACAGGCAACAGGAAGAGACTGTAAGTATATAGGAGCCAAAGACACAGAGTGATTTTTTAAAATGACCTTTAAGTAGTTGTACAAAGGACTTTCCATCTAACAAGCAGTTTATGAACACGATGCATCTTGATCCATGTCACCCCTTTCAACTTCTCCCCCATCCCTCCCCCCCCCACCCCTTCCTCTTTGCTTAATTTCATAGGATATACGTCACATTTCTTTTTCTTTTTCTTTTTGTCAGTCTTGGGGCCTGAACTCTGAGGCTGGGCGCTGTCCCTCAGCTCTTCAGCTCAAGGCCAGTGCTCTACCACTTGAGCCACAGCTCTATTTCCAGTTTTCTGGTGGTTTATTAGCGATAAGAGTCTCATGGATTTTCCTGCCTGGTCTGGCTTTGAACTGCAGTCCTCAGATCTCAGCCTCCTGAGTAGCTAGGATTACAGGCATGAGCCACCGACGCCCAGCTGCATTGCATTCTCCACTGCATTCTGTACCCTTCTCCTCCTTGATCATCTGAAATAGGAACTTTGACTAGGTATGGATGTAATTACCTAAATCCCACAGTCATAAAACTAAGTCTCTGTTACTCAGGAGGTCTAGTTCTGAGGATCACAGTTCAAAGTCAGTCTAGGCAGGAAAATTCATAAGACTCTTACCTGCAATTGATTTGCAGATAATCCCTTAAAGGCTAGATATGGAACTGTGGCTCAACTGTTGGAGTACCAGTTTGACTCAGAGCATCTACCCACTAATAGAAAAGCAACAATATACTTGATAATTATGAGATCGAGTCTAATGTATACAAATATATTCATTAAATATCTATCAAAAGCTAAGCTTAGAAGCTTTGAATCATTGTTAATTTAAATTCTAGATTTCCTGGGCGAGGCATGGTTGCCTATGCCTTTAATTCAAGCTCTTCATAGTTCAAGACAGCCAAAGCAAAAGTTTGTGAGACCTTACCTAAAAACAAGCTGAGTATGATAGCATACACATGCAATCCCAGCTAATCAGGAGGTGGAGATAAGGAAGATCATAATCTGAGACTGGCCCAGGCAAAAACATGAGACCCTCTCTGAAGCTAAAAGCAAAGAAGGACTGGAGATGTGACTCACGTAGTAAAGCACTGTCCATGAATTCAATCCCCATTGTTGGGGAAATAATCTCCAGTTCCCCAATAGAAGAAAACTGGTCCATCAGTTTGGAATAACTACTTCCTGCTGGTATGTGGGCTCAACAAATGTGGGAACAACACAGCATGGGGCTCAGGAGGCAGACACAGGAATGCCTGAGAATATTTCCCTTCTATTCTAGTCGAAAAAGTAATTCCTATTCTTGTCAAGAAATCTTAAACATGCTTTGCAAACTTAGGATGCCTGATTTTACATGCTTCACACCTTTTAAAAATATGTCTCACCATTTTGTCACTTATTACACAGGAAGTGTTGGCGAATTAGAGTTCATTTTTTAAAGTTTTATATTGCAAACAGCTGCTTTTTACCCCCCCTCTCCCTTTCTCCTTCTCTTTCCCTCTCTCTCTCCCTATCCTTCCCCCTCTCTCTCCCTCTTTCTCCTGGTCCTGGGGCTTGAACTCAGAGCCTAGGTGCTATCTCTGAACTTCTTTGCTAGCACTCTACCATTGAGCCACAGCTCCACTTCTGGTGGTTACTTTTGGTGGCTATTTGAAATCTCATGGACTTTCCTGCTGGGACTGGCTTCAAACCACAATCCTCAGACCCTAGCTTCCTAAGTAGCTAGGATTACAGATATGAGCCATCATTGCCTGGCTTCGTTTTACATTATGTTTTTCCGTTAACGTATGTGATAAAATATAGTCATTTTTCAAAGCAAAAAAAATCTTGTATTGTCTTTTCTATTTTCCAAATACCCAGGCCTCAATTATCTAGACAAGTGAACATTAATCATAGCTGATCAATAAGGAAAATTTAACCACATTTCTGCTCTGAAGTGTTTAATTTTGCTGAAAGTATGAGGAATAGGACCGAGGTATTACTGTTCTCTTTGCAGATGAGGGAGGCATAGCTGGAGAGAAGTTAGTAACTGCCCAAGGCAACATGGTGATCCTATGTATGTATTTATTTATTTTTATGCCGGCTCTGGGGCTTGAACTCAGGGCCTGGGTGCTGTCCCTTAGCTATTTTACTCAAGGCTGGTTCTCTGACACTTGAGCCACAGTTCCGTGTCTGACATTTTGGAAGTTAATTGGAGGTAAGAGTCTCTTGGACTTTCCTGCCTGAGCTAGATTGGAACCCTAGTCCTCAGATCTCAGCCTTTTTGGATAGCTAGGATTAACAGGTAGGAGCCACCAGCTCCCAGCTGAACCCAGGTATCTTAAACACTTAAGATACCATTATGTCCTCAAAGTGATTCAACATTATAGCACAAGCTGGATGTTGACACTGGTGGAGCTCACCAGGAGGGAAGAGTATTAGTTTGGCAAATTAAGATTTCCCGTCTTAAGGAATTTTGAGAATGGCTGCCGGACTCCAGCCCCTGATTCTACTCTGGCTGCATTGCCAGTCCTAAGGAGGCCACTTCCTCTCCTTCATCGAAGGTTTTATTTCCCATATGTGAATGCATAGCATGGGGCTTCATAAAATCAGTAGTCCACAGATGGCCCTCCCCTTATTCTGGGCTCTTAGTGCCTTTATCTTCTCTTCCCTAGCAATCCTGCCCTAGGCCCTGCCCTAGACACACACTCCATGGGCTTGCCTATAGACATTGCTGCCAGTAACAGACTCCTGCTGTGATCTCGCTTTCCAGCCAAACAGGGCTCCTCCTTCTATGTCCTGTTCTCCACTCTTGCCATCGTTCATTGTGATTCTGTTTCCATCCTTTTATTTCATTTCTTCCCTTTAAACTGTTTAAATGCATTGTTCATAAAAGTCATCTCTTGCTGGCCACCAGTGGCTCACGCCTGGAATCCTAGCAACTCAGGAGGCTGAGATCTGAGGATCTCAGTTCAAAGTCAGCTTGGGCAGACAGATCTGAGTGACTTTTTTCTCCAGTGAATTGCCAAGAAGCCAAAATTGGAGCTGTGGTTCAAATGGTAGAGTGCCAGCCTTGAGCAAAAGCTAAAGAATAATGCCCAGCATCTGAGTCCGAGTACCAGAACCAAACTTTTTTTTGTTACTTCCCTATTAACTAGTCCATATCTCACTTGATCCTACAATCCTGATAGAAGCACAGCATGGGTTAAAACTCCCTCTGCCTACCTCCCTGTTCCCCACAGGCAGCCATCAGGGCTGGCACAGGCAGGATGACTCATCCAAGTGGGCCGGGCCATCCCTGGGTATTTCCTAACTCAACTCCTCCATTTCTGGGACAACTCCTGCCTACCTCGTCTCCTCAAACCTTCTACACCTCCTCCCTGTCCTTTCTTCCTCACTCCTAGCGGATGACATTGCTTCCTATTTCGCTGAGAAAATAGAAGCAATCAGAAAAGAATTTCCGCAGGCCCCCACAACGGCACCAGCCCACCTACTTACATCTGTGCCTGAATAGTGAGTCTTCACTTCTGTTACTATGGCCAAACCATCTGTGCTCTCAGCCAACCAACCTCTCCTCAAGCGCCTGGGCCCTACCCCTTCTTCCTCCAGGAGCTGATTCCTGTCATTCTTCCACCATTTATTTGTGCTTTGATCTCTTGCTGTTGGATTTTGTTGTCCATACAAATGCAACATTCTGTTGTTTCTCTCATCTTAAATTATCCCCTTCTTGGCTGGGTGCTGGGGGGGTGGGTGTCTCATGTTGGTAATCCTAGCCTACTCTGGAGGCTGAGATCAGAGGATAGGGGTTCAAAGCCAGTCTAGGCAGGAAAGGTTGTGAGTTTCAAGTCCAATTAATCACCAAAAAAAAAAAAAAAAGCCAGAAGTGGAGCTGTGGCTCAAGTGGTAGAGCACTAGTCTTGAGCACGGAAGCTCAAGGACAGGCCCTGAGTTCAAGCCCCAGGACCAACACGCGTGCATGCACGCGTGTGCACACACACACACACACACATACACACACACAGAGTATAGAGTCATTTTGGTCTGCAGCAGTGCTTAAAACATTGAGAATGGGAAAACTGAATACAAAATGTAAACAATGAAGAAGAAAAGGATCAAGGACTGCTTCTCAAGAGAATCCAGCATCAAGAGATCAAAAGGTAGAAGATGAACTATCAAATGTCTGAGAAGGAACAACCAGTGAGGGAGAAGGAAATCCAGTTATGGCGGCATCTCAGAGCCATGGACACTGGTGCAGGTGAACAGGAGTTTTCTTGCATGCAGCAGTGGAATTTTTGACACAGGCATTTCTGCTTCCCTTCCCTCTACCTCCTACTCCTCTACCTCTTACCTCTGCCTGCCGTCCATAGCTACCTTTGTCATTTCTTAGTTGTGGAGGAGGTATGTTCTTCATTCTCCCACCCCCCACAGCAACACCAATTTCACAGCTTTTCTTTGTAGTTTTCTTTACAAAGTTTTTCCTATTTTGATGTTTGCTTTTCCTATTTTGATATTTACTAATATATTCAAGAACAGGATTATCTATTCTAGCAAGTGGAAAGTAGCATTATTATGTGATCCAATAATTTTACTGATTTCCGATCTGAAATCTCTTTTGCTTGATATTAGTTTATTCACTGATTGAACATAGGGCTTGGGGTGCTATCTCTGAAACTTTATTCTTTGCTCAAGGCTAGCACTGTACACGTGAGCCACAGCATGATTTCTGACTTTTGGATGGTTAATTGGCAGAGTCTCCCAGATTTTTCTGCCTGGGCTGGCTTTGAACCTTGATCCTCAGATCTCAACCTCCTAAGTAGTTAGGATTACAGGCATCAGCCATGGATGCCTGGTGAATTAATCAATATCTTAACCTCTTAATCAATGTAAGGTTTAAGAAACATGCTAACTAGATTATTTTCCTTTTAAATTATATCATAGGGGTGCCAAACATTAGACAAATGTCTCCTGTTTCTGCTGGTTCTTACTCACGGTGCCTTGTTTCATGTGGTTGGAAATCTGCTTTCCTCCTCCCACATTGCTATCAAGTGAGCCATCTTTGTCCTCACTGTGGGCTCTGGCTGGAGAGAAGACAACTAGTTTTACCTTGTTCTCACTCTACAACCCAATCTCCTGAAGCACTGGGATACATATGTTCTCAGGCCAGTCACTTTCCATCTGGCTTTGCTCACTTGGTGGTCCAGTTAGGGTTATGTCTTGCTAAGAGTGAGAGACATAAAATCTTGTCTTCCTCCGAACCCACCAATTAGAGTTGTATGTTTTCCTGGCCATCTAGCTGGTTTGTAGTTGAAGAGTCTTTTCACGTCAGTCACTTTTGGATTCAGGCTATTTTTGCTTTCTTTTCTCTAGTGGATCTACTGGGTTTAGAGAAACAATATTCCTTTTAACTTATTTTCAGGGGCTAATGTGCCTGAATTTCCAGTAAGCTGAAATAATACACAGTTGAATATTCATTCTGCTAGTAGGAAATGGATTGATCTTTAGAAAATATGGCACAAATCTCTCCACTCCTGCTATATGTGTGCTGGGGCTTGAACTCAGGGCCTAGATAGTCCCTGAGCTGTTTATCGCTCAAGGCTAGTGCTCTACCATGCAAGCCACAGCTCTACTTTCCACTGTTTTGGTAGGTTATTGGAGATAAGAGTCTCATGGATTTCTTGCCTGGGCAGGCTTCGAACCGTGATCCTCAGATCTCAGCCTTCTGAGTAGCTAGTATTATAGACGTGTACCACCATGATCTGGCCTTCCACTCTTCCTTGTTTTGTTTTAAGAAATTGTGTAGGAACTATGAAAACATACCTTGGTTTTATAAGTGAGTTTAAGCTCAGTAAAAGGTACTTTAAACAAATCAAAGAAGATACAAATTCACCTAAATAAATGAATAGAATCGATAACGAATATTTTATGCACACCACATTTGTTCTTTTGGAGGATCTTTCCCTGCGCTTGTTGGAGAAGTTTCAACTCAAAAGATGTTTTCCAAATGTATTGTAATCTACTTGGCTTGAGACGACAAGCAAGAATTACTTAAAATCGCCCACACATACTCAAAAATAAAAAAAAGTAGAGAATCCCAATACCTTTTTACCACGAAGGGGTTAAATGTTCTATGCTTAGTTTTCAGCTTTCAAATCTAGGAAGGAAGAAAAAAAATCCTGAAATAGTTGTTTATAGGCGCCATTGCATGCTTCCCCAGACCATGTACCTTTAAAATGTCTGAATGGATGGCTGTGAAGTGTCTTATGTGCTCAAAAGATGTCATAATTATTAGCCACGGCTCAGCAGTGTCTTCTGCACAGCATGGACTCCCGTGCTAGGTAGAAGCCGGTGACAGGCACCGGCTACAGGGCAAAGTGGCAGCAGGAATGAATGGTTACTTTACATTGACTCATCCAAGCCGCCTGGAAATGATGCTTTCCAGCCTCCTGGGAACATGGTTTTTTTCTTTTTTTCATTTTGTCTATTTTTTAAAAAACATTGTATCTTAGGATCTGCTTCAAAACACAGATGCCCATAAAAGAGCCTTCCACGAAATCTACAGGACCAGGTCTGTGAATGGGATCCCAGTGCCGCCGGACCAGTTAGAGGACATGGCTGAGAGGTAAGAGCATGGCTGATTCTATATCAAGCCTTTAAAAAAATTCTAGGAAGATGCTTTCTACATTCGTTTCTATCCGCCCCCCCCCCCCCCACCATGAGTTATTTCTTACTGTTTCCTTCTTTTTTAAAACAGAGATGCTTGCATTCGGCAAATGAGAAGCAGGTCCCAGCTACATAGGCTAAAGAATGCCAGCATCCTAATGTATTATTAACTCTAAAGGTTGAGCCCAAATCTTCCCACGGCTTGGAAAGCACAGACATGATTTCTTCATGGGCTGTATTTTTATTCAGTACTGTAGGAACATTATGTAATATTGCAAAAACAGCTTAGAAAAGAAACAGATGAGAGATGTGACGGCAGGGGAGAGAGCGGAATCAAAGGCTTCAATCATTCCCTCTTTGCCTTGAAACTCGGAGCTCACAGGAAGCTGAGACCCTGCTGTGGGATCAGCCAAGTTTAGGGGACCTGGTGCTAAATTATATTTAAGGCTGCCATCTAGGAGATCCAGTAAGCAGCTCTCGGTTACTATTAGTTACATTCGGTGTTGTTCTGCTTTATTTCTAGGTTTCAGCTGGTTTCCTCCACATCAGAGCTGCACTTGATGAAAATGGAATTTCTAGAATTAAAGTACCGCCTGCTCTCGCTGCTGGTTCTTGCAGAGTCAAAGCTGAAGTCGTGGATCATCAAGTACGGGAGACGGGAGTCCGTGGAGCTGCTTCTTCAAAACTACATAGTGAGTCTCCTGGGGCTTTGCTAGAGAAGTTTAATCTTGAATTTAAACTCAGGAATACTAAGGGGATAAATGGGTTAGATCCAAGGTTATGAGATTTTCATAGTCATCTAAAACCTAACCCTATTTTCTTTGGAACTTGTTCTTCTAAACCCTTCTTTTAGAAAGTTTTTTTTTTTTTTAAAGTCATAGTCATCCTTGAACCGTTGTAACTGAGCTTTGTTTACTTAAGAAGAAAGTTTTGGTGTTGTTTCCCATACACTGGATTACAATTCACCTATACCTGAGCTACTGAATGACAGTGCTTAAAAGTTATCTTTGTGTCTTCGAAAATCCAGGTAGGAAGAGTGAGAAGAGATTTCAGTTGTCCACCTGGGAAATCTATTTGTGTAGCTCTGGTCCATATGTCTCTTCTCTGGTCTTCTCCTAGCATTCTTCATACTAATGTTGACTCAGGTCCAGGACAGCTTTGTTTGTTATTCTTTGTATTACCTTTTTTTTCATTTCTCTTGGTTTTCTGTACCATGTGTCTTAAATATAAGATTATTCAATGTGTGAAGGAAAAGAGAATCACAGAAACAGCAGGACAAAGGATGAACCAAAGCAACATTGACACTATGTTGAGTATTACCTTCTTTTTGAAAATATATCTCTGGGGCTGGGAAGGTGGCTCAGTGGTAGAGTGCTTGCTTTGCATGCATGAGGCCCTGGGTTCGATTCCTCAGCACCACATAAGCAGGAAATAGCTGGAAGTGGTGCTGTGGCTCAAGTGGTAGAGTGCTAACCTTGAGCTGAAGAACTCAGGGATAGTGCCCAGGCCCAGAGTTCAGGCTCCACAACAACCCCCCTCCCCTCCCAAAATATATATATCATGTTTTGAGTTATTGGTGCAGATGATGCTATATGTATCCAGAATATTAGCCTGAACTAAGTGAAAATACTCAGCTGTTCTATAAAAGTAGTCTCCTTTGCATGGACAGCACATTCTATTTAATAAAGGCGGTTTGTTTCTTCTTCAACTGTAAACATAAAAACTTATTTACAATATGTATTTGGTCATAAAAGTAATACTAATAGGGCATCTCAATCCTTAAAGACCAAGTCCAAATGATAAATCAGCACATTTAAAAAATACCAGCCTGTTAGTCACAGTGACTCAAGATAGGCTGTGCTTGAATGGTTACTGAAGTCATATCTTCACTCAAGTATTTTTGAACCATAATCTATTTCTGCTGTATTTTATTTTCACTTTCTGAGTGCTTGTATAAATGACATGTATTTAAGATATGAAAGATTTAACTAGTGTATAGCAAACTTGTTCTTTCAGCTTACTAAAATTGTCTCAAAAATGTTTGTCAAAAACTGTGAAATCTGTTATGATTTGTTCTCTTATTCATTTATGGTTATTTTGGAAGTTCATGAAAAATCCATTTTTTCTAAAAAAAAAATAAATACATGTATGTATTTATATTTTTAAAGTTTTATCATACTACACCAAGTCCTCTGAGCTCAGGAGCTAATTGGACAAGAGCTATTTATAGCTTTTTAAGAATAGTCAATCAGATTTAAATACCTTAACAGGACTTTTTCACTAGGTTGATGTCAGAATACAATGATGTTAATAATACTCCTTGAACTCTTCAAAGCATATGACATTCATGATTAAAGGTCATATTTCCTGCCTACTCCATAAAGTTAGAGTTCACTACACAGCTTACTTCAAAATGCTTTGGATTTTTTATAACTATTACAAAGCTGACAATCACCTGACAAATACAATATATTTGATTGAACACCACCAAATATTTGCATTCCCAGGTAGAGAAAACCTAATTGATACTCATGTTTCTTTTCCTTACAAGGCTTTAAGGTCCTTTTAGTGTTAATATCATCAATAATTATGAGTATGGAGTATTGCCTGCTAATGATGACCAAAGCTTAAGGACAGCTTGTTTCTGAATTATTTCATACACTGAAGAAACAGACTTCAAGCACTGGGCCTTTGAATATCCAAGTCATTGCCTGGTACCAATGGCTCACACCTGTAATTTTAGCTTCCTAGCTTCTCAGGAGGCTGAGATTTGAGGATCAGGGTCTGAAGCCAGCCTGGAAGAAAAGTCTCTGAAACTCACCTCCAATTAACCAGCAAAAAAAGTTGGAAGTGGAGCTGGAGCTTAAGTGGTAGAGTGCTAGCTTTGAGCACAGAAGGTCAGGGACAACATCCACATCTTAAGTTAAAGCCCCAGGTGGCATGCACATGTACATGCGTGTGAGCACGCATGTGCGCGCACACACACACACACATACACACACACACTCCAAGTCTTGTGCTCTACATGGCATAGTTGGTAAAGTGGAGCCAGAATTTGAACTCAACTTTTTTTTTTTTTTGCCAGAGCTGGGGCTTAAACTCAGGGCCTGGGCACTGACCCTGAGCTGCTTTTGCTCAAGGCTAGCTCTCTACCACTTGAGCCACAGTGCCACTTCTGGCTTTTTCTATGTATGTGGTACTTCTGGCCTTTTCTGTGTATGTGGTACTGAAGAATGGAACCCAGGGCTTCATGCATGCTAGGCAAGCACTTTACCACTAACCACCTTCCCAGCACTGAACTCTTTTCAAATCCAAATAGCTTTTAAAACAACATATGCTATCTAAATTAATAGTCTATGAAAAATTTCTTTAACTTAAAAGGCCACCCACTGAAAATATCTTGCATGCCAATGAGCTAAAGAAAGTTGTTCACATAAGTATAAATATGGTTTACTCCTGGTTTGTGTTTGGTGATAGTTTACTCTTACACATATTATTATTGGTGTGCAGGGCAATATGGTATGGAGTTAGAAAGTAGATGAAGCCCAGCTACCAATACCAGCCAAGGTTCCTACTTACTACCTTTCTGCTTTGTATAGAGCATGATTTTAGAAAACTTAGTTTTCTCCAAGTTTTTAATACTAACAATGATGATAATAATGATAGAAGGATCGTGGGCAGTCAGAGGCCCCCACGATTGACAGACACGCTCTGCCTAGAACTTCCCTGATGCTTTTGGGATTTCATGGAAACTCATTTTCTTTAGATCAGATCATCTGAAAGATCATGCAGACTTCCCAACATAACCATAAAGACGGTGGCTTGAATGCATCCTCCTCTTGGTTACTTCATAGAATGTATTATAACGGGCTCTCTACTGCTATATTATCTAATAACGCAGATCGTAACTGTCCATAGTCTAGCATTACTTTGTCCTTAATCTGCATCATCAATTCAATTTTAATCATCTGCAAAAACAGAGAGATAGGACATGTTTTTAATGGTTAGAGGACTAGAAAGTATGCTTGCCAGGATAGACAGCTGCTGAGTACTTACCACATCTTGGAAAATACTTCAGAATACTTAAGGTAGACCAGATGCTATTTCTTTTTTTCTTTCTCTCTCCTTTTTCTTTTTGTCAGTTATGGGGCTTAAATTCAAGGCCTGGGCACTATCTCTGAGCTCTTTTGCTCAAGGCTAGTACTCTACCACTTGGAGCCATAGTATCACATCTGGTTTTCTGGTTTTTAATTGGAAATGAGAATCTTGTCAAGAAATTCAGAAGGCAGGGGGCTGGGAAGGTGGCTCAGTGGTAGAGCTCTTGCCTTGCATGCCTGAGGCCCTGGGTTCGATTTCCCAGCACCATATAAGCAAAAAAGAAAAAAAAGCCGGAAGTGGCACTGTGGCTCAAGTGGTAGAGCACTAGCCTTGAGCTGAAGAGCTGAGGGACAGTGCCTGGGCCCAGAGTTCAGGCCCCACGACTGGACTCCCCCCTCCCCCCAAAAAAAAGAAATTCAGAAGACAATTGATTTGGTCCTTGCTGATAGAATTGCTGTCTGTGACACGTGACTCAATTTTACTATGGCAAAACCATGATAATGTTTTGGTCTCTTATAAAAATGAATAGAAGAGCTACTGGAATTGTGGATTCTGTGAATTCAATAGAAATAATGTGAATATTTATTTTTCTAGTTGTAACTATTTCATGAATGTATAGTCAATCCTGATGAAACTACTCCTTAAGATTGATTTTGAAAATTCTTCAGCAGTCTGGTTTAGCTCCCCTTATCTGAAATGATGAGCTTCGTATTTATTAAATATGTATTTACTTTCTGGGAGGAGAAATTTAAGACACTTCCATTACTGTTCTTGAAGGACCGTCAGCTTAAAAAACCCACTAACATGCTTTATTTGTGATCTATCATCTCCAAGTTTCAGTATAATTTTTTAAAAGGTTAAAGGAATCTTGTAACTATTATTTAAAATATGCATGATAATTAGTTTACATTTTTCTAGGAAGTGTATATTTACCTCAGACTTAGCCAAAAGGGGACACATTACATAGCCCAATAAAAAAATTAATAAGATTGTTTTCTTTTCAAAATTCCTAGTAGCAATGTTAAAAAAATAATGAATCCTACAACATTTTTGGCAATGTTCTTAAAACCCTTGGACCAGAAATGAGAGGTTTGTTCTCTTAATTCTTTTGCAATTAATTGGTAAAGTATTTCAGCAAAAATATATTGAAGTTTCTTGCTCACCATAGGTTCTATTTCCCATTTATTTGATACATATAGCAATTGTTGCCCCATTAGCTTCTTTTCCATATATAATTTATGTTTTAATGTCTTCCAAGTACAAAGGGGTTTCAATATAACAAGTCGCTTTATGAGTAGAATGCATTAATCCCATTAGTTTCTTGAGATTTTGCCAGAACTATTGGCCAGAAATGAAAATTTGCAGGAATGAATTTTTAAACTTCAAATATAATTCTTTCTACCCTTTCTTAGACCATGTCTTGAGCATTAGGTATAAATTTCCATTTGGGGAGCTTTTTGATCTAACCATAACTTATTTCTTTGGGTAAA
The DNA here is from genome assembly GCF_019054845.1 of Dipodomys spectabilis. Lineage (NCBI taxonomy): Eukaryota > Metazoa > Chordata > Mammalia > Rodentia > Heteromyidae > Dipodomys > Dipodomys spectabilis. The sequence goes on along the minus strand of NW_024870678.1, from coordinate 33,696,248 downwards.
TTATTCACAGTTTGAATTCCAGTCAATGACTCATTTCTTGAATGAAGAGGAGGACTAAGACCTAGGGGGAGATTGTGAATTGGACAGACTATTGTCTTACTCTGTTCTCAAACAAAAAACAGTAAGGCCTATTGGACAGTATTGAAGCTTATATATAGAATTTTCTCAAATTGTATCTTGAAACACAATGTTGGTGACAATCTCAGGATGCCTATGAAACTTCTCTGTGAACCACTTTATATCTGTATGTGCATAGGCTTTTTCCATCACTGTAAGTTGTCACCAGCATCCTGTATGGGACTTCAGCTCATTGTCGAAGCTTATTTTGTACTTTATCATACTGACCTTGTCCCATATCTTAATGAATTCAAACCATGAGAAGTCATTCTACTACTAAAGGAAATTAACAAAGCTGTAGTGATAGGTTATTAATTATGATCTTTTACTTTGCATCAATTTATGATTTATGCTAATTTATGATTTATACTATGTTCTAGTTTGTTGTAATAATAATCTTAGAAACAGGACTGTGTTTTTATGCTTTTGACATTCCTAATATTAAAATTTACTTTGAGATTCTTTTCTGCATTCAGTTTTATTGTGTACATTTGCTGACCCTGATTTTATTTGTGTTGATGAATCACAAGTGGATACATGCTATCTCTAATTTTCACATGAAGCAATCAGAATGCACAGCTATTGATAACAGGGATGGCATCTGAGATTTCTTTACACTTTCCTACTTCTAGCCAGGTGCTGGTGACTCGCACATGAAATCCTTGCTATTTGGGAGGTTAAAAGTGGGAGGACTGCAATTTGAGGCCAGCTCAGGAAGAAAAGTGAGAGACTTCTCTGCAGCTGGGTGCAGTAGCATTAGCCTATTATCCCTAACTATGTGGGAGGGTTGGAGGGAAAAGTCTGAGAGCTTCCATTTCCAGAGGGAGGGGCTATCTACAGTGGCATACTCCTATGTTACCAGCTAGGACAGGAAGCTGGAAAGGCAGACTTTGGCTCATGAGTGGACCAAGAAGTGAGACCCTATCTATCTTGAAAATAACTAGCAAAAACCTCGGATAGAAGCATGAGTCAAGTTGTGATCATCTGCTTAGCAAAGGCAGAACCCCAAGTTCAAATCCCAGTAATTTGTTTTTCTTTTTAATTTTACAAAAAGAAGTTCACACGCTGTCTCTCATGTGTAATCTGAAGTTCTTCAAAAGAGACATTCACCGATGTCCAGAGAGCAAGCCACTCGCACAACTTAAGCACGGTTGCATGCCGAAGTGTTTCTCTCACGTGAATGCTATCTATGTTAGACTGAGGTTCTTGGAAGGAATTTTGTCATCATCCTTGGATGGAGACAAAATGGAATGTTTTCTCATTCTATTGCTAAGTGAAAATTGAACTGCCTGATTAATGTATATGATCAAAAGAACCTTGGGTTATTCATAACAATGAAATTAATTTTTCATTTTCTTGAACAATAAGGTTAATAAATTTGAATAAAGCATCCATCAGTCTCTTTGGGAGAGACATTTGTATACAGCCTAATCTTTACAGTCTTCTAACTCTCCCTCCTCTCCTAGTCTTTTATAGAAAATAGCAAGTTCTTCGAGCAGTATGAAGTCACATACCAGATCTTGAAACAGACAGCTGAGATGTACATCAAAGCTGATGGCTCAGGTAAAACTCGATGCGGAGTAACACCCAGTGGCCTCAGGGGAGGGGAAAAGAGCGTGGGGGGTGGAGGAGAGAAGGGAAGATGAGGATAAAGGGGTGGGTGCTCAATGTTCTCCAGATGCGTGTATGAAAGCGTCATAATAAAGTCCAGTGCTTTGTACAGTTAATACATGCTCACTAAAATTTGGTGTTGTGCGGACTGCAGTAGAAGGTAGAACCTACAGCTTCCCAGAGTGTCAGATCCATCAGTTTCTCTTGTAGAATCTGTGTGATCATACCATTATCCTTGGAGACAATATGTTAATTCAGTTTTCTTGAATCTGTGCAGTACCTGACCTACACAGCCACAGTCTTATCTCTTCCCCTCACCCCCAGTAACCTTCCAAGAGAGCAAAATAATCATTGATACTGAGTGTGGGGGTACACACCTGTAATTCCAGTTATGTGGGAGGAGGTAAGAGGAGTATAGTTCAAGGCCAGCCTGGGGCCAGTGAAGGCAAGACTCTATTAAAACAAAAACAAAAGCAGCCTGGCACAGTGGCTCATGCCTGTAATACTAGCAACTCAGGAGGCTGAGATCAAGGTTTAAGTCAGCCGGGGCAGGAAAGTCCATGAGACTTGTTGGTGCTGTGGCTCAAGTGGTAGAGTGCTAGCCTTGAGTACAAAGAGGCTCAAGGTCAGCACCCAGGCCCTGATTTCAAGCCCCAGGACTGGAAAAAGACTTTAAAACAAACAAAAGACAAAAACAGATTTAAAAGCAAAGTAGGAAAGAACTAAGGGCTTGACTCAAATTGTAGCATGCTTGTCTAACAAACACAAAAATCCCGGTTTCAGGCTCTATTACTGCAAAAAGAAAAAAAAAATCAGTTTTCTAAATTGCAATTTTTCAACCTAGTTTCAATTCTAAGGACTAAACTTTTCAAAAGTGAAAGTTGACGAGCGCTTAAGTTAGGGCCATGACCCAGTGTGTAAGAGGTGTTTGTGTCTGTGAGAATTGTTGGAAAGGCCCGCTGGCGTTGGCGATGGGCGCCGAGGCTCACGCGGGTCTGAGACTGTAGGAGTGAGTGGTGGGTAGCGGACTTTACCTCGTGGCTCTCTGTGTGTCAGTGGAAGAAGCGGAGAACGTGATGAAATTCATGTCAGAGACCACGGCTCAGTGGCGGAACCTGTCTGTGGAGGTGAGGAGCGTGCGGAGCATGCTGGAGGAAGTGATCTCCAACTGGGATCGCTACTGCAACACTGTGGCCAGCCTGCAAGCCTGGCTAGAAGATGCGGAGAAGATGCTCAGTCAGTCAGAAAGCGCCAAAAAGGTAAGGCCGCGTCACATGACAGAAAAATGACAGGTGGCAGGTTGAGCAAGGCCAGGTGTCTATCGTGCATTGTTCACTGGAGAGTGCTCTGCATTGGCAAGGGTGACACAGAAGTCTCGCTTTGCCTGGAAAGCTGTGCCTTTCAGTGATTACATTTCTTCAGGCCAAGGAAATTTTGGCTCCTTCAAGTTCTGTTAAAATGGTTCTCTTCATGAGGAGAGGCAGTGACATTGACTGGGCAACAGAGGGCGTTCTGCCCATAATGAAGACTGCATTGGGTCAGGGCCTGACTCATGTTTTCCTATGAAGACTGGCTAGCTTGAAGCTGGGTCTGTGTGTACCATACATCACTGGGATTTTCTCGTCTCTTTAGATATTCCTTTTGGAATCTTATCCATTCCCACTGAGGTGTATCATTCTACATAGAAGTGATGTCTTTTTTCACTAGTCTTAAGTGTGTAAGTGTGTCTACTTGTAGGGATTAGTATTTTACTTTATGTCACTATGTGTAAATGACAAATGAAATGGACTGATATATATATATATATATATATATATATATATATATATATATATATATTATTGCTTGGAGGAATCCAGACATTCTTGCATGAAAAATAAATTTATATGTAAAAGGCATGAAAATGTCAGGCTTCCAAAACAAATACATAGAAATAGAATACACACATTAGAATGAATTACTGCTTGCCATTCAAGGCAAGTTCTTCTATTGGTTGCACAAAGGAGATGTATCATTTTAAAAAATGATTTTTTTTACCTTCCTTTGCTCATACAAATTAAATTTTTTCTACTGTAGTTACCAGAGTGCAATAATGACGCAGCACCCCATACAGGTTTGAAGCCTTATCTAATCAGACCAGCAATGCTCTAGGAGATGTCAGTTGTGTTCATTTGTTCCACAGGCTGTAGCAACTAGGAACAGAAGTGTTCTCGTCTATTTATGTAGGAAATCCTCCCACTCATGGGCTTTTGAAATGGAATTTGAATTATCCTTAGTTTTTGCTGTGATGTGTGCGCGTGTACGTGTGCACGCACATGCATATGAACCTAGACATTTTAATTTGAAATGAGTTGGACTGTTATACTTGCACACATGTATGCCCTTAAAGAAATAAGAAAGGATGTTATATATAGATATTCTCAAGTCAAATACTTCATCTAAAATGTCTCCTTTCAATGTTTTATCGCCATGATTTTAAGCTATCTTAATTCATTGTGTATATTCATATTTTGAAATCAAAATGAACAGGGAAAATTTTATTTAAAAATTTTAATGGCAGAAGGTGATTTGTTCTAAGTATACTGTATGAATATATGGAAAATTTACAGTGGAATCTCTTTATATTAAAACATGTTAATTCAAAAAAGTTTCTTTTTTGTCTGCCATGGGATTTGAACTCTGGGCTTAGGCGCTGTCCCTGAGCTTTTTCATTCACGGCTAGTACTCTACCACTTTGAGCCACAGCACCACTTCCAGTTTTCTGGTGGTTAATTAGAGATAGTCTCATGGATTTTCCTACCTTGGCTGGCTTCAAACTGCATTCTTCAGATCTCAGCCCCAGAGTAGCTAGGATTACAGGCGTGAGCCACCAGCGCCCAGCCTAAAAGTATTTTTGTTTTTTTGTGGGCTTTTTTTTTTTTTTGGTGGCACTGTGGTTATAACTTAGGACATTTACTTGACTGGAGCTCTGCCACTTGAGCCAGACCATCAGTCTGGCATTTTGCTGGCTAGTTGGAAAGTAGGTCTCATAGATTTTTCTGTGTGGGCTGGCTTTACAGCAGGCTCCTCTAGATCGAAGTCTCTGGAGTAGTAAGATTACAGAAGTGAGCCATCGGTACCCAGCATCAAAATAGTTTTTTGATGAAAGCTCTATATTTCCCTATCATGTTCACTTCTAAAGTGATGCTTATACTGTCATTCAATAGCCTAAACACTCGGCATGAGCCTCTATCACTTATACTTTTTTTATTACTAAAATGATGTTCTTGGTTCAAAGCTAGCACTGGCAGAAAAGTCTATAGGTCTCCAACTCCAATTAATCAACAAAATAGCCAGACTAGAATCATGACTCAAGTGATAGAGCACCAGCCATGAGCATAAAAGCTAAGCCAGAGCACAAGGCCATGAGTTCAAGCCCTGGTGCTGGCACAAAAAAGACACTACACAAAATCATCATCATGTTTTGTTTTGTCTTCAGTAAAAGATATGCCATAGGTATTCTGACAAAAAGATACTGAAAGACATGCATAGTGGCTCTTTCTGTAGTACCAGTCAGGTCAATTCTTGAGGCAGGAGTTTAGAGCCAGCGTGGGTCACATAGCACGTGCTTGTCTTGCGAAGGTATGCAGTGTTTCCCAGTAGTTTGAAATTTTATTTAAAAATTGCCTTTTGGAAGAGATTGAAGATTTCTCTTTATGTTTTTGCACAACTTCCAGGATGCCAGTATTTTTTCCTCACCTGCTCATCTCTTCTCAGTGATAGCTCTGTGGCATCTTGTATACAAGGGTGTGTGTGTGTGTGTTCTTCCTTGTTCAGGATTTTTTCCGGAATTTGCCTCGCTGGATTCAGCAGCATGCTGCCATGAACGATGCCGGCAACTTTCTGATTGAAACTTGTGACGAGTTAGTTTCTCGTGACCTGAAGCAGCAACTCCTCCTGCTCAACGGACGGTGGCGGGAGCTGTTCATGGAGGTCAACCAAGTACGGCTTCTTATCTGCGCTCATTCCAGATGTGTGTGTGTGTGTGTGCGCGCGTGTGTGTGTGCGCGTGCGTGTATCTGTGCATGCATGCGTGCATGTGTATGTGTGTTCACGTGTCTCTGTGTGTTTGCACATGTGTGTGTATGTGGTTATAGTTAGCTAGGAAGCAACATTAATTTAATGTTGCTTAATAAGCCCGGGCTGATTTAGGCAGGATGGGAAACGTGTTGGAAAGTGCTGCTGTTTTGCACTTGCATATTCATTCTCTTCCATTTATGATGGAGAAACGTTCTGGAGAGGCAGTTTGATTCAAGATCATGTGGACATATGGAGCCTGCTAGGATGGCATGATGTGCCTTCCAAATCGCAGCTCTTCAGTAGGTATGCTGCTTTCTTATCCGAGGAATTGGATTCACTACAGACTTCTATAACATGGGAATGAGGAGTTAGAGTCGTGCTTGAGCACGCAGCAGATGCAGAGCACATGGGAATATGTGGGCAGGGCTGCGGGTTCTAGTCCACCGTGTGCGAGCTTCCCACATTGTCTCCTCTCTCACAGTATGCTCGGGCGGATGAGATGGACAGAATGAAGAAGGAATACACAGACTGTATCACTACCCTCTCTGCTTTTGCAACCGAAGCCCAAGGGAAAATTCATGGGTCCTTAGAAGTATCATTTATTAATGTCAAGTTATTAATTCAAGACTTGGAGGTGAGCAGGTCCTGGATTATACAATGAAAAGCAAAGCAAAGACAGAACAGCCTGATGTTGGTGGCTCGTGCCTGTGATCTTAACTATTCAGGAGGCTGAGATCTGAGGATCATGGTTCAAAATCAGCCAGGCAGGAAAGAAAAAAAAAGAAAAAGAAAAAAAAGTCTGTCATGAAACTAATGACTGATGGTATTCCTTAGATCCTGGCAAATGTGTGTCTCTATATCCTGATGATAATTTTGACATAATGTTGGTTTGTGCCTTTCATTCAAAAAAATAATTGAATTTTTAAAACATATGTTTTGATTTTACAAAATAACTTCCAAATAGTTTTTCAAGTTGGCATTTCTTTCCCGCAACCAAATTAGAAAACATTAAGAAGAACAAGAGATAGCTACAGATAGTATCTCCACATAGATGAATCCAACCGTAAAAAATTAATTTATTGAACTAATTGTGGTAGTTGCATATTTGAAGAGCCTGTAACTCTTGAAAATAAGATAGTAGAATATTTAATCCAACATAATTTTACAATGTAATATTAAGCAGGAAAAGTAAACTCACTGATGCTCATCATTTATTTTTCGTTTTTTGTGGTTTTTTTTCTAAAAATGGAAAGATGTGAAAAACAAATCAATGGTAGTTTAATGAGACATTGGCTTCAGTTCTCACCATTAATAATTTAAAATTTTGCTACTCTGTTTTAACTGTACTGATATTTGAACTCAGGACCTGTGCAGATGCTCTACCAGTGAACAACACCCCCAACCCCTTTTGGTTTAGTGTATTTTTAAAAAAATAAGGTCTCATACTTTTTCTTCAGTACCAGCTTTGCACAATGTCTCTTCTTTCTTGCCTAGCTATGATGTCAGATTCGTGCAGACACGCTCATCTTTGTTTTCATAAATAGAGTCTCACTAACTTGATTCCCTGATCTCAGTCTCCTGCACAGCTGGCATTACAGGTCTCTGCTACCTTACCAATCCCCCTAAAATTAGTCATTTATAAGTTTTCTACAATGACAGATGAATTATTTTAAGAAAAGTTTTATTTTTAAAGTCAGAATTACCACACAGGTGGTTAGGATGCATTGACATGATGCAGAATTTCTACACTATAGAAAACATTCGTCAGAAAGGTAAAGATTCCTTCAACTCATCTTTAGTTAACGTAAGGTCACTTTTAAAGGGAAGGACTTTTTGATTTTAGTTGTGTTAACATCGATTTTGTATTAGTAAAGAAGGAAAGCAGTGACTTGCATCTGAAAACATTTATAACAACCATGGAATACTGTGAAGCACATATTGATTTTAGTTCTGCCTTCTGCAGAATCTTGAGATTGAAAGACAATGTCTCACACACTAATGGAGCTTCTTTTTTTTTCCTCCTCCACGGTCCATGCAGGACATTGAGCAGAGGCTGCCCGTGATGGATGCTCAGTATAAAATTCTGACAAAGACAGCGCATCTCATTGCGAAAGAAAGCCCCCAAGAGGAAGCCAATGAAATGCTTGCGACCATGACCAGACTCAAAGAGCAGCTGTCCAAGGTGTGGAGCGCTCGGTGCACATGCGCAGTGAGCCATCCGCGCTCTTCCTGTGCCTCAGTGTTCCTCTGTCACCCACGGCGGATCCCTTCCTCGTGACAAATCATACTTGCATTTGTACCAGGATTCCTGGTTTAGCAATTCGGTCTTTTATACCACATACACAAATTTGCAAAGGAAAACGGATCAGCATCATGGGTGATAAAATAGCATAGTCTCTCCTCTGTTAATGTAGGAGTGCTAGAGCTACATTTTAATAGAAAGATGGTTTCCTCTCCCTCCAGAGGATATGAGTTAAATGTGATAAAATAGAGAAGAGAGTAAAGGGACAGATGGAGAGTGGAGGAGGGGGAGAAGGAAGAGGACCATAGTTTTTGATGAATCTTTGTTGAGATTTGATATACCTCTGCTCTAAGTTTACTTGTACTGTTTTATGCCAATGTGATGTTGAAATGGGGAATTCATCCCTTCTCTCCAAGTTCATTCTAGGTGTCTGATTTCCATTTGTGCTATTTTGTGTGCCTGGTTCTAGAAAGAGAGTAGAGAGAACCAGTTGTAAAGCTTTATGTTTCATTGAGAGATGTTCTTCCTTAGGAGCTTTGGGGGTTCTAATGGAGATCTTGCATCTAAACTTGAATTCTGGAAAAATATTACTGCTTTTGAAGTCTACTTAGCTTGTATAATGGAAGAATGGACGAGCATTTAAGCAAATGACTAGACATATTTTTATAAAGAATAGTTGGAAAACAAAGTGAAGTGGAAGTATCTATCAAACAGAAGAGAAAGAGTAACTCCAGTGAAATCAATAACCTTAAGGAATTACTGATAAAAATGAATGTAAAACAAAGAGAATAGAAGAAATTGAGGTCATGACAAAAGAGAAAACATTGTCAATTTGGCATGCATTAGAAGTTGACTTTCAGTTCATTTAACAGCAACATTCCAGTTGGACTCACTTATGACTTAAAGGAAATGGACAGTAATGGCACTGTTGCTGCAGCAGAATTTGCTGAGGAGTAAGTCACTTCTCCAATGGCTTTATGGGGCCATTGCTAGGCTTGTACTTTGTGGCCTCAGCCAGTATAGTGCTGTGGCAATGTTAACTGTGCCAAGTAGAAGAGGCCATCAATATATCTTTGTGTCCCAGATGAGAACATCCTGAATCCATGTCCAAATTCAAGCCATAAAGCTCATGAACATAAACGCTGGGAGATAGCCAGACAGTGCATACCTGAACAGCACAATGAGGTCACTATGTTTTCTTTAATGCTGGCTGGGAAACAAGAATCTTGATAGATTTATCTGTTATACCCAGGAAGGATGAACGATGCACACTGATTTTACACATAGTAGTAGATTCTCTTGGTTTTGTTCAAGCTAATTTTAGCAGTCTGGCTGCAATGGAAACCAACAGCCTTCATTTGAAGAGTTTATCAGTCAAGCTGTATATTCTAGACTATAGAAGTATTACTGCATACAGAATTCTGTAGCCACTTAACACAACATTGTTATCCTGTAACACATCTTCTCCAAATATTACTTGGGGAATGTGGCTGATGGCACTAGTATATTATTATCTTTATATGTTATAAAACAAACAAGCCATGGTCTACGAACCCTGATTATATGCTTTGGGAGCAACCTTAAGTAAATGAATAGGGAGAGAAGTTCTTGAGGGTTTCTGCAGTCATGGAATCCAACACAAAAGTAGCCAGGCAAAGTCTTTATGGGAGCTCTTAAACTCTGGATACACATGGATGTATCAAAAAGATAATGTTGATGTATAGACTGCTTACAGATCAGGGCTGGTTCTACTCAGGCCTGGAAGACATCTCCAATGAGAGGAACCTTCAGGAATAAACTGGTGTGGGGTGTGTGTGCTTAGAACAAGTCAAATGTTGATACACAGGAAGCTAGAAGTTGGTAAGAGGTAGCAACCCAGGGTATCAGGAAGAGAGAAATGAATGTCTTGGCGCACTGAACAAGAACCTCCATCTCAGGGCGCAGCTAGGAACGCACGTGAAAATCAGTCTGGAAGATGTCTAAAGAGTGTGATGACTGCTGACCATCTCAGGTCAGATGTCAAGGCCAGCTTGGGGATGTTTTCTGAAGTGGAGTGTGTGCCATCTGCCTTGCTACAGGGATCCCTGTGACGCAAAAGAGCCAAGCAGATGGAGACTCAGATGCATTTTCAGGGGGAAACTCCATAGGCCTTTATTTGTCACCGTGGGAAAATCGTTTCATGTTTTTGGGTTTCTTTGGAACACATTATAACCGTCAAGAGGAAATAGCATCAGAGAAAAGTGTTTAGAGATACATAAGCCCTGGGTGGCTTGGGGCTTTTTGTGGCCTTTCATGGGAGTTTTGTCTTGGTGTCTTTAAAGGTCAAAGAATGTCACTCCCCCCTCCTCTATGAGGCCCGGCAGCTGTCAGTCCCATTGGAGGAGCTGGAAAAGCAGATCATGTGCTTCTATGAAATTCTCGGGAAAATCAACGACATTATCGCGGTCCTCGAGCGGGAGGCACAATCCAGTGCTCTTTTTAAACAGAAGCACCAAGTAAGAGAATTCCCTGTGTGAGTCCTCGCTACTTTAATGCATCCATCCCAAGGCTGAAGTGTTGCTCACAGTTAATAGAAATTCCCTTGGTACCAAAAGATTTCCCCCCCTCCCCGCCCCAAATAGTAGAGTACTAGTAATACAACGCCAGAGTGCAGGTTGCCCAAAGATGAACTCCACTCACGTCTGGAGAAGATTGGTAGTCTGAGCTGTATTCCAAGGGCAAGCGAGCTAAAGACTTGGGGCAACCTGGGCTGGTGGAAGTGAGGCACTTGTTTCCTGAGTTGAGCAAAATTGGTAAGTCCAGTTTGTTTTGAGTAGCACAAGCTGACCATACTCAGCAAGCACTGGTGAACATCTGCTTTGTGTACACTGATGCTGAGCATTCTCAGCTACAAGTACAGAGGTTCACAATATCTCTAAACCACGGAATATGGTTTTTTGTTGTTGCTGTTGTTGTTAGTGTTTATTTGGCAATTGGTTGTTGTTTCCTTGGGGTTTGAACTCATGGTTCCTCTGTTTGAGCCATGGCTCCAGGCCTTTTTTTTCTGGCTGTTTTTGAGGTAACCAACAGTTACTCTTTGCTGGGCATGCTCATACTATAATCTTCCTATTGATACTTCCCAGCATCTTTGGGATGATAGGCATGGCTACCATGCCCAGATTCTTCTGGTTAGGACTGAGGTCCTCTCCAATCTCAGCTCCCACACAGCTAGTGTCACAGGTCCACAAGTCGATCTGTTTGAGAAGTGGTCTTATGCGTCTATCTCCACTTGCCTTGAACTTGAGTCCTTCAAATCTCAACCTTCCAAGTTGCTAGGATTACAGGTATAGGCCATTGACAACCCAGCTTTCTTCTGTTGAGATTAGGTCTTGCAAATTCCCTGCAACCATGATCCTCCCAATCCTTGCCTTTTCCATAGCTGGGGTGACATAAATGTACCACTATACACAATTATTAATTGAGATGGGGTTTAATTGATTTTTTTTTGCCTACCTAGGCTTAAATGCCAGTCTTTCTAACCTCTGCCTTCCTAGTAGCTACAATTACAAATGTGAGCCACCAGGAACTAGCAGGAATATATTTTAGAAGCAGAGCCAAACCTCCAGCCCTGTCTTGAAATAGGAAGGCTGATGTCAATGGATATAACAGAAGGTTATAACCTTCTGTTATCAACTCATCTGCTTTGCACTTATTTAATTTACTAACTAAAACAGAAAGTTTATCAGATTTCTACCAATGGATTTAGGCATTGTATTCCAGAAGTCCACAAAAAGTTTAGTGTCAAGAAAAATCTTACTTGTACTTTTTAAAGAATAAGAATAGATCTAACATATTGTATATAATATATAATAGATTGTTATATAGATTGTATATAGGATGTATATTAGAAGATATATAGAAAGGTTTTGGTCTTTATATTGACTTATTTGTGAAACCACTTAGCATACTGCTTTCCATGTATAGCTAGAGAAAGTGATATATATTCATACATAGCTTACATGCATAATTAAACATATAGGAAATAAATAGTTTCATTACATTTTTTTTTTACCAGTCCTGGGGCTTGAACTTAGGGCCTGCACACTGTCCCTGAGTTTCTTTTGCTCAAGGATAGCACTCTACCACTTGAGCCACAGTGCTATTTTCGGCTTTTTTGTTTATGTGGTACTGAGGAATTGAATCCAGGGCTTCTTGCATGCTAGGCAAGCACTGTAGCAGTAAGCCACATTCCCAGGCCCTGCACTGAAGTTTTATGAAGTATCTATAACTCATGTTTTCTGGGGTCTTCTCTTTGAGTTGGGGAAAAGAACTGTTTGGACAAACAGGAAACTATGAAATGCTTCAATAATAAAAGTTTTGTACCTCATTTTCAGTGACAAGATCTGTATACTCAGCAGTCCCCTGCTGAATTAATTGATATATGTGACTGGTTTATTGTAAATGCTTCTTCTGTCACATGGAGATGAGTGGAGTAAAGGCTTGCATTAATTGAAATAGATTCCTCAAATATGGAAGCTCACTTAGTAGAGTTGTACAGATATTCTGACCTTACAAATGTTCTAGCGAATTACAAAGTCTTGATTAACTTGAATTTCTTCATGTTAAAATAAAGGCAATTATTCCTAATAATGTGTATTCTGTAATTAGTAACATAATCATTGCCATTGATTGTGAAGCCAGAGTCATTATGCCACCAAACCCTACTCAAAGGACTTTTCATCATATTGAGTACAGATTATTTCTTTTTGAGACAAGGTGTCATTTCCTGTTTTCCCAAATTGCCATAAATTAGCATCAAATAATTAAAGTTATATTTACATTATATTGATAATAAATACTCCTATCTCCTAATCTATTTTCAATTAATGTTACCTTTCCTACCTCCAAATATTCAAAAGAAAAGTTACATCTTGCTCTTAATATTTGCATCTAACTAGCCACATAACATCTAAATTAGTAGTTTGAAACATTTTTTTTAAGTAGTTAAGGCTGTTGACATGGAAGCAATGTGTATTCAAGACTTCCAACAAGGCTGATGAATTTCCTTTCTGACTACTATTAAAATTGCTACAGTGCCAGAAACTATAGCAAACCACAGGCAACGCCAGTGTGAGATGTGAGACAGTTTCAAGTCTTTCCCAGGCCTCTTGGTCTGCTGTCTATCAGGATCTATATGCAGTCCAATGTTTCATTAACAAAGGTGATAGATGGTTAAACCTAGACATTCAAGTGTTAGAAATGTAGAGTATACAAATAATATGTGATCTGGTACATCATACTCAGCAGCACGGAAGTGTTAAATATATTAGTCTGATTAACACCTAAAAATGGAGATGGATTTAATGATGGTTCTCTCAATAAGTTCTAGGTCTATCAACCAATTGGAGAAATGCAGACACTAGATAAGCAGCAATGTCAGTGTTGTCCCTTTATGATAATAAGATGAACATGAAATTTTAAAACATCATTGTGATATTTAAGTGTTATGTAAAAAGCTCCAGTGTCAGTGGTTGCTGAAAATTAAACTCTTAAGAAATGTTCTCCAGTATATTTGGGCATCTAAGAATCACTAAGAACTGTATAATGCTGTTATTATTTGTAAAGTTATCCCTCCCTTTTTCCCTCTCTTCTAACATTCTCCTCCTAATATTCTCCTCCCATTTCCATTTCCCTTACCCTCCTCTCTCCCCTTTCCCTCTCTCCATACCTTACTTTTCCCTTTCCTTCCTCTTTCTCCTCCCTCCCTCCCTCCCTCCCTCTCTCCGTCCCTCCGTCCCTCCGTCCCTCCGTCCCTCCCTCCCTCCCTCCCTTCCTTCCTTCCTTCCTTCCTTCCTTCCTTCCTTCCTTCCTTCCTTCCTTCCTTCCTTCCTTCCTTCCTTCCTTCCTCCTTGCCTGCTTATTATTTTACTTTGTCAGGTAAACAATATTTATTTTGACTTTTCTCTCCCTGTAGGAACTGTTAACTTGTCAAGAAAGCTGTAAGAAAACCTTGACACTCATTGAGAAAGGGGGTCAAAGTGTCCAGAAGTTCGTGAGCTTGAGCAACGTGTTGAAGCATTTTGATCAGACGAAGCTGCAGAGACAGCTTGCAGACGTCCACCTTGCCTTCCAGGTAATTTGCTTCTCTGTACCAGGTCAGAACAGGGGTCAGGACGAATAAGCAGAACTGGCCCCAATCCCTCACTATCAGATACTTGGAAGGCAAGTATTTTATTGCCTTTTATTCCCCTAATACTAAGATCGAAAAGAGTTAAGCGTTTTCATCATAATGAAATGTCTTCCTTCCAAGTGTTGGTTAAAACAAAAAAGAATATGTGTATAAAAAATTCACTATTGAGAAAGCAGCATCAAGCTGTGGTCACCTCCAGTTTACGCCTGTGTGAGTTCTGCCAACTATGAGTTGAACATATTGGGGGGAAAATGCATTTATATCGATCATATGTGGTGTTTACTTTTCCTTGTCAGTAGTCACGGAACAACACAGCAGGTTTATGTTGTGGGAGGCATTGAAGTACTAGAGATGATGTACAGCACAGAGGGGGATGTGTATGGGTTACGGGCAAACACAGCAGCATTTTCTATAGGGGACTTGAACATCTGTAGATTTGGGTCCTTTGGGGGTCTGGAAATCAACTCCCTGAGGACACCAAGGGATGACTGTGTTTGTTCCCACCAAGAACATGGTCAAGAAGACTGGAGATTGGAAGAAACACGTGGAAACCAACAGTCGCTTGATGAAGAAATTTGAGGAGTCCCGGGCAGAGCTGGAGAAGGTGCTGCGGGTTGCTCAGGAGGGCCTGGAGGAGAAGGGAGACCCCGAGGTGCTGCTGCAGAGACACACCGTGAGTGACCTCTGCCCTTTGTGGTACCGGTGACCCCAGGGCCTGTGGAAGAGTGACTTTGGCTGAGAAACTGAAAAGACCATTTTACTATACTGTAGAAGGTTTGGTCAGGGTAGAGAGATAATAAGCCAGGAAGGCAGGAACTTTGTAGATAGATAACTAAAAATAGAAACTCCCAGCAGCAGTTGATTTGCTGACTTATGAAAGATGATTCTTAAGCTTCTGGAATAGTAAACAGGTTCTCTAACTGACTCTTGTGATTTAGCTCAGAAATGCATATGTAAGTAAAGATTCTCTCTCTCTCTCTCTCTCTCTGTGTTTTTGCTAGTCAGCTAGTTTATTAGTTTATTTCATGAGTACTGAGGTTTGAATGGGGGGTCATGCTTGCTTGGCTCACTCTATTAGCTGGCACTCTACCACTTGAGTCATACCAAGCCTTTTCTGCTTATTTTGGAGACAGAGTCTTGGGGAATTTTCTGTCCTGGATTGGCCTCAAATACAGTCCTCAGTTAAGATTCCAGAGGGGCTACGCTTCTACTGTTGAGTTTTGCTGGTTCTCTCCCTGGTGGGGTCTTACTTCCTGCCTGGCATGAGCTGGGGGTGATCCCCTTATGTTAGCCTTCTGGGTAGCCAGGGCAGCTGGAAGGTTCTACTGTGTCCTGCTTGCATCCAGATTATTTTTTTTTAAGAATGGGTCTTTTTTTTTTTTTTTAACCAGTACTGGGGCTTGAACTCAGGGCCTGGGCACTGTCCCCGAGCTTCTTTTGGTTAAGGCTAGCACTCTACCACTTGAACCACAGTGCCACTTCTGGCTTTTTCTGTGTATGTGGTACTGAGGAATGGAACCCAAGGCTTCATGCATGCTAGGCAAGCACTCTACCACTCAGCCACATTCCCAGCCCCAAGCAAGGGTCTTGAGGACATATTTTGCTGCCTAGTTTTCCTTCAAACCATGATGCCTACAATCTCAGCTTCTCCTTAAAAATTCAACAGAGAGCATGAGGTGAGTGCCCATGTATTTTTCACTCTGGTCATCATAAACTTGCTCTGCTATACTTGGTCATTTGGAGTCCAGCAGCTGATGCCCAGCTTATCCTCATACTTAGAGTCCATCCTCATAATTATCCTACTTATGTAAATTAGACCAGCTGTGAGACTACTAATGCATGAAATGCCCTGTGGGGCTGCACTGTGCAGTAGTTGTCCCGAAAGTTCAAGACATTTTGTGGACCAGGCCCTCAGAGGGTGATGCCAGCAATGGGACTGGAGCTCTCTAGACTTAGGGTTGGTTTCTGTGGCGCTGGAACATGAAGCATGTCATGCTGTTTATAACACCAGGACTGTCTCTGCATTCTCTGCTTTGGATCACTATGGTTTCAAAACATCTCTGCATGGATGCACACAAGGCTGGAGAAGATATCCATTCATATCTACATGTGAATTGCCTCTGGTATCCAAGGTGCTGTAACAAAATACCATAGACAGTGCCTTCAGCAATAGAGTGTATTTTATTACAGTTCTAGAGGCTAAACATTTGAGACCGTGGATCTAAAATTGGTAGGGTATTGATGAAGTTCCTCTTTCTGGCCATCTTTTCCATGTCCTTGTATGTCAGCAAGATCACAAGCTTTCTGGGCTCTCTTCCCATAAAGTCTTAATTCCTGTCATGGAAGTTCTATTCTTATGACGTCATCTAAATGAATTCCTCCCTCCCCTTCCCCCCAACAAGTCCCATCACCCAATTCCATCAACTCTGGGGTTTAGAGCATCAACAAACAACTGTGAAGGAGGGGCAAGGTTCTACCCAGAGTTGCAGTGAGTGGATGAGGGCAGGTGGTAATGGGGCATAGGAACTGTCATGTCTGAAACACATTGCTGTTAAAAAATGAGGGCTTCTGATTTAGTCTTGGCTTCTGCCCTGTGCTTCTGACTGTACCAGAGTTCAGTCATGATAGAATCAAGGTCCTGAGGCGTGCCGCTTGCCTTCCAGAATAGTCTACTGGAAGTTGAAAAGCAAAAAGATCTTTTTTTCCCCCACTAAAATGTAAAAAGTACTAGTTGAAGGACAGAGGTGATGAGCTGTGAATCCTAACTCTAGAGAATTACAGCCTATTACTGACAACAAACAGTGGTTGCACGGCGCCCGGGAGAGGGCTGCAGCTGACCACGAGGCTTGTCAGAGGCGTGAGCACGCCCCACGGGGCCCTGATTTCTGCCCAGCGTCATGACTGCTCTTCCCTCTGCCAGGAGTTCTTCAGCCAGCTGGACCAGAGGGTGCTCAACGCCTTCCTGAAAGCGTGTGACGAGCTCACGGACATTCTCCCTGAGCAGGAGCAGCAGGGGCTGCAGGAAGCGGTCAGGAAGCTGCATAAGCAGTGGAAGGTGGGTCAGGATTCAGAATTGAGAACACAGAGTGGAGCACACCAGGCCAGGCGTGATGGCAGGGTGCATGGGAAACGCAGGTCCACGTGTAAGGGAAATGCAGACACTCGTGAAAGTCATGGAACTTAGCTTTCCCATGAAAAATGACTGGATTTAGCCAGGCACTGGTGGATCACGCCTGTCATCCTAGCTACTCAGGAGGCTGAGCTCTGAGAGTTATAGTTTGAAGGCAGCCAGAGTAGGAAGGTCTGTGAGATTCTCATCTGCAGCTCACCACCACAAAGCCTGAAGTAGAGCTGTGGCTCAATTGGTAAAGCACTAGCCTTGAGGAAAAAAAAATCTCAGGGGCGGTGCTCAGGCCCTGAGTTCCAGCACTGGTCCTGGCACAAAAACAACAACAATAAAAGATAAACATACCAAAGCTAAAACAATGTTGATTTGAATAGGCATGATATAAGAGGGCACACTTTTGTGATTCTACTTGATAGAAGCATATGGTTTTATTAAACTACTTGAGCACTCTTTATCTCCCGGTTTGAGGGAAACAGGTATGACAGGGACATTTAACTTATTCAACCACACCTAATAAAGGTGAATTAATCATCTTAGTCATATAATTTAAATTACAAATATATATGTATGTATGTGGGCATATATATATGTATGTATACATACATACACACATATGTTTGCTGTCTTCAATGATTTTACCATCTGGCTTACAAAGTTTTGACCTAAAAATATGAATAAAAGCATTTATTCGGTAAGGATTCAAAGATGAAAAAAAAGCATAATCCTTTCCTCTAGGATTCAATTAGGGAGATAATGAGTTGCAAAGAATAAAACTAGAATACATATTTCAATGCACAAATGAATAAGATGTTCTATTTATGAAAGGTTTGAAAGAAGACCGGGAGTCACCAGGGGATGGAGAAGAGTGTGAGATGGTGCCTTAAAGAAAGAAGCAGAAACCTGGGGAGGAGAGAAAGCCAGAGGGCGTGCGTGGAGGGGGGACACAGGGGAACGCAGTGTGGCCTGGGTGGAGAGCTGTGGGAAGCAATACCAAGCCCAGCACCTGCAGTCTGCCTGCCCTGCCGTCAGCTCTGGAGGCGGTGGCCGGCTGTGTCACTGTGCATCCTGGGGCCCCCAGTGGGAAGGTTCCTGGCTGCAGGGGACAAAGCTATCAGAAGAGGCTGTTTTTTTGTTTTTGTTTTTTGCTGGTCCTGGAGCTTGAACTCAGAGCCTGCACACTGTCCCTGAGCCTCTCTCTGCTCAAGGCCACTTGAGCCACAGTACTACTTTGGCTTTTTCTGTTTATGTGGAACTGAGGAATCGAACCCAGGGCTTCATGCATGCTAGGCAAGCAGTCTACCACTAAGCCACATTCCCAGCCCAAGATGGCTGTTTTCTGTATATTATGTTAGGGAGTCTTGGGGCTTAGAAGACTGGCAGCTAAAACTCAAAGTATGGGCTAGTACTGTGAGAATCTCAGCAACATGGGCTAAAACATCATCCTTGTGTGTAGAAGCAAAGCAAAGGAAGTACAGTCTGCGCTTGCTGGATCTGAAATTTTTAGTGTCAGTAAAAATAAGAAGATTCTTAAAAGAGATTAAGCTTTCTAACGGGCATTTGAAACTCAGCCTATAGTAACCCTTAGAATAGGGACGACAATGAAAGGTTGTGTTTTCAGCACACACACACATTTTACTCTGCAGAAGTGATCTACCAAAGCCTTTCTACAGCCTGTCATCTTTCTCATCCGTTGGCTATTTTAAAGACAGTCCTTTTAATTGCTTTGAGCTATGAGTCGGCTACACTTAGTACAGAGCTACAAGCAATACCAAAGCCTATTTTCATATCACATAAAGAGAACATAAAAACTGATGTAGTGAGTATTTGCTTGCATGGTTGTTTTCTGAATATGTGGTGTAGGGAGAAGAAGGCGTAGCAGGTGGTCAACAGCCCTGAGTTTGGTGTTTGGAGGGAGATGGGACATGATGAAGGTTTCTTTGACTTTGTGAAGTAGGTAAAATACCTGCCCTTCCAGCTCACAGTGTAGTTCCTGAGTCAGAGGGTTCATGCTGGGGAAAAGGCAACCGGAGTATGAGTGGAATCTCCATTCAGGAGCTTAGCTTTGCCACTTACCCAGGAGCCTCCGTGGTGTCACCTACAACAAAACAGGAGCGTGAATCCTGAGCAGGGCTACTGTGAACATTAAACAGAACCTTCACTGTGAGATAACCCTGACCGGCAACAGGAAAAAGATTCTCTGTGTTGCCAGTGATTGCAAGTACAAAGTGCATGTGGTAGGTTATTATTCCCACTTCTAGTGGGAATGCCCATAATCAGAAATAATGGTTCTGTATTGCTGGAACTTTCCCTGGCACGCAGGATCTTCAAGGAGAGGCTCCTTATCATTTGCTTCACCTGAAGATCGCTGCAGAGAAGAACAGGTTCTCGGCGTCCCTCGAGGAGTGCAGAACTGAACTGGAGAGAGAGGCCAGGCTTGCATCCCAGGAAGGCAGCGAAAAGACCATCGAAGAGCACAGGGTACGTCTCCCATGGGTGCTGGCTGCATAACCACGCACAGGTGCATAACAATTTAACGGGTATAATGGGCTTGAAAAGAAAAAAGTAGCTTCCTGACTGTAGATGGCGCTCTCTGGGGATCTTCCTTTAGTTCTTCTATGGCAATGCAGTGATGCCCTGTGACTCCCCGCTGGCCTTATAAAAACATGTATTGCTCACTAGATTTTCTTCAGCGACAAAGGTCCTCACCATCTCTGTGAGAAGAGGTTGCAGCTCATCGAGGAGCTCTGCGGGAAACTCCCCGTGAGGGACCCCATGAGGGATACCCCTGGAACCTGTCACGTGGCGCTCAAGGAGCTCCGTGCTGCCATCGGCAGCACCTACGAGAAGCTGGTGGAAGATCCCGACAAGTGGGAGGACTACATGAGCAGGTAGGTACGGGCTGTCTCCAGAGAACCACTTAGTCACTCTGGAGGATCTCTGTTCATGCAGAGATCATTACTCTTCTTCAGAAAGAAAAGAAATGATGAATATTTCATGTCACACAAGAAAGAAAATCAGATTGCCTATCTTGCCCCAGGCTCTTGTACAAAAAAAATGCTTCACTCGTTTAGATGAAGAGGTTTCCGTCAGAAGCAGAATGAGGGCTCCTATTTCCAATTAACGCAGGTGTTCCGTCTTTGGGGAACGATGCAAATCCTTTCCTCCTTGTTGTTCCCCATGCAGAGGGACTTCTGCACGTGGGCTCATTGTCTCACCCTAGTGGGGACAGGTGAGTCCAGGTCTCAGGTGTCTCTTCCTTCCTCCAGGTGCTCAGGAGGCTTTGAGACACAGCTTTGTCCTGATCTTGAGCTCCTCCAACTTTTGGAGCTCATGGGGGGTCCCCACCGCTGTCCAGATCTTTTTCGTTTTTGATTGTGGGGCTGAACTCTGGGCCTGGGCACTGTCCCTCTGCTCTTCAGCTCAAGGCTAGTGCCCTACCACTTGAGCCATGGTACCACTTCTGGCTTTTTCTGCTTATGTGGTGCTGAGGAATCGAACCCAGGGCCTTGTGCATGCTAGGCAAGCGCTCTACCACTGAGCCACCTTCCCAGCCCCCTGTCCAGATCTTGATGTTAAAAGTTTTCAGAAAGTTTGCTAACTTGTGTGATAGTCAATTGTTTCATTTCTGTCAATGAATTCGCAATAGAGAACATATTCTACCCTGCTGATCATTTTCTCCTTTGACTAAGAAGAGGTTTTGTGTTCTTTCAGATTTTCTGAGTTGTCGTCTTGGACATCTGCCAGGGAGAGCCAGTTGAAGGGAATCAAGAATCAGGCTATCAACACTGCCAACCACAGCGAGGTCAAGCGTGCCGTGGATGTAAGTTCTAGCCCCTGTTTTTCCAGAGGAAAAATTTCTAGTGAGAAAAATAAATAAATACTTAGTGTTAGACAATGTCCCTAGTGCTTCTCTTTCTCCTTTGGAAACATTCCTGAGGCTTCTGAGCCCTTTCTTAACGATTACTGTGGAGAACTGTGGGTTCTTTTCCTATTGAATCTTGGATAGCAAATCAACTTTGATATTTAGCCAGGCTCCGTGGTACCTCTTTGTTCATCGTGAGTGACTGGGCAAATACTGAGCGGAAAAATTACTTGCATGGGTGGAGAAGCCCATGGAGACTTAAGAATTGTTACAGAAAACAAGGACATTGAACAATACATTTTTACTCATGCAAATGACAGGACAAAGAAAGAGTGCAAAAGTGGACAAGGTAGAGCCCTTATGAGGTAGAGACAGAGCGTGTCCTCTTGGTCATGTTCAGCCTGGACAGATCCATTTCATCCCTACTTGGCAAGAATACAGCTACAGAGAAACCCAGCCAGAAAGCCAGGCAGAGCCTCAGGTCTGAACACAGTTTGGGTTCTGGGAATGGCATGGGGCAGGTCTCTCCCTCTTAGCTTGCCCTTTCTATGTATTTTGAGTATTCTGCATGTTAAACTCTTGCAAGTCATGTAGTTGTTGCTAAGAAAAATGTGTTTCCTTTCTTTTTCTGCTCTCTGAGTGCTGTTTTTTATTATCTGATTATAATCATGTCACATGCAGGAGGGGCTTACCAGTACACACACAGCAAAAGAGAGTGTAGAATGCAGGCTGCACAATATTCTATCTATCTATCTATCTATCTATCTATCTATCTATCTATCTATCTATCTCCATCTATCTATATGAAAGCAGGTGGCTTGAGGGGATGGGGAGTTGGGGGAAAATAGGGGAGAATGCTGAAAGGGGTGATATCGAGCAACGTGCAATGCCCTCAGACTGACTCAGGAATTGAAACCCTACTTAAGGATAATTTTAAAAATAGAATACAGAGGCCATGTGCTTTTGGAACTAGCCATCTCCAGATGATTTGCACTCCACTCCACTGTACTACACTACAGTGCACTGTACTATACTATATTACACTGTAGTGCTCTGCACTACACTACACAGCACTGTGCTACAGTGCTGTATACCGTACTACATGCCAGAGTACTGTACCACACTGTACTGCACTACACTGAACTGCATTGTACTACACGACACTGCACTCCAGTATACTGCACTGTACCACGCTACAGAACACTGCACTGCACTGGACTGCTCCACACTGCGCTATACTACATTGTACTACACAGTACTACGGAGCACTACACTACCCTGCCCTCTAGTACACTACACTGCTGTACACTACAGAGCAGCCCCAGAGCTGGTGTTGGAGGGATGGGCTGTGCCACTTACCATGCCCTTGTCACTAAGCCTCAAGTCAAAGGCACTGGAGGCTTTACCGTGATTTCTTTGACTGGTAAACATGCCCTACCTCGATTACCCTATTTATGCATCTTAAAATGTAGGGTATGGACTTGTAAAGCTAGCAAAAATGGGGTATTAAATGTGACTTAACTTTAAGTTAAAATGTGACTTGACTTTCAAATGACCCTCTAGTGTATCCATAATAATATTCAACAAGTAAACTCTTCAATAAAGGAAACACCTAACAACCACCACCACCAAGGCGATCATTTCTCCTTCCAGCTCACAAAGACTCAAAACGCTGTGTGTGGGATTCATAATTCCTAATTTAGCATCTCGTTTTCTGTTTTGGTATTGTTAGAAGCATCTTTGTAGAAACAAGGGAATCTCTGTAAATATCTAACCCATCTACTTGTGAAGGTGAGCTTTCGTTCAGTGTAGACTGAAATGATTTTTGCTCATCAGGTATGGTCACCATTTCTTTCTGGATTTGGTGAGTTTTGCTAAAGACACATGCAAAAAAGCAAAATAAACGAGTACTTTACTGCTCTTTGAATAACTGGTAGTTTTTGTTGTTGTTGTTGTTGTTTATTGTGAAAATACTGTACAGAGGGGTTACAATTACATGGGCAAGATAATGAGTACATTTCTTTTTTTTGGGGGGGGGGTCCAGTCGTGGGACCTGAACTCTGGGCCTGGGCGCTGTCCCTTAGCTCTTCAGCTCAAGGCTAGCGCTCTACCACTTGAGCCACAGCGCCACTTCCGGCTTTTTTCTTTTTGCTTATGTGGTGCTGAGGAATTGAACCCAAGGCCTCAGGCATGCAAGGCAAGCGCTCTATCACTGAGCCACCTTCCCAGCCCATGAGTACATTTCTTATTAAGCATTGTAGCCTCCTCCTTTGTTTCCCCTTCCCATCCCAAAGTTGTAAAGTTCGTTTTCCACATAAAGACTTGTCTCATTGTTACAGTGGGTCCACCTGTATCCCTATTTAAACGATTTGTTTTTTCCCTTCCCCTCCACAAATTATAACAACATCAAATACAGTGAAAGCAGGGGTATTCCATGGGGGAAGGGACATACAAAGCAACAAAGAAATCATCTTATAAATGTGCTAGAAAGAATCACATAAAAGAAAAAAACATTTGAATACATATCTTAGGGTTCATTTCCCTAACATCAACTTATTTGACCTTTTCTGCTTGACTCAGACATATACTAGTTATTGCAAATAAGGGAAACCATGGGACCTATGTTCCTATATTAAGTGAAGTAAGCCAGGCCCAACTAGTAGTTTTTGTCTCTTCGCAAACCTTCTTGGGTTGAGTTCTTTCTTGCTGGGAAGTTAAGATTTGCAATTGCACTTCATTGTTAATCAAAAATGTTCTTTCACTTCAGGAGATCAGAAATGATGTTAGCAAAAGAGGCGAAGCTCTTAGCTGGCTGAAAGGCAGACTTAAAGTTTTGATTGAAGTTTCTTCTGAGAAGGAAGCCCAAACCCAAGGAGATGAGCTGGCAAAGTTATCTAGCGCCTTCAAGACACTGCTCACTTTGCTTTCAGAGGTACTTGAATTTCTTACTCTAAGACACTTTGGGGCCAGAAGTCCAGGCAACTGTCTTTGTTTTCCTTGTAGGTTAGCAAGTTGTTTTATAAACGAAATGTAGTTGAAACAATAGTTACTTATATGAAGGTAGTTAGGAATGATAAATAGAGGGTGAATTATGGAGATGCTATTATGGGATGTGTTACTTCAGGTTGATAAGTGGTATCTGAAGTCCAAAACTGACCAGTATACATTTAATTTAATTTAATGTATTTTATGGTTTCTTTTACTTACCTTATTTTACTTACCTTATTGCTATCCTGTCAAAGTTGCTTTAAGGTCCATAAAGGGTAAGAAAAAGGCTTGAAGAGTCAGATAAATGTAGGGCCAGAGTTTAAATCTGATACTCAATTTTCTATATAACCTTGAGCTTATTTGATAGTTTTGAGCTCTAGCTATGACACATGTTTATATAGGCATACACATTGACCTTCAACTTGTGCCTAATTTGGGTTAGTATACTTTTTTGCTACTTTATCACTAGTAAAAACAAACAGTGTAAAAGACAAGCCTTCTGTCTTCTGTTTAAATATAGATTTATATAAGAAGATGGGTTTGGTAGTTATACCTGTCTTGCCAATAATCCATTTCATCTCTAAGTTAATGGATTTAAATTGTCCAATGCAACAGCAAAAAAGACTCCAATGTATGTTCACCATCACCATAACAAAAAGTCATTTCTTCCAACAATGCTGCTGACTTTAAGTTAAACAATGAATAAGTTCTGGAGATCTAACACACAATATGGAGATTGTAGTTCATAAGTCAATTTGGCACACTTGAAATTTTCTTTTGAAAAGGTTAGACAGTACTCTTGCACACACACACTCACACACACACACACACACACACACACAGTAAACATGATGTGACCGATAGACTAATTAGCTTGATTAGAGAACTCATTTCATAATGTGTGTGTGTGTATATATATATATATATATATATATACATACATATATATGTATATATCAAAACACCACATACCATGCCCCTTACATATGTATATTAATCTGTCAGTTATACCTCAATTTTTAAAAAGATTTACATAAATCTAAGTAAGTCACATCTGGTTTATACTTTTTTTCATGAAAATCTAGGTTGAAAAGATATTAAACAACTTTGGAGACTGTGTTCAATACAAAGAAATTGTGAAGAGCTCCCTGGAGGAATTAATTTCTGGTAGTCAAGAAGTCCAGGAAGAAGCAGAGAAGATTCTGGACACAGAAAACCTGTTTGAAGCTCAGCAGTTACTGCTTCATCACCAGGTAGAATTCCTTCTTTCCTGCACAGCTTGTGTGTGAACATGGTAGTTGGCCAGAAAAAGAAAGATAAAGAACATGTCTGGAATGGGAAGAAGAGATAGAGGGAATGAACTGGTTGAATGGGTCAAAGAACTTGATACTTTATTTTCGCTCTTTCTCTGAAATATTAAATATTTCAGAATATCCTACAAGACAAATTTCCAGACCATCAAAAAGTTCAAAGAATACTGCAGAGGGAAGCAAATGATTTGAAAATCTATATGATACCCGGGCGCCAGTGGCTCACGCCTGTAATCCTAGCTACTCAGGAGGCTGAGATCTGAGGATCACAGTTCAAAGCCAGCAAGGGCAAGAAAGTCTGTGAGACTCTTATCTCCAATAAACCACTACAAAACCGGAAGTGGTGCTGTGGCTCAAGTGGTAGAGTGCTTGCCTTGAGCTGAAGAGCACCCCATGACCAACAAAAAAAAGAAAAGAAAAGAAAAGAAAATCTGTATGAAACTGGCTCAACTGGTCTTTCCATAGCAGCCCAGGAAACCACAGAGGAATTGCTTCATAATTCAGATCACTATTCTCTTGTTATTGAATTAAAATCTTGAGTTTGCTAATGTTGAACACATTTTAGTTTGTAAAGTTGTAACTTACTTGGAGTACCAGATTTCTGGTACTAGAAGTAATGGAAATCCAGTTAATGTTAGTAATAATGTTTATTTTTATTTTTGGTAGTGGAGAAGTAGCCCAGAGTCTCAAGCATGCCATGCACACACTCTATTGAGCTAACATAGCCCCGGTCCTTGATAATAGATAATTTTAATCAATTTATTTTGCAGTTGTCTGATAGTATACACTAAAATATGCCTATAAATGGGATATATTGCTTCACAAACTCACTATAAAGGGAAATACTGAGTGACAAAATTCTAGCCCACTTGATAGCACAATCCTAGCTAATTTGAAGTATCACATAGAAAAGTGCAAGTTGCTTTAACCGTATGTGTAAATTAGCAGCCTCTAGATTTAAAATTTATTTAATATTAGAAAAAAGATCATGAGCTCAGAAATAAATGTTTGAGACAATATTGTTTACAGTCATTTGGAAAATTATTAGTTTTCAGTTTAAGACAAAGAAATATATGCTTCTAGATATTTATATTTTAAAAATTATTTGCATGTTTCTTGGCCCAAATACCTGTGTATACATATGTGCATACTTTATTTTCTTTGAGACAGTTTCCCCCATAATATCTCAGTATATTAACCATTCTAGATAAACCTAGGAAGAAATAAAATTCTCTTAATATTTGCATTTTGTAATCTAGATGATAAAACGAGAGTCTTCAGCAGAAAATAATTATTTTGGAAGGACTCAGGTCAAAGGAATTTTGTTCCCATATTCTTTCTGGAGAATTAAACGTTTTTCTCAAAGCTTCACGCAGCTAAAACACTCAAGACCAATTATTGCCATTATTTAGAAAAATAAAATGTTATAAATAATGCCCACCTTTGAACTAGTGCAGATTCCTCCTTGTTGCTGTTTTGACTGCCAGGTGCAACCTTAACGCACAGTCCAGGCCCACGCTGCATGAGGTGGTACCTCCTCTACTTCTGTCTGTGTGGGTACACGCGGTCCCGCTTAGCTGCGTGGGGAGTAACATTGATTCTCATCTGTTAAACAACTTCCAGCAAAAGACAAAGATGGTCTCAGCCAAGAAGAAAGACCTGAAGGAACAGATGGCGCATGTGCTGCAGGGAGCAGGTGGGCTGGCCGAGCCTGGCCAGGAGGAGCTGAAGAAGCTGGAGAGCACCCTGGCTGGCCTGGAGCAGAGCCGGGAGAGGCAGGAGCGCCGCATCCAGGTAGCGCTGGGCCAAGGCTGGCTCAGTGGAGCCTTGGGTGGTGTGGACTTCCCGGTGGGTCTCCTGACCGCAGGAGCAAATTGTTGTGGTGTTTGATGCTTTGCATGAGTTACTTCTCTGAGTGATCACATCATCAGTCTTATGAGGTGGGTGCTTATGCTTGCCTGAGAAGAGAGAGTGTGAAGGCTTGGTCCCCGGGCACCCGGCCGAGATGAGGGGGAAAGCCAGAATTTCATCCACCCAGGTCTGAATCCAGAAATATGTCATCATTTCATTTCCGCAGGAAGTCAGCCAGCTGCACCTGCAACCTACCCGTATCTCAGAAGTGAGGCTGACATGTTGTAAATAGGTTGTGGAGATTTTGTTGTTCCTACTCTTTTCTCCTTCCCTTCTTTTTTCCCTTTATTATGATTACTTTTGAAGAGATTGGAAGGTGATGTTGTTTTCTTCGTCACTTATCTGTATTTCACTTCATGGCTGATGGAGAAAGCACCTGGCATGCAAGTTCTTCTGTGTTGATAGGAAATTTGCAGAGAGGAGACAAGGATTGTTCTAGTCTGTGTGAATGATGTTCACAGTTTAGGAAATAAATGAAACCGTGGCAGTATTTTATGATACACTTTGCTCATCTGTAATGGTGGGATGTGTTACTTATTTATTTACTTGTTTATTTTCAAATTTAGGTCACCTTAAGGAAATGGGAACGATTTGAGAAAAACAAAGAGACAGTGGTCAGATACCTTTTTCAAACAGGTTCCAGCCATGAACGTTTCCTGAGTTTTAGCAGTTTGGAAAGTTTGTCTTCAGAACTGGAACAGACAAAGGTATATTAACAAAACCCCTCTAGACCCTCATGCTCATTTTTCAGGGGAGAAAACACACACACTATGTCTCCTTTGCTTCTTTTCATTATTTCATTCATTGAATCCATCTCGTTTTTTATTGATGACAGACTCCTTTCAACACACTGGGAAGTAAATGTCATGACTTACATCTCAAGAACTAAGATAAATGTTCTCCAAAATAGCAGGAAGTGGTTAGCCTTATAACAGTGGCAGAGATTAAAAATATATAGATATAATATAAATATATATGTGTATCTGGAGGGTGGGTAAAACTAAGAAAGAAGAATCTGAAAGCAAGAACAAACCGGCATTCCTGGAAAGGGGAATGGAATGGAGGTATCGAAGTGTGAGCCATGAGGATTGTGAGTCTTAAGGCAGAGCAAAAGAACGTGAACTGGTGTGGAAGGGTGGGCGACACTGTGGATTCTGAAGATCTAACCTCCACTCTCAGGCAGCATGGAGTTGGAGCCACTGAATTTTTAAGAATTTTAAGAGAAGAGTCACACCACTAGACACCTTTCTTTTCTTTCTCTTTCTTTCTTTTTCTTTCTTTCTTTCTTTCTCTTCTTCTTTTCTTTCTCTTCTTCTTTTCTTTCTTTCCTTCTTTTCTTTCCTCCCTCCCTCCCTCCCTCCCTCCCTCCCTCCCTCTTTCCCTTTCTTCCTCCCTCCCTCCCTCCCTTCCTTTCTTCTTCTTCTTTTTTTTTTTTTTGGTCAGTCCCGGGGCTTGAACTCTGGGCCTGGGAGCTGTCCCTCAGCTCTTCAGCTCAAGGCAAGCGCTCTACCACTTGAGCCACAGAGCCACCTCTGGTTTTCTGGTGGTTTATCGGAGATAAGAGTCTCACGGACTTCCCTGCCCAGCCTGGCTTTGAACCACAATCCTCAGATCTCAGCCTTGTAAGTAGCTAGGATTACAGGCATGAGCCACTGGCACCCAGCAAAGAGATACATTTCTAAGCAGATGGGATTCAACTAGCAAGTTCTGACCACTAGGCATACAGGGAGTTAAATAAGGGTGGTAGGTGGCAGTCAAGGCTGGGGACCAGAGCACAAGACGGAGTGCTGATGACACTAAGCCAGGCCAACAAACCAGAATTTTGAGGCTGACCAAGATAATGAGGCTAAGAGTAGCTTGGAGGGTGTTGCTGTGGAAAGACGGTGAGAATCACTTCACTCACAGTGAGTTTGAGATTCTAGTGGGGCATCAGAGACTGTGTGAGTAATGTCCTTGCTGTGCTCTACCTGTGAACTCATACACACTGGACACTCGGTGCTGGCCAGGAAATCGGTGTGGAGCATTTAGGGGAGATGCTCGGGCCTTGTGTGTAAAAGGCTCAGGCTTTTGTACCTGTTGCAGGTGGGGGTGGTTAAAAGACTGGGTTTATAGAGAAAGGCGTCTGTCCACGTACAAGAAAGAACCTTGCTTCCGGGCTTTTATTGTGGAACTCCCTCTGTAGAAAGTGGGCCTGGCTGTCTCTTATATGGCTGAGTTTTGTTATTTCTTTGATTATGGTGGACTGAAGGTCTTAATCAAGTTTGAACTCAATGCTCAAGGTCATTGAGATAGAACAGGCCAGAGCTGGGTCACCTCCTGTCGATCTGATGAGATTCAGTCCCTTCCCCATGCATTCTGCCTCTCATGAGTTGTCTGCTTAGGCTCTAGCCATGAGGCCTTGCAAGGTTATTTTGTCCTCCTTAATTGTGTGTTGATGAGCAGCATTCCACTATTTGGATTCCTCTGTGTTGTTTCCCCTACATAGCTCACAGAAGCACTTGCAAACATTTTTTTCTCCATGTTCTGGGTTTTGGGACACATTGTGGGTGGAGTGGGGACACTGTTTTATACTGGTGGTGGTATTCACGGAACTCTGAAGGGAGTACAATGTATGCACACTTCATAGTTGAATTGGCAGACTCTTAAGTTCACATCTGATAATCACCAGTGCTCTTAAGCACAGAGTTGAGTGTTAGGACATTGTCATATTTTAGGATGCTGTCAATCTCTTGGATAAGAAGCTGTGTGTACTTGACTTTAGGCTCCTTGTTGTAGGCTACATAAGTAACACTGATATTTCTATGACCATATTAAATCTTTCAGTCAGGAAATTTGTGCTTTAATTTTTATCTTTTGGGAGGTGCTCTGACTGAA
Organism: Dipodomys spectabilis; assembly: GCF_019054845.1. Classification (NCBI taxonomy): domain Eukaryota; kingdom Metazoa; phylum Chordata; class Mammalia; order Rodentia; family Heteromyidae; genus Dipodomys; species Dipodomys spectabilis. The sequence goes on along the minus strand of NW_024870678.1, from coordinate 33,665,978 downwards.
AAACATTTACAAATATTTACGTTAGAGTTCTGTGTTAGCTGTTTGGAAGTGGGATGTTCATCAAAATTTAAACTTCTTGTGAGATTTTCTTTTATTGGAAACAAGACAGTAATCTTTTTATTCAAGATTATCACCGTATGTATCTTTTCCTGTCTTGTAGTCAACATTATTTACCTGACAAAAGTGAAATTACATCTGAATTGTACAATGTATCATGCAAATTAAATTAACTTTTGAATTAAAATCGCTCAGAATTGTTGAAAATCGGTGACTAGAATGACTAAAACCATTTCCCTCAATTTTATATAAAGGACACAAAAAGGATAATTGGTACCTGACAGGTGTAAGGCACTTAGAAATGAATTTGCTAGCAGAATGCTAAGGGTAAAATGCTACGATAAACTTTGCCATCTGAATTTTACAAGGAAAGGACCTGAAAGGAAATTTACCAAAATGGAACATGCAGTAACTAGCAGAGCCAGAATTCTAGCCCAGGATGACTTGTTCCAAATTCACTTTTTTTCAATTATGGAATATGCATACAAAAAATATAAGACGTAATAGCATTATATCTCTTTATCAAACTAAGTCAACTAAGTCTTTTTCAAGATTACTGACTTGGTTAAAGGGATGTTCTTCAAGTAAATAAGCATAGAAATAAGTTAGTGCTATGATCAAAGAACCATTCACTACCGACCATTTCATGAACTGGCCTGTAATAAATAAAAGCATCTGTGTATACGTTAATTATTAGAATGTAGATCAGAATCTTTAAGTGTTCAGCCCCGATAAGAAGCAGTGAAGAAACTAAGAATTTCCAGTGACTAGGAAATAGAGCGGGTTCTGTTTATAAAATAAAAACTATCTAGTTCACCCAGACGAAAGTAGTATCACTGTGTAGAATAGTACCCATCTACACATGTATGGCTTTATCTAGTCATTGATCTTTTCTGGAGGACATTATGCACTCACCAGAGGTCAGAGTGACTGCGTACTGCACGTGCACCTAACAGTTGTGATATCTTTTCTCTCAGGAATTTTCCAAGCGAACAGGAAGTATTGCAGTCCAGGCTGAGAACCTGGTCAAGGAAGCCTCTGAGATTCCCCTGGGTCCCAAGAATAAGCAGCTGCTTCGGCAACAGGCAACGACAATCAAAGAGCAGGTCAAAAAACTAGAAGACACGCTTGAAGAAGAGTATGTGCTCCACAAGTCCTAAGCTTTCTTCTCTGAGATAAAATGTTAATTCCGCCTTTCCTGCATCCTGTATTCAAAACAGTATTTTAAAACTTCAAAGTGTCTGTATACGTCAACATGTTTTGAGGAAGTCACTCAATTCTCAACACAGGAACCCATATCTATGACAGAAAAAGGAGAGGAGGGGAGTGTGGTGTGGTGTTTGCATCTTTAACTGACTGTGTTCATGAGAAAGCCATAATCTATTTAATTCTGTGGCCTTTACAGAGGGACTCTGAAAAGAATCCCAATATTGAATGTTTTTGGCTGTACTATTCTGCTGTCAGCAGTTAGAAAGGAGAGATATTTTGACAGTACAGATTCTAGACCTAAGTACACATCACATAGACCAACTGTCTCCAATCAAAGCTCATGAGCTTATGGATAGTGCCTCAGTATTCCAGTTGTGACCAGTTGATATTTTATTTCCAGAAATTAATTTTAAGGATCTGTCTTGGACCTGAGTACAGTGGTTTATACCTGTAATCCCAGCTACTAGGAGATCAAGATATGGAGGATCATAGTTCTAGACCAGCCTAGATAAAAATTCACAAGATCCTATTTTAGCAGAAAAACTTGGCATCCCAGCTATGTGAGAAGATTTAATAGGAGGATTGCGGTCTAGGCTGGTCCAGATAAAAACCAGGGCCCTATCTCAAAATAACAAGAGAAAAAGGGCTAGAGATGTGGCTCAAGTGGCAAAGCACCTGCCTACCAATTGCAAGACTCTGAATTCAGATCCTGACACAGATATATATATATATATATATATATATATATATATGTTTATATACATATTTATATATATATATTTATTATATATTTACACACACACATATATATATATATATATATATATATATATTTGTTTTGTTTTGTTTTCTGGTGCCATTACAGGGGCTTGAACTCAGGGCCTGGGCACTGTCCCTAGCCTGTTTTGTACAAGGATAGCACCTTATCAGTTGGAACCACATTCCATTTCTGGCTTTTTGGTACTTAATTGGGGATAAGAATCTCACAGACTTTCTTGCCTAGGCTGGCTTTGAACCATGGTCCTCAGATCTCAGTCTACTGAGTAGGGTTACAGGCATGAGCCTGTGCCCTGCTAAAACTCTATTTTTTATACATTTAATTTTTTTATCTTAAAAGCAGAAGTAACTTACTGATAACCAGTTACATGGACATTTATGAGGCCAATATTCTTCAAAATAAATATGGCTAAAATTTCTATTTAGTGACAGATCAAACACAGAGCTTACTATTCTTAAGAAATAAAATATCATTTCTGAGATGGATTTGAAAATGTCAAATCTGTTTTTAATACTGCTAACACCTGGAAGTTAACAGTTGACATTTACCTCAACTTTAAAATTTGTTATTTAAAATACATTATTTACAAAGTTGTGAACTTTGAGAACTTTATTTTAAATATTCTTCCCAATTTATGGAAATAACAAAACTTAGAGTCTATTAGAAAGGAAGCTAGTTCTACTAACAATATCCACTTGAATCTTCATTTTAAACTTTAAAAACTTGCAATATAGGGACTGGAAAGTGGCTCAGTGGTAGAGTGCTTGCCTCACATGCATGAGGCCCTGGGATCAATTCCTCATCACCACATAAACAGAAAAAGCCTTGAAAGTAGCACTGTGGTTCAAGTGGTAGAGCACTAGCCTTGAGCTGAAGAGCTGAGGGACAGTGTCCAGGCCCAGAGTTCAGGCCCCCCGACCAACAACAGAAAAAAGAAAAAGAAAAACTTTCAATATAGTGTAACTTACATTTCGTATACTACTAAGAGCATTGAGCATGGTGGGTATAAATGGAAATGGAAATACTTTGATAATTTGACAATCAATTTGTGCCATAATGCTTTGTTCAATGTCTTCAAGTGCCTTTTGGTAAACAGGGACATTATTAACACAGGCCCTTATCAATTAAACAATATACGGTTAGTTTCTTGGTCTTTTTTTTTTAACTGAAAGCCATATTCAGCTGCTTACATATATAACTAACACAAACTGAGAATCTATTGTTGAAATTTTATTTACTGAATTTGTGACACAAAGTCCAAGTTGTCTCAAAGCAGGGTGCTCATGAACAAGAGCTGGTAGCTTCTTTATTTTAAGAATCAATACCGTAGTACATCCATGAATGGCTAGAAGCAATATAGATTATAACTCAATGCCTAGCTGTAGATAGAAACAGTTCCACCTGCAGCAATTCCTACCGCCAGTCCCCTCTTCATTCGTAAAGATGCACTTGAGAAAAACCATTCCTCTTTTACAGATGTTTTCACAAAGCATCTGTCCTTTATGAGCAGAAGGGGTGTGTTGATGACACAGGACTTAGTAAAAAGCTGGAGTGTATTCTGACATAGTCTATTGAAATAAGTCCTGCTGGTCATGTGCAGGGTTTAATTAGCTCACACTGATTCCAACTGCTCTGGACCAAGTGTAATTTTGCCTTTGTCAAGTGCTCATTCAGTAGCATTTGGAAGACCTGAGTTTGACAAGCTGCTCTGATCAAGTGTGTGTTTTGCTTTCTGTGCACATTGTTCCAACCTTGAAAGAATCCCACCTGTCCTTACTCTCTTTTCACCTGATGGTTTCAGGGGGAAAAATGTGTTGCTGTTCTCTATGACAATCCTGAATTCTTAACTTCATTTGGTTAATTTTAGTATTAAAACCATGGAAATGGTGAAAACCAAGTGGGATCATTTTGGCAGTAATTTTGAGACCTTGTCCATCTGGATATCTGAGAAAGAACACGAACTCAATGCCTTGGAATCCTGGCCATCGCCCATGGACATGCAAATCAGCCACATTAAGGTGACCTGCTCACACATTACATTTCAATCTGTGTCTAGCTTTTAAGGACTCCTTTCCTCCATTTGTATCATCATATCTGGTTTCCAGGTTGGTGGGGCGGGGGGAGTCTTTCATTGCTATGTAGCTCTATGAAAAATAAATTTTCACAAAATACCAAGCTAAGAGGCCTTGACTGATACCGGGTAACTCTTTAGAGATGGAATTCTGTATTAATAGTGTCTTGATTTACACACTGCCAGTCAATGTTGTGTGCAATATCATTAAAATATCATTTTCTGGTTGCATTATTCTTTTCCTTGATTTTGAATTCACCCCCCATGGAATACTCTTTTGATTAATTTATACAACATAAAATACATTCATCAGTTACCGTTGTTTATAAGAACCATTCCAAATGCGTGCCTTGAGTGTTAGTAGTGAGCCCCTTGCCAACCACCAAGAAGAGCTTGAAAATTGGGTTTCTGGTGAAGCCATCAGACTCAGCTCTTTTGTTTCCATGGGTGACCTTGGGGCCTGTGCAGAGATATTCTGATCTGGTAACTCGCCAAGCTCCAACACAACCCACAGAGAGGGTTTAAGAGGGTTTAACAGGGTGGGAAAGAATTGAACTTGGAGTGTCTGTGTTGTTCTTTCTTGGAAACAATTCCTACCACATGTTTTCAGATTTTTAGCCATTCGGGTTTTGTTTTTTTTTAATTCCCTAGCTGGGCTCCTTCCTCATTTATCTTTGGAAGAAGGAAACCCTTTGCCATTTAATTCTATTAAATATCATAAATCACAAGGTGAGGAGACATTTAACATGATGACTCAGAATTTCTAAGTGGGGTGGGAGGGTGCAGTGTTGCATAGCTCGTTATGTACTGTGCAGATTGGTCCTCAGGTTCTTCATCCATCCTGTGCAATCGGGCAGCAGAGGGTGGGTTGTACCAGCCTGCTCATCTCCAGTGGTGTGTGAGGAGAAATGGGGGCCAAACTCCTAAGGAACGGTTGTGGAATAGTTTTGGTCTCTAGATCTTTGAGGGAAGAATTTTAAAACTGGTCTTTTAATTGTCTTTTAAATTCTAAGAAACAGAAGAGATTTAGAAATAGAATAGGAAGAAAGAAAGAAATCCAAGGAAATAACTCCATAGTGTTGTCTCAAAGTATTATTTCAAAAACTAACCAATGCTTTTAAAAATAGTTAGCCCATGCTTTTAAAAATAATTATGCTTTTCAGAAATTCACATAATGTTATTTTAAGCTTTATTCCAAAGCATCTGAAATAGAACAGTGTCCAAACATCATGTCATTGCTATTCTTCAGGAAAATTATGATGGTGTATTGGATTGCTAAATACATAGATGCTCAACTATGGATTTCTTTGCCATCAGATTGTAAATACATTTTAATATGTCCAAAATGACATTGTTAAAAATGATACAAAATATATGAAGTGAATAAGAATATCAAGAAAAAGCTATACATAATAATAATGATTGAATACATAATAATAAATGATTGAATAAGTGTCAATGGAATTTGGCCTAATAAATTCATGTTTACTTTGTAAACACAAAACTGCACTATGGGAAACACGAAAAATATGGAAACATGAAAAGTCTGCTTATCCTAAATCAATTTTAGGATTAAAATTAATGAAGTATTGGCATTGCAGAGAAAATATCATAAAGCTATCTGCATTTATCATGACATGCCATTCCAAATCATTATTGACCAATGAGAAGAGCGTAGGCTAGACTTACCCTCGAGCATCTTTTTCTCTTGGATAGAATTTTTTTTGTGACCTCCATCTAACAGGATGACTGTACAGTTTGTACTTATGAGTTTCTGGACAGCATGTATTAGTCTACAAGCTAAGAATATTGTTCTTAACTAATATTATTTCACTGACATGTCATAAGCATTTAGGATAATTATTAGTGTGTAATAGACCATATATACTTATTGAACTTGTAATTATTCTGAAAAATACAATAAATTCCAAAGATGAAAGATTGTACTAACATTCAGATAACACATACCTATCAGTTATATTACGATAGCCTTCCACAAGAAAAGTTAAATTAAATACATGACAAATACTCTGATGCAGCTTATTTCTCACTACACAGGAGTCTTAAGTATAGTTTTCCCAAGATAACAGGATTATATATTTAACTCCTTGACATCAAAAGTTGATAAGAATTTTGGGACATTGGTTTGGCCAAGTCTTATACAAAACTTCTCCTAATTTTAAGAGATATATTCCACCTACTGCTAAGCACACACATAGATGCTTCATAGCCATTGGTGCTTCTCATCAATTGGCTAATAAGAGGCTCTAATTTAGATGCTCTGCCTCTATATTAAAATGAGGGGATGCAGGCTTTTCCTGGAGAGTTGATGTCCAAGGAAAAAAGTCATGGCTTTCTCCCAGATCAGCAACATCCATATCCCTTGGGATTTGGGCAGATACAACCAGTCCCACCTTAGACATAATTCCTGAGCCCGGGGTATCAGGTCTGTCTGCTTGGAAGCCCTAGGCACAAAGAACATACAGCAAATTTTAAAAGATGGACAATATTAGTATTTTTGTGGGTTCCTGGAACATACATGGCTCTTCCAGGGCAGATGGTGAAAACATTCATTGATAAGGAAAGATCCGTTTAGATCTTTTGTGTCGAGAGAGGCAGGGACACCTTTTTGCTTCTACTACCACAATGCAGCCTTCATCACGCCACATTCTGTGATGTCTGCACGCCTCTCCTTCCCCGGGAAAGGCATTTACACGGTGTGTGTAACTGCTTTACACCCACCCAAGGATATTTAGATGGCAGTTAAGAAAGTTCTCCTGATTGTTTTTCTTTTCCCCCTTTGTGCAGATAATCGTGTTTGTCTTTTCAGGAAAGCCAGCTTGCTCATCCCACTTTTTGGTTTTGTTTGTTTTAAATATTTAGGACATGATTCAGGAAATAGAAAATAAGATCTGCAGCATTACAGGGTTGGAAGAAGAGGTGCAGACTTTTGTTCAGTTTATTACCGCTGGAGAATCTGCTCGAATCAAAGCCAAGTTGACACAGATAAGGAGGCACTGGGAAGAACTCAGAGAGCATGCCCAGTGCCTGGCAGGGACCATCCAGGGGCATTTATCACAGCAGCAGAAGTTCGAAGAGAATCGGAGAAAGGTGAGAATTGGCCTGTGTAAAGCCAGCTTTACATAGCTCACCCTGTGCCTAGAAAGAATGCAGTAGGAAATGATCCACAAAGAGTAAAATAGTGAAAAGACCATTTGCCACTCATCTACCCAGTTGTTAATAATAGATTATGTTCAGTTTGAGTCCATTTTTGTTCTTAGGCATTTTGAGGTATTCCTTAAAAATAATCTTTAAGTAGTTGTACGAAAGGGTTGCCACTTAACAAATCAGTTTATGAATACACTATGCCTTGATCAATGTCACCCCCCACCCCCCACCCCTTCCCTCATTCTTCTTAATTTTGTAGGATGTATATTGGATTCTTGACTTCAGTTTCCTCCTCTTCTCATCTTTATTCATCTATCACTTTCCCTTGACCCCCACCTCCACCTTTTACGAGTAGCTGCTCCCTGGTGTTTTATTTTGCTTTACTTTGTCTTTGTCCAAAAAAAATGACACAATTTGAGTTCTCCCATGAATCTGCTGTATGTCAGTATACATCTGTAGACACTTACATACCACCCACAGGCTGAGTGTTAGTGACAATTTTCCTTTCAAATAATGGTACTGATCGGATTTAATTTTAAAATGCATTTTATCATCACATTGAAAGTTACCCATGAAAAGCAGGTATATTGGATTTTTGCCTTGCTGTGAATTTTCATATGATTGAATATCTTGATTCCTTCAGATCCAGCAATCTGTGACTGAGTTTGATGAGAGACTTGCTGAGCCAATTAAAATATGTTCTTCAGCCACAGAAACATACAAAGTTCTCCAAGAACAGATGGTAAGTGTGTGCGTCAACATTTCTGTTTATTTATCCCCTCAAAAATTGGGTAACTCCTACTTGAAAAGGAAGCAAAGTGAATAATTTTAGACACATAGAAATTGGAGATATTTATGATGTCTGTTGAAGAAATGTGTGGATCAGATGTACTCGCATCATGTAACATACGTAACACAGGAAGTGAGTATATTTTATATTTGTATATAAGCTTTTTGTGTGTTCCAATACTGGGGCTTGAACTCAAGGTGTTGTATTTTCAATTTGTCCATTCAAAGCTGGCACTCAACCACCTGATACACCTAGACGTCCAGTATTTTAGTGGTCAATTGGATGAAAGAGCCTCTCAGATTTGTCTGTTTGGGCTGGTTTTGAACTCAAGCCCTCAAATCTCAGCCTCCTGAGTATCTAGGATTACAGATGTGAGCCACTGATGTCTTGCTACAAACAAACTTGTTATAAATATGTGGTAAAGAGGCATAACATAATTTTCTCTTTTCATTTATTAGAACATGTGATATTTTCAGTTTATAGCTCTAATACATTTTGTCGCTTCCTGCCCATGTCATAAATAACACAATGTGCAAAAAGAGCGAGTAAGGATAGGGCAGATTTTACATGTTAATCCATTGCCTTCCCAGATGCAGTTAGCCTATCATCACTGACCTGTTTTCTGTCTGGACTCTGAATGGGCAGTTACTGCCAGGCTTTGCCAAGACAAGCATTTAGCTCTTTCAGGCTGGGAGGAAGAGCCTAAAGGGAGAATCAAGCTGGGTATTGGTGGCTCATGTCTGCAAGCCTAGCTACTTGGTAGGCTGACATCTGGGGATGTGGTTCCAAGCCAGCCCAGGTGGGAAACTGAGAGTTCATGAGACTCTTATGTCCCATTAACCACTGAAAAGCTGAAAGGGGAGCTATGGCTCAAGTGATAGAGCAACAACCTTAAGCAGTAAAGCTAAGAGATACTGCTCAAACCCCAAGAGCAAACCCTGGTGCTGGCACAAAGAAAAGGAGAATCATACACAGAGAAAAACTAAAGAGAAACATGTTAAATAACCAAGAGAACCATAAATATTGTCACTATTACATGTGCATGCATAAATATTGTCACTATTACATATTACATGCAAAAATGTCCCTTAAGGAGGGAACAGGGCTCCACTGGTAGAAAGCAAAAGATTCATGTTAATGAAAGAATTCTGGTGAAGTCAGTCTCTTTTCTCTGATATTTAGATTACAGAAGAAAATATTTAGAAACAAGTTGTTTTTTTCAGTCTTGATTTTCCCAATCTGTAAAATGGATGCTATTGAAAATGTATCTTGTAAGATTCTTTTGAAGATTGAGCAAGATAACATATGCAATGTGTATAGTAATATGCAAAACATAGTGTCTGCCCTATTCAGAGGCCCATCATTATTGTTAATATTGATCATTATTATTAAATTCCTGACTCCAGCTACTTCAAAGAGAAATATCCATTCTTTGTGATGGATACATTAGCACATTACACCTGCCATTTGCAACTTAAGAAGAGGATTTTAGAGCTGGGCATTGGTGGCTCATGCCTGTAATCCTAGCTACTCAGGAGGCTGAGATCTGAGGATCATGGTTCAAAGCCAACCTGGGCAGAAAAGTCTGTGAGAGTCTGATCGCCAATAAACCACTAGAAAACCAGAAGTGGCGCTGTGGCTTAAGTGACAGAGTGCTCGCCTTGAGCTGAAGAGCGCAGGGACAGCGGCTAGGTCCAGAGTTCAAACCCCATGACTGACAAAAAAAAAAAAAAAAAAGAGGATTTTAAAATACTCATCTGTTTAGTATAAAATGAATCACAGCTTCTACAGATGATCTAATTGATGAGGTTATGCAAAAATATGAGTTTATGAAATGTGAATATGAAGTTACTCAAATGTAGAGCACCACATTTAAAAATTTTTATTTTATTGTAAGGATGCTGTACAGAGGGGTTAGTTACACGAGTAAGTTAATGAGTACATTTCTTTTGAGCATTGTTACCCCCTCATTTCCTCTCCCAGCACATTCTTTTTGGATATGGGCTTGAACTCAGGGCCTGGGTGCTGTTCCTGAGCTTTTTTTTTCTCAAGGCTAGCACTCTACCACTTTGAGCCACAGTGCCACTTCCTTTCTAGCTTTTCTGGTGGTTAATTGGAGATAAGAGTCTCATGGACTTTCCTACCTGGGCTGGCTTCAAACTACATCCTTAGATCTCAGCCTCCTGTGTAGAGAGGATTACAGGCATGAGCCACCAGCACCCAGCCACCCTGAGCTTGCTCAAAGGTATCTGCTTGCTACTTAAGCCACAGTACCACTTTACTTTTTTTGGTAGTTAATTGGAGATAAGAGTCTAGGCTGGTTTGACCTGAGATCCTCAGATCTCAGCCTCCAGAGTAGCTAGGATTACAGGTATGAGCCACCAGCGCCCAGAAGCCCATTCTTAACCAGGGGAAAGTTTCTCGGTCTCACTTCCTCCTTTCTGTCTCTGTGTCTTTACAACACATCATGGCACAAATATCTGTTGCTACCATTGCTGCTTGTTATGTCTGAGGGAAAATATTTTATGACAGTGGATCTCAGAGACAAACCAATCTCACCGTTCATCTTGTGCTTTTGTTAAGAGCAGGTTCCCCTCGCATGGCTTTGCTTTCTGCCAAGTCAGTTATTTGTACTCAACCACAGCTTGACAATATTACATGCTACCATGAGCCCTAGTTTGTGTTGGTAATCCTAACTACTCAGGAGGCTGAGATCTAAGGATCCCAGTTCAAAGCCAGCCAGGGCAGATAAATCTGAGAGAGTCTTATCTCCAAATAATTAGCAAAATAGTGAAACATCAACTAGCCTTCAGTGATAAAGCTAAGAGAGGGCATGAGGCCTAATTTACCCCCCTCCCACACACACCACATTCAGACATATGAAAATTCTAGGAATAACTAATTTGATAATTTGAAATAACTCTGAAATGATTTGAAATAACTGTTACTGTACACAGGATTACAACTGTTCTGTTTTGGTACGGTTGTTATTTTTCTTCCTGTGTCTACTTTGTAAATTCTACTTTATATAGTTATGTGCAGGAGAAAGCATAGTGGATATGGGATTTAGTCCTTTTCTAGTTTGAGACACGCACGAATCCTATAAACCCACAGGCAATCCTGTGACCCCGGGGGCAATCCTGTGACCCCGGGGGCAATCCTGTGACCCGGGGGCAATCCTGTATCCCCCTTGCCCTCTCTATAGGATCTCTGCCAGGCTCTGGAGTCTCTGAGCAGCACAGTCAGCACCTTCTCTGCCAGTGCCCGGAGGATGGTAAACAGTGACTCATGTGTCCAGGAGGCCGCAGCCCTCCAGCAGAGGTATGAGGGCACCCTGAGGAGGGCCAAGGAGAGACAGACCACGCTGGAGGACCTGCTGGCTCACTGGCAGAGGTGAGCAGTACTCTGTTTCCAGTTATGAGACAGTTGGGGCAAACTGTTTTTTTAAGTGATGACAAATAATTATCCCAGTCGGACAATGAGCGAACTTGTGAATCTACCGTGGGGAGATCATGATCTCCATTTTAACATAAGAGGGGCAAAGGTTCTTACCTTTCACATCGACAAAAGCAAATGGCAAGTGCACACACAAAAGGGAGCCCAGTTTTGTACCTTAACATCCAAGAGCCAACCCTGACATTTGTCATGGTGGCTGCTGAACCCCCTCTCTGGAAAAGGTGTCATCTTCTTAGGTGACCATTTTGGATGAATCTGTTTATTTTCTCTGCTTTCTTCAGACTGGAGAAGGAGCTGTCATCCTTCTTGACCTGGTTAGAGCGGTGTGAGGCCATAGCCAGTTCCCCAGAGGTGGATATTGCTGCAGACAGAGTCAAAGTGGAGAGTGAACTTCAACTGACACAGGCAAGTTCCAGCCCTGATGCTTTGTAAAAATCAGTTAAGGAATTAATGACATCTCCAACTCACTTAACGTCTTGCTTTGGTTTTGTGTTCCCTGAAGCATAATGTGCTTCTGTCTTGTGAAGAAAGAACAACTTTGTACATCTGCAGTGTGTTAAAAAATACTATAACCACAAGGTAGATGATCCTATAACCACAAGCTAGGCACATTCCTGTAATCCCAGTCTCAGGAGATCTGACATTTGAATAAAACTGATCTGGCAGAGGAGATGTGAAAAGGATAAGCAAATCCATGGGTGAAATGGGATTGGCAGTCCGTCAGTCCTAGAAGCTGAAGGAAATACACTTTCTCCACTTTTGTATTAACAAAATTTTGATCCCTAAAAGTGTCTTTCTTAAAAAGAAATAAGTCATATACTATAGGAAAAAATCAGCAGCAATTATTACTTTCAAGAAAGATAAAAATACAAGAGCACAAATGTTGATAATAGGAAGACAAGGAGTTTTATTACCTGTTTGAGGAAGCCAATTTTTTTTTAACCTAAGAAAAATCTTTTAGGTGTTGTTGAAGCTATGGACAATGTTACTGATTTTGTAGAGATTAGTAACTTGCTTAAAGTGATCCTGTATGTCACGGGAAATTCAACAGATAAAACTGCTTCTCAGAAGAGATTTACATATCACTCTTTAGAATAGATTGAAGAAGAAGAAGCAAGCTTCTTTTAGCTTAGCACTTTCTAGACAGTTGAGGTCTCTCTAGCATCTTAACCCGATACCCATCTTCAGATTTCCTCCCTGAGAGAGGTCATGCCCTCATCCTCCAGACCTTCTGGTTTGTGAAACATGGATGCTCAGTTTTGCACTTCCAAGAACTCCCTCTTCAGGAATATACAGGCACTGTCCTGAAGGTAAAATGGGACCAGCTTGTTAGCTTATTCCCTATTCCTTTATAAAGGTGTCTGAGGGTTCAAAGAGCCAAGGTCATTGCTCCTTGTCTTTAACCCTGTCAAAACAGATACCCAGAGATTTGAGTGTGGAAACTACTTCTGCATGTCTCTATGTGGAAACTAAGTGCTGGAGAGGATTGAGGGCTCCAGGTCTCCAGGTCATTACCCCGTGTATACAGCCTGTGCTGTGCTACGCTACCTCTCACTGTGGAGTTAGGCACAGCACTCCTGGCTATGCATCCTGTGTTTCTTCTTTTCTGTATCTTAGGCAGCATGAGTATCAATTCTGCTCCAGGGATTTTCTTAAAGTTCAAAGGCTGAGAACTCCTTCCTCTGGTATTTTAGCAATCTTTCCCAGTTCCCACTATGAAGGGAAGAAAACTCAAGCATGCCTAGCATCTCACTCAACACCATTTTATCCTGTTAACTATCTACCAGAGTCATTTCTTTCATTAGCTGAGGTGGGAGCTACAACTTAAATGAACACTCACAGCATCTAAGAGATTCATTGCCAGATATAACTAAAAACAAATAAACAAAAAGTGTAGTTTGGTTTCATGCAAGTAAAATGAAGAGTGTTTGCAATCCTGTAATCCCACAGCTTGTTGTAATACAGTCTCAAAGGAGAGAGATTCCATATTTCCAGTACCCAGCACTATGTTGTTACTGTTTGATGTGCATTGGTTCTGTTCCACAATTATTGTCCTTTGGTTCCTTTGATTACTCTTTTTCTTCATCCTGACACAGATCCACACTTCCATACTTGCCCAATTTTTAACTCAGAAAACTCATTCACGTTCCAAGAATATTTAAACTTTGTTAGAAAGATGGTAGTTCCATTGCTAAATCAAGTAGCAAAAAAAACTCTCTTTTGCCCAATGGCTTCCATTTTGAAGGAGAGTGAAACCTCTGGACACTGATTGCCCACCTCACATGGCCCTCTGTGGTCAGTGCTGCCAGGCTGAGCTGTGTGCTATGCTGTGCTTTCTCCAGACAATACAGACTGAAGTTGTGTCCCAGGCCTCGTTCTACAGCAGTCTTCTGCAGTTGAAGGAATCCCTGTTCTCGGTAGCTTCCAAAGACGATGTGAAGATGATGAAGCTGAACTTGGAACAGCTGGATGAGAGGTGGAGAGACCTACCACAGATCATCAGCAGAAGGTTGGCTCCAGAACACCTTCTCAAGCTGTTGATGTGTCTTTCCAGGGGGAGCTATGCTCTCAAAGGTGACCTGTGCTTTTAGGAGGTAGAGCTTTGTTAGCTTTTGTTGAGCCCAGCTGTCCAGGAGATGATTACAGATAAGAAGAAAATGGTCACGTGTTGAATCAGGGTCCTTCAAGATGATCATTGTGGTAAACTTTAACTCTAAATTTTAGTTTTACCATCAAGTCCAATAATATTGAAGAGAGTATGCTTGCTAAAGTATTTTTAAGTTACTTGTTGTCCATGAGAGAAAATGGTCTTCAAATGTCACAGGTTGTGTTTTTCCATCAGAGGCATTCTAGATCCATCTGCTATTCTACTCCATCCAATGTAGATCTTTAGAGAAGGCAGAAAATTGTTTTTATATTATATGGAGGCAAAAAATAGCTCAAATTTTAATTAACTAGATGACTAATGATTAACATCTCAATCTTCCTAACTAAAACCGGAACAAATTGTCTGTTCAAATTGGCACTAATTAACAATATGATGCTGGGTAAGCATTGAACTTCTCTGGTGATTTTAAAAGTCTGTTCATTCAGCAAATATTAATTGAGTTTCTGAAATAGTTTCTGAAATTCCCCGCTCCCTCTGTGTGCGGGGAATTGCTCTCTACTGTGGAGCTTGCATTCCTCCATTGTTTATTCATTTTTCTGTGTAATCAATTAGTAACTATATTTGGGGACCCACTCAGTGCCAGCCACAACAGAAATACAAGAGCCATGAAAATAAGCAAGTCCTGACGTCAAGTATTTTACATATCCTTGTAGGGCAATGAGAGAAACAATCACTGTTTTAGGAACATGATACACACACACACACACACACACACACACACAAAATTTGAGTGATTTGGGGAAATACTATTCAAAAGTTAGATACTAGCTCTTGAAAGATGAGGAATTTTGCTGAAACAGAACACACTCTACCCTGTTTCTCTCTCTCTCTCTCTCAGAGGTAAAGTCAAGGACATTAATATAGCACAAATATGTAAAGGTGTTCAAAATAAAATTCATGCATATACAGTTAGTGTCAGTTTAAAAAGTGAAGCTCTGGACACAGACCATTGTAATGAATGTTAATGTCTGATTTAGGTTATTTTTAACATCATTCTAGGATCTTCAATCATCTATTATAAATCATCTCCACTATGTGCTACACAACTATTGACTGATTCTTGGTCAATTCTTGATCAGTCTCCTGGGGTTACAGTAGTTAGCAAAGCAGATACAATCCTTGCTCTTGTGGAGGGTCAGGTGGGCTTAGAAGGGGCAGAGGTAACTATATGAACAACAAATGGGTAAGACTTATGTACTATTACATACCATGAATGAATGAGACTTATGTACTGTTACATACCACAAATGAATGAGACTTATGTACTATTACATACCATGAATGAATGAGACATGTACTATTACATATCATGAATGAATGAGACTTATGTACTATTGCATACCATGAATGAGACTTATGTACTATTACATATCATGAATGAGACTTATGTACTATTCCATACCATGAATGAATGAGACTTATGTATGATTCCATACCATGAATAAATGAGACTTATGTACTATTACATAGTATGAAAACAAGAAAATAAGTCACCAAGGCAGGAGCCACAGGTGAAGGCAACTTCAGACTGTGTGGTTTAATCAGGCCTCCCTGGGGAGATGGGACCCAATTAAGACCTGGATGCTGCATAAGAAGCAGACCCTACACCATGACAGGATGTGTAGACAGAGGCAGCGAAAGAGGCAACAGCTGTGAGACAGAAGTGGGAGGGGGAGGAGAGGGGATAGAGCTGTGGCAGATGACACTAGAGGAGCCCACCATGCGAGGTCCCTGGCAGGAAGACGATTGGGAGTTTTGCCTTCCTACAGGCAACAGGAAACTGCCAAGATGTTGACCCATGACAGAATCCTCTGGTCCCAAGAAACCATGTTGCCTACCATATCAAGGGTGGATGGTAGTGAGGTAAAGTTAGTGGGAGGCAAGCAGCTTTGGTGGGGGTTGGAGGCAGGGGTGATGGATGAGAGGATTTGCGGGTGTGCACTGGGGTGAGGGTAGTTGGAGAGGAAGGTAAGGAGGGACAGGAAATGCATATGAGAGTGAGACACAGGACAGACATGGGTCAGGTAGGGTGAGGGGGTACGGGGGGAAAAGACTGACCCCCGGAACTGTGGAGTGCATGGGAAAGCAGCATGTCAGAGTTTGGAAACATCCAGCAGTGGGGCTTGTTTACCTGTGGCAACGTCGCTTTTGCCCTGGGGTAAACTTTATTCTCCTAATAGATTGCTGGCCCTTTCTTTCCACTCATGGGATGTTTGAACCTTCTCATCTTCTCCTGTAGGATTAGCTTTCTTCAGTCCCTGGTGGCCGAGCACCAGCAGTTTGATGAACTGCTGCTCTCCTTCTCCGTCTGGATTAAGATGTTTCTCAGTGAACTGCAGACGACTTCTGAGATAAGCTTAATGGACCATCAGGTGGCTCACACTCGGCATAAGGTAAAGTGTGTCCCGGTAAGAATAAAGAAAAAAATTTTTCAGAAAAGAACTGTGGCCTTTTAAAACTCACTGAGCTGTGGTTTAATATTGTATGTATTTGAAAGTGGTTTAATCATTGAACATATGGGTCCAGGCAATCGTTATGCAGATCAGTGAAGCAGCTACTCAGAGAGCTAGGTATGGTAGTGCATGCCTGTAATCCCACCACTTGGGAGGTTTAAACAGGATGATTGTCAGTTTGAGGTTGGTTTGTGCTCTGTCTGGGATACATAGGGAGATGTTGCTTTTAAAACAACATCCAAAACCCTCCAGATGAAGTAGTTAGTTAACCACCGTAAGAAACTTATTTCCTCATAATAAAAGAAATTATTTCTGATGTTAAATGATAAGAATGCCCATTTTAAGCTTTTCAAGTTGATTTTGACCCAATCCTGTAAATTAATACAAATCCCAAGGGCTCGTTTTCATTATTTGTAAATTACACATAGAGTCCTCTTAAAAATTACTTTAAATGATCTTTAGGTAGTTGCATCCAGGTGTCGCGATTCAGCAAAGCAGTTTCAGTATGCACCTTGACATCCAACAGCCCGGGGTCCCTCTGTGTCATTAAGCAAGGCAGCAATAACTGTCTTCTCTTTCAGGACCATGTGGCAGAAATCCAGAACAAAAAGGGAGAGCTTCAGTGTCTGCAGGGCCACGTGCAGAAGCTGGGGTCCCTGGGGCGAGCGGAGGATCTCCACCTCCTCCGGGGAAAGGCAGAAGACTGCTTCCAGCTCTTCCAGGAAGCCAACCAGGTGGTGGAAAGGCGGCAGCATGCCCTGGCTCAGTTGGCTGAATTCCTTCAGAGCCATAATTCACTGTCCAGAGTTCTCCACCGGCTAAGACAAACAGTGGAAGCCACCAGCAGCATGAACAAGAAGCAGTCGGACTTATTGAAAAAGGACCTAAATGATGCTATCCAAGACGTCAAGACACTGGAATCCACTGCCATCAGCCTTGATGGCGTCCTTGCCAAAGCTCAATACCATCTGAAGAGCGGGAGCCCAGAGCAGAGGACTTCCTGCAGAGCCACGGCTGATCAGCTCTTCTTGGAAGTAGAGAGGATCCAGAACCTCTTGGGGACCAAGCAGAGTGAGGCGGATGCCCTGGCTGTATTGAAAAAAGCATTTCAAGACCAGAAAGAAGAGTTGCTGAAGAGCATTGAAGACATCGAGGAAAGGACAGACAAGGAGCGATTAAAGGAACCCACCCGTCCAGCCCTGCAACAGAGGTATCACAAAATGGGGTGGAGAGGGGGAGCTCGTTGTCTCCTCTATTTTTCATTTGCTCTGAGATTAAGCAAAGCTTGAATAGCACCATGTATAGTCACTTCATATATATATATATATATATATATATATATATATATATATGTATGTATGTCACTCCTTTAAGCAGGTTTTTCTCAGGATGGCCTTGTGTACCTCTGGTTCTATCTACATAAAAGCATCTAGGTCATATTACCCAGTAAGCAATGTCTTACCAAGAGACAAATTCTCTAGCAAAATGCAGGCAAAGACCCAAGTTCTGCTGATAAAAATATTACAGAATCCTCCCTTGGAAAGGATTAAGCACATTGGCTGATAGTAGATGGTGTCATCAGAGGACAGAAATGGGGTGAAAAAGTTCTCTCTGGTGGAAAGGAGTTTAGCAAGGTGACTCTTTCCTAAAACTGTCGCCTCCCTTTCAATCTTTTTTTTTTCCCTTCAGAGTAGAGTTTCATCCTTTTTCATCTTTTCAGGGCCACTCTGGAGCTCTGGGGACAGAGAAGGAGTCATACAATGCAGTCATACAAAGGTGTTCATTATAAGAATCGTTTTGTCCCTGCCAACACCATTACCACTTGTCCCTTTTTGATCAGAGTAGGATGTGAGCCAAAGCACTAATGAGGTGACTGTGGTGTCTGCCCTTGGCTCTAGACCAAGACCCTGGTTACCTCCCTCCCTCCCTCTCTCTCTCTCTCTCTCTTTCTCTCTCTCTCTCTCTCTTTCTCTCCATCCATCCTAAGGAAGAATTGACTACAGAGGTGTTTTGGAAAGGAAAGATGGTTCCTTGTGCTGGAGGAGGTCAGGAGCATCACTGATGTTGTAGGGTGGTAGGACTAACACACCACGGCCCCCCCTCGGCTGGCTCAGCACAGGCTGAAGCTGCTAGACAACAAAGTCAAGTCTGGGCCTTGTCACTATTCCCAATACTGAACACACCAAGGGCACACAGCAAGAAGCTGGGCCAATCTTGCAATGAATCGGTGGGCTTATTAAATCTCACCCATACTGAGGCTTCGTTGAACGCCTGTGGGCAAATTACCTCTGTTGTTGTGAGGCAGGGATCATGCCTAGGCCTGCCCTGGCCACTTCCTTAGGGAGTTAAATGGAGATAACACATATGTAGTCCCTTTGCTCTAAAACCATGCCAGAAAGCCAAGAGCTAGCCAGTGGCTGCCTCTCTGTGGCCACTTTTAATAGCTGTTCAAACATTTTTATATTAGGGACAAAAGGCCAGATCATTTTCTTATAGTACCCATGCCAATAAAATATATAATTTAAGAAACTTAAGTTTTAAAAGTAGATGCTTTCCATAAAGCTTAGTAAAGGTATTGCAACTTTGGAGGAAACAATCCTGATTGTGAAAGGTAATTATTTGCATGGGCTGGATTCATAATTCAGAAATGTTCCTTATGAATGATCGTGTTATAAGAACTCATCTACTTAGCCTATAGCATTAGCCTTCCTCTTGAAAGTTTTGAAGCAAAAGAAAAAAGAAGGCAGGCTTTGTAGAAGGTTGAAAGTGAATAGTGACCATGACTTTCAATATTTACTGAGAGGTAGCCTGAGTCACGTTTTTAAAATTACCTTGAATCAATTGTTATAATTTTTTTTGAGGTTGTAGGTGTTGTTTTTTTTTGTTGGTTGTGGGGGCTGAACTCTGGGCCTGGGCACTGTGCCTCAGCTCTTCAGCTCAAGGCTAGCGCTCTACCACTTGAGCCACGCCCCATTTCCAGTTTTTTTTTCTGCTTATGTGGTGCTGAGGAATCGAACCCAGGGCCTTGTGCATGCAAGGCAAGCCCTCTACCACTGAGCCAACTCCCAGCCCCAGTTGTTGGTCTTAAACTCAGGGCTTAGGTGCTGTTCTTGAGCTCTTTTGGTCAGGGCTAGTGCTTTCACTTAAGCCACAGCTCCACTTCTGGTTTTTGAGTGGTTAATTAGAGATAAATGTTTCACAGAGACTTTTCTTCCTGGGCTGTCTTCAAACTGTGATCCTCAGATCTCAGCCTCTTGAGTAGCTAGGATTACAAGTGTGAGCCACCAGCACCTGGCTCAAATCAATTTTTATGTTTTTCTCATTGTCCAGATGTTTGTTTCTAGACTCATATGTTTACAGAAAGGAAATGATAGGTTAATTCCTTTAGGATATTTACACTCAAATCACCTTTTCATTTACAGATTGAGATTATTTAATCAACTGGAAGATGAACTGAATTCTCATGAACATGAGCTGAGCTGGTTGAAAGACAAAGCTAAGCAAATTGCCCAGAAAGATGTAGCTTTTGCTCCTGAAGTTGATAAGGAGATCAACCGCTTAGAAGTCACCTGGGATGACACCAAAAAACTCATTCAAGAAAAGTAAGCTGCAATATCCGGGTTGGTTGGAAGACTTGTTACTAATTTTTGTGCCTTTTACTTTTGGATTAAGACAATCAAGAGTTGAATAGCTTTTGCCATGAACAGAGACCATTCAAAATTAATTTCGCTCATGCCTAATAAATTACTTTTCACAAGGTTACAGAAACAATCTGATGGAGAAAATTTTCTCTTTAACAGAGAAATGTTGGAATATTTATATGCATTTAAAACAAGTAATTCAAAACACTTCATGTCATGTACATAAAGTGCCTTTGAGACCAAATTGAGATGCTTTACAATATTGACCATTAATGTTGACCTTTAAAATTCAACCATGTTACACAAACTTTATCAAACCATTTTATGAAACACTTTCTAGTTTGTGATTTCTTTGCTGTTGTTCAGTATACACTAGAGCTTATTCAATTGTTGGCTGATTTCTTGCCTTTATATTATTTCTGTCTTTTCTTTTACTATAAGTAATGAAGTCAACAGTATCATTTCACCTAAATCTTAGTATACACACAATATGGTTTCTGTAGGAAAACAAATGTATGTATAGAATTGCTTGCCTAAAAACAGACACAAGGCCTACTTACTTTGATCATTTACAAGGGATTCATAATAACAAAAAATTCATTATATTGCATTGGAATTCATTACATTGCACACACACACACATATATTAATTACTGAACTCTGTCTTGTTTCCTTTGTTTTGGTTTTGTTTTGTGGTTGCTTCTTTGCTTACCCCTAATTTATGCTACTTTGAAGTAATTAAATAGCATGGCAAAATAACACTTTATAAAGAAAAATATTTGGGTGACTCATGTAAACATGATTTTGCTGGGAAATGTTTTGGACCTTAGAATTAAGTAGCATGAAACAGATGCATTCTTTTGACCTCAGCAGGGACAAGTGTGGTTTTTCCTCTTGGTTTCAACATCGGTCTATGAATAGTCATGTACCCAGTCCAACTGTGTGGAACTTGTTCTTACACTAACTGCTCTTGTCTTTAATCCTTATAGCCAGAGCCAGTGCTGTGCACTTATTGACTTAATGAGGGAATACCAGAACTTGAAGTCAGCAGTAACTAAAGTCCTAGAGAATGCCAACAGCATCATTGTAGCCAGAACTGTTGTAAAAGATCAGGAAGACCTTCAGTGGGCTTTTTCTAAGGTAAATTTGCAATGTCTTTATGTGTATCGATTAGTGTGCATGTTTTACTTATAGAGTACTTCTCTGTATAATTTTTCTTGTCATACAGTTAGATATGGGCTATCTTTGCGAATAGTTCAGCTTTTTAAAAATAGAATTACTGCTACCATCGTATTCCTGTTATTCAAGAAAATGATATCTTTCATATAGATTGACGTACAGATACACATACACATATATAGTTAATTAGCATCATTAATTTCTGCATAAGGTCAACCATGGATTAAATTTCTCAGGTAAATGGAGCTATTTAGTATTATTTCATATTATCTTTAAATAGGTGTACAAAGAAGTTTCAGCATATCAGTTTATGAGTTTAATGCATCTTAATCCATGTCACCCCTTTGGCTTAAAACTCTACTCACTGATGATTTTATTAATAAAGGAAATATTTATGTTCACAGCATGAAATTGCCAAGAATGAGATGAACTGTAAACAGAAAGAGCTGGACAGTTTTACCAGCAAGGGCAGACACCTGTTATCAGAGCTGAAGAGACTCCACAGGAGTGATGCGACAGTGGTAAAAGCAGACACGGAGAGCACGGTGGACAGGTGGCTGGATGTAAGAGCACCCCCGGGCACCTGTGCACATTCAGTAGCTCAGCTGTCAATCAAGCATCTGGGCTAAGGACTCTCCAGGGATGTGAATTCCATTTTGAACTGTCAACGCTAAGTACAAAATGATATTCTGAAGAAAAATAGTATTCATATAAGTTTAGAAATAGTGCAAGAATTATTTGTATTATTTAGGGGTCAGGCCTTGCACTCAGGGCCTGTGTGCTGTCCCTGAGCTATTTTGTGCAAAGATAGGACTCTATCACTTGACTCACAGCTCTACTTCTGGATTTTTGGTGGTTAATTGGAGATAAGAGTCTCATGAACTTTCCTGCCTGACCTGGCTTTGAACCATGATACTCAGATCTCTGCTTCCTGAGTAGCTGGGATTATAGGTGTGAACCACCAGCACCTGGCTACATTATTGTTTTTTTTTGGGGGGGGGCGTTGGTAGTGGGTCTTGAACTCTGCGTCTGGGCACTGTCCCTCAGCTCTTCAGCTCAAGGCGAGTGCTCTACTGCTTGAGCCAAAGTGCCACTTCCAGCTACATTATTTTGATTAAGCTTATGGACAGATTTTTGGGATTTCACTTAGTAGTTTCAGTTAAAACAGATTACATTTGACTTTTTTTCTTCTCAAAACTCTTGAATTATGATGGTTCAAGTCTGAATAACTTACCAAGACCTTTCAGAATACTAACCCTCACATATAACAAGAATTTAAAGAACTAAGGCTATAATTCTGCATAGAAAACACTGAACTTTTATTTATTTATTTTATTTATTTTTTGGGGGGGGGGTGGGTCCGGTCGTGGGGCCTGAACTCTGGGCCTAGGCGCTGTTCCTCAGCTCTTCAGCTCAAGGCAAGCACTCTACCACTTGAGCTACAGCGCCACTTCCGGCTTTTTTTTTCTGCTAATGTGGTGCTGAGGAATCGAACTCAGGGCCTCATGCATGCAAGGCAAGTGCTCTACCACTGAGCCACCTTCCCAGCCCCAACACTGACCTTTTAATATATATCTTTGGGCTTTAGTTCTTGAGTGGGGAAGAGAACACTGAGGTTTGACTTCAAGGCCTTATGCTTGCTCAGCTTGACTGCTTGCTCAGTTGGTGCTGTACCACTTGAGCCATGCTCTCCACCTAGCCTCTTGCTACTTGTTTTGAAGATGGTATCTCTTGTATTTTCTTCTAAGTCTGGCTTTGAAACTTGATCCACCATCTTTCATCTTCCCTAGTAGTTGTGAGTACAGGTGTGGACAAACCATCAAGGCCCAGCTCAGGGTGTTGGTTCTTGCTCTATCACTTCCCCTTTATATGGCCACATAATGCTTCCCTTGATCTTCCTGGAACTTAATGTATTTATTTCTAATGTGTGTGTGTGTGTGTGTGTGTGTGTGTGTGTGTGTGTGCATATTTTTTAAACCTTACCCTTGAGCTAAAATATCCAGTGATTCTGCTACCTTCGTTGTCAATATCTAGGTTCCAAAGTTTAACCAACAATGAATTCCTTTACTTAGTAAGCTATAGTAAGCTAAATTTCCTAATTTTCACATTGATATTTGTGCAAATATAAATTTGGGAACTTCAAAAAACTTTGTATACCCTCTTCTTTTAAGACACTTATTAGAGGAAGAGTTAAAATAACAGTACTTGAAATATGTAAAAGTTGGTTGCTCTCCTGTGTATATTCTTGTGTTACAAATATGCTATATAAATAAAAGTGCTCATTGTGCTATTTAGAAAATGTAACTACCTAATGCCTAGGCGTGGACCTTAGTCTTGTACAATTCAACTTTATATTGAGTTATATTTTGTGGAGTCTAGTGATTGTGCTGCCATTAATACCTCAATTCACAATGAAAATAATAGACCAATGATTCAAACAACTCTCCCAATAATGGAAACCATCTCTGTATTGGGGTCAGCGTTTATGTGATGAATCAGGCATGCTAATTAGCTTGCGATAGTTTCTACAAATCTTGTCAGTCAGAAAGTAATTTTCTAAATGGAAAAGCCTCAGCAGGTTTTTTGAGAATTGTAAAGCCACCTGCTCTTAGTGACACTTCTGCTTTCGATCCTAGGTGTCAGAGAAAATTGAGGATAATATGGACCGGCTGAGAATAAGTCTGTCCATCTGGAATGATGTACTTGCAAGTAAAGAAGAAATCGATGGATGGTCCAGCAACTCTCTTCCACAACTAGCCGAAAGCATGAGCAACCTGAATGACAGCCTTAAAGTCGAAGAATTCCTTAAAGAATTTGAGGTAATGAAGTACCATTCATCCATTTTGATGAAGGAAGGGCTAGATTCCTGCCTCTAATCCTAACTGAGGTAGAGCTAGGAGGATCACAAGTTGAGGCCAGACCAGGCAAGAAATTAGCAAGACCAGTCCAAAATGCAAGCCAGGCCACATGTCTATAATCTAAGATGCTTGGAAATAGGCGGATCACAGAGTGAGGCTACACCAGGCAGAAATGCGAGACCCTATTGAAAGGTAAACCAAAGGGTCTGGGAATATAACCAAAGTGGTAGCAAAATCCTGGGTTCACACTCCAGAACTGACAGAAGAAGAGAGAAGAGGAGGAGGAAGACGAGGTGGAGGAAGAGGATTGCCAAAAAAATGAAATTGTAAATGAATACACGAGAGATGATATTAAAAGCAGAGTTAAGGAATATTCGAAATCTATAACTGTTATGTACACATCGCAGTCAGCAGCTTGGAGAGAACTGCGAGCTGCCTGTGTCTTCCAGCCCCCTAGGCAGTGAAGTCGTGCAAATGCTATGGCCTGTTGTCTGGGTAGAAGAAGCAGTTGGCAAGCCAGCTTCTTGTTGCTGCCCTCAGCACCCCGGGGAGCCGGGGAGCCTCAGAGCTCATTCAATCTGCCCAGGGTCAGGCCTACAGAGATGCGCTTTTTTGGTTATTGACAGTGGCATGGTAGCTAACCCAGTTAGTGCCCAGCAGAGCCCATCCCGATGCAAGGGTGAGTGCAGACCCTGGGGTGTGAGCCCATGATCGCTCAGCTGACTTCTGCAGAAGGGCCACGCAGCATCTTTCTGCAAAAGCAAATTACTTTCTCCAAGAAGAAAGTGTCGGGCAGCTTGTGTTTCCAAGGCACCAAAATGCCCTCTTTTAAAATGAAAGAGAACGTTTATTAGCTATTTCTTTGTAGTTCCAAACAAATAACCAAGCTTATAAGCATCTTTACTCAATAACGGTCCTTCTGATGATCTTTCTTCTTTGGTGTGTTGGTGTTTTCGGTGGGCGGGGGGGAAGGGAGGAACAAAAAGTAAAATAGGAGAGTTCAGTGTTTCAATGAATTGGATTTCTGCCTCACTATCCTGCAGATTTGCATTTGATATGTTTCTTTTATCACATACCAACTACTGTGATTAAGCATTGCGGATATATGTTGTTTGAAACCCTTCTGCAACTGTTTCTGTTGCCGTGGAAATGGAAAAAGTTCCACTAATGAATAAATGACAGCCTATTAGAAATTCCTGCCGACTCAAGGATTTTAGTTGGTTTTCATATTTTCCAAGAGGGTTCCCCCCTCCTAATAAAAGAGTGGAAGAAAGTTCCACATACCCCTTCTCCATTCCAAGTGAGCCTTAATTGTAACATTTTCCGCTCTCATGAATAAAAACAGTTCACAGAAAGTGAAACAGATATTTTTCCCCCTCCCGCTGGCTCAACCTTGGTTTCCTGTTAACTCTGGAAATCATGAAACGCTAGATGGAACTTGCCCGTGTCTTTAATGCATTCTGTGTGGCTACTTTGTCTTCTATCTTGGTAGTGTGAAGTCAAAAACAAAGCCTTGAAACTGGAGGAACTGCATTCCAAAGTTAATGATCTCAAAGAATTAACTAAAAATCCAGAGACACCAACAGAGCTGCAAGTAAGTGGGCAGTCAATTTTGTGCTATCATATATACTATATATATGTGTGTGTATTGTATATATATATGTATATAGTGTATATATGTGTGTATTGTATGTATGTGTACTTATATCTGTGCACACCTTCATCATCATCATCATCATCATCGTCATCATCATCATCATCATCATCATCATTTCAGGCACTTATGGGCCTTTAAATACCTGGAGGACTAAAGTAGACCAGTCTCTCTCTCTCTCTCTCTCTCTCTCTCTCTCGATCTATCTATCTATATCTATATATCTGGATTCATTTCCAACATTATAATAAGAGTAATTCTTTTCCCCTTACTACATTTTGGGAGCATCATCAGGTGGCTTGATCTCATGGACCATTTTATGTCTAGACATAATTTATGTTATGTGATGAACAGATGTCTCATTGGTGCTTTCCCAATAATTCACTCAATAGCTGGACAGAGGGATAACTCCTACAAACCCTCTCCATGGCCCTTTGATGGCACAGATTTCTAGGAACTGTGAGGCAGAAACAGTCAGGCCAGGGCCACTCAGAAAACTGGGAAAAGTCAGTGCCTCCGTCCTCTAAGCATGAAGTTCAGTAGGGCTCTTGACTGTCGGCCCCACAGCCTCCCGACAGAGGGTTCTGCTGTATCTTAAACTCCTATTATTTTGTTACTCCTGTGGCTTTCCTCTTTTGCCTTCTTTCCGTCTACCTTGTCACTGATCTTTTGCATTGACCTGACTAATGAGCGAGGTGATCAGCCATGCCTCCACTGTTCTCTGAGAAATGTGCAAGGATGTTAGAGGTTCCACCAAAAGCAAGAACCAAAGGAGGCTATTCGTCAAGGCCCAGACTGTAAAAGACTATTTGCATCTGTCATCTCTACTGTGGGTATTGTTGGGCAAAAGTTCAGACTATTGCAGAGTGAAGAGCCAGAATTTTAGAAACAACCATCTCTCTCCCTCTCTCCTTCCCTCTCTCTCTCTCTCTCTCTCTCTCTCCTTCCCTCCCTCCCTCCCTCCCTCTCTCTCTCTCCCTCCCTCCCTCATTCCCTCCCTCCTCATCCCCCCTTCTATCAATATCAAGAAGTGTGGATGCCTGGGTAGATTCCAGATCACTGTAGAAGAATTACATGGTCAGGACTTAGGGAGCAGGAGAAAGATACTTGTCCCCTGTATTGGCAGACACCAGCATCTAGCTTTTCACCGGATAGGCAAGCAGGATGGCTGGCTTACCTGTATTTCCAAAGGGGAATTGACTGTTAAGAGTCTCCTGTGTCTCACAGTTAGTTTGGGGTGATTGCTTAGCAGTGAGTCATGACAGAGAGGCCTCAGAACCAGAGGCAAATGTGTTGCAGTCTGAGGAAGGACAAAGCAAAGGGTCAGGAGCTTCTGGGGAACTTCAGCAAGACTACAAGGAGAATCTCAGCAAGTACCCACAGACCAAAGCTGGCAAAAGCAGAAATGTGAAAAACAGATTCCTGGCCCTACTCCTGTCCCATGAGCCAGAACTGGATTAGCTACCATCCTTCCTCGCCTTGTCCCGTTACTCGATAGGTTTGGCGACTTGTACTCCCTCATTTCCCTGCCTGGAAAAAGGCGTGTGCTCACTGGGGCTATTTCCATGGTGAAGTGTGTGTGTTCTTCACAGAGATGCCCATAAACAGAATTCCTGCTGAATGAGTGTGCGGTCTTCCAGACTTTCACGAGATGTTGCCTTCTCTTCAGTTTATAGAAGCAGACTTACGGCAGAAGCTAGAGCACGCTAAAGAGGCAACTGAGGAAGCCAAAGGGACCTTGAAGGATTTTGTTGTGCAGAGTACGAAGGTGGAGAAGTTCATCAAAGACCTCACCACGTGGCTGGCAAAAGTGGAGGAATTGTTGATGAGCTATGCCCAAACCGAGACTTGCGAGGGGCTGAAGAAAGTCAAGGTAGGTAGAAACTAGCTTTAAGGGACTCCAATGGACAGTCGTTGGTTCTTCTGCTTTGCAGGTACTATAGTAAAGCTATCACCTCTGCTTTCGCTGACTCACAGTGTAACGTGCTGGCACTCAGGTCAACTGGTTCACCATGTTGATACATGGCTCCTGAGAAAGAGTTGTGCTATAGTTCAGGCTGGCATTGAATTTATTCTGTATTTCCAGGCTGACCCTGAACTTGCTTTTTCCCTCCCTCTGTCTTCTAAACACTCTGCTTACAAAGACTACATGTGAAACCCACCTCCAAATGTTTTTCATCATTTAATCATTTTTATGAGATGGATATTTGCATCTAGAGAATATATATATATATATATATATATGTATATATATATATATATATACATACATGTATATTTATTAAAAAGCTGAAAAAATATTCCACTTCCATGCCATCTGTCCGTATTAGGACATGATATTTCTTGTCAATGGTTAAGGAGGTTTGTTGAATTGAGTTTTCAATATTTGTAATGGTTCTTTTTTTTTTGGTTGGTCATGGGACTTGAACTCTGGGCCTGACACTGTCCCTCAGCTCTTCAGCTCAAGACTAGTGCTCAATCACTTGAGCCACAGCTCTACTTCCAGTTTTCTGGTGGTTAATTAGAGACAAGAGTCTTATGTACTTTCCTGACCAGGCTGGCTTTGAACTGAGATCCTCAGATCTCAGCCTCCTGAGCAGCTAGGAGTATAAGCGTGAACCATGGACACCTTGCTGGGTTTTTTTTTTTTTTTTTACATCGTCTTTTACCATACTTAAGACTAAAGATACATACTTTTTAAAATTAAGTATGGATACTGTTAGTGTGGCCTGTGACCTGGAAATAAAACCTAAGTGGCCCATTGCAAAATATGAACTGTGATAGTTTCTTATCAAGGGACTATAATACAAGATCCTAACATCCACAAAGACTTATTCAATCTGCTCAAACCCCTAGACTACAGCCCACATCCTAGCTACTTCCCAACAGCCGTTTGTTACCAAGGCAGACTGAGAAAGTGTATTAAAGTTTCAAAACAGATCAAATATTCCAAAAACAATAACAGTCCCATCTGTAGGTAGATACTACTGCGTGGATTTCAGTATCATCAGATCCTGATTTTTACAGAACACTGTTGTGCTGTAATGAAGTATTTCTTCTGACTGTGAAGGTCCTTCACAGTATACTTTTATCCTGTAGGACATACAGAAAGAGCTTCAAGGTCAGCAAAGCCACATCAGCTCCACGCAAGAAAGTCTTAATAACTTGTGCCGCAAGTATCACTCAGTGGAGTTGGAGAGCCTGGGACAGGCGATGACGGGAATGGTAAAGAAGCAGGAAGCTGTGAGTCAGCTGTGCTCCAAAACCCAGGCCAGCCTGCAGGACGCCCTGGAGAAACACTTCAATGGTGAGTTAGTTCCCACAGACCTTAACTGCTCGGGAGAGGAGTCTGAACCAAAGGCTGCCTAGAAACCGTCAGCCAAGGCTGGAGGACATGCCTCTGAAAGACAGCATTTTAAACTCACTAGTGCTTTGGCATTGGAATGGTAGAAGTGTGGGGCTGGGGACCCTTTCCCTAAGCAGAAGAATTCTTCCCTTGTCTCCGGGTGAATTAGAAGGTAGCGTTTTGATGTTTCTGAATTTCATTAGGATTTTTCAGCTGGCTCCAGCAGTCACTGCCCAAATCCTATGGACGTTTCTGTAGGAAGGCTGAAATACCACCATAAGCTTGGGTGCTTGAGGTGGCTGTAAGCAGTGGTAGCTACATATTCTAGGAAGTTGCCTATCCTGGGTCTCTGCTGCCTGAAGTCTGATAGGGATGCAGAGCAGTTCTCTGAATCCCGTGGTATAAAGGAGAAACGGTTCTTCTCCACGCCATAATAATGCCTTCTATGCTAGAGTGTCTCCCTTTACAATCAGATGATCTGAACCAAATGAAGAACACAGGATGGGAAAGCAGGAATTCCAGGAATACAAAACAATTCACGGTCTCTTCTCTTACAATCTCCCCAATCTGCTGGGAACATTGGTGTAGATCCGGCTGTCTTGTTTCTTACACCATCACTTTCATTCCATGATATTTCATCAGTGCATGGTGTGATGTGCTGGGGAGAATTAAGTGATTCTCAAGTCATTTAGTCTTACATTATTCTTATTCATTACTACTCTTATTCTTCATTGTTGTTACTTTTGAAAGATTCTATGCAGGAATTCCAGGAGTGGTTTTTGAAGGCAAAAGTAGCAGCCAAGGAATCGTCTGACAGAACTGGTGACAGCAAAGTTCTAGAAGCCAAGCTCTGTGATCTTCAGGTACAGAAACTCAGCCACCATCATCCCCTGACACTCTCACATGCCTTCTATCAGACCTACACCAGCTTGTTTCCAAATCTTCTTGTGTCAATCTGCCCTTCTCCTTCCCTAATATAATTGGGTTATTGAGTCAGACAGAGACAGGTATTGGGAACTGTCACTGAGAAAACAATTCAGAATAGAAGACAACCCATGGGAGACATGGTATCTGGATTGGGTTGAGACTTCAAGGATGAGGAGAGATGGAGGCCACAACCCCAATGGGGACATCTTCTTTTCCAGGACACATTGTTCCCAGTGTGTCCCAGTGCTTCCTTCCAGTGGCTATCTGGCATTGTCCTCAATTGGGAATCTCCATTTTACCCAGTAGTACACATTATTCTCACTCCAGCCTTCTCAGGTCTTCTTCCTGTGGGCTCTGCTTTTCTGGTCTTAGTCTACTAGCTCAGCTCAGCATTTTAAGATACAGTTCTCTGCCCTAGAGTCTGAATCATGTTATCTTTTCCTCCTGAAACAGAGCGTCTTGGATTCAGTCAGTGATGGGCAGAGTAAGCTTGATATGGTGACTCAAGAAGGACAAACTTTGTATGCACATTTGCCTAAGCAAATGGTCAGCAGTATCCAGGAGCAGATCACCAAGGTGAACGAAGAGTTCCAGGCATTTCTCAAACAGTGCCTCAAAGACAAGCAGGCTCTCCAAGACTGCGTTTCAGAGCTGGGGAGGTACGTTGTGCCCATGAAGGCAGAGCTGTGATGCTTGAAATGGTGAATGTAAATTGATCATGTAATTTGACCTAATTAAGCACAGATTTATTCTAGTTTAATGGCCAATTATGCACTATCTGAATTTATCACTTGGCTTTATTTTCTAGAAAAGTAAAACCTAAGGAATTATAGTCACTAGTTATTGTAGTTGACATAGTTGCATGTGATTTTTGTCAAATTGTCTTACTCGCCAACTTAGAGCTTTGATAACTGAATGTGCTTTCAGATTTTCCAAACCTTTTTCGCAACAGCTGTGGTAGACTCATGGCAGAGACAACTACTGAACTGCTTACAAAAAATAATATATGTTATTGTGGATAATAGAAAAGCAGAAGACAAAACATCTTCACCCCTACCAGGGAAGAAGGCAGTAATGATCAAATTACCTTTCTGGGGTCCAATTAATATCATGTGTCCCAGAGA
Source organism: Dipodomys spectabilis (assembly GCF_019054845.1). NCBI lineage: Eukaryota > Metazoa > Chordata > Mammalia > Rodentia > Heteromyidae > Dipodomys > Dipodomys spectabilis. The sequence continues at coordinate 33,634,599 of NW_024870678.1, read as the reverse complement.
GCTCATATTGTTGTGAGAACTTAGAGATTTTGTGCTAAATTCAAATTTTCTTAAGAAACAAAAACATAGTGTTTAGGAGTGATGAGCACACCTGTAACCTAGCACTCAAGCAGCTAAAGCTGGAGGACAGTGAGTTCAAAGCCACCTTGAGTTACAGAGTGAGACCCTGTCTTAAAAGAGAAAAAAAAGGAAGAAAGAAAGAAAAGAGAGGAGGGAGGAAGGAAGGCAGGAAGGAAGGAGGGAAAGGACTGAGGGAAGAAGAAAGAGAAAAAAGGGAGGGTGGGAGACAGAGTGAATGAGAAAGGAAGAAGAAAGGAAGAAAGGGCAGGAGGGAGGGAGGAAGAGAGGAAGAAAGAAAGAAGGAAAGAAAAAAAAGAAAAAGAAAGGAAGGAAGGAAAGAGAGAGAAAAAGGAAGGAAGGAAGGAAGGAAAGAAAGAAAGGAAGAAAGAAAGAAAAAGAAAGAGAGAGAGAGAAAGAGATGTAGAGACCCCTTTCCCTTCTTTCCCTGGCTTCCACTGGTCCTCTTACCTACTAGGTCTAATTCAAGAGTCTTTGGAAGAAGACATAAGGTTAGGGACATGTTGATATGAGAATAATTTTCATGTTCTGTCACCAGCAATGACATTAATTCAGCTAGATGACTGTTTTCCCCTATTTCAAATAGATGGTGACACAATATATCACTTTGTTACTGAAATAAGTAGTACTATAGACAGGCTTATTGTGGAGCTTCCCTTATAGCTTGAAAATTCCTGGTATCTCAGTGGTCATATAAAAGCCATTTGACCTCAGCTATTAGAACTTACAAAGAAAATTTCTCTCTTTGTTTTTTTTTTTTTTTTTAGCTTTGAGGATCAACACAGAAAACTAAACTTATGGATCCATGAAATGGAAGAAAGGTTAAACACAGAAAACCTGGGAGAGAGTAAACAGAATATCCCTGAGAAGAAAAATGAAGTTCATAAAGTTGAAATGTTTCTGGGAGAGCTGCTGGCTGCCAGGTGCAGTAGAGAGATTGACTAAGTCATTTATTTGTCAATGGGTTTAGACCGGTGGGCTGGTTATTGGCTGGCTTGCTGATTGGCTGGATGGTTAGCGGTGGTAGTGAACCCTTCTGCTGTGAATGTTTGGCATACAAACCATTGCACTCTGGGCTTTATGAACAGAGTATAGAATAAAAATGAGAAGCTCATTTGCATCTCAGTTTCATCTTCCTTAGCTTAGGAATTTGGGCAGATCCTTTATCTTTGTAACTCTTGATTTTAGTCTTTCAAGATCGTGTTAAGAATAGTATGCCTTCTCTGGGGTTCTTTTGAGAATTAATTAATATAATGTGAAGATGATATGAAGAAAAACCACAAATTCACAGTGACTATAAAGGTTTTTTAAAATGCATGATCTGCAGTTTTCAGATAGTCTTCACTCACTGTAGCTTCCAGTTCTGTTTCCTATCCACTCAATCTTGTGCTGTTGTTAGTGAAGCCACAGTTTTGATCGCCAAGTTATATGTTCTTCTCCATTGTGTTTTCTGTTTTCATTGTTTCTGGGGCTCCATTCCCAAGCAGAGTTTCCTCATCTAGGCTCCAGGCCCTACTATATTTAGTGTCTGTTCTGTTCCTTAAATTCATGCCCCACCCCTGACATTTTCATTTGCTTCCTTTCTCTGGAATGATAGAAGACGCTCCATCGGGAAGTGCAACACTTGAGAAAAGTCTGCTCATGTCCAATCCATTATCTAGTGAATCTGCAGATGTGAAATGCAAGGATAAGGAATCCCACTGCAGGTGCTGTCACGCAAGCATGATAATTATTAGACATTTTTCCTGGAAGTCCTTGGCTTTGTCTCTGAAAACCCTTCCAAGGCTTCATCATCTTCATAGTGACATCGTCTAGCATAGACCTAGGAAAAAAACCAACAACAGAAAAAGCGAAGAGAATGAACAGAATAATAGCATCATTTGTTTCTGGAAATCACACTGTGCTTTGTTTTGCCTTTTTGGGGCTATCCTATACCAGCAGCTAGCCTTCGTCTCTTTCTTTCAGACGTTCTAAGTGACTCACATGTCTGTGGCTCTCATCTCTTCCCCTGACGTCTTCCTCTTCTGCACTGCAACAAGTGACTCAGCGAACCCACCGTTGATCCAGCTCTTCTTTCGCTCACTGTTCTAATAGTGTAGTTTTTAGACACTGACAAGCCCTTTGTCTTTCTTTCATTTGTGCTCTCTGGTGGTCCAGGGCCAGACAGTAAGTGGCGTGAGGTTTTCTTGTCCATGCCATCTTTCCACTAACGTTAGCAGTGGTCCACAGCACTCACAAGCCGTGAGTTCCCAGCCAGCTTCGATCACACCTGTGATGCTGTGCCTCTCAACTGGCTGGAGATTTTTCATCATAGAATTTCCATTACTTTAAGTATATAGAGAAATGCCTTCTTTAAAATTACAGACTTGAGATTCATTCAATTTTTATCATCTAATAGCAATTTGTCTTACAGCAACTAATGAATTCTCTTGTCTTGAAGTGTTTCTTAGCTCACATTCTTACTGAATGTACCTCCATGCTTCCCCCAACACATCACAAGGAGAGGAGGTGCGGTCTGTGTCAATGTAGTAGTCACTCATAAAAAAATAGAAGCTGGAAGAGATGCTCTTTGTGTTCTATCTAGAAATCACAACTGGTTGTATTCAGACATCTCCACACTCTAGCCTGTTACAGTTGGCTTTTTCTAATAAATGTGTGGATAAGAGTTTCAAGCTGTCTAGATTGAAGGTGATAGAGACTTTATAGGGCAGAGGGGGCAGGAAGAGATCATGATCAAAGGGTTTAGACTCTCAGTTTGCAGAAACATGGGGGTTTTGTTTGGGTTTATTTTTATTTGTGTTCTATGGGACACAATGGTGTAAGTAATTAAAAAAATTCAGATTATTGTATATTGCAAAGTTTATAAGAAAACAAATTTCAGCTGTGCTCAGGATAAAACGTAAGTATTTGAGATAATGATTTCACTAGCCTGATTAATAGTTTACATTGTTTAAAAAATTATAGCATTATTATTTTTAATATATTTTTTATTGTGAAAATAGTTTGTAGCTATAAAGTCAATTTGTAATTTTTAAAAAGTACACGATTAGCTAACTTTCATTGAAGAAGAGAACTTTTAGATCTCTGTAAAACAGAGTACCCGTCCATTCAGTGATGGCATTTTCCCCTTCCCTTACCCAACGTGACTCCAGAGTGAGAGGACTCATAGTGAACCCAGAGGGAATCCAGAGCACTCTTGGCCATAGGCTTAAAAAAAAAATCCCCCCTTCTTTGTCTCTGCCCAGCACTGTGTCGGGTCCTGGGAGGACGTGACTGGGGTATCACTGGCATATGGTACAAGACAGTCTCATGGATGGAGCCTGGCAAGGCAGGGCAGGAACAGTGGGCATAGGAGAGGAACCATGCAGCTCCTCTCTCCCCGGGGTTGTGGGGATGCTTCCTGGGAACACGAGGCCCACAGAGTGCTGCGGGAGTAGCTGAGAGAGAAACAGGAGAGCTGAGGGTGTTCACCGAGGAGGCCCCACGCCCACGTGTGGACAGCGCAGTGGGGTGTGCATTTGGGGGGAGGGTTTCAAGGTCAGACTGTTCAATGCGCAGATGTTTTAGGTGATCCTGGACAGGAAGTCCCGGCCCGTTCCAGTAAATTCCTGGTGAGGTGGTAGGCTCAGCCACCATGATTTGGATTTGGGCACAGCATAAATTGAATCTGAACCCCCAAAAGGCCTGGACTCCATCCATTGACCATATAGGAAGGCAAGGAGCCAGTTGGGCTCCCAGCCGTTTATTTAAGTTTTTAAATTTTTATTGTTATTCCAAAGATGACATACAAGAGGGGTTGCAGTTATGTAAGTTAGGTAAGGAGTACATTTTCTCTTAGGTTCAATGCCTCTGTGCATCTGATCACACAAATAATATTTATTGAAATGAACTCCGGAAAATGGAAACAAGCAAGAGTTTTTTTTTTCTTTTTTGCTATTTTTGTTTTCTTTTTGTCTTGTTTGTTCATTTAGATGTCTTTAGAAGTTCAAGGGGAGGCAGCGAAATGGAGGACAAAGCGTAAACATGCAGCGGTGGTGCTCACTAGACACTATGTTGAAAATGAGCTGTGTAACTTGTGAGTGGGAATAGAGGGGAAAAGTGGGAGAGAGAGAGAGAAGTGTACTCTTTATCTGACTTATGAACCAGTAACCCCTCTGTACATCACCTCTATAATAACATTAAAAGAAAACTGAAAACAAAGTACATTTCTTTTTGGACAGTGTCACCCTTCCCTCGCTCTCTCCCAGTGTCCCTCCCATCCCCACCCACAAACGGTGTACTTCATTTTCAACATAAAGTCTAGTGAGTACCACTGCCTAGCAGGTTCATTTCAAAGGCGTGTCAGCGAAGAGCTCTGGTCTGCTTTCTGTTCCAATATCAACAGTCACTTGTCTCTCCCCTCACGCTCCAGAGTGTTGAAATGAACCAGAAAAAAAAATCTGATTTTCCTTTCAGAGAGTCTCTTGATAAGCTTTCCCAGCGAGGGCAGCTTCTCAGCGAGGAAGGCCACGGCACTGGGCTGGGCGGCCGCCTGTGCTCTCAGCTGCTCACCAGCTACCAGAATTTACTCAGGATCACCAAGGAGAAGCTGCGGGGCTGTCAGCGGGCCCTTCAGGAGCACGAAGCTTTGGAGGAGGCACTGCAGGGCATGTGGTCTCGGGTGAAAGATGTCCAAGACAGACTGGCCAGTGCGGAGAGCACGCTCGGGAGCAAGGACGCCCTGGAGAGACGGCGGTCACAGATCCAGGTACTTGCAGCCCAGCCAGACAACGGAAGGATGCTGGGGATAGATGAGGTCAGCTTCCCGGGAGGATGGACTTGGTGCTCATTGTTCTGGGAACATCAAAGGAGAATTGTGTGGGTGAAAATGGAGACACTGCAAAAGTTATGTACACATAACCATATAAGGTGATGCTAACTGAAATGAACCCCAAGATAGGGACACAAGAGGTTTTATCTTTCTTGCTGTTGTTTTTAATGTATTTATAATGTATTATGTGGTTTTTTTTTTGTTTCTTTTGTATGTTCTTACCCCATGGGGTAACCCCTATTTTTACTGTATTTGGTTCCGGTGCCACCGCATCTTGTATATACATTTTTCTATTTGGGGGAAGGGAAGGGAAATAACAAAATGCTGAAATAAGGATACAGGTTGACCCATTGTAACAATGAGATGTACAAGACACTATGTTGAAAATGAACTTTACAACTTGGAGATGGGGAGAGAGAGGGGTAAGGGAGGTTGGGAGGGAAGGGATGGTAGGGGGAAAACAAAGGAAGAGGTAATAATACTGGATAGGAAATGCACTCATTACCTTACTCATGTAACTGTAACCCTCTGTACAGTATCTTTACAATAAAAAATATATGCAAAAAAATGGAGACACTAGGCAAAAAGCACATGGAGACCCAAATGTCCCCTTTGAAATGAAACATTTGGGAAGCTATTTATGATATGTTGGTGCAAGCCTGTGATCCCAGGAAGCATGAAGGAAGAGGCAGGGGGAATCACAGGTTCAAAGCCAGCCTAGGCTACAAAAGAAGAAAAGATAAAAGGAAAGGACAAGAAATCAAAGGAAAAAAGGGAAAAGGAAAAGGGAAGGGTGGAGGAAAAAAGAAGAAAAAGAAACATTTTTTTGATCACTTTAAAGTTATCGTTAATTCTACTTAGTAAATGGAATTACTGGGTACTTTACTCCAGGCACTATGCAAGTTTCTGAAGATACAGGGTGAAGTTATTGGTGTACTTTCTAGGGTTTCATGGTGTAGCTGGAGAGACCAAAAGTGAACTGCTGTGCAGTGTGGTGGAAGGGCTGTGTTAGAAGCACAAAGCAGACCACCAACTCAGAATCCAGGCAGGGAGCGAAAGTGACCTTCAAACAGGGCAATCCTAACTATCCGGGGATAGTTAGGCTCTTGACCAGTATGTCAAAATGATGTCTTTTTCCTTTTGAAACCAGTCACCAAAGTTACAATTTCTGGGCTACTGGCCCAGTTTTCTATTCATTTAATTTGACCTTGATATTTGGCTCTCAGACTTTATATGTCTAAGTCTAACGTAGAAGTATTGGGACAGGGCCTAGAGTGTATGTTTTGACTGCATAGTGAATGCTACCATCCCGTAATTCTCATGGGAAGCAGGCTTTCGTATTCCTACTAGCATGTATTCATTCTTACCTCCCAGGATATTCTCCTGATGAAAGGCGAAGGAGACGTGAAGTTGAACATGGCCATTGGCAAAGGGGAGCAGGCCTTGAGAAGCAGCAACCAAGAAGGACAGAAGGCAATTCAGGCTCAGCTGGGGACCCTTCAATCCATGTGGGCCGACATCATGAGCTCTGCCAACCAGGCTCACAGGTACACAGCCTGTTTTTAGTGATCACTTGCCCCAGCGTAACCCCGTATCTTCACAAGATGATGGGTCATGAGTGAGAGGGGTCCTGGGGTAACTAAGGAATGTGTTGTTTTTGCTGATCACATGCATTCCTGCCTCTGCCTGCATTGCATTCCAAGAGACTCTTGGTTAGCCTGTTTTGTTTCTTTTTTAAATAAATACTTGTACCTCCCCAATATCTCTCATGGAATCTTACATAGAAGATGGGCTCAGAGAAATACTTCTTTGCATGTCACCAAAGAAAAGTTACACAGTTCTTGAATAGCTGTGTTTCTTAATAGCACATGTGAAAAATTGCATTGTTTGCAATTGGCTGAGCTCAGGTGTCCATCTATTCCCTAACCAGAAGTGATTCCACACACACATGATGCTTGCAACAAATGTGGAGAGCATTTCTGTTTCTCACCGTGGTGGAGATATGCCAGACAGCTAACACCCTATAAAATGTGGAGCATTAGCCTGGTGCCAGTGGCTCATGCCTGTAATCCTAGCTACTCAGGAGGCTGAGATCTGAGGATCACAGTTCAAAGCCAGCCAGGTAGGAAAGTCTGTGAGATTCTTATCTCTAATAATCCACTAGAAAACCGAAAGTGGTGCTGTGGCTCAAGTGGTAGAGCACTCACCTTGAGCTGAAGAGCACAGGGACAGTGCCCAGGCCCAGAGTTCAAGCCCCATGATCGACCAAAAAAAAATATGGAGCATTCTCATAAGCAAATATCAGACCATACCAGACCATATGTTGGAAGAACATTCGCAGTACTGTAGGAGGCCCCTCTGACATTAAAGCTAAAAAAGGATCTCATAGAAGCTCGGGGTATAATGGTCAGAGTCATGGGGAGTAGGAGGAAGAGAAAAGGGAGGAAAGGCTGGTCAATGTACTGGTATAAGAACAGTTAGATTGGTACAAGAAGTTCCAGGGATGTTAACACACAGTAGGGACTTCTCATAACAATTTGCCCTTCACATTTCAAAAAGCAAGAAGGAACTTGGTTGAAAGTTTACACCATGTAGAAATGGCAAATGTTTGAGCTGAGTTAAGCCTGATTTGCACATTATACAGCAGCGGCATGTGTCAAAATATACATTGCCTTGTTAATATGTATGTACTTTGTGTGTTTTTAATGTCATCATTTAAAAATAAATGTAACTTAGAGAAAAGGAAGGAGAAAGAGGAGAGATGGGGAGAGAGAGAAAGACAGGGAAAGAGAGGAGGGCAGGGAAAGAGAGAGAAAGCAGAATCCTTTTCACTGAAACAAAGAAGATACATTTACTAAAAGGAAAGGGACCTCTGTAAGGTTAGACCACTCAAGAAATGATATCCCGTATAGTCGTGATAAATACATGAATAGCAGAGGACTGCAGTATACACAAGGAACAATAGTTACACTAAATTTTGAATGATTTCATTTTGTTTCTTTCTTTTTCTAATATGAAGCACAAGTATTGATTGATTTGCAAAGTAAACAGAATGTTAAAATTAAAACCAAAGGAATAATTCCTAGTGGATAACAAAGGAAGAAGTCAATTCTCACAGGTATCTCTTACTCTGTGACAGAATACTGGAACATAAACTAAATTCCCCAATACTTAGTGGGGAATTTACTTAGTCCGGCTTTTTAAAACTGTATGGAAACATGAGTGAATAATTTCAGATGTTAGAATACAAGGTCTGAGGCTTCCTAATGTCAATAGGAAGTTAAATTTGACAACCACCTCTTTAGCAGTAGCAGTGTTCAAATAATGAAACAAAACAAATTATTTTTTGCCCCCTAAGGTGAGGATAGGAGGAGACTTTACAGAAAACCCTGGCTCAGGTTGGATTACTCATGTACAAGTTTCCAAAACACTCTTTGGAGGAGACAGGTCTGGGTGCTTTCTTAAATGACATTGATTTGGACCTTCTAGAACATTCTCTGAGGGAAGACCAGGCCTCTAAGGCATATATGATGAGACTGTTACTGATGCAAAAGCAAAAAAGTTTGAGCAAATTTTGGAAGTTGAGTTGCTCCACGAGCCTACCTCTGTGATAGTAAGGAACAGAAACAAGGGGCAGCCTTTGAGAGTGAGCTTATAGGTGGGCATGTAACAGTCTAGAGGGTTTACCTAGCATGTGGGGCCCTGGGTTTAATCCCCCCCCCCCACCGCACTGAAGAAGAGCAAGCAAGTGAGCGAGTGAGCGAGAGAGCGAGAATGATAATGAAAACCTTTTTGAAATGCCAGTGCAGAAAGCATTTTTATTAGACTGTTTAGAAACTTGATTACTCATGACTCTTTCTACACTTATGAACTCTGTATGTAAAATTCCCTTAACTGAAAACTAATTGAAGGATAGTATCTACAGGGAAATAATAGCTTGATTTTAAAATGTAGTCAACACATAAATGTCCATCCTATTTTAGTAAGACAAACTAAGCTCAACAAAAGCAAGGGCTAATATGTACTAAATAGAATTTAATGGTGCTGTGGTTCTGAATTGCTGTAATATTCTATACATATTTACCTGCTCATTTGGGACAATTGAGCATTTGGAAGAAAGCTTTCTATGTGTGTGCATGAGTACAGATTCTTCAGATTTTAGCATGAATTTGCTTTGTTTGAGGTACAGGTTGGGATTGATGAATCAGAGTTTTCTCTCTATACATAGAGGTAACATTCTCTCACAGTAGCATTCAGTAAAATGGTTTCCAGAGGTCTGCTCACCTTCTGATGGGGTTTTGGTGTAGACACAAAGGTGAACGGGTCCTTATCATATGTGACGTTACCCTCTAGCACTCTGGAGGCTGTGATTGGCGAGTGGAATGACTATCTAGAGCGAAAAAACCAGTTGGAGCAGTGGATGCAATCAGTGGATCACAAAGTAGAACATCCCTTACACCTGCAGCCCGGCCTGAAGGAGAAGTTCTCCCTGCTGGACCACTTTCAGTCCATCGTCTCGGAGGCGGAAGAGCACGTCGGAGCCCTGCAGCGGCTCCCCGCACAGTGCCGGGAGCTGTATGAGAAGACCCAGGATGAATCCTTCAACGAAACTGCTCAGGAGGAGCTGAGGACTCAATTCCAGGACATCACCACCGTGGCCAAGGTCAGCGCCTTAGTTCCAGGAAAGCTTCAAGGCTCAGAGGAGGGATGAAGAGTGGGGTAGATCATTGGAGAACTGGCTTCTCTGTTATGAGATGCATGGTTTTAGTCCCTACATATTACACTGACACTACATCTGACACACACAGCAGGCTTCTCTTTTTGCCGTCTTCAGATGGTTCCTTATTCCTTATGGTTTTGGGTCCTTAGCTTTGTTTTTGTTTTTTTTCCCCTTGGTCCTAGGGCTTTTCTTTCAGGGCCTGGGCACTGACTCTGAGTTTTGGGTTTTTGTTTGTTTTTCTCAAGGCTAACACTTACCACTTCATCCATAAATCCACTTCCAGCTCTTTTTGGTGATTCACTGTACATTAGAGTCTCATGGACTTTACTGCCCTGGCTTGTTTTGAACCATGATCCTCAGCTCTCAGCATCCTAAATAGCTAGGATTACAGATATGAGCCACTGGCACCTGGCTGTTACTTCTTTAATTCTCTGTATGAATCTCTATGTTCATTTATGATTTTTCTTTTGTATATTTGTGAATGTTACAGGGGATGGGCTTTCTGACTCACAGCTGGTGCAGGGAGCCATGCCTCCAGTCCAGCTTTTTGCTGGTGAATTGCAGAGATAGATTCTTTAAAAATTTTTTCTTTAAGAAAGAGTGGCTGGTAACTGCTCCGCATCCTAGGATTAGAGAAGGGAGCCACTGATGTGAAGCTAAGGAAGAATTTTGTTTTTGCTTATCCTTGCTTTGGTTTACTTTTGGGAACTCTGATTTACTGATTCTACAATGACTGACATATGTCTGTTTAGCCTTTATTTTTTGTCTTGATAATGACTAAGAACTATAACCATGGAATCAGAAAGACCTAAGTTGTCAAACTTTTTTAAAAGCTTAATTTAATTTTATTGTTCTTTTTAATTTTTGTTAAATAGTTGTAAAAAGGGGTTACCATCCATCATGTCAATTTATGAGTGAAATGCATCTTGATCAGTGTTACCTTTCTAGCTTTGACACTTTTTGGATGTCTGAGTTTGGGCTCATTATCTAGTATCTAAAAGCCTGTGTGTCCTTTTGAATTAAATAGTAATTGTGACAGTATTCAGAGCATAGAGCTGATAGAAGTGTTAGATGAGAAATTGTGTTTAAAGTGCTGAGCAGAATGCTTTATCTCAAGCTAGGAATGGTTATTACAGTAATTAAGATTAGGTAGGTCATTATGAAGGAGAATTAAAGAAATAACAGCCAGGTGCCCATGGCTCACATCTGTAATCCTAGCTATTTAGGATGCTGGGACCTGAGGATCATGTTTCAAAAGAAACCAGGGCAGAAAAGTCCATGAGAGTCTTATGTTCAAGGAAACTGAGGCCTGGTAAAGGCAGCTCAGAAATAATGGCATTTAGAACCATAGCAGTGCCATCTTTGCTTTAAAGAGAGACAACAAGATGCATTGCTTCCTGAGGAATGCATTCCTCACCCCAAGAAGGAACACTTGTCTGACAAGATGTATACCTTCCTGAGAAAAATACTTCCCCAAACTTAAGCCATCTCCTGCCCCAAAATACAGATAGCAGGGCACCTCCTTATCTCAAGGATAAGGATCTGTTTTATGTCAGGATGCATTCTTACTTGGAAACTCAGAAAGTAGCACCAGGTGTGATTGGAGCAAAGACAAAATGCCTATCTTTATATAACTTTGAACCCAGACCCCCCCCCCCTTTACCCTATAAATACCCCAACAGCCCAAGGAGCTGTGTGTGTGTGTCTCTGTGTGTGTGTGTGTCTCTGTGTGTGTGTGTGTGTGTGTGTATGTGTGTGTGTGTATGTGTCTGTGTCTTTATCTCCCTGTGAAAGCACCCACACTCTGCTAGAGTGTTCCCCTGCCTTCTGCTTGCATCTGTTTGTTTGCTTTTTGTCTGTTCATCTGCTTGCCTGCTTGTTTACTTACTCAACAAAACTCTGCCAAGTTTTCTTACCACCATGACTTGTCCAGAAATTCTTATTCTGTGAACAAAGTCAAGGACTCTAAGTGAAGAGTTCCTGTCTTTAAAGGAAAGCTTCATTAAACCTCAACTCCATTTGGTGACAGTTAACGATATTATCCAACATATATGGATTTTTATCCTATGCTTACAAAGTAACGATGGTTGCTTCCTTAAAGACTTTGAAGAGTTGACAATGTCTTTTTAAGATATGAATCTCAGAGAATATCGATGAGTAAGAATGAAGTCTTGTAAGATAAAGTAGGAGACCTGTCAGGCCTGTGCATGCATGGAGTCTCATCTTTGACTGTAGCAGCTGTGGCTGAAGTAGCCTCTCCCTTGTTTCGTAGGAGAAAATGAGGCGAGTGGAAGAGATTTTGAAGGACCACCTCATGTACCTAGACGCTGTCCAGGAGTTCACAGATTGGCTCCACTCAGCCAAGGAAGAACTTCACCGCTGGTCGGACATGTCCGGGGACTCCTCAGCCACCAAGAAAAAGCTGTCCAAAATTAAGGTTAGAAAATGGACTGGTATCATACGACTGACGTCCTATTACACCATTTCTCGGCGATTTGAATGTAGGCGGCATATTTTTGATGAGGACTCAGTGGATAAGATCGTTATGTGAAAGTTGTCCTTCCTCATTTGGGCTAGTTGTTATTTTTGTCTCACCTCAGTAACTGTAAATATCGATGAACCCTAAGAAAACAATTCAAAGGGATTTATTTACCAGTGAGCAGTATGTGGTATCATCTGTGCTCATTTTTGTTATCATTCAAAAATCTAGATTAGTAGAATTGTGGATTCAAATATTCACCTATTTTATGCAAATGTACTTATTAATATAGGCTAGGAGAATGAATGTATATATATGCATATGTATGTATATATACACGGGGGGGGGGAGACTACCTGCTGGGCTGATACATGTATGACCTAATGATAGATCAATTTAATTTTCTGGAACCAAGGAGAGACCCAGGGTTGCATCCTATCTCTCCTCATTCACTTTTTCTTTCTCCCTTTCTTCTTCTTTTTTTCTTTTTCCAATTCCTGGGGTTTGAACTCAGGGCCTGGGCACTGTCCCTGAGCTTCTTTTGCTCCATGCTAGCACTGTTTTGGGGATCCTCAGATCTCAGCCTCCTGAGTAGCTGGCATTACAGGCATGATCCGCCAGTGCCCAGCTCACCTTGTAAGTTTTTAAAAGTAGAAATAACACTAATAGAGGAACACAGACTACAGGTTACACGTAAACTTTTCATGAAGTTATTATATGAATTATCTATTTTAGTGGCTATATGTTTACAGCCTATAAAGAAAGGCTCGTTTTTGTTGTTGTTGTTGTGCTGTGTCATTCTGACTCCCAGCAGAACTGAAAGGTGATTTTAAACTGTTGTCTGGTGGGGGGGGGTGATGAAAGTAGTTAGGAGTCTGAGAATAGGAACACAGACAGCCCTGCCTCCCTTCCCTCCTGCACATCCATTTAGAGGAAATAAGGTTTGGCTTACTTACAGGACCACAAGGCACTTATGCACTTACAGATCTGTGGACTTACAGGCACAGATCTAAGTCACACGTTTCCCCCTATTCAAACAGTGCCTGAGTCCGGGGGCCTGGCTGGTGTGTCTCTGGGTGTTGAGACATCCTAGATTCTGTGACCAGCAGTACAAGCTCTCCCCAGCTATGATAACTCGGGAGTACGTGGACCCACGAACTCTGGGTCCTTGTGCTCAGAGTTCCTAGCAGGACAGTCCCCTCTGCACATGTTTGAAAACTTGCAGCCCAAGTGACTCACAGCCTCCTGGGTTTCCATGGTGACATTCCATTACAGGAGCTGATAGATTCCAGAGAGATCGGAGCAGGCCGCCTGAGCCGAGTGGAGTCCCTGGCCCCTGCAGTGAGACAGAACACAGCTGCCAGTGGGTGTGAGCTCCTGCACACCGAGATGCAGGCCCTGCGCGCCGACTGGAAGCAGTGGGAAGACAGCGTGTTGCAGACACAGAGCAGCCTGGAGAATCTGGTCAGTCAGATGGCGCTCTCCGAGCAGGAGTTCTCAGGGCAAGTGGCTCAGCTCGAGCAGGCCCTGGAAGAGTTCAGGGCCCTGCTACAGACTTGCGCCCAGCAGCTAACTCTCCTGGAGGGCAAGAACACCGATCAGGAGATTGTGGAATGCTGGCACAAAGGAGGAGTAAGTTTGCCTTCCTGTTTTCTATTGGTGGTTACGTTAAAATGCATTTGTTTTGCCTTTCCTTAAGTGCTTAGAAAAAGGAAACCTGCCATCTTCAGATTTGAGAGACGTATTTATGTTATTACATGTGTAAAGCCGGATCTTGCTCTTTTTCTCCTAAATCAAATGTTGGTAGAAAGTAACTAATGTGAGTGTTGGGGTCTGGGGGAGATATTAATTCCTGTAGGAAACTTATTACATGTGAAGGCATTTTCTTTTCCTTCTGATGGTGCAAGACTTTGTAATACTGCTTCAGCCGGTCAGCTTGTGGGTAGAGGAATAAATAGACAAAGTAGTCATAGCTGTTTTCTTGCCAGTTAACTATTTCAAACAATCCATGGGTTTGAAAGACACGGTAAGTAGTCAGTTTCAGCACATCTGACTGTCTTCACGCTGACTAGCGTTTCTGTATGTAGTTGTGACAGCTCTGCTTGCATTAGCTGGTTGATACTCATTAATACAACTTCCCCTGCATTCACTGGACGCCTCTGGGCCTTTAAAAACAAAAACAAAAACAAATGCCAAGTTCTTCCTGAACGGGAGGAGATGGAGCAGAAACAGGGGGGAGGGGGGCGGGGGGGAGGGAAGAGGGGAGTGAAGACCGGGCAGACATTAAAAATCATCCGTTCGTTCTTTGACTGTTCTGTAGAACCTTTGAAAGCTTCTGTAGTATTAGCAGTTTTACAATGCTCACAATCATGGCTGTCCTTAAAAGGAAGTTGAGTGAAGTCAACTTCTCTGCTTCTATTTATATGATAATCATTTCAAAATAGTTCCAGCCAGTTCCAGCCAAAAGTCAAGAATTTTCCAGCATTGTCTTATTTTTCAATCAAAATAAACTTCCTAATCATTTCTTTCTGCTACTTTATTTGCAATGGTTCTTGGTTGTTTTATTTTCGTGCCTATTGTAAAATAGGCACAAAGAAACTGGAATTATTTCCAAGTGGTCTGATTGTGAGAAAAAGTCAGTCACAGTGTGTTTTTAACTCCTTTTAATTTCATTTTTCCTTGTTTTTTTTAACTCATTCTTATTTTCTTTCCATTCCATGAATATGAGAGGTTTTCTCCTTCCTTCCTTCCTTCCTTCCTTCCTTCCTTCCTTCCTTCCTTCCTTCCTTCCTTCCTTCCTTCCTTCCTTCTCTTTCTTCCTTTCTTTCTTTCCTTCTTTCTTTCTTTTCTTCCTTCCTTCCTTCCTTCCTTCCTTCCTTCCTTCCTTCCTTCCTTCCTTCCTTCCTTCCTTCTTTCTTTTTTCCCTCTTCTTTCTTCTTTCTTTGTTCTCTCTTCCTTTTTCTCTCTCTCTTTCTTTCTTTCTATGCCAGTCCTGGGGCCTGCATTCTGTCCCTGAGGTATTTTTCTCAAGGCTAACACTCTACCACCTCAGGCCACTATCCCACTTATTGTTTGGGGGTGATTAATTGGAGACAAATGTCTCATGGACTTTCCTGCTCTAGCTGTCTTCGAACTGTGATCCTCAGATCTCAACCTCCTGAGTAGGATTAGAGACATGAGCCACCAGCACCCAGCTCTTTTTCTTTGTTTCTTTAAAGGAAGATTTGGTTTTACCTTGATGATGTGACTGGTAACAATTCATGCTGGCCACCCTTGGCTCTGCCAGGGCCTCATCCACACTTGGCTTTTAGCTGAAGTGTTTGAGGACTGTGGGACACCGCTCCTCGATACTCACATTGTATTCCTAATAATGTCATTTTACATAAAAATGGTAATGAAGGTGTAAGAAAAAAGTTTTGGATACAAGTCCTAGGCTTGAACTAAGAACCTGGGAGTTGTCCCTGAGCCTTTTTGCCCAAGGTTGGTACCCTACCACCTAAATCATAGCTCCACTTCTATGTTTTAGAGGTTAATTGGGATAAGACTTTCTTGTTTGGACTATATTCAAATTACTACTACATTCTCAGCTTCCTGAGTAACTAGGATTATAGGAATGAACCACTGGTGTCTGACTACAATAACGCTTATAAAATAGCAGGTTTGCCCAGGCACTGATGGCAGTGTTTGGATATTATCACTGGCAACCATAGCAATAATCTCCAAACCCCATGAGGATTTATTTCATATGTTTGAATGGTGGAGCTCAAGAAATCCTTAAACACAAGAATGAATGGTCTGAAAATTTTATAATATGGTGTTGTAAAATATTTTGAGGGTTGTGTTAGCCAAATTTACTTATTTTAAAATTTGTTTAGTTCTCAGTGTGCTAATACAGAAATTTCTTTTGGCTATAGGACAAAAAAAATGCAATCTAGGACTTTAGTGAATCCAAAGTATAAAATTCAAATGAGAATTTACATAAGGAAAGGCTCCAATAAAATATTTTAATTTGTTTTTATTTATTTTTTAATATTTATGCACCATTTATTCAAATACTTGTTTATTTATTTAGTTTTACAATACTGGGGTTTGAACTCAGCCCCATACTTGTGAGGAAAGTACTCTACCACTTTTTGCCATACCCACAATACTTGTTTGTTCTACTTGCTTTCCAGGTAAGAGTTCACATGCTTTCTCAAAGCCGTGTTCTTCTTCCTATGTCTCTTGTATAGCTGGGATTATAGATGCAAACCATGCTGCCTGGTTTATTCATTGAAATGGGGTTTTCCTACATTTTTGCCATGGCTAGCCTCAAAACTCCATCTTCTCATTCTCTGCCGCCCAAGTGGCTGGGATTACCAGTGTGAGCCACCAGGCCTGCCTTGAATATTTCTTTTTAATGTAACGTTTTGGCCAAATCTTGTCAGTTTCTAAATGACTCGAGTCAGTGATAAGCTTCTTTAGAACTTATAATGTTGCCCCTTAAATGAAATAATCAAATAGTTATTTTGGGTTTAGCAGTTGGAGTTTCAGCAAGAAACTTTCTAGTTGCTGGTGGTGAGATTTTTCTAAATTAGAATGTGTTTAACACTGTAGTTTAGGCCCTGAGCTGAGTAAAGAGTACACCAACCAGGAGCCCCCATCCCAGATCTCATGATTAGTGTGGGTAGAAAGACAGGTATGAAACCAAAGGAGATACTCTGTCACTGACGCTCACCAGTCCCTGTGAAACCACAGCTGCAAAAGAGGGTGGAGGAGAAGCAAGGGAAGCTGGTATTGGCCCTGATTCCTGAGGCAGAATCACAACTTGGTTGGTTAGCTAAAGTAGAGGAACTTGCTGTAAACTTGCTGTGAACGTGCTGTGAACGTACTGAGGAAGGATACCTGGGAGAGGAAACTGGAGAAAAGGAGTCAAGTTAGAGGAGCATTGTGCCATTCCAGAAAGCAATGTTGAAGATGTGAGCAGGGGCGGGGGTGGTGAGAGCCAACATGCAGGGGTGAAGGGGTCCGTGGTGAAAGGGGTTAGGACCTAGACCAGACCCTGGCGTCCCTGGAATGGAGTGACAGGGGATGCAGATGGGGAGGCAGGACCATGCCTCGTCTTCTGACTGGCATTTGCCCACACGCAGTTGTGCCACACACAGTGTGTGGATGCAATGTAGACCAAGAATTCTGAAAAGAGTTTACAAAAAAAAAATTCAGGCCTCAGTTAAAAGACCAAATATATGTTTGGTAGATACTGAGGAAGGAGAAGAGTAGCTAGCTGATGGTACAAAGAAATACTCAGCAGAATAATAGCAGCACAAATTCCCAAGTCTTGAAAAAAAGAAAAGTCCATCCAGGTATAAGAAATTTTTAGAACAGAACAGATGAGGAAATAACCTCTCAAGGACAATTCCAGTGAAAGCATCACGCACAGAAACAAAGTAAGACTACTAAAATCTGTAAGAAAGAAAAACACAAAGTAAGCCAGGCCCAAAGAAACGTAGGTCCCATGGTTTCCCTTATTTGTAATATCTAGTATATGTATGAGTCAAGCGGAAAAGGTCAGATAATGTGATGTCAGGAAAATGAACCCTTAGATGTGTATTTTAATGTTTTTTTCTTTCATGCATGTGTTTCTAACACATTTATAAGATTATCTCTTTGTTGCTTTGTATGTCCCTCCCCCACAGTATAACCCTTGCTTTCACTATATTTGATGTCAGTATAACTTGTGGAGGAGATGGGGAAAAACCAGTTGTTTAAGGATACAGGTGGACCTGTTGCAACAATGAGAAGTACAAGTTGTCATGTCCAAAACGAACTTTACAATGTTGGTGGGGGGGGGGGGGCTGGGGGGAGGGAGGAAGGAGAAGGATTGGGATTAGGGGGGGAGGGGGGAGGCTGGGAAGGGATGTGAAGGATAAACAAAGGAGGAGGCTGCAATGCTTGGTAAGAAATGTACACATTATCCTGCCCATGTAACTGTAACTCCTCTGTACAGTATGTTCACAAATAAAATTAAATTAAATTAAAAAAAAAAAAAAAAAAAAAAAAAGAAAGAAAAACACAGATCACTCACATAGGAAAACCTATCCAGAATATCAGCAGATTTCCCAACAGAAACCCTAAAATCAAAGAGGTCAGGCTGGGTGCCAGTGCCCCACTCCCGTAATCCTAGCTATTCAGGAGGCTGAGATCTGAGGATCGAGGTTCAAATCCAGCTTGGGTAGGAAAGTCTGTGAGACTCTTATCTCCAATAAACTACCAAAAAACTGGTTCAAAGTAGTAGAGCACTCACCTTGGGCCGAAGAGCTCAGGGACAGCATCCAGGCCAGAGTTCAAGCCCTACGACTGACCAAACAAAGAGGGCTTTGAATGATGCAGTTAAAGGCAAATAAAAATCATTCCATGATAAAAAAGAACTAAGATAGCTTACCACTACTCCCCCTTTACTACCAAAGATTCTCAAAGATATCCTTAACACAGAAGATGTCCATGACCAGTAAAAACGTACAGAGAAAACATATCCTACCAGAGGAGTGGATGCAGAGAACACCGGGAAGAGAGGCATATGAACAGCAAATGTTACACGCTTTGAAATAACTTTTTTTTCACCTTTGAGCAATATGCACATCTCTGGATGGCACTCATCTAGTCTGACTATCTATTAAACAATGTAGTCTATGCTCTCTTTTCTTCTCACTGTAATCCTTTGCCCGCTTAAGCATGTACCAACATTACATTTAATGTTGGAAATGTGTCTATGGCTAGAAAAAAATCAGCCAAGTGCTGTCATAGGGAAACAAGCTTCATTAGTCCTCTGAACATACTGGGCTGATCCATTCCTCACTAATAATTTATAATAGGATTTGTGCATGTGAATTTAAAGATAGGAAAATTACTCAGTTTCATTGCTTGCTCTTCTTTCTCCTTACATCAGGAGATCCTGGAGGCGCTAAAGAAGGCAGAACCTATGACAGAAGATCTCAAGTCTCAACTGAACGAACTCTGTCGATTTTCCAGGGACCTGAGCACGTATAGTGGAAAAGTTTCTGGATTAATTAAAGAATATAATTGGTAAGTGTAACTCTGCTTTATGAGATGATCTCATGGTGTAACCCAGGCTGACCTTGAATTCCTGGACTCCAGTGATCCTTGAGCCTCTGTCTAAAGAGAAGCAGGTGCACATTACTGCTCCTGGCTTCAGATATTTTTACACGAAGTAGATACTATGCCACATATGGTGGCACACACCTGTAGTACCAGCTACTAAGAAGGCTGATGTGGACATTTACTCGAACTCATGAGTTCCAGAGCAGCCTAGGCAACACAGCAAGACTATTCAAAAATAAACAATAACAACAAAAACTTAAAGAAACTACAAGGGTTTAAATTTTTATTTTAGGTTGTGGTTTCAATAAGAGCTAAATAATGACTAAATTAAATAACTATCCCCAGGACTGTTGACTCCATAAAACATTACTTTAATCAATTGGTCGGTTTTCCTCTCATTAAATTTTCAAATTATGTGTTCAGTCTTTGTTTGCAAGCATCCAAGAGCCACCAGAGTAAAGAACAGACTTTACAGCAAAGATTTCAAAAGACCTACAGGGATTTCCAGCAATGGTTGATGAATGCAAAAATCACTACCGCCAAATGTTTTGATATACCTCAGAATATTAATGAAGTTTCAGCAAGTCTTCAGAAAATACAGGTGAGAGCCTTTTTCAGTTTCTGATAATAGTACTAAAGTGAATTAATAGGTGCTGCTATTTTTAACATTATACATCAAAGTTTTACCTAAAAATTTGAGTTTCAAGTCAGTCTCCCTTGACACAAAGAGAAACTCATCTACTCATCTGCACAAATGTGTGTTATTTTGTGTACTCTGATGTCTTAGGAAGTGATAAATGCCTTTCTTAAGGAACAGGCGTGGTGTCTGACCACTCACTCTGTGTGGGATCTTTCCACTGTTTTTTTCACTCTGGCCCTATTGGGTAGGTAAGATTATGACTCCCAGTGTCGGTCACAGAGCTGACATACGAAATGCACAGACACTGTGTTAGTTTCTTCGTTTGGGTCTCTTCATTTGGGTCTCTTCTCTAGTCTTTTCTTCACCTGGCTGCAACTTCATGATACAATTTCATGCAGAACTTTCAAATCCAATATTTTGTAGATAGAGCAGTTGCACTGCATTTCATAATTGTGTGTGTGTATTTATAACCTAGCAGTTTTTAAGGAATGCTTATTTTACCCCTAGATGTCAAATGTAAGTAGAAAACTATCTACAAGAGCTCATGCATGAATTTCTCTGCTAGAAGCAGCCCTGAAGTGTTGTCCCATCTACCTCACTTTTTTGAATTCTTGCTTCCTGATGTCATAGGACAACTCTTGCTCTGAAAGTTTGCTCCTGTGAAATTCTTTCAGCTTTGCCCCAGGCTAAAGAATAGAACTTTGAAACTTCAGTCACCACTTTGGAGAAACCCAGAACTGTTTTTCAGGACAGTCTTTTCTGTAACACCCAGCTTAGTTTTTGTTTTTGTACACATTTTCCACCTATTAAAACAGATGACCGAGTAAACTTCTGTACTAGACCATTGTTCATGACTGTAATGTATATCCAAAGAAGGCTACATTCTAAAGAAAATTTGACCTTCATGATGCCAGAGGTCCAAGGCTATGGATGGCGGTGGAATCTGCTCAGCTCTTGTAAGGACCTCCTAGCAAATGGTACCACGGTGGCAGGAGCAAGCAACCACGTCATCACACAGGAAGCTAAAGAAACTAGAAAGTCACTTGGCTTTTTCATTTAGAATAGCAGTGGGGAACTTCCAGCCCAAGAACCACATGAGGCCTGTGAAATTATTTGGTACATGACTGGTCAGACACATATGCCTCTCATGGGCTTCCTGTGACCCGTCTGCTTCTATTAATAATTTTGTGTGACCTGAAAATGTTGTTATAAATATTCAAACAGCCTTTGGCAGGAAATAGTTTCCCTATCCTTGCTTCAAAAGAAAAACCTGCTCATGAAAATCAGCAGTTCCTTCAGAGACCTACTTCAGGGCCTCCTCTTTTTTTTTTTTTTTTTCAAGGCCTCCTCTTAATCCCACCCTTTAACAGCACCATACTTTCCACTTTATTTATTATCAAATTGCTAGTAGTTGATAAGCTAGCTCACAGGTATTTGGGGAAAACAAGTCAGGATTTGCATTGATAAATAAAAAACTTTATAGTTCGATTGCTAATGTGTCCATCTAATGCATGCAATAAAAAGTAGTTTACTGATCCTTAACCTAAAGAACAGTGCTGTAGAAATATCAATACCAAATTTCAAACTCTACTACAAAACCATAGTAATCAAGACAACTTGGTACCAGCACAAGAACAGACCTCAGGACCAATGGAATAGAATTGAAAACCCAGAAATGAACCTATAGACATATCGCCTAATCTTTGATAAGGGAGCTAAAAGAATAGAATGGAAGAAAGACAACCTCTTCAGTAAATGGTGCTGGCAAAACTGGTTAATCACTTGTAGAAAACTAAAGCTAGATCCTTATATATCACCCTGCACCAGAATCAACTCCAAATGGATCAAAGACCTCGGAGTCAAAGCAGAAACTCTGAAAACATTACAGGATGGAATAGGAGAAACCCTAGGTCTCCTTGGCACAGGCTGAAAATTTCTTAATAGAGACCCAGAAACACAACAAATCAAAGAAAGGTTGGACAAATGGGATTGCATGAAGTTGCAGAGCTTCTGCATGGCAAAGGACATAGCTAGCAAGATCAATAGAAAGCCCACAGATTGGGAGAAGATCTTCACTAGCCATACAACGGACAAGGGTCTCATATCTAAAATATACCTGGAACTCAAAAAATTAAATCCCCCTACAACAAATCCTCAAAGAAACGACTGCCTAATAAATAAGTTGGCTAAAGACTTAAAGAGAAACTTCTCTGAAGAGGAGGGAAGGATGGTCAATAGACACATGAAGAAATGCTCAACCTCTCTAACCATAAAAGAAATGCAAATCAAAACAACATTGAGATACCACCTCACCCCAGTTAGAATGTCTATAATCAAGAAATCTAATAACCACAGATGCTGGAGAGGATGTGGACAGAAGGGAACCTTACTTCATTGTTGGTGGGAATGTAAACTTGTTCAACTACTTTGGAAAGTAGTGTGGAGGTTCCTGAAAAGACTCCACATAGAGCTCCCCTATGACCCAGCAATCCCACTTTTGGGCATTTACCCAAATGATCACAAACAAGACCATACAAAGCTACCAGCACAACTATGATTATTGCAGCATTATTTACCATAGCTAAGATATGGAACCAACCCAGATGCCCCTCAGTAGATGAATGGATCAAGAAAATGTGGTATATATTCACAGTGGATTTCTATGCCTCCATCAGAAAGAATGACATTGCCCCATTTGTTAGGAACTGGTAAGACTTGGAAAAAAGTATATTAAGTGAAGTAAGCCAGTCCCAAAGAAACATAGGTCCCATGGTTTCCCTTATTTTCAATAACTAGTATATGTCTGAGTCAAGCAGAAAAGGTCAGATAAGTTAATGTTAGGTGAAATGAACCCCAAGATAAGTATTCAAATGTTTTTTTTTCTTTCTTGCAATCGTTTCTAACATATTTATAAGATGATTTCTTTGTTGCTTTGTATGTCCCTCCCCCACGGCTGCTTTCACTGTATTTGATGTTGGTATAATTTGTGGAGGGGAAGGGCAAAAACAAACCATTGAAAAACGAACTTTACAACTTTGGCGGGGGGGGGGGGGGGGGGGGGGGGGGGGGCGGGGGCGGGGGGGGGGTAGGCGGAGATGGGAAGGGATGGGAAGGGGAAACAAAGGAGGAGGCAACAATGTACTCATTATCTTGCCCATGTAATTGTAACCCCTCTGTACGGTATTTTCACAATAAAACATTTTTTAAAAAAAAAGTAGTTTGGTTCTCTTTGATTTTGCTGAGAAAAACATAGAACACTGAACGAATTTAAGTCCATGAGGTACTTTATGATAGCTAGTTTTCTGTTTCTTTGCAGGAGTTTTTGTCAGAAAGTGAAAATGGACAGCATAAGCTAAACATGATGCTGTCCAAAGGAGAACTTCTGAGCTCTCTGCTGACCAAAGAGAAAGCGAAAAGTGTCCAGGCCAAAGTTGCAACTGCAAAAGAAGATTGGAAAAGTTTTCATTCAAATCTCCACCAGAAGGAAGCTGCCCTGGAGGTACAATAGAGAGCCAGAGGGATGCATTCTATGTAGCTCATTGTTAATGCTCATTAACCCAAAGACCCAGCGTCAGTCTCTCACAGGACATTTCAATGAGTTGGCCACCTCTTGGCATATAAACAGCCAATTCATACGCAAATGGTAACTCAGTACTAAGGGTGTCAGCTGATGTGAGGAATTCCTTGGCTTCCTGGGAGGGAAGGAAATGCTCACAGACTTACCCATGTGCTTTCCCAGAGGGAGCAACCAGTGTCACCGTTCAGCATGGTTCTCCATCCTGTGTTTGAAATGTCTCCCGTTTGGAATCTGTGGTAGGAGAATGAGGGCAGTTTAGGACCTGTGCACGTCAGGTGGTAGATTTTAGGAGATAAGTGTGTAAAGGCACAGTGCTTCTGCCCTTTCGTTTCCCCCGCAGGGTCCTGTAAGCATCACATCATGCCACAATGCACTGACTTATTTTCTACTTTGTGTATCAACTCTTCTCTCAGGAGAAAATACAGAAAAAGATCCATGATTTGATGATGACCATAAGTAATGAGGAAACAAAACAGATAATAATAGAGAATTGCTGTTCAGAAAGAGAATTTTGTACTTCTTCGATTCTTTTCCAACCCAAGACCATGCTCTTTTGAAGCAGCTGGCTTCTCAAGAGACAGCCATAGTAGAGAGCCTGGAAATTCACCCTTAACCCTCTGAGAATCAGGACAGCAATGTAGCCCAAGCTCCCACACTTGGGCTGGGTAATGTACTAACACATACGGTGTGGTTTGCAGGATTACCTTGTGCACGAGTAGGGAACTAGGTCAGGAATGGTCGGCTTTGTTAATCTGCCTGTCCTCATGACAGGCATAATTATTTCATTTGATCCATTCTACCTTTCTCCCACCCTTTTTTCCTAATAGGAAGGGAATACTAATAAATGCCCAGAATGAGTAGGAACTAAAGGAGTGATACGCCAGTGGAAGTTCCCTTTCTGAAGGGTAGCCAATCTCTAAAGAGAGGCAGTTGTCATATAATCTAGGTGTGTCTGGGGTTGGGAGCTGGCACCCACTCGTTGGTGAGTGGCACTGACTCTATTTGAAGAAGCCAAGGCAGGTGCCCAGAGAAGTGACATTTAAACTGAGCCTTGAAGCCTCATCACTCCTTGAAGTTGCCAAGACTAACATGAATTTCACATAGAAGGAGCTGAACGTGCAAAGAGTGTCCTGAGCGCTAACTATAAATTGAGAATGTGGAGAATTTATTTTTGATATTGACATGAGGCTTTCTTTGCAAGAAAAACAATAGAGAGATATTAGAAACAAAAGGCCAGATAGTAAAATGTCAAACTGTGTAATTTGACCTTGATCCTTAACTGTGAATTTGAGGTCAGTCTGGGCTACTTAGTGGTCCCTATCAAAAGAAAAGAAGGAAGGAAGGAAGGAAGGAAGGATGGAAGGAAGGAAGGAAGGAAGGAAGGAAAAGGTAGAAGGAGAGAAAGGAAGGAAGAAAAGGAAGGGAAGGGACTTAGGCTTAGACCAAGCTGTTTAAATTGCTGATGAGTTTTCAAGCATAGCTTTGGTTCATGTAATAACACAAGTAACAAATTCAAATTCACCTTACTCTAGGCACTTTATAAAGAATAACCTACAGCTGGACACTGGTGGTTTACACCTAAAATCCTAGCTACGCAGAAAGCTTAGATCCAGAGAATCGTGATTTGAAGGCAGTGTAGGCAGAACAGCTTGGGAGAACATGTCTTCAGAATAACCAACCAAATGCCAGTCTGGAAGCATGGCTCAACTGGTAGAGCTCCCATGGAGCAAGAAGGCTGGGTCAGCACAAGGCCCTGAGTTCAAATCCCAGTACCAGAAAAAAGTCAGAAATGGTAGGTAGCTTTGCAAAAGAAAAATTGTACCCTATATCACATTATTGTCACATTTCCAGAATAGCTGTGGGAGGATTCATAATAATACTAATAAGCATATAATGGCATTAGGTATTTATCTCTTTAATAATCAGAACAAACATTTTAGGAGACATAACCATTAGGTAAATCATAAATGTATTGGCTTTAAGTGAATGACTTTGGACTGGCATGCCCTCCCCGTTTTATCTAAACCCTTGCAGAATCTGAAGATCCAAATGAAGGACTTTGAAGTAAGTGCAGAGCCTATACAGAACTGGCTGAGCAAAACAGAAAAGCTGGTCCAGGAAAGCAGCAACCGCCTGTATGATCTGCCTGCGAAGAGGAGAGAGCAGCAGAAGCTCCAGGTGATCTGACCCGGTTAGCTGTCTGCCGGCATCTCCATCCCTTCCTCTGCCCACCCACTCTGAGATCACATGCATGCTGGGCACCCCGGAGTTAGATGGTAGCACCTTTCCCCTTTCCTGACCAATGTGATGTTTCTCTGACTTTCCCTTGAGGTCTGACTACTTGTCTTCTATAGTGCGCCACTGTGTGTAGCTTGGAAATCCTACAGCCTTCAGGGAACTCTGATGGCTTGCCAGTGTGTATTTCCCTGTCCTTTGAGCCAGAGCTCCGTCTGCCACGTGCTTTTCCCAGCCCCTGAATGGTAACTCGCTGCTTGTGCTTTTCAGTCTGTCCTTGAGGAAATCCACTGCTACGAGCCTCAGCTCAGCAGGCTGAAAGAGAAAGCTCGGCAGCTGTGGGAGGGACAAGCTGCCAGCAAGAGCTTTGTGCACAGAGTGTCGCAGCTGTCTTCTCAGTATCTAGCGCTAAGCAATGTAACCAAGGTAACTAACGCCCGTCTGTGCTGTGTGTGAGTGTGATGCGGAGGTCTCCAAACGGGTGTTGCCCTAGCCTGCTTGGGGTGGGCGCCCTGCCCCTCCCACAGGCCCGTGACTCTGGGTCAGCTGCTTCCTAGCCTTGAAGTTTAAGGTTAGCCTGTGTTACACCTTAGTGTGGCTCTCTGACACGGCAAAGGAAATCCCAGAGACTAAACGAGACTTCCAGTCTCTGTGATGACCCCAAATACTCCTGTCACTATGAAAACGACATGTTCTCTGGGACTTGGATTTTTGAAGACTACATGCCTAAGGATAAGTCAAAATTTAAGAGTTTCTGCTCTAAAGAACCTCTGATTAAATTACACTCAAAAAACGTGAGCTGGAAGCCGTTCAAAATTCAGTGTGGTTAATGTTTGTTTGTTTTCTTAATTAGCTCAAAGTCCATACATTCATGACAGTAGTTCAGGATGTGTCGGTGGAGGATTTCACTTCAGATCCTAAAGCTGAGCTCAGAATTAGCAATGATTCACAAAATGGGTTAAATCACCTCAAATAGCTTATAATAAAGCAGATGGAACTCCGGAGACCTCACTGAGAACACTTGATGTGAGTGCTGTCCCTGAGCTTCTTTTTGTTCAAGGCTTGCACTCTGCCACATGAGCCACAGCTCCATGTCTGGCTTTTGGGGTAGTTTAGTAGAGATAAGAGTATCACAGACTTTCCTGCCCAGGCTGGCTTCAAACCATGCTCCACAGATTTCAGTGTCCTGAGTAGCTAGAATTATAGACATGACCCATCAGTGCCCCGCTAAGAATCTGGTTTTGATTGTGTCTTTTCTTTCATGTGCTTTTTTCTATGTTACTGAGATGGTTTTTTATGGTCTGCTCATTTGAATTTTCAGTGAATATTGTTAAGATAGTCATAGTAGTGTAGGTCATCCTGTAATCTTAAATGTGTACCATGTTTATTTGATGAGTGGATTGATTTTTTCATTCTTTCGAAGTCCTACCACATCTAAAGTTATAGAATGAGTGAGAACAGCTTTCTGTTCATTGGAATTTACTCAGATCTTTCAGAAGTAATAGATTCTCTAATGCTTTAGGAACTGTAGACTGTTCTTTAATGTCTTCACTGTAATGCACATGGCCTGTAATAAGTGAACCCACTTGCTGATCAAAAGCTAAAGACAACTGTGATTAGAATCCAAGGTGAGACACTAGGAAGAGATTTTACTGATTTGGAAAAATTGTGATTTTTCATAAAGATATTGAGGGTTAGTAAATTACCATTGTTCTGCTTTAGGACTTAGTTTAGTTTAGGGTGTTTTTTTTCTTACCACTTAAGATGATGTCTCACGTATGGGATGAATTCAGACTTGAATCTTAATTCTACAGCAAATGTCATCATTGCACACTAACTGCTGGCTTCCCATGTGTGTAGCCGTAGGCTCTATAGGAGTCTCTGTGGAATAGTTGGCTAGACATGCATGCGCCTCTGTCATTTCCAGGAGAAAGTAGCAAGGCTGGACAGGATCGTGGCGGAGCACAATCAGTTCTCCCTCGGGATGAAAGAATTACAAGACTGGATGACTGACGCGGTTCACATGCTGGACTCCTACTGTCACCCCACGTCGGACAAAAGCGTGCTAGACAGCAGGATGCTCAAGCTGGAGGTGTGCCCCCTTACAGATCTCTGCCTTACAGAGCTTGTTGGCTTCACAGTTTCTCAGGCCTTCATCTGCTGGGCCTGGTTATGCACCACTGTGTCTTTGAGAAATCTCCCAGCGCTTTGTGGGAGTGGTGGTATGAGAGCATCTCTCCTGAGCAGACCTGAATTATGTGACCCTAGTTGTAGGATCAAAATACAATCAAATAAAACCCATATTATTTACTGTCTTGACAGCAGGTTGAGGCTCAGTTTAAATTAGATCGCAGCCATGTTTATTTGGGGGAGATATGTTGACGCTGAATTTTATAGGGTTAAAAACATTGTTCACCTTACTCAGCTTTCTTGGCTGCCTGTTTGAGTCAACTCCTCCCATGCTAAAAGGCCAGGGTTATTGAAGTTGTGATGAAAATAATGAATCTGCATTTGTGGATGTCTCCTTTGTCTCCTGGGTGACCTCTAGCCCACTATGACTGTGTCTTGACACTAGGAAATCAAAGGTGAATAAAATGTGGCCTTTGTCCTCCAACATTCCCTCCTCTGAGACTGAGGATGAAAGACAGGAGACAATCGCACAGCTGGAGATGTGTGTGAGGCTGTTGGAGAATAGGATCTTGGGAATTTTTAAGAATAATAGAGGAATTCCCTGGCAAAGGAGTGGGTATGGATTTGAGGATATTGCCACAGACAGGAAATGGCTAGCAAAAGGCAGTTGCAAGAATACAAGAAGTTGGTCAGACCTTTTTATTGAGGGGTTGATTATTTTATGCAGTGAGGCCCACATGTGTCTAGAGGGAGGCTGGAGGGAATGCAAGGCCCAGCTTTGGAACAGAAATGAGGCTCTGCCTTTTCAGGGGAAGCTGCTACCAGCTTGATCCGTCTGAACTGAAGTGTCACTCCCATATAAAAAAAGAAGAGGGCTTACAGAGGGCTTGACATATCTAATCTCTTTCCTTAGAGATGTTCTGCCACAGACCTGAACTTTTATAAGCTTTTCTTCCTGTGACCTTTGAGACTTCATGAATTCTACTGTAATATATTATTCCCTGTTAAAGCCGGGGGATAAAATATCAGTGGAAGGAAAGGACTATTCAGAAAAGGCTCAAGACTGGTCAAGACGAGAGTCAGTGCCAGAGCTTCTTAGAGGCTGGCAGGTGACTCGTTCCTGTCACTCACCAGCAAAACTTCCCTGGCGTGCACTGTAGACATGTCATGACATGCTGCTATCTTCAGGACCTCTGGAGCATTTGAAGGCAGAAAGAGTAGGTGTGATACAAAGGTCTTCTGTGCTTGCTTTTCAGGCCCTGTTGTCAGTGAAGCAGGAGAAAGAGATTCAGATGAAAATGGTAGTGACCAGGGGAGAATATGTCCTGCAGAACACCTCTGCGGAGGGGGCACCTGCGATCCAGCAGCAGCTGCAGGCTGCGAAGGACATGTGGGCGTCCCTCCTGTCCACCGCGATTCGCTGTAAAAGGTGAGTGCACTCTGCACTCTGGCCAGCTGTTATGGACAGACTATCCCTTCCCTTTCCCTTTCCTTACTCCCTTCCCTTTCCCACTCTTTCTCTCCCTTTCCCTCCCATCTCTTCCTCTCCCTTCTTCCTCTTTCTACTTTCCTTTCTCCTCCCTTCCTCTCCCCTCCCCTCTCCTCCCCTTCCCTCTCTTTCATTCTTATTCTTATTTACTTTCTCCCTTCCCCTCCCCTTCCTCCTCTCCTCCCATCTCTCATAATATATTAAAACAAACGAGCAAGTATAAACTCGCACGTCGTTTGATCTGTAATACTTTGACAGTGTTTTGATATAGCTAATTAAAAATTACATGTTTCTTTTGCTGCCCAACGTCAAAAGATAAATCTCTGTTCAATGATAATCATGGTACAGATACCGTAATTGAAACCACATAGCTCCCCCTGGACCCTGGGCTGCTGGGGTGGGCAGAGCAGCCCCAGTTACAGAGGTGGGACGTAGAGAGCGTCACAGTGTACACTCCCGTGCTTTCTGTTCCCTGTCAGCCAACTCGAAGGAGCGCTTTCCAAATGGACAAGTTATCAGGATGACGTGCGGCAGTTCACTGGCTGGATGGACGGGATAGAGGGCAGCCTGAGTGAATCGGAAAGGCAGCATGCGGAGCTGCGGGAGAAAGTAGCCGCCCTGGGAAAAGCCAAGGTCAGAAACGGACTCAGGCCTCACTTAACTCTTACAGCAGTGGAGGCTTGAGTTCTAATGCTTAATATCTTCCAAGCCCAGAATTCTGTTTGTGCTTCTTGAATGAGTGTAAATGGTCTTCTCCAAGACAGTCACATAAGCCCATGTCATGATACTGACCATTTAAAGTTTAGCCCCTTTTTAATGTCTGTCAGTCCCTTCAGACTGTGCATCTTCACAAGTAAAATTGACTTCTTTTTAACACAGTTTAAGATTACCATTTTACCTCCTCCTTCTATACCAGCGCTTTTGCATGTTAGACAGACACTCTAAGCTCTATTAGTATTTTTGAATCTCCTTATAATATCCAAGGAGGCTCTAACTACTGAAGGCCTTTGAATTTTAGTCATGTTAGGACATATCATATACTAAGGCGTAATTATCAACGTCTGCATAGAAATCATGGGAGCTCCAAAATTCATGCCCCAGTGAAAGTTCTAAATTGGGAGTCTCCTTATCCCTACTTCCTTCTTTCCCATTCCCAGTTCAGTTTGCTACTAGTTCTGCCAAGCCCGTCTCTTCTTGGCATTACAACAAACTCATTTCTCACCTGCTTCCTCTCCATCTCTGCCACCATCATGCAAGGCAAATAGCTCCAGGGGCCCTAGCTGGCTGCACTGTGTATGTGACACGTTCCTCCTGGGTGGTTTGTAAGAATTCTACAGTCTCCCCGAGCATTCCCCCTTTCCTCTTCTCCCATTCTCACCTACCATCTCACACTGCCAAATCTGATACAGCACCGCTTTAAAAGATTCCCTGCCTTCTCAGAATCTCTCCTTCCCTAAGGGGCCTTCCCCTTCCTGTAGCTTCCCACCCACCTTGGATTACTTCAGAAGTCATTTTTTACTACAATGCCACTCTACCCAGCCCAGGATGAATTAGTAGTTCCCTCCTCTCACAGCCCTTCTTCATTCCTTCATCACTCATGTTACACAATGTGTCCTTGCATGTCCCTCTCCTGCAGTAGATAATGATGATAGTGATGCTGAATTTCCCTTGTTGACCTGGCATTTGGCTCTGTCAGATGCCAAGCAAATGCCGTTACAGTAACTCAAATGACTAACTGGTCTTGCATGACCTGTGCCAAATTGCTGTATTTCTGGGTCTCACTTCTGTATCTGTAAACTAATAATCATAATGGTCTGCTTGGTAGTTATCTACATTTATTACCTGCCATCGCAGTTCATTGCCTGATGAGTAAATAATTCATCTGTTTAGTCAATATGTGTTGAGATGTTGCCATGGGTAGACACAGTGCCCCACTATAGGTAAACAAAACATTGAGGTTGGGTATAATTTGTGGAGGGGAAAGGAAAAAACAAATCGTTTAAATAGGGATATAGGTGAATCCATTGCAACAATGAGATGTACAAGTTGTTATGTGGAAAAACAAACTTTACAACTTTGGTGGGGGGGGGGGGGATAGAGGATTGGGTGGGGGTCGGGGGGAGGGAGGATGGGAAGGGATGGGAAGGGGAAACAAAGGAGGAGGCTACCATGCTTGATAAGAAATGTACTCATTATCTTGCCCATGTAATTGTAACCCCTCTGTACAGTATTTTCACAAGAAAAAGAAAAAGAAAAAAAAGAAAGGAATTCCACCAGAAAAAAATTTCTGGTGGACACACACACACACACACACACACACACACACACACACACACACACACACACACGTTGAGCTTAGGGATAAATAAGTAACTATGACTGGGAAGTGCTGTGAAGAAATAAATCTGGTATGGTGAGAGGAAAGGGCTAACACAGACTGCTGGGTCAGGAAACAGGCACAGGAGAGATCGCTTCGAAACAGGACATATATTGACTGCAGTCTAATGGGTTTGTGCAAAGTAATCTGAGCAAAGTTGGGGAAAGAATATTCTAGATAGAAGAATCATGTCTGCAGGCCCTAAGGAGGAAGAGATCGAGGTACAATAGGGGCAGAGAGAAAGGTAGAATGTTGTTAGAACAGAAGAGCCGGGGGGGGGGGGGGAGCCAGCAGCGGGTAAGTTGTGGGAGGAGGCAGAAGACGCCCCCTGCCCTGTCCTCATGTCTCTGTTGACTCCCTGCCCTGGCCCACTCTGCCTAAGAGACTGTTATAGTAGTGAGGGATGAGAACGCTGGGCGTGAGGAGTTGCAGCAGACACTGGGAGAAATGACAAGGTTACATTATGGATGAATGATGGAGGTGTAGGGAGGTGATGTGCCACTCACTCCCTGTGTCCTGCGTTAGCCACCTGAAATCTGGGCGGTAGATAGTAGCATTTACTGTTTGGAAAAGGCTAGATGAGAAAGAGGGATAGGGAGGAAATCAGGAGCCCATTTCTACATAGACGAAATTGGAGATCTCCAAGGGGAACTGTAAAGTAGTTACATGGGAATTGGTGACTCAGAAAAAGTTCTGTAGTCCATACAAAATACACAGACATATTCCCAAGTTGGTGTTTGTCCAAGTACAAATGTGTGTGCTTTATAAATGAATGGACTTATGGGTGGATGGATTATCTAACATCACTGTTAACTCTGCATTAAAGACTTAGTTTGAAAAGGATAATAGATAAGATTGGTCATGGATAACCCTTTCACTTTTGAAAAACATTCTCTAGTTATTAAATGAAGAAGTACTAAGTCATAGCAGCCTGCTGGAGGCGATTGAAGCCAAAGGGGCGGGCATGACGGAGCATTATGTCACCCAGCTGGAACTTCAGGAGCTGCAGGAACGATACCAGGCGATCAAAGAGAGGGCCAAGGTAGGGCTAGCACACTTCCAGTGGGCTCATCCAAGAAGTATTTGGACCTGTGCTTATTTAAACACTTGTTTATTTTTTTTAAAGTGACATCCTAGTGGAAACAGAGCAAAGCCTAATAAATTGTAATATATTCAAGGTATCACTAGGAAAACCGAACAAAATCTTCAAATACAAATTAATAAAGTAAAATGCTTCTCAGTTAAAAATTCCTAGAAATGTAACAGTTTCACAGGAATATGAAATAGCTTTATAATGATGACACATAAAAGCTTTACTATGTCTGCTAATGATAGCTTTATATATAGATAATCACAATAATATGTGTAATTCTTTATCTAGGCTTCATCAAGAGCATAAAAAGAATTTTATTTTCAGTGTTGGGATTTGAATTCAGGGCATTGATCCATATTTCAAGCCCTTTCTTATTTAGATTATTTTTTAGATTAGGTCTTACATTTTTGCTCAGGGAAGCCTTGGACCACTGCTCTCCTGTCTGGGACTACAATTACATACCATTGTTCCTAGCTGGTTGATTGAAATGAGACTGCACCATATTTTTGCCAAGAATGGCCTTGACCATGGTCTTTCTAGTCCCAAGTAGGTAGAAAAGAAAAATACTTTTTGAAGAGCACATTCTACTATATTTTCCAGATTTCAGAAAGTTAATCCACAGTAAGCTCAAATTCTTATTTAATGCACAATACAGGAATTTCATTTTTTGTCATCAAAGATGAATATTTATGAAATATAAAGTTTATTCACTTCTTGGAATGCCTTGTCAACATTTTATTAAAAAATTGGAGTTCTTGTAATTCATTCAACAAGTGATCTTCCAGAACACTTTCAGTCCTGAAATATTTTTTTCAAGCTTTGCTATATAAATCTTAAAATTTTGAACTTATAGAAATTCATTTATAGGCTGATGATTTAATTATTGTGCTTTTCTAAAATTCCCAACAGAGATGCCTATAACACATTGATACTACATACATGAATATATTTCTGTCTTAATTGTGGTACCAGTACTGGGGCCTTGAAATCAAGACCTTGGGCTGTCATTCAGCTGTTTGCTCTTGGCTAGTGCTCTACCACTTGAGCCATGCCTGTAGACCAGCATTTATGAAGATGATGATGATGATGATGATGTTAATTGAGATAGTATCCCACAGGCTTTTCTGTATAGACAATCTCTTAACCTAAATCCTCCTGAGTAGTGAGGTTTACAGGTGTAAGCTACCACCGAGTCTCTCTCTTAATCATCTTACACGCTAATTCCAGGAAGCAGTAACCAAGGATGAAAAACTTGTCCGCTTGCACCAAGAGTACCAGAGAGACTTAAAGGCATTCGAAGTCTGGCTAGGGCAAGAACAGGAGAAGCTCCAGCGATATTCCATTCTTGAAGGAGATGCCTGCACCCAGGAGACAACACTGCGAGATCTTCAGGTAAAGTCTTCTGTATTCAGAACCAGGGGGTTCTTCACGGGGAACATGGGAATTATTATTTAAACCAATGGGCGGTTACTACAGATACCTGATACATATTCATATGCACTGAGGGCAGACCTGGTAAGACTTGATCTAAGGGATTTTTGTGTTCTTGGAAGTAAAAAGACAAGTTGAGATCCTGGGGTAGGCGTGTGTGTATGTGTGTGTGTGTGTGTGTGTGTGTGTGTGTATCTGTATCTGCCTATGCCAATACTGAGTCTTGAACTCAGAGCCTCATACTCTCGCTTAGCTTTTTCTGTTTAAAGCTGGCATTCTACCACTTGAGCCATTCTCACTTCTTTTTATTTCTGATAAATTGGAGATATGTATCTCACAGACATTCCTGCCAGGCTGACTTCAAACCATGGCCCTCATATCTCAGATTTCTGAGTAGCTAGGATTACAGGCATGAACCACTAGCACTTGTCTTTTGGTAGGCAGCATAAACGATCAGAGCTGGTTCTCTTGGGAAATTCGTTCAGCTACTGGGGTGCTGATGGCTCATGCCTGTAATCCTAGCTACTCAGGAGGCTGAGATCTGAGGATTACATTTTGAAGCCAGCCCAGACAGAAAAGTCAGTGAGACTTTTATCTCCAGTTAAGTACCAAATAAGCCAGAAGTAGAGCACCTAGTAACCTTACATTGACTGACGCACCTGCCTATTCCCTGAAAGACAGGCTTTGATGTGAATACAACAGCAGGACACAACTGCTCAGCGTATCTTAGGCTCGTGGTTTTAACCCTAACTCCTGTTTCCCCTGCTGAGGACACAGTTCCAGAAGCAGAGTTCTAGAAAATGGAAGAACTAGAGAAAGGGTTGGTACTCAAACAGCAGGTTGCAATTATGGGCAAATGGCAGACCCAGTGGGTAAGTTGGCTTAACCAATTGCCTTGTTCAGTCATTTAGCACTTACCAATAAAGGTAAAAGCTGTAGGCAGCAGATGAGAAGAATACATGTTTGTCCTGGCATGTACCACATGATTTTGTAGGCCTTCTATGTCCCCTGGGCCACAGGTGCCCCATCCCCGCAAGATGGTAGATGGATATTTCTATGGTTAGAAACAGAACTATAAAATACTGTTTGCCAACATCCTTAATTATATGATTTTTTCCTTTCTACTAAAAAAAGTATACTTTTTGAACAAGCCTTGGTCGTACTGAATATTACAGGGTAAATCCTTGGAGGTAAAGCTTGGGCAGATTAAATGCGTTTATACCTGGGTATCACTTTGATGTGATAGCCCATCCTCTCAGATTTGTGTTCTTTGCATCCTCCGAGTCCAACTTGATTTGTCCACAATGTTCCTATTAGTCCCACCCTGGCCAAGGATCTGTCCTTTGCAAAAGAGGATCCAGTGTTTCTTTCTCTATGGCCCTGAGATCGTTTGATGTCAAAGCAACAAGCCTTGGGCACCTCCTGAAGATTACGAGCTGTAGTAAGCCTCAGTTACGTCTTGCCATTCTGCAGAATAAAATCATACTGACTTAATGGGAAGTGCAGGCTATCCCAGTTGGCTCCAGTCACACCTGCTGCTGGCAGGGTGAACTGTGGGTGAGGTATGACAGCCACGCCTTTTCCCCCCGCAGGAGCTGCAAGTGCGCTGTGCAGAGGGACAGGCCCTGCTCAACTCAGTGCTGCATACCAGAGAGGATGTGATTCCATGGGGCATCCCGCAGGCAGAAGACCGGGCCCTGGAGTCGCTCCGGCAGGACTGGCAGGCTTACCAGCACAAACTGTCCGAGACCCGGATGCAGTTCAACAATGTGGTGAATAAACTGAGACTCATGGAGCAGAAGTTCCAGCAGGTGGATGAATGGCTCACGAAAATGGAGGAGAAAGTTAGTGTGAGGACCGAACGGCAGTCTAATCGGGCGACCAAAGAGATACAGCTACATCAGATGAAGGTACTTCCCATCAAATTCCTGACCCTCTTCAAACCAGTACTTAGCTTACATACTTTGCTTGTTACAATATTTGATTTTTGCTGGATGCTGATGGCTCATGCCTGTAATCCTAGCTACTCAGGAGGCTGAGATCTGAGGATTACAGTTTGAAGCCAGCCCAGACAGAAAAGTCAATAAAGACTCTTATCTCCAGTTAAGTACCAAATAAGCCAGAAGTAGAGTTGTAAACTCAAGTGGTAGATCACTAGCCTTGAGTGCAAAAGCTCAGGGACAACACTCAGGCTCTGAGTTTGATCAAGCTCCAGGATTGGCAGAAAAAATTAATTTTCCAAAGCTTAGATTTGGGAAGATTGCTTTCTACTTGTCCGGAAAGTTAAAATAAGTAAAATGTTTCATAGAATAGTCTTTAATAGTTTAATATTTTGCCTTTTTTCTTATCCTCTATTGCCTGCTACTTGGTAAAGATACATAAATGATGGCAATACATTATTTAAATTATGTTTCTAATATGTAAGTTTTTTAATATGATACATTAAAATAATACTTCATAATTATTATACGATTTTTATTTTTATGCATTTCTCCATTCACATATCCAAAATAATTCACAGGTATTTTTTCCCATTTTTCACCAATTAAAAACTTGATCTAAGTGCAAGAGCACATGTAAAACATATATATCAATAAAGAAGTTTTAAAACTGAATATAAATATATCCAGAAAAGTCTCTAGATTCCTAAGCACAGTTTTCTTACCATTTTGGTGTAAGGTAATTTTATGATGCCTTTTCAAAATCATATTTCAGATTCATAATATTCTAAACGTATATGCTGAAGCAGTGTTGTATTAGGAAGATGCATACAACACCTGTCTTACTCAAGAATGAGTAGGGTTGAGCCTTTGCCTGTCATCCTTCCCTCATTTCAGAAATGGCACGAAGAAGTGTCTGCACACAGAGACGAGGTGGAGGAAGTGGGAACTAGAACCCAGGAGATACTAGATGAGAGCCACGTCAACAGCAGGATGGGCTGCCAGGCCACCCAGCTCACCTCCAGATACCAGGCCCTGCTTCTCCACGTGCTGGTGAGAGGACCACCGCTGCTCGTGGAGTCCAGCCAGCCTCAAAGGCTGACGGGAACGCGTTCATTTACCTCCAGTGTCAATGCCCAGTGGTCCTCCAACACCCTGACCCAGGCTTTTCCTCATGGTTCAATTTTCTCTTTGTTTTTGTAGGAGCAAATCAAATTCTTGGGAGAGGAGATCCAGAGTTTGGAGGAATCCGAATTAGCCCTCGGTTCCTATTCTGACTGGTACAGCTCTACTCAAAAGAATTTTAAGAATGTGGCTACTGAAATGGATAGAGTAGATAAAGAGATGATAGGGAAGAAACTCCAGACCATGGAGGTAAGCATGCAGCCATTCCTGCGGGCTGGCACCTGTCCTTCCCTGGATCTTCTATTCCTCATGTAGGTCCGGGAAGCCCTTGTGTTCATCCTGATACCACGTGGCCAGTGATCCTCAGCTACTCATTCCCCTCCAAATATTGTTAGAAGCTCTTCCAGGTCAGAGCTGGTCTCTACCTATGTGTGACACGGTATCATCTGAATGGCCTACGCACAGAAGCCCAGGTGTCTTAACAAGAGAATGTTTGACACTTACATACTAAGAGAAAAAAAATCCATATCAGATCTATGACCTGTGTCTTAATGAAGAGATGTAACTCATGATCTGGAGGTGGTGGTGCATACCTGTAATCTTGAACATTTGGGAAGTGAAGGTAGAGGGATCTCATTGTGAGATTATCCTTGGCAAAAGCGTAAGACGCTATCGTAGAAAGCAAGTGAGAGCACAAGGGCTGGTGGTCAGGGGCAGGGTGCTTGCCTAACAAGGCTCATAATCCAGATTTCTAGAGAGACTGCTAAGAAGTCTCTAATTTAGAATCTATGTACTAACCATCTGCAGAAGGAAAAAGAAAAAGAATACCTCTAGGGCTGGGAAAGTGGCTCAGTAGTAGAATGCTTGCCTCACATGCATGAGGCCCTGAGTTCGATTCCTCAGCACCACATAAACAGAAAAAGCCAGAAGTGGGGCTGTGGCTCAAGGGATAGAGTGCTAGCCTTTAGCAAAAGAAGCTCAGGGATAGTGCGCAGATACTGAGTTCAAGCCCCAGGACTGGCAAATAAAAAAGTGCTTCTGATTCCTGACCAGGTCAGGCCTAGAAATAGACTTTACAATACAGATACCTCAAGAATGGGCCTGCCGAGCCTTTCTTAAAAAGGAATAAAATAGAATTATATTGGCTTCTGTTTTGCTGTCTTTCTCAGGTTTTGTTAAAAGACATGGAGAAAGGCCAAAGTTTGCTGAAATCAGCCCGAGAGAAAGGAGAGAGGGCCATGAAATTCTTGGAGGAGGACGAGGCTGAGATGCTAAGAAGGGAACTGCACAGTCACATGGAGCAGCTGAAGGAACTGACCAGCACCGTGCGGAAAGAGCACATGACCCTGGAGAAGGGTCTTCACTTAGCCAAGGAATTCTCGGATAAGTGTAAAGCACTGGCTCGGTGGATCTCGGAGCACCAGGACATCCTTCGTAGCCCTGAAGAACCCAAGATGGAATTATATGAGAAGAAAGCTCAGTTATCGAAATACAAGGTATCCCTTGCTACCCAAGGTAGCCCCGTGGGGACGCCGTGGGAGGGAGGTGACTTGGGCAGGCCATTCTTGGTTGGCTTGAGAGGTGACCTGGGCAGACCTTCACTCATTCTGGTGTTGACAGCCATCTCTGGCAAGCCTGTTATCTGATAATTTGTCCTACATAGGTTGCTTTGACTAGTTAGATACATACACTGCCTTGGAATTATTTCCCCAGACAGGAAAAATATGCCCTAATTGTTATCCATACAGACCTTTTCTGACCTTTTCTTTAGATTCTAGATCATCTTCATGGCATCAGGATCTTGTACCATAAAGAGGTTTCCAACCATCTTTTGCTACCTAGAATGATAAATTAAAAATGAGATGCTATGATTGAAAGGCAATAAGTTTGAATTGACCAACAATAGTTGAACAGCTTAGAAATAAATATGAAAGAATAAATACTAATACTAATACTGGTGTACTCAGTATCGAGATTTCATCTGCTAAAATTTTTGAAGCAATATCAAAGCGTATTTATAAACATTTGTGTTTTAAATGGACCAAAAATGATATAGTGATAATCATGACTGTGCTGGCTTATCTCCATTTTTTTTTCTGCGAGAATCTTGTGCAAACACCTCCAACCAATGTCTATTTCTAGGCTTGGCCTCCTTCCTTGCCAAACTTGGCAGCTTGTCTTTGAAGATGGCACATAAGAATCACAGCCCCTTCTCCCCAACCCTCATCCAAATTCCCCATCTACTTAAGGAGCACTTTTATCTTATCACAGCAAAATGCCAGCTGGAATTTATCTCCCTAAGGCCATGCCTCATTCAAGCTGGAACAGACTGTAAGATTTCAGAATCCAAAGAGAGTGCCCACTCCATTTTATGCTGAGATTTCTTGATCTCTGCCAAAAGGATTGAAGTGGAAGGCAGAATGATCAACTGGGTCATAGTTAGCCAATGAAATTCTGTTCCCTATTTTCTTCTCCACCTAGTAAGAGCTATGTGACTATTCTCCTTTGGCAGCTCATTTTACAACTGTATTAGCCATCCTATGCCATTTTCTCTTTAGTGCTTTGTAGTTACTAGCTCCAAAACTATGTGCTAGATCTTTCTCAGTGGTCAGTCATATCATGCCTGCCGCAGTCATCTGTATATTTATCTTGTGAACTCAGTGTTTTGTTCTGTGTTTTTTTGCTTGTTTGTTTTGTCATTCAAGTCACTGCAACAAATAGTGTTATCCCATGAACCATCAGTGAACTCAGTGCGAGAGAAGGGGGAAGCTCTTTTGGAATTGGTGCACAATGTCACTTTAAAGGACAAAGTGGACAAACTTCAGAGTGACTACCAGGACCTGTGCAGCATAGTGAAGGTAAGAAGAGACCCAAGGTTAGACACGAGGCAAGACCAGACTCCTTTCTCTCTGTCAGTTGTAAGGACTGATTGGAGTCTGTATTTTTCCTGTTAGCAGCTGGGCATGTAAATGGCACAAAGGATGTGCCTTCATTCCTATTGCTTTTCTATTTGTTTCATTTGCACTTGGTGCTATGTATTGAATCTGCAGCCTTGTACATGGCCCATACAAACTCTGCCACTGACTGTACTTCCGACCAGTCCCGTTTGTTTTCGGATGTAAATAATCCTATCTTCCCCATGAATTGCCCTGCGTTTTCTGAAATGCAAAGTTTTGAGTGGGTTATTACTTGGTGGACCTCACCTCTAATGGAAACCTGATTTTACAAGGAACGTGTCCTCAGTCTGGAGGCGAAAGTCAAAGACCATGAAGACTACAACAGTGAGCTCCAAGAGGTTGAAAAGTGGCTGCTGCAGGTGTCTGGCAGGCTGGCGGCACCTGACCTTCTGGAAACAAGCAGCCTGGAGACAATTACCCAGCAGCTAGCTCACCACAAGGTAAGATCGGTGAGCAGTATTGACCAGGCTGCCTGTGTGAGTGTGTGTGTGTGTGTGTGTGTGTGTGTGTGTGTGTGTGCATGTCTACAAGTGCAGCAACTCTGGTTATGATGACAGGGTCTGGTTATATAACCCTGGATAGCCTTGATCTCATAATCTTCCTGCCTTTGCTCCTGAGTATGGGATTATAAGCACAGAGAACCACACCCAACCCTGCATTCCCCTGTCATGAATCTCTTAACCCCACTAAATTCTCCTATAGGAATACCCCTGAACACCTTTAGGTCCTTTTTAAGTGTTTTGTCAGTACGTTACCAAGATAAATTGAAAACTCTTCCAAAAAAAAAAAAAAAAAGATGAATTAGACTGTGAAGTTGTTCATCTTAATCTATTTGACAACTAGTTGGCTCCAAACTGAAGTGGATTTGTGAGAAGTTTGAATCCATTTTATTTTCAGGCAATCATGGAAGAAGTCGCTGGCTTTGAAGAGCGTTTGAGCAGCCTTAAGGAGAAAGGTGACACTCTGATTGGACAGTGTGCTGACCACCTGCAGGCAAAGCTGAGCCAGAATGTGCAGGCTCACCTGCAGGGCACAGGGGACAGCTACTCGGCCATCTGCAGCACTGCCCAGAGGGTGAGCATTCTAGAATCTTCCAGAACGCGATGAGAAAAAGCTATCCCATCTGAACGAGGTTTTCAGAAAGAGTCTCTCTGTAGCCAGAGAGGAAATAAGGTGGATTTCACAATGAACATGGACACAGAGGAGCAGGCCATCTATTTGGCATGACTAAATTTCAGATATTTGGTTTTATCCATCCCCTTTGCTCAGTAAACAGATGCTGAGAAATTGTTTTTTAAAATTGTTTTACTTGTTTTTAGTTATTGCACACCATCAAAATGTTTTTTCTAATTTTCCATTTATTCTGTAGCAATTAAAATAAGTGAATTTTTAATCTTCACAATCATCTTTTAAAATGGTGTGCAGCCTAGCTTCTACTCTAATATGTTTATGCATTCATATAGAAATTGAGAAGAGTCAATATCAGTAAGAGGAATATTTCCATTGAAACAGAATCCTTAAGGTGATAGAAACAAATCTAAGATCACAAGAATTGTCCTTTTAGTCAAAACTTAGCATGTGAATTGCTTTATATTATTCAAGAACCTTTAAATGATGTCTTAGAAAGTTTTGATAAGTTTTTGAAGA
This sequence comes from Dipodomys spectabilis, assembly GCF_019054845.1. Taxonomy (NCBI): domain Eukaryota; kingdom Metazoa; phylum Chordata; class Mammalia; order Rodentia; family Heteromyidae; genus Dipodomys; species Dipodomys spectabilis. Next base: position 33,592,773 of record NW_024870678.1, on the reverse strand, counting down.
ACATTCATGTACTATTTTGTGTGCATGTGCCAGTACTGGGACTTCAACTCAGGTCCTGGATGCTGTCCCGTAGCTTTTTGGTTATTTTAAAACAAGTCCTATGTGATGTAAAATTATCTGACACCCCATATTTGAACATTTTACCTTCCAAAGGTTATTTTAAAAGAGGGAAAATTGCAAATTATATATACAGAGGAAAAAAGAGAGAAGAGCAAATAGCATAGCTGTGTGTAGAGCTCCTTGGTGAGCTCACTCACTCATCCGCTCACGCAACAGCAACAGACTGATTGTCAGCTACTTCACTTCACCGCATGCTTTTTTCCCTACGCATTTGAGCTGTAGGGACACAACTTAAAGTGTTTTAGGAAAGACATTGCTAAGTGTTGGAAAGATCAATGTAATTTCTAAACACTTCAAAAGCAGATGAAACAATTCTCAAAAAATGATCGAGAACAAAAAACTTTCTATTCTTTTCTGATAGAAGAATAAAATGGATAGACTCAGTGTTAGATGAAAATGATGAGCTTGACAGATGTCAGAGCAAAGCAGGGTTCAATTATCAGTTCTGTTGTCTCTAGGATGAAAAAATACCACATTAACCTCATTTCCTACTTTTGTTGGGGGTGGAAGGTGTAGAGCGACGGGAGTAGGGTTTGAGCTGAGGGCCTCAAGCTTACAAAACAGGCCATATGGGCCATATACCTCCAGCCCTTTGTCTTTTATATTTTTCTTACATTTACCCTAGGCTGGCATAGACTATGATCAGCCTGACCTCTATCTCCCAAGTATGTAGGATGACCAGCATGAGCCTCCATACTTGCCTCTCTTATTTTCTTAATAGAATTTTTTTGCTCAGGAAACATCACAGGTCTGTTTCACATTGATCTCAAGGAGATATGTAATTGTTTCCTGATATGCATTTATGAATACATTGGAAATTGGTTGCACAGTTGAGGATTCATGGATTGAGAAGATATATCAAACAAGTGTATGCATTTCTCTGGGTAATCGTTCTGGAATAGAGCATGCAAGATGAAATAAAGCATCAGCCTCTCACCCTTGTCTGTCGTCAGTTAGTTACCTTATCACTGTATCAGAAGGATCAGAATCAGAGGACTCTTGCTTGTTTCCTTAAGAGGATGTTTTATATTTACTTTTAGTTCCTAGCTTAAACAAAAGTGCAGTATTTATAGCATCTGAGGGGAAAGCTTTAAAAACCTCTGACAGCAGGGTGCTGGTGGATCATGCCTGTAATCCTAACTACTTAGGAATCTAAGATCTGACTAAGATCTGATCTAAGTTCAAAGCCAGCCTGGGCTGCTCCACTGAAAGTGGAGCTCAAGTGGTAGAGCACTAGCCTTGAATGAAAATGCTAAGGCACAGAGCCCAGACCCTGAGTTCAAGCCCCTGGACCAGTATAAAACCCAACCAAAATCTCTTGACATGTTTATTAATTTTTTAATCAATGATTTCATGCATTTCAACACTTTTCTTAATCACTGGTCCATTGGGATATGTGAATGGATCAAGAAATTACAGATTGGGATTTGTCCATTACGATTTTGGAACACCTGGGCCTTCCTCAGAGAGGGGAGGGGCTGAGGGGATCCCAGGGGAGACTCCCTTTCTAAGTTCCAGTGTGCTGGGGTAGAGGGCCGCTCTCACGGGCTCAGCGTGGCTGCTCTGTCTCAGGTGTACCGGAGTTTGGAACATGAACTTCAGAAGCATGTCAACCGGCAGGATACCCTGCAGCAGTGCCAGGCCTGGCTTTCTGCAGTCCAGCCGGACTTAAAATCCAGCCCCCAGCCTCCTCTGAGCAGGACAGAAGCCATGAAGCAGGTAGGGAACTCCTGAAATTTGCTCTTCTTTTTGAAATATAATTGTATTGTTATTGTTATTCGGATGCTGTACAGAGGGGTTAGCACTTCCTAAGTCAGGCAATAAGTATGTTTCTTTTGTTTGTTTTGTACAATGTGACCCCAGCCTTTGCTTTCCCCCAGTTTTCCCTTCCCATCCCTGCCCACAAGTTCATTTTCCACTAAAGAACATGACTGTGTTTCTTTTTTTTTTTTTTTTTTTGGGTCCGGTCGTGGGGCCAGAACTCGGCCTGGGCGCTGTCCCTCAGCTCTTCAACTCAAGGCTAGCGCTCTACCACTTGAGCCACAGCGCCACTTCCGGCTTTTTTCTTTTTTCTTATGTGGTGCTGAGGAATCGAACCCAGGGCGCCTCAGGCATGCAAGGCAAGCGCTCTACCACTGAGCTACCTTCCCAGCCCATGACTGTGTTTCTTTTACCCTCTCTTTCTGTGCCACTTTTCCCCCTAAAAAGAAAAAAAAAAAAACAAATACAAAAGCAAACACCACCACCACCACCCCCCATAAAAACGTTTGTTATTCTTACGAGTAATTCATTCAGTCAAAACATATGAAGTGTCTTTGATACGGCGTCCTGGGCCGGCTTCTGGGAGCATAAAACTATAAATAAGCCTGAGGCTGGCTCTAGTTCAGCCCTTGTTCTAGCCAGGAAGATGGACAGTATACTGACAGGTGGGCATGGAGGCACAGAAAGCATGTGAGCTGGGTCTGTAACCACGGATCACCTCAGAAGCCTGTTCACTGGGCGGCCATTGGCTGTGTACTTAATTTCTTTGAACTTCAGCTTCCTTACTAATTCAAGTGAGGATGATCAATCTAGTTATTGCTTGGTAGAGAATATGCTATGTAACACATTCTTGAAACATACTTTTTTGCTTAAGTAATTTAGATGATTTATATCAGGAAATTATAAAGGGGGCTAGGAAGGTGGCTCAGTGGTAGAGTGCTTGCCTCACATGCATGAGGCCCTGGGTTCAATTCCTCAGCACCATATACACAGAAAAAGCCGGAAGTGGTGCTGTGTCTCAAGTGGTGGAGCACTAGCCTTGAGCTGAAGAGCTGAGGGACATCACCCAGGCCCAGAGTTCAAGCCCAGGACCGACAAAAAAAATAAACTAATAAAATAAAGGTTGTATCAGGACAAATCAAATAAAAGGTGTCTTTCCTTGAGTTAATAAGAAATAGCAAAAACAGCCAGGCTCTGGCTGAAATCTGAGGATCACAGTTCAAAGATAGCTGGGCAGGAAAGTCCATGAGACTCTTATCTCTGATAAAGCCTACCCCTCCCCACTCCCACCAAAAAATAAATAAATCCAGAAGTAAAGCTGTGGCTCAAGTGGTAAAGCTCTAGCCTTGAGCATAAAAGCTGAGGGACAGGATACAGGCCCCGAGTTCAAGTCCCAGAACTGGTACCAAAACAAAAACTAAAAATAAAAAACTAAACTCCAGGGATTGGGAAGGTGGCTCAGTGGTAGAGCGCTTGCCTCGCATGCATGAGGCCCTGAGTTCCATTAATCAGCACCACATAAGCAGAAAAAAGCCCGCAGTGGCGCTGTGGCTCAAGTGGTAGGGCGCTAGCCTTGAGCTGAAGAGCTGAGGGACAGCGCCCAGGCCCAGAGTTCAGGCCTCACAACTGACAAAACAAACAAACAAACAAAAAGCCAAAACAAACTAAACTCCATGTACATATTCTACCTTCTGAAACATTTACAATTTTTAGCATCTATTAATTGTATAAAGTAAGAGATTTCATTTTGACATTTCCACACATGCTTTTAATGTATTTAGGTCAGATTCATCCTCTGCTTCCCTCTCTTACGTCTCTTCTCGCCATATAACCTTCTGTATCCTTTTACTTTCATACCCTTTGTTCTCTACGTTGTACATACAAGAAGACACCAGACACTTGTAATCCCTGACTGATCTCCACCTCCATCCATGTTCCTGCAAAGGAGAGCACTCTTCTTGGCTGACTAGAACTCCATTGTGGGTGAAAAGAAGCCCCCATTGTGTAAACATCCACATGTTCTTTAGATTCTGAGTTTTCTCGAGTCATTCCTCGTCTTGTGGCTCTTTGTTACCAGCAGATTTTTCTCCTTTGTGATAAAAAATAATACATAAAGAACAAATGGTGGGGGAGGGAGGGGGAATCTAACGGCTTTTTGCCAGAACAGGACAAGATTTACCACACTTTCCTCAGAGTTAATTTGTAACTGCAGGTGAATTCTGATCCTTCTTGGATTCCAGAGTGTGTGGTTCTGTGGTTAAGTTTCTGCCTTTCTGTAGCTTCTGTCAGTGGACTGCCACCCGCGTGAAAGTAGCCACCCAAAGGAATGAGAGGTGATGGAGATAGATCTCAGACTCACTGAAGGAGAAAGCGTTGCTTTTACTTCCTTTCTGCCGTTCTTTGTTTTGTTCTACTTTGTTGGCATTCCCCCTTGACATCTATGCTCATGTTAAACGGATGGGGCACTTGGTGTCTGGCTCATGCTGCTATATGACTACTGATGACTTCTAAGGCAGACAGACAGGTCTGATTGACATCTTGATCTCAGACCCAAGATGCATGCTGTTTGCCCAGCACCTCCCCTGTGCTAAATGCGTCGCAAATATACAATAACTGTCCACTCCCTGGCCCCAAGAATTTACTTCCATTCAGAGTGGCATATTTCTTAATGGGAAATATATCATATTTGCCTTTAAAGTTTTTTTTTTTAAAAGCAAAAAAATCTGTTGCAAGTAGTCTATTTTCTGAGTGTGGTATGTATAACTTGGGATTTGAACTTGGGGACTCGTGTTCTTCTCAACTTTCTGTTCATGACTGACATTCTACTACTTGAGCCACGCCTCTACTTCCAACTTTTTGCTGGTTCATTTAAAATAAGAGTGTGTTGTCAGCCTGGGCTGGATTATAATCAAGATCCTCAGGGCTCAGCCTCCTGAGTTGTGAGGATTGTAGGAATGAGCCACCAAAGGCCCGGCTGTTTTCAACCCGTCAACGAGGTATTACTAGTGGTCCGAATCCTGACAACTTCGACGATGTGTTTGTGTGCTTTATTCTGATCCTTGTGTTATATTCAGGTGAAACACTGCCGAGCTCTGCAAGAACAGGCAAGAACCTACCTGGATCTTCTGTGCTCGCTGTGTGACTTGTCCAACCCCTCAGTGAAAGACGCCGCGAAGGACATTCAGCAGACAGAGCAGATGGTAAGGGAAAAAAGAGAGCAAAAGATAGAAAAAAGAAACAAACCAAAGTTAGAAATTCCACTGACTTGTCTGTTTTGTAGTGTTCTCTTCCTGAAATGATAGAAGTAAGGTTGAAAGAAAATAGCTCTTGCTTTCTTCCTGTTACATTCCAATGGCCATTATAATAAGTTCAAATTCACCCAGGTTGTCATAGAAACCGAATCATTGAGTCCCTTTCTAGTTCTATCATTCTCTCCCTCTTCCTCTTCTCTTTATAATTTCATTCTCTTTTTCTTTTCTTACATCTTCTGTTTTTGTTCTTTTCTCCTGTTCCATTGTTTTCTTAATTAATATTTAAAAATAAAGGCACCTCGACTCTGGCTTTATTTAGTATATCGAGGACTGTAAAGAGCATGTCATTTGTTAAGACTCATCTAATTTCCTGGCTACGGCTCTTCATGTTGAGAGGGATTCTGCAGTGTATGTGGTTGCTTTGGAAAGTGCTATGATGACTTATCAAAACCTGACCTCAAATAAAAAAACCTGACCTCAAATCTAGTGTGGTGGTACACTTCTGTAATCCTGGCACTTGGGAGGCTGAGACAAGAAGATCATGAATTTGAAGCCTGCCTTGTCTGCATAGTGACATCCTGTTGAAAAGGAAGGAAGGAAGGAAAGAAAGGAGGAAGGAAGGGAAGGAGGAAAGGGAAGGAAGGAAGGAAGGAAAGGAGGAAGGAAGGAAGGAAGGAAGGAAGGAAGGAAGGAAAGAAGGAAGGAAGGAAGGAAGGAAGGAAGGAAGGAAGGAAGGAAGGAAGGAAGGAAGGACAGATGGAAGCCCTGGATTCCTGTGCTTGTGTTTACTGCCACTGCTGCAGTTTTTGACACTTTAATACCACACACAAATAAGATGTTTTCATATTGATATTGAATATTCACAGAACAAATAAAAGGATCCAAAAGAATAGAGGAAATCAAGCATTGTGATACTACAGATTTTCCTCCTTTATTTGAGTAAAATTAACCTGTCCTTAAACCTTCTGAAAGATGAGAGAATCCATATAGTTTATAAATATGATTCATTGGAATAATTGTATACCTTCAAAATTAAGCAAAATACATCTCCAGGTATAGCCAAACCATGAGTAATTCTGTGCTTTATAAGCTGGAAAGACAAGTGGATCCTAAATAGCAATGCAACTTATTCTAGTGACCCCAACATCAATACATAAATCAGTCAGATATGCTTAGGGAAAGAAAGGCCCAGAGTGAAAACTTTTAGGGCAGCTTTTGTTCTAATGAATGGTTAAGTTTTCTTATTGCTTGACCGCATTGATTCAGATCACATGGTATAATTCTTAGACTCTTAAGATCACTAGAAACTCTAAATCTAAAGGAAAAATCTTTTCCTGAGGAAATAGGAAGTGCTTCCCGGATTTATCCGTGTGTACACAGGGGTCTGTCTGCCTATGACATGCTGAATGACATCTGATTCACGGAGCAGAAGTTCTGCTAGCTGCCCCTAACTTGCTCTTTGTCCTCTGTGCTTTCTCAAGATGGAGCAGAGATTGGCACAGGCGCAGAACTTAACTCAGGGCTGGGAGGAGATCAGACACTTGAAGGCCGAGCTGTGGATTTTCCTCCAGGATGCAGATCAGCAGCTGCAGAACATGAAGAGGAGGCCCTCAGAGCTGGAGCTGAACATCGCACAGAACATGCTTTCCCAGGTCAAGGTGCGGATTGCTTTGGCGGAGATGGTAGGAAAGATGAAAAGCACTCAGTGCTTTCACAGTGATTTGCCCGTCAACCCTTAGACATCAGCAGAGCTAGCTGCAGAAGGAGAGCGCCTGAGCAGCCCAGCTTTGGTGCCAGGGAAAGACAGGTCCTAAGGCAAACATTCATTGAGTCGGGTGTTGTGGCAAGGGGCGGGGTGGGGGTCTCAAGCACTCTGGAGGCTGAGGCAGGAATATCTATTGAGCCAAAGATAAAAGAAGAAAGGAAAGGAAAGGGAAAAAAGAGGGAGGGAGGGTGACAGAGGAAAGGAGGCGGAAAAAGAGGAGGAAAGAAGGAGGAAGATGGGGTGGAAAGTAGGGAGGGAAGGAGAGACATGAAAGGAGAAGAGGGAAAGGAAGAGGAGGGGAAGCGAAAGGAATGAAGGGGATGGAAAGGGTACAGGGGAATGGGAACAGAAGGAAAGGACAGATCATAGGAGGGGACAGAGGAAACATGTATCCTTGGGGTTCCCCAGGCCATGTTTATCAGAGGATAACAAGCCGTGTTGGTCCTATGCAAAGCGGCTAGAAGTTGGCTGCTAGATGAACACAGAAGACCACATTGTTAAAGGGCTAGGACACAAGCCTATGAGTTACTTATATACTTAGCTAATATGTAATTAACTAGAATGTAATAGAAATCTGGTTTACATCATATATAATTTAAGTGTAATTGAAAATTATTTTTGTAAGTACATTAATGAGATTGGATTCAATTTTCAACAAACTAAAGATTTTTTTCCTGTGGCAACCATGTATACTGTATATACTATGTATACTGTATATATGCGTGTATATATATATATATGTATATACACATATATATATATATATACGTATATATATGTACACATATATATACACGCATATATACGTATACATATATACATATACACACACATATATATATATACACATACACATATATATTCTATTAGAATACTGTTTGAAAATGCAGAAGAAGTACCAGATAACATGAACTTGATTGCTTTTACAAAAACATGAGCTCTTCAAAAATCTAGAAAGATCAAGCAAGAAAGTTACTTTTTATCATCCTTTATATCAGGGTAACTCTGAACATAGGAATTTATGGTCACAAAATGATGTGGTGAATTTTTGGTTTTCTCTTCAGTCTCTGCCTATTACGAAATGTAAAATGTTTAGAAGTCTTGTGTCTGTGTTTCACTGGGTGTGGTTGGGAAGAGTTCACAACATGTAAGCTATCCGATGCCTTCAGGATTTCGTGAAGCAGCTGCAGAGCAAGCAGGCGTGCGTGGGCACCATCGTAGAGAAGGTGAACAAGTTAACCAGGAAGCAGGAATCTCCTGAGCACAAGGAAATCAACCACCTGAGTGAGCAGTGGCAAGACCTGTGTCTGCAGGCTGACACCTTGTGCTCGCAACGCGAAGAGGATCTGCAGAGAACCAGAGACTACCATGACCGCAGGAACCTTGTGGAAGCCTTCTTAGAAAAATTTACTACAGAGTGGGACAACTTGGCCAGGTAGCAGAAAATCTCCAGTGGCTTATCATCATGCTAACCCAGGAAGTTCTTCCTTCCTATAAAACTTTAGAATGTCTTATTTTTAAACTCATTGTCTGTTATCAGTATTGGTCAAACATTACTATGAGGCAAATGGAAATAGACTCAGGGACTTCCTAGCTTAATATTAATTAGCAGCAGAAGAAAGAGTAATAACTGAAGAACAGCTGTGTTTTTCTATGTGATTCCAAAGACCACCTCTCTGTGACCTGCAGGGAGACTCTGGAAATATTCCTGCTGTTGTATTAGCCAGAGATTTCTGTTGAGTCTGTGAAACAATACCTGTTTGGTTCTATTCTAGAAATTAGCACACAATTCAAACCCTGGTGTTTGCATCCTATTTTCAGATTTTATAGTGGTTGAATTCTCCTGAGATATTTTTTCTTTGAAAAGTAAAGATTATTCCCTCTCGATGATACATTCACTTGAAACCTTCCTATGCTTTTGAGCAATAGAATTAAAGAAATCTGCAGTTCCACTGGGATGTATTAGCTTGTTGCGATGAAAACTGCCAACATTATCTAGATGTAGTTAAACCATGGAGAGGATTTTGTGTTTGTTTTGGTGTACTGTTTTCTGATTTGCTTACTTTTCTGTGATACTGATCACTTACTGCTCTTTGAATTTAATCCAATTGCTGCCAACCAAACAAAACAAAACATACTTCTGACTAACAATAGGCACCTTAAACCTAATGTGTTCAAAACAGAACTCCTCCTTCTGTTTCCCAACCCTGCTTCTCACATTTTAGAAGTGATCATTTGCATATGTAAAACAGATGGCCAAAATCTAACTTTTTCTATGAACTTGCTAACTGAAAAGGTAATGATTTTTTTTATATATCACATTTTTATTTTTAAAGATTTCCAATACTTTAGTGCACCATCGAACAGGAATATCTAAAAAAATTTAATGCTGAGTAGCATTAAGCCATCAACTTTACATTATAGCTTAGACCCCACAAGGCTTTGTTGTTTATTGGCTCTCATTCCCAGAAGAAAGCTCTAGGTCATGAATAACTTTTGGCCCTTGCTATTTGCAGCAATGCATAGATCAATGTTCTTGTTATTGTGCAGATTGCACGTCACTGAGCTAAAGGAAGAATCAGAGGAAGCTAAAAGTTTAAGTTCAGTGTACTTGGACCAGAGTAATAGCCAACAAAAAGGACAATGGGGAGAATTTAGGTGACTCGATTTGCTCCAGCTTCTAATATAGAAGTATATGAGAGTTATGCTGTATTCTAACTATAGCATCTGTATTGATAAGCCTTGAGTTGAGCTACTCACAGTGACCCAAAGCAAGGAAAATGGTGAGAAAATGGAACGAGCAACATTGCTATTCTCTCTCTTACTCTTTTTGCAGATCCGATGCAGAGAGTACAGCCGTCCATTTGGAAGCTTTACAAAAGCTGGCCTTGGCCTTACAGGAGAAAAAACATGCCATCGAAGACCTGAAAGATCAAAAGCAGAAACTGACAGAGCATCTGAACTTAGATGACAAAGAATTAGTCAAAGAACAGACCAGTCATTTCGAGCAGCGCTGGTTTCAGCTAGAGGACCTGGTCAAAAGGAAAATCCAGGCGTCCATCACCAACTTAGAGGAGTTAAATGTGGTGCAGTCCAGGTTTCAGGAGCTGATGGAGTGGGCTGAAGAGCAGCAGCCCAGCCTGGCCGAGGCCTTGAAGCAGAGCCCCCCTCCCGACATGGCTCAGAACCTCCTCGTGGATCACCTGGCCATCTGCAGTGAGCTGGAGGCCAAACAGATGCTCCTGAAAGCCCTCACGAAGGATGCTGACAGGGTGATGGCTGATCTGGGCCTCAGCGAGCGCAGGGTGATCCAGAAGGCGCTCTCCGACGCTCAGAGGCACGTGGACTGCCTCAGCGACTTGGTGGGCCAGCGAAGAAAGTACCTGAACAAAGCCTTGTCTGAGAAAACCCAGTTCCTCATGGCGGTGTTCCAAGCCACCAGCCAAATTCAGCAACACGAGCGGAAGATCATGTTCCGTGAACACATCGCCCTGCTCCCGGATGACGTGAGCAAGCAAGTTAAAACGTGTAAGAGCGCACAAGCCAGCCTCAAGACCTACCAAAGTGAAGTCACCGGACTCTGGGCTCAGGGCCGTGAATTAATGAAAGCACTCACAGAGCAGGAGAAGGGCGAGGTGTTGGGCAAACTTCAGGAACTGCAGAGTGTCTATGACTCTGTGTTGCAAAAATGCAACCATCGGTTGCAAGAGCTAGAGAAGAATTTAGTTTCTAGAAAGCATTTTAAGGAAGATTTCGATAAAGCGTGTCACTGGCTCAAACACGCAGATATCATGACATTTCCCGAAATCAACCTCATGAACGAGAGCACCGAGCTTCATACACAACTGGACAAATACCAGCACATTCTCGAACAGTCTCCGGAATATGAGAATCTCCTACTGACCCTGCAGAGAAATGGGCAGGCCATGTTACCATCCCTGAATGATGTTGATCACTCCTACCTCCGTGAAAAGCTAACTGCTTTGCCCCAACAATTTAACGTCATTGTGGCCTTGGCGAAAGACAAGTTTTATAAAGTCCAGGAAACAATTCTGGCTCGCAAAGAATACGCTTCCTTGATCGAGCTGACCACGCAGTCTCTGAGCGAGCTGGAAGATCAGTTTGGGAAGATGAGGAAGGTTCCTGCAGACCTGGTCGTCGAAGAGAGCGTGGCTCTTCAGGACAGCTGCAGAGTTCTTCTGGATGAGGTGGTGGGCCTGGGAGGAGCAGTGGATGAACTGAACCAGAAGAAAGAGAGTTTCCGCAACACAGGTCAGCCCTGGCAGCCAGATGACATGCTCCGCCTCGCCACCTCCTATCACAGATTGAAGCGGCAGGTGGAGCAAAGGGCCAGCTTGCTGGAAGACACTACAAGTACGTACGAAGAGCATACCAAGATGCGCCAGCAGCTGGCAAGACAGCTAGAGGCCGTGAAGACAGAGCAGTCCAAAGTGAATGAGGAGACGCTGCCTGCCGAAGAGAAGCTCAAAATCTATCATTCTCTCGCAGGAAGCCTGCAGGATTCCGCCATCCTGCTCAAACGACTGGCTGTGCATCTGGAAGATGTTTCACCCCATTTGGATCCCTCAGCGTACGAGAAAGCCAAGCAGCAGGTGCACACTTGGCAAGAGGAGCTAAAGCACATGACCTCTGGTCTTGGGGAGACCGTAGCGGAGTGTGAGAGCCGGATGGTGCAGAGCAGAGATTTCCAGACAGAGATGAGCCGCTCCCTGGACTGGCTGCGGAGGGTGAAGGCTGAGCTCAGCGGGCCGGTGTGCCTGGATCTCAGCCTCCGGGACATCCAGGAGGAGATCAGGAAGATCCAAATCCAGCAGGAAGAGGTCCAGTCCAGCCTGAGAATCATGAGCGCCCTGAGCCACAGGGAGCAGGAGAAGTTCACCAAAGCCAAGGAGCTGATTTCTGCGGACCTGGAGCACACGCTGGCGGAGCTCTCAGAGCTGGATGGGGACGTGCGGGAGACCTTGCGCACCCGGCAGGTGGGTAGCGATTGCGCCCCTTCTCTATTTTCATTCTGCTGATTCCTGAGTGTAGAGAGGAGAAGCCTGGTTTGGGCTGATGAGCATCATTTTTTAAGTATTTATTTCTTCTTGTAAAATTTATCTTGAAGTAGTTGTTCAAAGAGGCTTCAATTCAAGGTGTCCATTAAGGAGTACAATGCATCTTGATCAGTGTCACCCTTTCAATCATTCTGTGTGTGTGTGTGTGTGTGTGTGTGTGTCTGTAGCTGTGTCTGTCTGTACATGTGCCTTGCTAGCACTTGAATTCGAAGCCTGGGCTCTGTCCCTTCGCTTTGTTGCCCAAGGCTGGAATTCTACCACTTAAACCACAGCTCTACTTTCAGCTTTTTGGTAGTTAATTGTAGATAAGAGACCCACAGACTTTCCTACCTGGTCTGGCATCAAACTGAGATTCTCAGAACTCAGCCTCCTAAGTAGCTACAGTTACAGATGTAGGCCACTGGTGCCCGACTGATCATTGTTTTGTGATACCACACAGAAACCATCTTCAACAGATCGTCAGTAGACATTCTCATGTTTCCTGTACAAAGTATTCATTCATGTGTTGTCATATGTCTACTTTGCTTGTGAGTGTAACGTGACCTTAATAGTGTAATTCAGAATAGATTCAGAAACATCTCACAGAGGGAATGTTTTCTGAAGCTCTAAAAGTTATCTAGGCCTTTTTCTTTATTGTTCCCTAAGCACTGCGATCCACCAACTACTGGCATAGCCGTTACCTCACCGTGGGTATTATAAATGAACTAGAGATGACGGCACATCTATGGAAAGCTAGGGAGGCTGTGTAAAGGTTTGTGTGCAAGTATATGAGGAACTTGAGTTTAGGTGTCTGTGAGCGTCCTGGAATTAATCCCCCACCGAGACTGAGGAATGTCTGTCTTTGTGTATTGTGAAAACTGATTAGTGATGAGCTAACCATGTCCTTTTGAAACCCAGCGTTTGTAAGGTGTCTGCAGGATGAGTCTCTGTAGAGTGCAGGTGAACATTGGCCCCTCAGCCTTTTTCTTTTTGAGGGTTTCCCATTCATTCCCCCCTCTGTCGGGGGTACTTCTCCCCCTTTCTTTTGCTTCCCTACAGCACCGAGGAAGCCATAGTAGAATATTCATTAATGACTAGACTTGGAGATGACAATTGGGAATGGGACATGTGTAGGACTTCTCAAATCCCCTCCTGTCTGAGGCTTGCTGTGGACCTTGGCTGTATTCTGCAGAAGGACTACTTCCTTTGATCTCTGGGCCTTTTTTCTATACCTGCCCTCGCTCCTTCTGATGCTAGATTTTGACCAGTCATTTAGATCAATAACAACATTCCTCAGGACACTATGTATAGTAGCTGGAGTAATATAGTAGCTGGCTTGGAGTAATACCTGTGCTTTTTAAATCCCAGATTCATGATCTTGGGCAAAGTGCATCCTTTGTCTCAGTCAACAGTAATAACAGTAATAGCATTTCTACTTCTCAGTCCAAGGTCTGGCATGAGGTAGCTCCTGAGAGAATATAGCTATTTCTTTTTATTTTCAACAAGGACAAACCTTTAACTAGTAAAAGCGATATCTGAATGTTTGGGTGAAATAAACTTTACTATATAAAATTCTAGCCTCTTAAACTAAAGGCTGTTAAACTTGTATCCATTTGCTATAGAAATAAAAAGAAGCTACAGGGGAAGGTAAGATTTGATGTTTTCATTTTTGAAAAACATGTCATACAAGCTCACTTCTTTTGATTTGGTGATACGTTTTTTAAAATTTCCCGTGCTGGTACTGGGGCTGGGACTCAGAGCCTTGCATGTGCAGTTGGCTTTCCCATTCAAGGCTGGTGCTCTGCTCCTTGAGTCACAGCTCCACTTTACAACTTTTTTTTTTTAGCGGTTATTGGAGATAAGAGTCTCATAGACTTTCCTGGCTGGGCTGACTTTGAATTGTGATCCTCAGATCTCAGCCTGCTGATTAGCTAGGATTACAAGCTTGAGCCACAGTGCCTGGGCTGATAGAGTGATACATTTGAATTAAAAATCTTAAATCTGTTAGCTGTCTCTATTCCGTGATCTTGTTTGATTCATATTCATCTTGGCCTGAATGGGCATTTGTGGCCTCCACAGATTCTTGGCTCTGTCCCCTCATTCTTCATTCAGTTAATCCTCTGCTTTCTCCACCTCTTCCCTGCTCTTTGGCTGATACAGCAGAGCCTACCTGTGCACTGGCTGATATCTGTGGGAGTGATTTCTTTCCTACTCTGTTTGAAGGGGCCCAACCTCCAGATATACCCTTCCTAGTCTCTATTCAAGACTTGAGTGACCCTTTCCTTTCCAGAAATTACTATTTGATCGAATGGATTCTGTGCTAGAGAGGTGGTGCTCCTATACTTTTAGCCACCTTATTGTATTTTACTAAACTTTCAGCATGCCACACATTGCCACGTATTAATTTATTTTTATTTTTATTTTTGTCAGCCATGGGTCTTGAACTCTGGGCCTAGGCACTGAACATAGCCCTTCAGCTCAAGGCTAGCACTCTACCAGTTGAGCCACAGCCCCTATCTGGTTTTCTGGTGGTTTATTGGAGATAAGAGTCTCAGGGACTCTCCTGGCCAAGCTGGCTTTGCACTGTGATCCTCAGATCTCAGCCTCCTGAGTAGCTAGGATGACAGGTGTGAGCCACCAGGGACCAGCATTTTTTTCCTTTAGAGAAAGCTTCAGAAATTGTCAAGATACAAACATAAAATAGTCTCTATCTTTGTTTATTTATGATTCGCTTTCACGGCAATGATGAAATTATGATAAGGATAGCAGAAGAAAAAAAATAAGGGTTAAAAATTGCACATGACATGAATTCCACCAGTTGATCAGTTCATTTGTACACAGACAGGTGCCTCTGTAGGACTGGGGACTGGAAAGATAAAGCTGGTTCCTGCAGATATACTGGGAGTTGATCGTGTGTGCCATTCCTCTCTCTCAGGCCACTCTGACTGAAATATACAGCCAGTGTCAAAGGTATTACCAGGTCCATCAAGCAGCGAATGACTGGCTGGAGGATGCCCAAGAAATGCTGCAGCTGGCCGGCAGTGGTCTCGATGTGGAGAGCGCAGAGGAAAATCTCAAAAGCCACACGGAGTTTTTCAGTACGGAGGATGATTTCCACAGTAAACTGGAGGAACTCCAAGGCCTGGTAGCCAAACTAGACTCGCTCATCAAGTCCACAGGCAAAGAAGAACTAGCCCAAAAAATGGCTTCCCTGGAGGAGCGGAGCCAAAGAATCCTCCAGGACTCCCGGGCCCAGGCAGCCCTCTTACAGCGGTACGTACCGGGGTGTTGTGCTTTATATGTCAGCGAAAGGAATTTGCCTGTCAAAAGCAGTAATGTACAAAGGATCTATGTTATGCAGGAAATGCATTTTTCTCTCTTAATGATCACCAGATCTATTGATGACAGCTCTCTGTGACAAATCTGTCATTTCCTATCACATTGATTTCTATTGAAATCTCTCAAAGATGCACAGTCCAAGGTCAAGATTATCAGCAAGCAAGGGAAGAGGTTATTGACTTGATGAATGATGCAGAAAAGAAACTGTCTGAGTTTTCTTTGTTGAAGACATCTTCTAGACATGAAGCAGAAGAAAAACTGTCCGAACACAAGGTCAGTTTGGTCATCTGTTCCTTGAACATATCCTTTAATTTATCATTGTCCCAGGTCTTCATGACATGATGGAAGGTTCCACAAACAGATCATTAAATCTTCATTTCCACCAGGTTTCTTAAACTACTAGAAATAGATATGTACCCCCATGTCACAAAAGTTTTAAGTGAGTGAAATGATGCCACCTGTTTGGGTTCCCCTTGGACATGTAGAACTAAGACTAAAAGGAGACATTCAGAGTACTTCGCTTGTGAAAAGATAGGATATTTAAGAAATGTCAATAATTTTTCTGTTGATAAGTTAGCTGAGTTCAAAGAAAACTTTTTTTAAAAAATCAATGAGCCTTACTCACCAGGCACAGATTATCCTAAAATATTAACTTTCATTTACTTATGTATTTGCTGATGTGTGTGTGTGCATGCATGTGTGTGTGTGCCCGCACATGTGTGTGTGTGTGTGTGTGTGTGTGTGTGTGGGCATGTGCCAGTCCTGGGGCTTAAACTCAGGGCCTGGGCCTGGTTGCTGAGCTTCTTTTGCTCAAGGCTAGCCTGCTCTATCATTTGAACCACAACTCCACTTTGGCTAGTTGAGAAGTTTATTGGGTCTCACAGACTGTCCTGCCCAGGCTGGCTTCAAACTGCAATCCTCCGATCTCAGCCTCCTAAGTAGCTAGAATCATAAGTGTGAGCCACTGGCACTCTGCTATTTGCTGATTTTAACAAAAAAATAGGAAAAGTATGCCAGCCACCAAAGTCTCATGCATGTAATCTTAGCTACTCACAGACTTGTTGGTCTGAGAATCCAGGTGTGAGGCCATGCCAATTAACTGACTGGAGGTGGAGGTATGGATCAAGTGGTAGAACACCAGCCATGAGCAGGAAAAAGACTGAGCACTGGTGGCTCTCACCTGTAATTGAAGTTATATGCCTGTAATCTCAGGAGACTGAGATCTGAGGACAGAAGTTTGAAGCCAGCCTCAGTAAGACTCTTCTCTCCAATGAACTATTTTTAAAAAAATCCAGAAGTGGAGCTCTGTCTTAAGTGGTATAGCACTTAACAAAAAAGTTAAGAAACAGTACCAAGGACCAGAACCAACAAAGAAAAAGAAGAAAGATCTTCTCAAGTAGCAAACTTTGGTTTAAAATACACAAAGAAATAATATTTACCTCACCTCTTAACAGAAAACAAAACTCCATTCTAACTCAATTTAAAAATAAAGAGAAAGCTTGGAAATGGTAACCCCTTTGTACAACACCTTAAGCATAACAATGAAATTATATTTTTAAAAGATACCGTATGAGTTACTAGATGAAAATGAATTTATGTACGATCATGTCCATAAAACTGAAAACATCTTGACTATCACCTCTCTTCTCCACCCTCCCCTTAGGCTTTAGTGTCAGTAGTTGCCTCTTTCCATGAGAAAATTGTGGCTCTAGAGGAAAAAGCTTCAGAGCTGGAGAAAACTGGGAATGAAGCAAGCAAAGCCATGCTGAACAGGTCCATGACAACTGTCTGGCAGCGTTGGACACGACTTCGTGCGGTGGCCCAGGACCAGGAGAAGATTCTGGAAGACACAGTTGATGAGTGGCGAGGCTTGCACGACAAGGTAGCCTACAGGATTTGATACACAAGTTGGGTGTGCTTTCAGTTTTTTTCTCCTCACTGATTACAAGGTCTTTTGATAAACAGCATTTTGTTCCTTTTGGAAATTGGACTTGCCCAAGGTTTTTGTTTGTTTGCTTGTTTGTTTTTTTTTTTAACCTTTCTTCATCTCCTTTTCTTTCTTGTGCTAGTCCTGGGGCTTGAACGCAGGGTCTGGGATTGATGACCCTGAGCTTTTATGCTCAAGGCTAGAGCTCTACCATTGGAGCCACAGTTCCACTTCCAACCTTTGGCTGGTTAATTGGAGACAAGAATCTCCCAGACTTTCCTGTTTTAGAATCATAATCTTCAGATCTCAGACTTTGGAGTAGCTAGGGTTACAGGCCTGAGCCACTGTTGCCTGACTTTCATCTTTTTTTTTCAATGTCATATAAATGAAATTTTGAAGCAAAATACAATGTGCAATTTGATCCCAAGTCAGGGTCAAGTTACTTCAATTAGAAAACCAAACAATGACATTTTAAAAGATGGACAAGATATTCGGGACCCCATTTGCTTTCTTACAGTTTCTAGAAATAATACAAATTACCTTTTCTCTGTCAAGAAGCTCATTGAAAATGTATCACATTTCCAAAATCCTGAATTTAATCTCTTCTATACTTTAAATAGGGTCTAGTGTTTCAGCTATGAATTCTTTATGACTCCAAGGCATGTGGTCATGCTATCTTAAATATTAGAAAGTTTTTGGTTTGGTTTACAGAAATTACATGTTTCACATAGTCTCTGATAGTTCTGATAAGATTTTGAGATAAAAATTTATATCCAGAATGAAACCAGGTGTGATGGTTTGCTCCTATAATCCCAGCACTCCGGAGATGGAGGGGGTGCGGATTGTGACTTTGAGGCTTGCTTGAGCTACATGGCAAGATTTGATCTTAAAAAAAAAAAAACTAAACCAACAAGCTGGATGTTGATATCTTAAGTCTGTAATCCTAGCTACTCAGGAGGCTGAGATCTGAGGAGAGTGATTTGAAGCTGGCCTGGGCAGAAATATCTTTCAGATTCTTCTTCAATGAATCATCAGAAAGAAAGAAGTGGAGATATGGATCAAGTGGTAGAGCATCAGCCTTGAGCAAATAAATAAATAAATAAATAAGTGTTAAGCAAGCCTGTGAAACCCTGAGTTCAAACCCCAGCACTGGCACACAAAGATAAAACCCACACGCAAAGTTGGAACTTCCTTTCCAGTTTGTTTCCTGGGATGTAGAATGTACATTGACCATCTCCAGCGTGCTTCGGTACACAAGGGTCAGTCTGAAAGTGCTCTCTATTTTTCAGTTCATTTTTGAGCTTCATAGCATGTCTATTTCTGATTAGGTCCAAAAAGCCACTGAAATGATTCATCAGCTGCAGGAGAAGCTCCCAGGGGGCTCAGCGGAGAAGGCCTCCAAAGCAGAGCTCCTGGCCCTTCTGGAACAGCACGACACTTGTCTGCTGGAGCTGGAGCAGCAGCAGCTGGCTTTGGGCCCCCTGCAGCAGCAAGCACTGAGCATGCTCCAAGACGGAGCCAGTGTGGGCCCTGGAGAAGAGTCGTCTGTCCTGCAGGAAATCATCGCAGTGCAAGATGGGTGCCTCAGGTAGCTTTCCAGCTGCCTCCTTCTCTGTCTGGACACTTGACAGTGTGGGGGAGTGGGTCTGGAGGTCTTCATCATTCCCCCTTCAAAATGTGGGGATCACCACGCCCCCTCTTCCAGCATGACCCACATACATATCTGGTAGAATTTAGAAATACCCTGGTGAGGGAGCCAAACTCAGTGTCTACCGTTGTGGTGGGCAGTGGAGCAGAGGGGTGTGAATGACTTCAGGAGCCTTTCAGCATAGCACTCAAAATATGCTAAGACCTGCAAAGAAGAGGCAGGCATGGCCAGCTTCTGAGGCTGAAGACTGGTAGGCTTGAGCTGGGCATAGAGTGTGAATCCCACAGAAGAAAGCTTGGAAGGACTCATGTGATCTTCAGGGGACTCTGAGAAACGGGTAGAAGCTGGTATGATTCAGGAGAATTGGACGAACTTGAAACCTAAACCACTGAGAAGTCTTTAGATAAAGCTCGGGGACTCGTTGGTAGCTGTAAGCCACTGACTAGTAGTGAATTTAGGAGAAAGTTTATCTTGATGGTATATAACCCACCTGATTTACTTGTAGGGTCAAAGATAAAAGGGGTCATTAGATAATTTAGTTCCTGAATTAACTTATGCTACCTCATTTGAATCCTAAATTTGCCTCTTAGTTATTGATGAAGGCAGGGTATTTTGCCACCACTAAATGAAGCCTTTTTTTTAAAAATCAGAATTACAATAATTCGAATCCAGAGTTGAGGTTTGGACATTACTAGCATTGATAATGGTAAAATGTCTCTAGTTTGGTTGTTTTCTTTAAAGACTATCTTCTAACAATCCACAAAGATCCTAATTATACATATTTTAAATGCTACTGACAGTACCATGTGGGCAGATTTCCAAAGAGGAAGGATATAATCCATCACCTCCAGATGCTTTAGATAGAAATTAGTTGGAATTTAGTGGCACAGGAAAAAAAAAAATCAACTCTCAATTTTTCCAAGGATAAAGTTTTTACACCAGATGATGAATATTCTGTTGTTATACTTGAGCTGAATCTTAGTTTTACTGAACATTGACAGTTTAAGATCAATGTCTTTTCTAGATATGGTCTCTTTACAAGGTACTAGATTTCCTTCTCATGCATGTTTTTAGTAAGATGATGTCATGTGGGGTATTCCTTCCTCTTCAAACCCACTTCTGCTTTTCCCCTCTCCTTTTGAAGCATGCAGGAGAAAGTGAAGAACGATGGAAAACTAGTAAAGCAAGAGTTGCAAGAGAGAGAAGTGGTGGAGACTCAAATTAATTCTGTAAAATCCTGGGTTCAAGAAACAAAGGAATACTTAGAGAATCCAACAATAGAAGTAGATGCACAACTTGAAGAAATGCAGGTATGAAACTCTCCTTGTTCTCTATGGCCATGCAAAAGTAGGCCCTCTTAGCTGAACTCCCAGCTGCTCAGGAGGCTGAGATCTAAGGATCAAAAAGAATGGCAGAGGTCTGAGGAGTCAGGAAAGTTTATGAGATTCCCATCTCCAATTAACCAGCAAAAGCTGGAAATGGAACTCAAGTGGTAGAATCCCAGCCTTGAGTGTAAAAGCTAAGAGACAGTTCCTAGGCCCTGAGTTCAAGATATGATCACAGCACACATGCATGCACACATGTGTGAGCATACACTAACAGAGTACTTGCTCCTTTTTTTTTCAATTACACACTCTTGTTTATATTTAATGAAGTAGTAAATTATGTTTTGGGACATGCATCAAAGACATTTAGCATTAGTTCATGTTTTTTTTTTCTTTTATCTTGTGCAATGGGATATGTTTATATTCAGTTTCTTACTCTCGTCAGATATTTTGCTAATGCCACATTTAATCATATATTGAAGAACAAGAGCTAACATAAGTATAATGCTTCAGGCTACCAGAAATTTATTTTAACTTTGTCTTCAGAGCCTCCTGAGGGAAGCTACGAATCACCGCGAGAACATTGAGAAGATGGCTGAAGACCAGAAGAATAAGTACCTGGGTCGTCACACCATTCTGCCCTCGGAAATCTCCCTTCAGCTAGCTGAAGTAGCATTGGAACTGAAGATTCACGAGCAGGTAAACTTAGGACCAAAAAGAGCAGCTGTCTGTTCTTCCATACGGTTCATCTTCTTATATGAGAGCACTTGACTTCCACACACAACTTCTTAGAGTCAAATAACTAATCACTGTGAAACAATCAATTTTGAATTAGCAAGAAACACATAGATCATCATTGATATAGAGAATAATGCTATTCAAATATGATATTTATCTGCTTCCCTTTTTATTCTACTAACGTAATGGATTCAAAGGCATAAAAAGACATATTTCCTATATTCAGCTACTTATTGAGTACCCAGAGTGTGCTACACACTCTTTTGTTGTTTTAGTTAAGCAGTTCAGCAAAAGAGAAGGTAAATATGTGTGGTATCTGAATAAAATAGCAATCAAAAGTAAAACAAGCTGGGTGCCAATGGCTCACACCTGTAATCCTAGCTACTCGGGAGGCTGAGATCTGAGGATCATGGTTCAAAGCCAGCCCAGTCAGGAAAGTCCCCATGAGACTCTCTTTTTTTTTGGGTCCGGTCATGGGGCCTGAACTCTGGGCCTGGGCACTGTCCCTCAGCTCTTCAGCTCAAGGCTAGCGCTCTACCACTTGAGCCACAGTGCCACTTCTGGCTTTTTTCATTTTGCTTTATGTGGTGCTGAGGAATCGAACCCAGGGCCTCAGGTATGCAAGGCAAGCGCTCTACCACTGAGCCATCTTCCCAGCCCTCCATGAGACTCTTATCTCTAACAAACTACTCAAAATAAAAAGGAGGCCAGAAGTAGGGCTGTGGCTCAAGTGGTAGAGTGCTAGCCTTGAGCACAGAGGCTCAGGGACAGCAGCTAGGCCCTGAGTTCAAACCCTAGGACTAGGAACCTTCAGTCAAATTAACAAAGGAAAGAAGGAAACAACAAATTTAAAGTGGTTTCTAAAGAAGAGTGGCAGAGTCCTTTCTGTTGCTGAGACCAGAAAAAGACATCAATTATAAGGAAGACACACCTTCATGTAGTAAAAATAACTTTTCAAGCATCTTCATGAGTTTTTAGAACTGTCTTGGTAACTTAATATTAAAGTCATTAAACTCAGATCCCTTCTAAATGGGACAAAGAGAATATGTAATAGTAAAACTGATCTGCTGCGTGGAGTAGAATTCTAAAGGATTAAATAATCCAAGCTATGCTGGACTTTGGAATCTCCAATGTACCAGAAAAGGCAGAACATTGTAAAAAAAAAATCTCATCAAAACTCGATTTTACTGAATCAGTACTCTCATCTAAACGTAGGTTCTGCTTTCTGTTTTTTTTATGTGAGAGCTAGTGCTGGGCTTTGAACTCAGCCTTCACTCCCAGTTGGCTTTTCCACTTGTGGTTGGAATTCTGTTACTTGAACCACACACACTTCCACTTCTATTTCTTTACTGGTTAATTGGAGACAAGAGTCTCTTAGGTTTATCTGAGGTCTTCAAATCATAATATACTTAAATCTCAGTTCTCTGGGTAGCTGGGATTACAGGAGTGAGTCACTGTCTTAGTCAGATCTGTTGCTTGTCTTAGATGTTGAGAAATCTAATGGGACAGATGACTTGGTTAGTTTGGACTCTTAAAAACTTTAAATCTTAGTCTGGTTACATCTCAACTATAATAGTATTATTCAAATGCATTCCAGTCACTTTAGTACAACTTAATATAGGTCCCAAAGTACTTTCGTAGTGGTGGGTTTGGTATACTAAGGCTTTTCATATAATGTCTTTACCTTAGTCTTCTTGACCACCTCTTCCTAGCATTTTATCCTAGCAAATATATGAAAGTTTGCTATCAAACTACACCAACTCTATCAGAAATCTCTCAGTGCTGAGGATCAAACCCAGAACCTTGCACAGGCTATGCTAGAGCGCTATTACCCTTAGCCATCCCAATTTTGCTTCTTTCCACCTTCCTCCATATTGGATATGCTTTCAATTAAGAATGTAATTGGAAAGTTAAAAAAAAGTCACCCGGAGACACTTATTGAGAGGTGATTTGGAGAGCCAGAGATTATGGCTCAAGCAGTAAGAGAGCCTGCCTAGATGCTTAGGAAATGCAAGGTCCTGGGTTCAAACTTCAGTACAGAAAAAGGAAATCAATCCCTGTGCCTGCAATAATCAAGCGTTTACTATTTAGTGAAGTAAAAGGCTTATTTCTTATTTATTTCTTCTTTTCTACCCTCTATAGGAGTTTGTGTGCCCAGGGTCACAAGGTTAGTGCAGAGGAGCTAGGATGTGGCTGTGTACAGATACTCACTCCATGAATCATGGGCTATGTGTTGATTGGTGCTTTCTTACTAAAAACTACAGCAGCAGAAGGGATGTCGTAAAGCTAGTGGGAAGCAAGGCAGCCCAGAAAGCCAGGGGAACTTGTCACTAATCAACTTGCCAAAACACCATTCATGTCTGAGCATCTCCCTCCACCTGCAGTGGCTCTAGTCAGTGTCATCGGAGAATTTCAGTACCTATTATCCTATTTTACCCATGATTGGTTTTGCTGTTCTCATCAATTATTTAGATCCAAGACAAAGTAAAAGAAATTGAGCAGAGCAAGGCCATGAGCCAGGAATTCAGCAGGCAGATTCAGAAGGTAGCCAAAGACCTCACGACGATTCTGACAAAGCTGAAAACCAAAACTGATGACTTAGCTAAAGCGAAAGCTGATCAAAAGGTAAAGAGGAGGGGAAGGGACTTGGGGGGGGGGTGGCCAAATGAATTAACTGTTTTACTGAAGTTACATTTATTTGGGGATTCAAAAGGGAAACAATGTCACTGGCAAACTTCACGAATGCACCCTCAGAAAAGCAGGCATATTGCCAATGCAAGAGCAAAAATCTACTAGAATAATGTATCATTCTAACCAACTACCATTAGTGAGTCCAAAAGAGAAGAAAATGAAAAGGTGAAATGACTTTGGAGTACAAGTTGGTAAATTCCAAAGTAAATCTTCTTTTTGGTTTTGTTTTTTTGTTTTTTTGGGGTTTTTTGGTGTTTAAATCTGTCTTTGCATTCTGGTGAGAAGTGACTTTCACCCATCTGGGTGGGGCAGAAGAAAATGTGAGGCCTCTTTCTCACTCAGGAAGTAAGCACAGGAATCATAGGACATCCTGCAATGCCTCCCCAGCCCAAGAAACAAAAAGGGACGGGATCCTAGCAAAATGATCATTTTAAATGCGTGGCTTTTTACCAAGGTTATTGCAAGTAGAATCCTTCTGATCTTAGAAAATCTGTAGAAACTCGTTTTTCTATAGTCTAAAAGTCTTTTATTCTACCCATCGTGCAGGTGCTGGGAGAGGAATTAGATGGCTGCAATGCGAAGTTGATGGAATTAGATAGAGCGGTACAGAAGTTCTCAGAGCAGCATGGCCAACTAGGCAAGCCACTGGCCAAGAAGATAGGAAAACTGACTGAACTTCACCAGCAAACCATTAGGCAGGTGGAGAATCGTCTTGCCAAGCTCAGTCAGGTACGTGTGCCAGACTCGCCATCAAAGTGCCCTGAGGAATAAACTTTTAATCCTCTAATAACAAAAGTCGCTTAAATGATGTTTATTTCCTGCCTGCTTCTGTTCCTAAGATTTATAGGTCAGCCTCTATGTGTTTCCTTTCAAACCCTGTCACTAGATTTTGAGGGCGAATATTTTGTAAACTAGAGAAGCATTTTGTAAAACAAAAAAATACTAACAATTCTTATTAAATCACATGAAAATTTCAAGCATTCGAATGTAGGCTATATTTATTGGTTTGCATTTTTTCAGTAGGTTCAGGTAGCACATCATTTTTGTTTGTATTAATTTTTTAGTAGTACTGAGGTTTGAGGTTACTAAGCGAGTGCTATAGCCCCCCCCCCCCATTATGATTCTTTCTTATAAACTGGACTTTTGCACCTCAGTGAAGTGTTTTTCTAGAATGAGGGTCAAGTTAAAACTAGGGCTAGTTAACAAAGAAGTGAGAGTCTTGAACCGTGGTGGAAGGTGGAAGGACAGGAGGGTGCTCAGTAGAGGAGTAAGATTAGAGCAGGGGGCTTTACAGATAACAAATTTTATTTGAATCTAAGTGACTTTGTTTTCCTCAGGCGGCATCACATCTAGAAGAGTACAATGAAATGCTTGGATTCATTTTGAAGTGGATTGACAAAGCGAAAGTCTTGGTTCATGGGAAGATAGTATGGAATTCCTCCAGCCAGCTTCGGGAACAGTACATTTTGCATCAGGTAACTGTAAATAAAAGCACTTTCAAAGAGTAATGAAGAGGAGCTTGATTTAACTGGCCAGACTGACACAACATTCAGAGGGCTGTGATATAACACTAAAGGGGAACCAGATTAAAAAGAATAGCCAGTGTTTTGCTTGAACAGAAGGTAGCCACCCATGCGATTTCATGAGATTGTCTATAAATAAATATCCGCCACTTCCCCCAGACCTCCCTTCCCTTAAGACTTAAAATGCTTGGCCATACAGGACTCGTTTTGGCAGCTTGGTGGAGAGGGAAATTCTTGAGGGAAATTCTTCCTCT
Source organism: Dipodomys spectabilis (assembly GCF_019054845.1). Classification (NCBI taxonomy): domain Eukaryota; kingdom Metazoa; phylum Chordata; class Mammalia; order Rodentia; family Heteromyidae; genus Dipodomys; species Dipodomys spectabilis. The sequence goes on along the minus strand of NW_024870678.1, from coordinate 33,567,374 downwards.
CAAAGAGATCTAGTAAAGCATAGAAAGATGACAGGCTCTATACTTAGACCCAGGAAGAAAGGAAGCTCAGCTAGATTGGACTGTGCGATTAAGAGTAAAATACGTTTCCTGTCTTAATTCTATGTTGTTATCTGTGAGGTGGGGATAAATACGATTCATCTGTTAGACCTAAGAAGATGGAATTGTTCCACGAATGTGCAGATCCTATACCTGGCCCCTAGCTACCTACCTGTCTAGCATATTTAGGTCCCCTGTAGGAGTCTGCCACCTTCTCCTCTCAGTCTTCCTGCCAGACCCACTCTCGTGGCCTTCCTCAGGAGGTGGGGGGTTGGGAAGGAACAGCTAGGAGCCAACGATGAGTCTACATCACATGATGGCTGAATTACTTCATTTCCTCTGAAGTCTTGTGCCAAAAGTATTTTTTTTTTACTTTTGGCCCTGTTACCCAGGAAATTATTTCATCCTTTTGTAAGTTGGACTTGATTTAGTTGGCTAGATGCAGATATATATAATAAGCTAGTTGTCTTGTAATAAAATACAGACCAACTTTTATTTTTATATGTGTATCCTCATGTATATGAGATTTTTTCTCTCACCCATAACTTGTATATACTTGTTCCTTTAAATGAACCCCTCTTCCTTTTCAATTGAGTTCTACATAAAAGCCTCATGCTTTTACAATCAACTCGTAAGCACTCCACCTCATTAGAAATCCTAACATGCAAATTGAAGTAAAAAAAAAGAGAGAGAATTTTCATTGTCAAGTTAATAGTATTTGGGATTTTTTTAAGCCTTACTTAACTAATTAATAGCTTTCAGCTTAGCACTAGTATCTTATGATTGTACTCCTAGTTACTCAAGAGGCTGAATTCTGAGGATTTTGGCTTCAAACTAGCCCAGACAGAGAAGTCTATGATACTAATGTCGAATTAACCAGCAATAGGCTGGAAGTGGAACTGTGTCTCAAATGGTAGAGCATCAGCCTTGAATGAAAAAGCCAAGGGACGGTGCCCAGGCCCTGAGTTCAAGCCTCAGTACCAGCACAAGAAGGAAGGAAGGAAGGGGGAGAAGAAACGAAGAGGAGAAAGAAAGAGAATCAAGAATTTTCAAAATCTGCTTATAATCTGATTTTAAAAAAGTTTTAAAGAATAATTATTAAAGTAGATAGTGATCATCAAAGATGTCACTGCTCTGGCCTATTAATTACACTTGCTGGATTCATTATTATGGCTATCATCCCAGTTGTCAAAAATTATTTTATGTGCTATTAGAAACTGTAGTAAAGCTTTAAAGAAACACTTAAAAATTTAACTCTCAAATAACATTTCCGGGTAAACATTTGCCTGAAACAATATCATGCAGTCCTTAAAAGTACTATGGATCTTCTTCTTCTTCTTCTTCTTCTTCTTCTTCTTCTTCTTCTTCTTCTTCTTCTTCTTCTTCTTCTTCTTCCTCTTCCTCTTCCTCTTCCTCTTCCTCTTCCTCTTCCTCTTCCTCTTCCTCTTCTTCTTCTTCTTCTTCTTCTTCTTCTTCCTCTTCTTCTTCCTCTTCTTCCTCTTCTTCTTCCTCCTCCTCCTCCTCCTCCTCCTCCTCCTCCTCCTCCTCCTTCTTTCTTCCTTCTTCTTCTTCCTTCTTCTTCTTCTTTCTTCTTCTTCTTCTTCTTTCCTCCTCCTCCTCCTCCCCCTCCTCCCCCTCCTCCTCCTCCCCCTTCCCCTCCCCCTCCCCCTCCTCCTGTCCTTGTTCATTGTTGTGCTATGAGAGAACTTTTCCAATCTAGGAGTTTTGATAGGCATTAGGAATACAACAAATAAAAGACTCCTTTTCCCTACCCCATGGAGCAGATCAGTTAGAGAAGAGATCATTTCTTCTCTTCTCTTTTTTGTTACTTAATTTCAGTACTGGTACTGGGGGGCTTGGGCTCAGAGCCTTGTGGTCTCCCTTGGCTTTTTTTGCCCAAGGCTGTTGCTTACTACTTGAGCCATGCTAGGGAAGAACCATTGCAATACAGTTTGGTAAGTACAGGGAGAAAGCCCTTGGGTTGTTAAATAAAGCAACAGCAGGAGACCGTCCCCCAACTCCCTTCTTTCCTTGTCTTCACATTGCAGTTGACTTTTACCTCTTTGTCTTACTTGTCACAAGTCCTCAATGATTTTTGTTTCTTTGTATTGCTCTTGTCTTGTTTTAGCTTTTTTGAGTGATAGACATCTAGATCTTAAATAGAACAGAAGAGCTGACAAGTAGGGTGGGAAGGGCACCTGTGTACTGGTTCCAGCCACTGCTCCTGAGCTTTATTTTTGCTCCATGCTAGCACTCTACCCCTACTTGAGCTACAGCTCCATTTCTGGAGATAAAAGTCTCACGGACTGGACTTTGTCCTGGGATGGCTTTGAAACCTTGATCCTCAGGCCTCAGCCTCCTGAGTAGCTAAGGATTATAGGCATGAGTCACCAGTACCTTTACTCAGTCAACTCCTTCTTTAGTTCCAACGTGGGAAGAGGCAGACCTAGAGATGTGGTCAGTGTGGCTGGAATTCTCCTAACCTGACTCTCGCCAAGATGCAGCCTAAGGTGGCAGAGCAGGAGCTTTTGTCCCGCACAGCCTGGCGTGGCCTGTGAAGGTTCTTGGGCTTTGCTTTTCTGTTAAATGGGGCTGGCATAGCTGTGCAGGTCCAGCAGGTAGCAAGCACACAAGAGGAACCTGTGAGATGCACAGGGCATTCCCTCTCAGTTCTCTTAGCAACCTTCCCAGCCTGCTGGGCTTCAGCTATGCGGTGCTTGCTGGCTGTAACCGTGCCTGCCTGCCAGTTTCATGCATAGTGAAAATTTACTCTAGACCCTGCTAGAAGAATCTGAAGAAATCGACGGCAATCTGGAAGCAATGGCTGAAAAATTACAGTGCCTCGCTAGCATGTACCACACTGAGAAAATGTCTCAGCAAGTGGCAGACCTGGGCCGGGAGACTGAGGAGTTACAGCAAATCATCAAAATCCGACTACAGAATCTCCAAGATGCAGCCAAGGTACATGTAACAATGAAAAAAGGTGATGCCACACCCCCGATCCTTTTCGCTTTCTTTACTCTTAGCATACGATCTGGCATTTATATCCAAGCGGACTGCTATCCTCCTGTTTAAAACTCCTTTAGAGCTCGGATGACAAGTACACATCGCCCGAAGCAGCATTTGATTGATTGAGATGTGGCAGGGTGCAGTGAGGTCCTCAAAGATTTTTGCCACCCACCCTGTCTGACTAAGATGCTAGCCTTCATTTATGACTTTGAACTTCAGTGTGACTTTGAACTTCAGTGTTGATGTTCACCTAACTTTTACTCTCCAGGATATGAAAAAATTTGAGGCTGAGTTAAGAAACTTACAGGCCGCTTTGGAACAGGCCCAAGCAATGCTGACCTCTCCAGAAGTTGGTCGCTTTACTCTCAAGGAGCAACTGTCCCATCGACAGGTGAGCAAAATTACCTTAGGGTGGATGGAGGTGGGCCTACATTTGAAACACAGGATGTGAAGGGTACGCTTTCTACCTTGCATTAGCATCTTAGCACTGCATTAGTGAAAAAGATCTATTCGTCACGAAATAGCACTAACTTGTAGCTATAGTCCAGTAACTGTCTTTTTTGTGGGTGCATGCTGGTACTGAGGCATGAGCTCAGGGTCTGGGCAATATCTCTTAGTAATTTTATTCAAGGCAGGTGTTCTGTCACTTGAGCCATAGCTCCACTTCCAGCTGTGTTGTGTGTGCTTAATTGGAAATAAGAAGAGTCTTGCTGACTTTCCTGCCTCACGTGGCTTCAAATCACGACCCTCAGATATTAGCCTTTGGAGTAGCTAGGATTGCAGGCGGGAGCCACTGGTTTTGTACCTTTTATCTTCTGCACAAACCGATGTCCCTAGTCAAGTTTTGAGTGATGTCCCTGTCCTTGCAGCACTTGCTGTCGGAGATGGAGTCACTCAAGCCGAGGGTACAAGCTGTGCAGCTCTGCCAGAGCGCACTCCGGATCCCAGAGGACGTGGTCGCCACCTTGCCGCTGTGCCACGCTGCCCTGCGGCTGCAGGAGGAAGCCAGCCGGCTGCAGCACTCGGCCATCCAGCAATGTAACATCATGCAGGCAGGTGCAGCTCTGCCGGGGCTGGCCCCGGGGCTCTGCCAGCCGGCCACGGCCAATGAGCCACCGGCTGCTTTTCTTAGCTTTGTGTGGGCTCAGCCATCAAAACACATCCCCAGTGCTAAATCAGACCGATGGCTTACATAAAATGAGATTCAAATGCTAGCGTTTGGATCAGCCACAAAAACCCGGGAACACGCTATTAAAAATATCCTTCAGTGAAAACTATCTTTTGTTGATTTATATATATATATAGAGAGAGAGAGAGATATACACACACACACACACACACACACACACACACATACACATAAAGGATGACTTGTAGAGCAAACCATCTATGCTGCTATTTATTTTCTGTCTTTGATTCATCTGCTGGTCATTTAGAACCTGGTGACAGAGGATGGTATCAGGTATTTTCTCTTTTTCAGCTTCTTGATTCATTAAATATATTTTCTTATACCAGAAAATGTACTATTGAATACCTTTGCCCCCAAGAAAAACTCTTTGTCTCGTCACCTAATAAAAGAAAAAAAATACAAATCACTGGCCTCAAATGATGGAATTTAATGCAGATCATCTTCAATTAGTATCTGCATTTTTATCAAAAATATCAGCCCTCTAAAAGCATTATTATTTACTTGTTTATTTGGGGATGGGTTTTTACTGGCAGACAGGCTGCCTTGAACTTGATACATAGCCCAGGCTGCTCACAAACTTACTATCCTCCAGCTCCACTTCCTGAAAGCTGGGATTACAGGCACATGTCACTACACCTGTCACTAGTGATTCATTTCTTTCAACTATCTTTGCTTCTTACATTACCAGGTAAATTGTTCAACATTAACTTCCTGAAGCTAGAAATCTTGCATGTTCATATTTTTATCTTGTACTTCAGCGCTCATCCACGGGTTTATTTGTTCAGTATTTCTTCAATGGAGAAAAAAAAAGCAAGAGTCTTATGTACAATTCGGCCTCCTGACAGCTGCCTATCATTTAGTATGGGTAGGCAGAAAAGCATCCTAACCATGCACCTATTTTGATTCCATCAGTAATTCTTTATAATGTTTGTGTGTGCACTTGTTCTGGGGCTTGAACTCAGGGGCCTGAGCCCTGTCCTTGAACTTTTGTGCTTGAGACTGGTGCTCTACCACTTGGTCCATAGCTCCATTTCTGGTTTTGGGGTAGTTAATTGGAGATAGGAGTCTCACAAGCTTTACTGTCCAGGCTGGCAGTAAAGATCTCAGATTCCAATCTGCTGAGTAGCTAGGAATTACAGGCATAAGTCATTAGGGTCTGACTATAATATTTTAAAGAAAAAATTTTGGCATTGCTTAAGTTGAGAACTTGAGCCATCCAAGGTTCTACCCATTTCTGGTTGCCTGGACCCAGGGGAACTGTCTGTACAATCACCTGGTTAGTGATTTAAGGTGAAATGATGGTTTTCTTTTCCCTTCCAAAGGAGGCTGTGGTGCAATATGAACAATATGAGCAAGAGATGAAGCATCTGCAGCAGCTGATAGAAGGAGCTCACCGGGAGATCCAGGACACGCCTGTGGCCACCAGTAACATCCAGGAGCTGCAAGCTCAGATTTCCCAGCATGAGGTAAGAGGCTGGAGGCAGGGCACCAAGGAAAGGAAGAGGCAGGCTTGACTGGTGACTGCAAGAGAGAGGCTAGCCCTGCCCTGCCCTGCGTGTAAGAAGTGGATTCCTGGGCAGAGTTTACCTGCCTTTGCATTTCAAGTGTAATTTATAATCAAGCTGACCTATAATGCCAGAGCTTAGGAGGCTGAGACAAACAGAAAAAGAAAACAGGAAGGAAGGAAGGAGAGACTAAGGGGAGGGAGGAAGGAGGGAGGGAGGGAGGAAGGAAGGAAGGAAGGAAAGAAGGAAGGAAGGAAGGAAAGAAGGAAGGAAGGAAGGAAGGAAGGAGAAAGAAAGGAAAGAAAGTTAAAATACACATTTTTTTTCTGAGAATGAGTAACTCATTAACACGCTAACACTTCATTTTATTTCAGTGGATTTGTCACAGCATAAATAATCAGCCCACAAAAATCATACAGCAGGCTTAACCTGAGTTAACTTTGAAATTCAGATTTTCATCATCCATTATATCAAAGTCATTGGAAGTGGTAACAGCTGCTTTTTGTTTTTGTTTTTGTTTTTTGGGTGGTGCTGGGGTTTGAACTCAGGGACTTGGACTGGCAAGGCAAGTGCTCTTCTACTTGAGCTACATCCACAGCCCTTTTTCCTTAGTTATTTTTCTCATAGGGTCTCCTCCTTTTGGCCTGGGACTGGCCTTGGACTTCTGGGATTACAGGTACACCACGAGGCCTAGCCCTGCAGTTACATTTGAGTTACAGAGGAGGGTTAAATATAATGTAGATTTCAAGACAGGAAAGGGCACTCAGTGTGATTATGTGTGTACTTCTGCAAGGCTAGACAGCAGTAGCTGGAACCAGTCCTAGGTCACTGGTGGGAACAGGCAAAGTCTGATTCTGTCAACTCCACAAGGGATGACCTCATTTACTCTTAGAGGGCAAGGCACTAAGCCATTGCAAGAAAACTCAGTTTCCTGGGATTCAAGGAGCTCAGTGAGCTGGCTGCTGGCCTCTGTTTGCATCCATGTGAACCAATGATAACCAATATCATTCAGAGTGCCCATGTCCTAGCCATCGGAGTCCATATATCTGTTCAGTGCAAAAAACCCACAACTATTTAGTAATTGAGAATCTACAGCTGTAGCAGTAAAGAAGTAATGGCTCTTTTTTTTTTTCTAATCCTGGGGCTTGAACTCTGGGCCTAGGCACTGTCCCTGAACTTCTTTTACTCAAGGCTAGCACTCTATCACTTGAGCCACAGTGCCACTTCCAGCTTTTCTGAGTAGTTTATTGGACATAAGAGTCTCATGGAGTTTCCTGCTCAGGCTGGCTTTGAACCTCGATCCTCAGATCTTAGCTTCCAGAGTAGCTAGGATTATAGGCGTGAGCCATTAGTGCCCAGTGTAATGGCTCCTTTTTAAAACTATAGTTTAAAACTATAGTTTAAAAAATTCCTGTTCTGCTCTGCATTGGAATGAGGAAGTTGAGGCTGTGGCTGAGTTCATCTGGACTGATTATCCTTCCTCTCAGTTTTGGTTGGGAGATGGGAGAAAAAAGAACACTTAACAGCATGGTAAAAACGTGTGTGTGTTACATCCATATACATGAATGAACATGCAAGGACATATAATATCATTTGAACACACAGATACTTAACATCTTTGGGACAGGATGTGTTCTGTACACAATGACATAAATGACAGCTTTCCCCATCAAAGGAGCCAAATAAAAGGGATAGAAAAGAATAAGTGGTTTGAATAAAGGTATATAAATATGTAATCTTTATAATGTATATTCAATCAAGAAAGTATAACTAATATTTAAGATTACCATTCTCCTAAAATAGATCTTAATGACCTATGATCTTAATGAGAGCTATCTTCCCTCCATAATGAGTTTCCAATAACCTCTTCACAAAAAGTCTTTAAACTTCTATCTACTATTCTGTCACAGTATTTTTCAAAAGCAAAGGCAGTTAAAAGCCATTAAATTGGAATAACACTTTAAGGTTTGGCGGCTCAGAAATACTTGAACTGTGCTAAGAGTGTGGGAGAGAAAATTTGATGGGATGTACAACATTTTATTTGGGGAACAATTTCATATATAATATCTAGCTTATCAGGAGGATTAAAAACAACAACAACTAGGCGGGCATTTCATTTTGTGACCCATCCAGAATAAATGACGGCCAGCTCTTGGGTGGACTCAGTGTAAGAGCTGAGCACTGCTTTTTTTTTTTAAGTTTTAGTTATCACATGACCTCATTTCCATGGCATGAACCATCTGGTACATTTCAAACGCCTTTTAAGACCTTGCAAAGCAGGTTGCCTGTTCTGGATTGTTAGAGATTCACGCTTGCAAAGAAAGCATCTCCCTGGGATTAGAAGTTCTTTCTGAAGCGCCTTGTCTTCCCTCAGTGCCCCTGGGGGGTGGGGCTGGCTGCGGGCCTCTGTCTGTCTGTGGTCTGGCTCAGGGCTGAGTGGAGATGCAGGCTGGCTGGCTGTGGCCGCCGCTGCTGCTGCTGCACATCCTGCCTTGCAAGCGCTGCCATCTCATTGGCCGGCGCTGCAGGAAGATGAATGCTGTGACAAGCTTCCTATCTCGGCTGCTCTAACACCGCGCCTGGCAAATGTTTCCTCAGGAGCTGGCACACAAAATCAAGGGCTACCAGGAGCAGATCGCCTCGTTGAATTCCAAGTGCAAGATGCTGACCATGAAAGCCAAGCACGCCACCATGCTCCTGACGGTGACGGAGGTGGAGGGACTGGCAGAAGGGACGGAGGACCTGGACGGGGAGCTCCTCCCCACGCCCTCAGCCTACCCCTCTGTGGTCATGGTAAGGCTCAGGTTGGACCCCGCTGGGGGCCGGCTTTGCTCTCTAGACTGGACCCTCCCTGGTGGGCCTGGATCCCTTCTGAGGCTTCATTTAGGTTTGCATTAAAGAGCTGTTTGCTTCATTCTCTTGGAGTACATTAGGACCAAAGGCATAAACAGTACCAGTTGAAATGAAATGAAATGATTGGCTTGAGGTTCTGGGTTTCCCCATCCAAAATCTGTTCTTTCATTTGATTCTAATTTAGCCATAATACTGAAAGACTCTGTGCTTTGTGTGTTAAAAAAAAAAAGTCCTTTGCACGGGTGGTCTGGTCTTCTGGGGGATGGGAAAATTACAATACATATATTTAGTTACATTTTCCAGGGGGAACTAGCTGATGCGGTAGGTTGCTCGTACTCTGTTTGTGTGCTTGTTGAATGAAATTTAGAAGAGAAACTATGATGAGGAAACAAAACCATAGCAATAGAGAATTCAAAGTTTAGCCACGGGTTTCAAGAAATCAACTGCGTGGATTTCTGTTCCACGGTGTTTATTCCTTCCATGGAGACGGCACTGAGTGTTCAGTTACTTCCTGCCTAACCTTCACTATTTTCTTTTCCTCGAGTTGTGCCTGAAGCAGTATAAAGCCACACAGAGGTGTGCCTCTGGAGAAATAGACTGCTTTGTTTATGTACCTTTTTCTTTTTTTCTTTCTTGCTGGGTTCTGGGGATTGACTTTAGGACACTCTACTACTTCAGCCCAAGGTGTTGTTTTTGATGCATTTATTTCCCTAAGATATTTGGAACTTGAGATGCCAAAGAGAGCATTGTAATTCATAGCTTCGTTTTCCCCTTACTCAGATGATTCGTGTTTTGGGGTGGGGGCAAGGGAGTTATTTATAAAGACACAGCACTAAAAAAAAATAGATGAAATAGAAAATAAGTTTTTGATCAACAGCAAAACTCGGATATCATGCACACCCCCATCTGTGTTTGTTTTGCGAATGATTCCCTAAGAGTAGGCACTTGAACACAAACTTTTACGTGTGAACACAGACTTTCGTATGTAAATGAGCGTCTCAGTCACCGGCACCCATGTTACATAATGATCTGTTTTGGCCTTCATCTGGCCAGGATTTTTGCTCCCCTGGCTAACTGATTTCCCTGTCCTTCTGGCCGCGTTTCCTGTATCAGATGACGGCAGGTCGCTGTCACACACTGCTGTCCCCTGTCACGGAAGAGTCCGGGGAGGAGGGAACCAACAGCGAGATGTCCTCCCCGCCGGCCTGCCGCTCCCCCTCACCGGTGGCTCACACGGAGGCCGCTGTCACCCAGGTACCTCTCCTTTACCTTCCTCGCTCCTTGAGCTCCAGGCAGACGCACAACTCCATTCTCTTTCCTCCTGGGGCTGTGGGTGTGAATCTTCCTCATTGCATTTGGTTTCAGGGCCACCAGATGCTCCGATTGCACAAATGTGACTGCTGGGTGAGACCTCTGGCCCAGGATGTCATCTCCTTTCCTGTGCTACTGACAGGGAGATAAGCAAACAATTAGGTCCGGAAATTATAGCCCCAGAAGGCTTCTTTGAAAAGAGACCTTGGGGCCTCCATTCCTCCACTCAGGTCAAATAGGGTCCTGCATCCTTAGAGAATATGTCTGCCACACTGTTAGAAAATAACATAATTCCAGGTGAGCTTCACATTCATGGAACACAGGATTCTGATCTTTACCACACGGATTTTGTGTGTTAAAAAATTCGTGTTCATTATGCTATGCCTTTATTTCCTTTTCTTTCTGTTTTTATTTGTCAGTTGTGGGGCTTGAACTCAGGGCCGGGGTGTTATCCCTGAGCCTCTTTGTGCTCAAGGCTGGCACTCTACCACTTGAGCCACAGTTCCACTTTGAGTTTTTGAGTAGTTAATTGGAGATAAGAGTCTTGTGGGGACTTTTCTGCCCAGGCTGGCTTGAAACCGTAATCTTCAGATCTCAGTCTCCTGAGTAGCTAGTGGTACAGGTATGAGCCACTGGTGCCTGGCTGCTTTTATTTCTTATAACATGAAAATAATATGGGAATAATTATGAGAATAATTATGGGCTACCTTCTAGCATACAAGGCAGTAAATATATTCTAAATTCTACTGCCAAACTTTTTATGAGAAATACTGGATACAAATTTTTTAAAAGATGTCTTTATGATAACCCAAAGTTGTAAGGCATATTAAACAGTGTTGTTTATTGCTAAGCCAAAGCAACTTTCAAAAGTTTTAATAATGGAACTATGAAATTCCTATGAAATTTAAAAGAGTTGAGCTATATTGTCACAGAAAAACTGCTAACCCACGCACATATTTTATAATCTCTTCTATAAGTCAGTCTTTTTATTTGGAGCTGAAACATTCAAATTAGGGCATCTGTACTAAGCAGAACATTGGTCCCAGTCAAAAGGGAATGCACAATTGTTCAAGGCTTTAGGTAATGAAACTCTCTTGGTAGAAATCAATATGGCTGTGGGACATTATCAGTTCATTCCTTCATCCAGTGTGTTCTGAGCACCTGCTAGATACATCCCCTTGAGTTGGGCACTGGAAATGAACCTAGATAAAGGTGACAATAACCTCACCCCAAAGACCTTAAATTCCAGAGAAAAACTAACAGAATAAATTATAACAAAAGTGTTCAGATAAGCTAGGAACAGGTAGGTAGCTCAGACCTGTAGTCCTAGCTGTTCAGAGGTTGAGATCTGAAAACTGTGATTCGGAGACAGTCCAGACCAACAAATCTGACAGTTAACTAGCAAAAAGCCAGAGGTAGAGGTGAAGGCCTAGAGTGACCGCCATAAATGACAGAGCCACACAAGAGCTCAAGGACCTGAGTTGAAGGCCCCATACAGACAGAGAGACAGACAGACATACAGACAGACAGACAGACATACACACACACACACACACACACACACACACAAGACCAGATAAAATCTAAAAGCATAACAAAAAGGTGAAGTTCAGGGTGTCCTGGGAGATATTGGCAACTATATTCTAAACCTGATTTAAAAATTCCTAAGACATGTTGCTCATTCTTTAACCCCACATACCTTCCCTGTGCTCACGGGTTATTAGAACTAGAGACACTGGACTCCAGTCAGCTGACCACTATATTGAAAAGCATTATTTAATATGCATAATTTTGAATAATAATAAGCATTTTGAATAACAATGAGTCTTCAGAGACAAACACTCAAATTATAAGTCTCCTTGCTGCCCCTTTATTTACGTTTTCCTTTCTTTCTTGGTGGTGCTGGAGTTTGAACTCAGTGTCTCATCCTTGGTAGGCTGTGATGGGCCACTTGAGCCTCACCTCCAGCCTTGCTTTATGTTGGTGCTTTTGGTAATGGAGGCTATCAAACATTTCTGCTAGTCTCAAACATTGATCCTCCGGCTCTCAGCTGCGTCAGTAGCCAGGATTACAGATGGAAGCTGCACATCTCCAGCTCCGTGTACTTTTTTTATAAGGTATCTTTCCATGTATACCTGCCTGTGTCCAGTAAATGGCAAAATGTGCAAATATTCTGCTTATTACTAGCCATTCACCGTTCCTTGTCACTAAGATTAATGGCATCCTAAAATTGGGTAAGCTGGCTTGGTGTGCAACCCAGTGCACGAACTGCCATCAGTGGAATCACATTAATCACATTAGCAACCTAACATACCGATCCAGGGTCCTGCGAGTTAGCAGGAGATGTCTTAGGTTAGGCCAACTCAGACAGCTTGACTCGGTGGAAGCTGTAAACAAAGTAAACCAGTCTTGCTTGGCATCACTCAAGTAAATAAATGTGGTTGTGACCACCACGTGTTATTCTAGTACAGCAGTACAAGGAAACCTTGTGAGAGGCAACTGACCAGGAAGCCCTAGATTACAAAACGGTCTCTTTTAGGATAACTCCAAACCCTGGGCAGTATGTTCACAGCCATGTCAAGGCCCAGCCAAATATAACCGCTTCATAGAAGCACAGCTGTTCAACGGGTTTGGCTTGTGCTGTAAGTAGATCCTCGTTACATAAAGCACTGAGCCCACTCACAGCCAGTGGGTTTGCTCGCCAGCACTAGCGCCGAGCAGTAGAGTAATAATAACTTAGCTCACTCGGGAGCAGAACCCTGGCGCATCCCCGGAGCCCGCTGCAGTTTCTTACTCTGCCTTGATGCAGTCTGAGACTCGAACTCCACAGAAGCATTGTGAGAAGTATTGGCTCGAATAAAAAGCAGTAGCACAGGAGGCAAACTCCTGGTCTTAAGGGCAGAAGCTCCACAGCATCTCTGCCCTTCCTGTTCTAGCCTTCCTGTTCTAGGCTAAGTGGCCTTGGAAAAGTCCTTGTCCTCCTTTTTGTGAGTGGGAGGTGAGATTACTTCACTCTCAGACTTAACAGTGAAGTGTGATGTTAATCGTGAAAGTGCTCTTTAAACTGGAAGATAGGGCTGGGTGGTGGTGGCTCGTGCCTGCAATCCTAGATACTCAGGAGGCTGAGATCTAAGGATTCTGTTTGAAGTCAGCTCAGGCCACTAACTGTGAAAGACTCTTATTTCCAATGAACCAGCAAAAATGCCAGAAACGAAGGCATGGCACAAGTAGTAGAGTGCTAGCTATGAGACAGAACAGCTAAATGAGGGCATGAGTCAAAAGCCCAGAAACAGCACAGAAAAATAAGCAACCACAGGAAGAAACAAAGCTGGAGAATGTACATCGAATATCTACAGGTCTTCAGGTTTCATGCTTAGGAATCCGTTTGACAGGCAGTCCCTAACCTTCCTTCCATCTGCAAGGATGATTCCAGTGTGGACTGGAATAGTCACAGGACTGTTGGTTTATGCTATCAAATGTGTGTATTCATTAAATAGACCTACGTTATTCACCTCCAGAAGGTGATAGAGTTTCATATCATTTTCTAAATTAGTATCTTTAAGTAGTTGTACAGAGGAGTTGCCATTGAACAAAGCTGTTTGTGAGTAAAATATGTCTTGGTCAGTGGCACCCCTTTCAACATCCTCCCCCATCCTTCCCCTCCCTGCCCCTCACTTCACTCTTCTCAATTTTGTAGGATATACATTGGATTCATTGTATCCAGACCTTTAAAAAATAGCAGTTGTCACTTCTACCTACAGTAGGCATGAGCCATGTGTACAACAGAAAGAAGGGATTTTTAGTAACAAATTTATTTTATCCTAGCTCTTGCGGGAACTGTATTAATTTATATTAGAGGGAATAGTGTAAAAAGAAATTAAACACATTTAAAGCCCTCCCTCCCTCCCTTTCTTCCTTCCTTCCTTCCTTCCTTCCTTCTTTCCTTCCTTCCTTCTTTCTTTCCTTCCTTCCCTCCTTCCTTCCTTCCCTCCTTTCTTTCTCTTCTTTCTTATTTTTTGCCGGTCATAGGGCCTGAACTCTGGGCCTAGGCTCTGTCCCTCAGCTCTTCAGCTCAAGGCTAGCGCTCTACCACTTGAGCCACAGTGCCACTTCTGGCTTTTTCTGCTTATGTGGTGCTGAGGAATCAAACCCAGGGCCTCATGCATGCAAGGCAAGCATTCTACCATTGAGCCACCTTCCCAGCCCCAGCCATTCTTTTCTTTAGTAATACTCCACTAGTCCCTGTTATCCATAGAAAATATGCCCCAAACCCCTAGTGGTGACTGAAGTCATGTAGCAAGCTCTGAACACACTGGGTTTTTCTCTTACACATACCTGGCTTTGGGAACAGTACAAATTAAGCACGGTAATGTAGCCAAACACATGGGTAGATCTGAAACTTATATACACTCGCCGTTGAAGAGATGGTTGATGGTGCACACATGTAAGTTTGACAGGAAGCTAAGACACAAGGATCATGAGTTTGAGGTCAGTCTGGGTTTCATAGCTAATTTTGGGCCCAGCCTGAGTTATATAGCCAGACTTTATCCCAGAATAACAACAAACAATAAAAAATGACCTACCAAAAAGAAAGATGGAATAATTAGACCACTGCAGTAATCATTAGGGAATGATCTAGAAGCTTTGTCAGCAACAGTACAAGTAGCAAGTGTTACCATCATGTAGTGTTCTTTCATTTAGCCCTCACTAGCCCCTCCCCACCTCAGTGTAGGGCTGATGCATGAAATGCTAGCACCTTGCTTCTGTCACTCAGCCTCTTAGGAAACTTGCTTAAGACTCTCAGGTGCCGGGACTGGTAGGCCGACGTTACTCTGCTGCCCGCCCACTCCTGGTCTGCCCTCCAGCAGACCCCCCCCCCAAAAAAAGAAATCCACCAGGTCATTTTCTGCTATTGCTTCCCTGATGGCTATTGCTTTCCTCCTTCTTCAGTAATTTTTTCCCCGGAAGTGCTTCTCATCAGGGCTCAGGTATTTTCAAGATAGATGCCCTCATCTTTAACATTACAATTATGAGTAGAATTACAGTGATTATAACAGCAACATACAGATGGTCAATATTGCTAGTTACATCCTGATTCAACTTGTATCAAGCGACAGATAAGTATACTAGAAGTTATTGAAACACATCAATCATATAATCTTTCTAGAGTAAATTTCAATTCTAATAAAACATACAATGTTGTTTATAACCCAGGAGATTAAAACATTCAAAAGTCTAAGCCTTCCTCATCCACTCTGATGATATTTTGGGGTCTTGCAGGAAAGGAATAGAAGAAAAGCTTTTTTTTTTTTATTATTCCTGTCCTAGATATTTTCAATTTCCTCATTATATTCCCCCACATTTAATATTAAAATATTTGCATGTGTTTCTGTGAATAATAAACCTAGACACAGAGAATGATCATTGGGCTGCAGCTGTCAAGTTAGTGTCTATAGATTTATTTATTTTAAGAAATGCTTTTAAAATTATTCAGAACTTTCATTAGAGCACTGAACAATAGTTTAGTAGCTAGGTCACTTAGATTCTATGATGTTGCTGTTTTGCTCAGTCTTCAAATGCTTGTACAACACTTAAATCCTTTGTATTGTCATGTCATAGAATATAAAATAAGGCATAAATTTTGGCCATCTGAAATATTGGCAAAGTTATGTTTACTAGGAATTTGGACCATAGGTTTCATTTGCAGTGAACCCATCTCCAGTGATTTCCTTTGAAGAACATGTCCCCCTTTCTTTAATTTTTTTCTTCTTAATTCATTGGTGTTCTAGGGTAGTTTTGGTGCTCATTCTTGTGGGAGACAACACCAACATCAATATGTCCCTGAGTAACTTTTTTAAAATATGTATTTCCAAGAGTTGCTAGACCTTCCATTTTAACTATCTGTCATTAAACTGGGAGAGAGAGCAAGAGAAGAGGTGATGTTGTATAAAAAGAAATGTATTCTTTACTGATTTATGTGACTGTAAACCCTCTGCACATCACTTTCATTATCAACAAAAATTTTTTTAAATACATATCACGAGAGATCAAACAGATCTTTATTTGCAATTCCTTATTTGAATGTAAAGAACTTTCTTGGGAAAAAAATTACCAAGTGGGTAGTATTTTCCTTTTGTTACACAACAATAAATGTTGCTAAAATT
Organism: Dipodomys spectabilis; assembly: GCF_019054845.1. Taxonomy (NCBI): domain Eukaryota; kingdom Metazoa; phylum Chordata; class Mammalia; order Rodentia; family Heteromyidae; genus Dipodomys; species Dipodomys spectabilis. The sequence continues at coordinate 33,551,286 of NW_024870678.1, read as the reverse complement.
GATTCTGTCTATTAACCACAACCATAAAAGAATTAGAATATTCTTTGGTATTTTTAAATTCTTGTCTCAAGCACGTACTCACTTAGGCCCTAGAAAAAGGGATAAACTCCTTTCAGGCCCCAGTTCCAAGACCCTTCATTCTGCATGGTCAATGGTACCCAAGGGCTTATTGATCCAGACTCTGGTCTGCACGTTGACTGTAATACTGATCTTCTTCTCCCAGGACATTGCTTATTACCAAGCCCTGTCTGCTGAGAGGTTACAGCTGGACGCTTCACGGATTGCCCCCAGCCCGGTGGTGGCATCTCAGGAGTCCTACGAACTAGGCCTGGAACCATCTGCTACTGCCAAGCTGAGTGATTTGCAGCGTTCTTGGGAAACCTTAAAAAATGTGGTAAGTCTCCCACTACCCCCCACCCCCCAGCCATACCAGCTAGGGATTGGTTTTACACTCACCCATCTCCTTCAGTGTTATGCAACTCACGCAGTTACACATCCAGCCCCCAGTTGGGTAAAGCAAGGAGGAAAGGAGTGTGGTAAGCTGGAAGATAAGAGGTCGCCCACTGTTGCTAAGATCCCTTTTTCTTGTCCAGATCAGTGAAAAGCAGCGCACCCTCTATGAAGCCCTGGAACGCCAACAGAAATACCAAGACTCTCTGCAGTCCATCTCCACAAAGATGGAAGCCATGGAGATGAAGCTGAGCGAGGGTCTTCAGCCCAGCCGAAGTCCAGAGAGCCAGATGGCTGAGCATCAGGTAAACATGGTGGGGCTTCAGCTTCCCGCTTGACGGGTGGGTGTGGTGAGCTCCTCCCCGCTGGCCGTTCTGGTGGAATATGCAAGGTTCCACGTGGTGGGATCATGGGGGTGAATTCCACACCGTGGTAGGCCACACCTGCCACGGCTCCCCGGAGCGCTCTACAGAGGAAAACAGAAGCCGACCCCGCGTGTTCCCTTTCACAAGCTCCACGCATTCATGCTGTTTTATTTCCTCCTCTTTCACAAAGTGTCTTTCCTTACCGTGGCCAGAGGGTTTTGATGTTATTGTGAGTGTCAGTGTTGTCAGGATAAAATGCACCCCAAATCTACCCACTGAAATACTAGCCGGTGGGTGTCCAAACCACTAGCTCTTGAAATAGAGTAAGTTTCAGGTTGCTGTGGGCAAAGGTGCAGTTGGATGGCATCTGGGGGGTGCTGGCTCCTGTCTGGCGATTGTTCTGACTTCAGGAATTTTAGGAATGGTTACGTAAGTTAGACAGAGCTTCCCCTTTATGAAGAGAACAGAGCTGGTGATAGTAACCTAAGTCAATCAGGTGACATTGGAAATGCACTGGTTTTAGAAGCCCATCTATATGGAGACGTCCTCAGTAATGCTGTGTTGTGGACCCACAGCACAGGTGTGCAGACTCATTGCAGTCTACACAGCCAGGTGTTCACCTGTGTGTCAGGTGTTGTGACGTGAAGGTGGCACCTACTGCTGTCCAGAGCACAGGAGCCTGGGACAAGCCTACAGCAGCCTGAGGGATGGTGGGGAGGAGGGGGGTGGAGGGAGGAAGATGTCATTACTGGATAGGAATTAAGAGCCATTAAAAAAAGCCTGGTATGATGGCACATGCCTGTCAATGCAGGCAAGTCAATAAATGGCCGAGGGTGTTTGCACAGCATGTAAGAGGACCGTGTGTGTGTGTGTGTGTGTGTGTGTGTGTGTGTGTGTGTGTGTGCGTGTGTGTGTACATGAAGCTCTATACTTCTGTCCTGAAGGTTCTCTATCTTTCCAGCTAGGACAGCCATAGACAATACTCCTAGGTGGAGTAAGATAGGATCTCCTGCTTTTGTAACACGGGGTCTCTCAGGATAACACAGACGATGTGAACATCTCATCTGAAGTCTGCACCTTGAGCAATAGTGGTTTCTCATTTCTGACACTTTTGTAACTTCTTAAGAGAGATATTGAAATGCACACTCATCGATTTTTAGGCCTTTTTGGTGGTTGCTGATGAACCGCCTTCTGGAAGGGTTCCTGCCAGCTCATGTGAACCACCAGGCTTGGGGAACGGGGGGGGGGGGGGGGGGCGTGAAGGAGGAGATTAAAGCAACACCATTACAGCTTCGTTTCCCTACCTCATTTCAGTGATGAGGTCCCTCAGGGACTCGAGTGACCAGAGCAATGCCATTCTCCTCCAAGCTCCACCCATCTCCTAGACCACTACCCTCCAAGTGTTTGAACTTTGACCCTTCTAGAAGGGGCTCAGGATCCTGCCATCTGGTTTGGCCGTTGTGGCAGCCTCCATAAGGTCATCTGAAGAGACCGGCCCTGTTTGCCTGTGTGTTCCCTGCCTCCCCTAGCTCTTATCTGGGGTTGGGAGTTCTGTCCATCTCCCGCCCATCCCCAACCTCCTGGAATTTTAATACAACAATAGTCGGCATACTGGAAACAGCCCGTGAGCCATGCCAATAGAAAACAGAAGCCAGGAATTGAGGACAGATGTCTATCCTCAATTGGAGGATCAGAATCGACTGCCCTGAGAAAAGAGGTCCTGGAAATCGTGATTCTGAGAGCTGAGTGGAGAAGTGGGCTACAGGCTTCCTCTGTCTTATCAGACGGAGCCGTGATGAGTTACGGTATTCCCAGCATAGAGGCAGCCGTGAGTGAACGCACTCCCCGGTCACAGATGGGCCCGGACAAGCCGGGAAGGCCCATAGGTCACTGGCATTAGTTGGTGTCGCCCTATTACAACCAGAAACACCCCGGAATTCTGCCGGGCACCGCCCTTTCGCCACCCGGGTGAGCGGCCCCCAGGTTGCTGGGTCAGTGGCGTCCAGGGGGAAAAGTCTTCCTGCAGAGTCTCCGAGCATGCGAGACCCCACCAGGCTGTGTCTGGTCTCCCCATCGGAAGTCCATCGGTGAGTCTGACCCTCAGTGTCCCCTGCAGGCCCTCATGGACGAGATCCTCACGCTGCAGGATGAGATCAGCGGGCTCCAGGCAGCCCTGGCGGCGGAGCTGGTGGCCGAGTGCCAGGAGTCGGACCCTGCGGAGCGGCTGGCCCTGCAGTCCACGCTCACCGTCCTGGCCGAGCGCATGTCCACCATCAGGATGAAGGCGTCAGGAAAGCGGCAGCTGTTGGAGGTGAGAGGGGGGGTCCAGGTCAGGATGACGGGATCAGGATAACAGCACGGCCTGTGCGCGGCCACGGTGGTCCCCCTTGCTCCCGCTCACTGGCTGCCGGGCCACATCCGTTCATGAGAACATGCTTGCAAAGTCACGCCATCCGGTTACCTCAATATTGTGCGATAGAGACCCATGCTGGCTACCACAATGCATGCATGAAAAATCAGTGATTTTTTTCTGTTGATATTCTTTATACTTCTTGGTCCAAACTATGCAGAATATTTCTACACTTGGGTTAGACTTGAGGTTTCAGGAAAACTTCTACCACACCTGCTCTGTCTCCCAGAATCTTCCTGTGCATCACTGGCTCTCAATTCTATGTGAATTGAATATCATTTATTTACCTGTGGTTTAAATCATAATTCAGCTCATCATATATTTCATTCCTTTTCTTTCTTCTTTTTTTTTTTTTTACTGGGTCTGGGACATGAACTCAGAGCTACAATGCTGTCCCTTAGCTCTTTCACTTGAGGCTGGCACTCTACCACTTGAGCCATGCTTCCACTTTCAGCTTTTTTGGTGGTTAATTGGAGATAAGAGTCGCACAGACTTTCCTGACTGGGCTGGCTTCAAACCACAACCCTCAGATCTTAAATCCCAGCTTCCTGAGTAGCTAGGATTACAGACATGAGCCACCAGCACCTGACTCCTACATTTCTTATTTTATTTAATATCATTGTATCTGCCCTACTTACTGATAATCTCCATGTTAGACTACCTAATAACATTCTAAATAAAGACTATCAAATGGGAAATAGTTTTAAGATTATTTTAAAAACAAGATATTTAACCCATCTGAGGAGTTAACTTTCGTTCACTCATATGGACCTTACTCTTGTGGGGTTTCAAAATAAAATGATTAGCTAGAAATTTTTCAGCACAAATCATTTTATCGATTGATTTGGTATTGATCTTGGGGCTTGAACTTGAGGCCTAGGCCTGAGCTCTGTTGCTGAAGGCCAATATTCCACCACTCCAGCCATAGCTCCACTTTGGGCTTTTTTGGGTGCTTAATTGGAGATAAGAGTCTCACAGTTATTCCTGCCTGGGCTGGCTTTGAACCATAATCCTCAGATCTCGTATCTTGGTCTCCTGCGTAGCTAGGCTTATAAGCATGAACCACTAGCGTCTGTTCCAACACAAATTATTTTTAAGCATTGAAAAGCCCAGAGGTCGAACCTGAAGTTTGGATTTCACTTAAGATTCAGCAACACCAAGTCACCGTTTCCCATGAAACTGCATGCTGGCTGCCTCTTTGGGGAGCAGAATCCGTCAGTGCTCTTCCACTTGCCAGGGTCCGCACCACTCCCTTCTGTTTCTCAGACACTGAGTTCAAGTGTCTGTTGTCATCTACCAGCCGCTGCCTTATGCTACTGTTCGGTTCTCATCTTTGGCTTATTTCCATCATTCCCATGACTGCCTGGTTTTCTTGGAATACTATCTACAGGTGTCATGTTCAGCTCTAAGGCCCATGAGAGTCATGAAGGAACCCTTTCCAAAATACTCATCTCAAGACACGACACCTGCTGTGGCCTGCCATGTAGATAGACGGGGTGGGAGAAGGTGGCCCCCCTCCCCCCCAGCCCCACTGATCTGTGTCCTGCTCTACTCCACCTCGTCCAGGAGAAGCTGAACGAGCAGCTGGAGGAGCAGCGGCAGGAGCAGGCCCTGCAGAGGTACCGCAGCGAGGCCGACGAGCTGGACCACTGGCTCCTGAACACCAAGGCCAGTCTGGATGTCGCGCTGGCTGCCCCCAAGGACCCCATGGACATGGAGGCCCAGCTGGAGGACTGCCAGGTAGGCCTGCGTCCCCCACACCCCACACAGGAGACAAAGGCCGAGCGTCTCGGGGCACACACGTGATTCTTCACCACCCATGCTCTCTATAGGCGTCGGGGGCCTAAAAGCTTGAGTGAGCCCACATGTGCACGCGATTTAGGGAAAAACCAAAACCAGAACCTATCCCGTACTGTCAGTAGGATCCACACTGGACAAAATATTCTGCTTTCCAGTGGATGTGTTTCAAAACATTTGTGTTTAGTAGTTCAAGGGAAATGCAAAACAAATAAGAAGACTCGGCTAGTGCTCTACCACTGTTCCGTTTCTATCTTTTTGCTGGTCAATTGAAAATAGGAGTCTCATAGACTTTCCTGCCTGGGCTGGCTTTGAACTGCAATACTTAGATCTCAGCCTCCCAAGTAACTAAAGCTATAGGCATGAGCCAGTGGTCCTGAGCTTTTGAAGCAGAGAACTTTTTACTTCCTCCCATGTTAGGTCTCTGGCAATTGATGTGAGGAGTTACTTACATTAAAGGTTTTGTTCTCATGCTGTCTTCCTAGCTCTTTATTAGGAAAATTTCCACACACATAGAAGAAAATGCATGTTAGTTTTCTGCTACTGTAATAGAAAGCCTAAGAAACTCTGTGTAAAAAGAAGAAAGGTTTGTGTTGGCACACCAGGAGAGCTCCCAATGCACTCTGGACTGGCCATGTTGCTTTGAACTTGTGGTAGCACGGGACCTCATGGCAGAGTGAATGGAGAAAGAAGACTTTTAGCCTCATGATTGGTTGAGAAAAAGAGAAAAGATCCCCACACGGAGATCCACTTAGAGGACCTGCTCTCCTAAACCCTCCTCCAGGCCCACCTGTGGATTCCACCCCTGGGCAGTGGCACCCCACACCTGGGCATGTGGGTAAATCTCAGACCCAGGCAAATAATGAACAGCATTTATTTTAAAAAGAGATAAGGGCAATAACCTGGAGAAAAATAATCAACCTAAAGAAGCAATGTGTTGAGAAACGAGAGTTCTCTACAAGGTGACAAGAAAAAAAAGGTTGATTGCTTGATATTTTTATATATGTCTCCTAATCTAACACTAAAACATTAAAATGACAGTAGTAATGGGATAACACTCTCATTATTTGTTGACACTAGATAAAATATGCTTCTCATGTGTCATTTCCAGGGGATTATTGTATAATACATAGCCTTGAAAATAGAAAATCCGTGGCGTGGGGTAGCACATGCCTGTAATCTCAGCTCTGAGGACGAAGAGAGGAGGATGGTGGTTTGAGACTGACCAAGGCAAAAGTAGGAGATTCGGTCAAAAACAAACTAAAAAATAAAATGAAATAAACTACTGGGAATGTGAATCAAGTAGTACAACACTTGTCTAGTAGCTAGGAGACCCCATCTTCAAATCTTCAATACTGCCCCTATACCTTAGACAGAGAGGGAGGGGAGGGAGTGTCGAATTAAGAAACCCAGGCAATTACAAAAATCCACACACTTTTCGAAGTGACAAATGGAACCAGGGGAAGCCTGCTCCTCTCTCAGGATGCAGTCTTCCCAAGGGCTGGTGGGATATGCAGCTCCCATGCTTTTCCTGCTGTTCCAGAACATGCTGGTGGAGATCGAGCAGAAGGTGGTGGCCCTGTCGCAGTTGTCCGTCCACAACGAGAACCTGCTGCTGGAAGGCAAGGCCCACACGAAGGACGAAGCCGAGCAGCTGGCTGTGAAGCTGCGGACGCTCAAGGGGAGCCTCCTGGAGCTGCAGAAAGCCCTCCACCACAAGCAGCTCGACATCCAGGTGGGTGCCCAGGGCTGGCCCCCAGCCCACAGGTGAGATGAGTTGAGCTGTGGCAGTGTTAGGCTGAGGATGGAACAGGTGGCCAGACGCCGCTGTCTGACACATGTCAGCAAGCTGAGTGTTCACACGCTGCCTTTTACATGGGTTTTCCAGTGAGGTTTTGTTCAGATTTCTTGAGTCCATGAACCCAAAGAGAACAGTCAGTGTGAGACAAGAAAGTGAAAACTAATCAAAGTTCAAAATAATTACCCTTCAAGTTTTAGCACAGGTCATGGGTGAAGATCTGCTTTGACATGCCTATAATTTTGGTTCATTTCTCCTCTCCTGCATATCCTTTACATGTCCTCAGATTATTTAATTGAGTGGTCGTACTTTAGAACTGTCATGTATTCCATTTGAATTGAACCTAACGAATTCTTACCATAGATGAGGCAGGGGCCACGGGTCCCAGGCCTTCAGAGCCTGGGAAGAGTGTGCAAATGAAAGCCAAGGTTCTTGAACTTAGAACTGTATCCCCTCTCAGTGTTTTCATCTTCATTTAATAATTATAGCAAGGCAAACCTCTCTTTACCCACAGGGCTGTGTTCTGAGGCCACTCTATGTTTTAGCCAATACCCATGAGAAGGTTTAGTTTATAAACTAGTCCCAGGAAGAAGTTAACAGCAGTAACTAATAAATTAGACCTACTTTAATAATAAACTTAAATAAAAAGTCATCTGTCCTGACAGAGTTACGACAAGCCATGTTTCTGGATTATGGTTGATGGTGGGTAAATGGAACCTCTGAAGGAAAACTTAAAGTTAAACTTATTTCACTTAAGTGACATAAACCGTCCTGAGGATTGTAATGCGAGCAATGCTGCCAATAGACACTGAAGCCACAGCCTGAGTGATGAGAACAATCAACTGCTCCCAGTCTGAATTATGTGGGAGAGGGCAGAACTGCGGGGCCTGCAGACAGTCCGGGTTGAAGCTGTCAGGTCTAGAGAGGGCCACAAGCCCCACCCCATAGCTCCCACCCATGGTGCCAGGAAATTGTTTAAATTGGATGAAGTTCTGTCTCTGCCACAGCTGAAAGCTTTCCTGAGGCTACTGGGGGGTGGTCTATAGATACTAACAGAATGCCAACAAGGTAATTTTCAGCTGCATTGAAACTAGTCATCAGTTATTTTCTTTTTCTTTTCTTTTTTTATTTTTTTGGATCTGGTTGTGGGGCCTGAACTCGGGTCTGGGCGCTGTCCCTCAGCTCTTCAGCTCAAGGCTACCGCTCTACCACTTGAGCCACAGCGCCACTTCCGGCTTTTTTCATTTTGCTTATGTGGTGCTGAGGAATCAAACCCAGGGCCTCAGGCATGCAAGGCAAGCGCTCTACCACTGAGCCATCTTCCCAGCCTTCATTGGTTATTTTCAAAATACCTATAAACACTTGCCATCTTTCATCTGGTACATTTCTAGCATATGGAATATCGATGGGATTTAAAAAACTATTAGGCTTTTTCAGTTTTTGAGGTACTTTGGTTATTTTTTCCACCCCAGGGGATAAAAGTAACCCTGTTTATGTTATGGATGTAATGCAAAGGGCCATTTCACCTTATGTAGAAAATGAAAGGAATCTAGACTTGGTCTGAAATTAACTAAAGTTAACTGGGGAAAAAAAAAATCTGCCATCTCTCAATTAGTAAGGCTATATCCTTTAACTACATTGGAATATCTTCACGTTTCTTTCTTCTTTTTCCTCCTCCTCTACCTCCTGATCTTGTTCTCTGCCCTGATCTTGTTCTCTGTCCTTTTCTGTCTCCAGAAAGTCATATGCTCTCCCAACACGCCACAGCCCAACCCCGTAACACCTAATTGCTCAGTGCTCCTGCAAATCCCCAGGGCATCTACTACCACACTTAGTGGCAGGCGCCACCATGCCTCCTGCCTCTCTATGAGAGAGAGCCCATCTTCTACCTCACAAAGAAACACATAAACGTTCCTCCTGCCAGCGCCTCTGTACCCTGAGGGTAAGAGCTGGAACTTAGATAGGATTCTTAGTCATTTTGCTTCTTGTGATTCAAGTCTTAGTTTTCAGAATGACTGAGTCACAGAGAAAGTCACTGACCACCAAAACAACCAATTGTAGCCACACACAGCACAGGCCGCGTCCATCTCCTCTAGGGTGTGGATGAGAGTAGTAAGCCTTGGAACCTTCACATTCGTCTGTGCATGTGAGTTGTTCTGAGGCTGCCATGTCCGCCGCTGTTGGTTACAAGTATCAGTGAGGTGTGCAGAATCTGAAAGGAGCAGCTTCCATCTAAAGATGGTAACCAGACTGGAGGAATTGGTGGCTTCCGAGGGCTGGGGGAAGTGTCCAAAGAAATCTTCAGGCTGGACTCTGAAAAAAACAGATCATGGCTAAGGAAAATGAGGGAGAGGAAGTGGTTTCCCAGGCCGCTGTGCTGTCAGCTGAGTGGCTGCCACTGGGCGCGGCTTGGGTGTAGTGCGCTGACTCCTGAGCTGCTTTTCTCCTCATTCTGCTCATTCTCTATGGATCCCATCTGACCAGAAATGGTCTCTTCATTGCCTGGAAGAGACAGTGTCTCCAGAGCTTATTCCTGAAAGGACAGAGTCAGAACACAATGCTCAGTGATTACTTTTTCTTTTCTTTTTGGTTAGTTGTGGGGCTTGAACTCTGGGCCTGAGCGCTGTCCCTGAGCTCTTCAGCTCTTCTATCACCTGAGCCACAGCACCACTTCAGGCTTTCTGATGGTTCATTGGAGATAAAAATCTCCCAGACTTTCCTTGCCTGGGCTGGCTTTGAACTGTGATCCTTAGCTCTCAGCCTCCTGAGTAGCTAGGATGACAGGCGCCCAGCTCAGTGATTACTTTTGACAAGCATTCCTGGGAGGTGGGCTGGCTGGTGACGGATGTCACTGGTCGCTGGCCATCCATTCCACGCAGGTTGTGCAGTGGACTTGGCGCGGTGGGGCCCCGTGGGTTTGGTGGGGTTTCCACCACTGCGACAACGCGTCTGGCAGAAGTTGGCGTGAGGGAGGATTTGTGTTTCAGAGGACGCATTCCCAAGTCTGCCGGCTCATGGCTGTGAGGCCTGCACAACTCTCATGCACAGGAGCAAATGCCACCTCATGACACCCAGAGCACAGACAGAATCACAAGAGCGGCCGGACCAGAACCCGCCCATCAAAGATGCATCTCTCACACACACTGAGAGCCGAAAAGGAGATACTTCAAAGGGAGACACTCAATGCCTGCGCACCTCTGCGTGTGTATTTAAAATAGCATTCATTCAAACGAACTCCAAGAGAGGGAAACAAGAGATCTCTCTCTCTCTTTAACTTTTTGATGATTCTGTCTTCTTTACCTTATGTCTGGGCATTCGTGTGCATATGTGTATGAAAGCCAATGTGCTCATTACCTGCCCCATGCAGTCGGAATCCCTCTGTGCATCCCCGTTCTCATAGCCATCAAGTAAATTATTTTGGAAGGCACATCTCACGGCCAGGCCAGTTCTCCACACACCACCGCTTCCCCAGGGGTGACGTGGATTTTGAACTAATCGATGGGAAGCAGCGTGGGTTGAGTCTGCACCCCCGTGGGGCAGTGAGTGCCCAGACACACAAAGAAGAGTGCTTTCCTCGTGTGGGTGTGTCTCTCAGCCAGCCGAGCTGCCCGCCAGGACTGAGCAGAGGCCTGGACCTTGAGCCCCGGTCTGATTTCTCTCACTGGGGCTGGCGGTCAGCTCAGAAGTCTAAGGTTTTTCCCAGTTCTAGAGTGTGGATTCAACTGTGGACTTAGTATGTCTCAGAAGTCTAGGGATCTTTTTTGGTTAGTATCCTTAGTATCCTTCGAGAAATAGGAACCCCCTCCCCCCCACATACATGCAGGTGTAGATGGATGATGACCTGGATAGAGAAAAGAGCAGGGAGAGACAGTCACAAACGTGGTATGATGAGGACTTGAGCACACTCCACTTTGATATGTCTTAACAACGCATCCTCAAAGGATCTAATGTTATCGTCTGGTTAAGAAAACAACAAACACACTTTTGCTATAAAACCCCATGACCACATCTGAGTCACATTTCTTTCTCCCTCCAATATTTCTGAATAGAATGACCCATTTATTGCTCTTGCCCAGGAAAATACCATGACTTTGATGGCTTTTGGGTTCTGGTCTTAAAAATACAAAATATATGACTTCAGGCCCCAAGGCTGCTCTTTTGGTATAATTATCACAGACCACACCATGGGGAAAAGGTTTGCCTGCATGTCATTTGACCCCTCCGTTTCTGTTTCCTTCAAAGCAGGGAGCCACACAAGAGAAGGAGGAGAGAGATTCGGACCCCACAGCCGCTCAGAGCCCTGGTGTGCAGGAATGGCTGGCTCAAGCACGCACCACGCGGACGCACCAGCGCCAGAGCAGTCTCCAGCAACAAAAAGTAAGGCGCGTCGTACTTCTTCCAAGAACCGGAGGGAACTGTTTCCACAGGACCAGTTGGCTCTTTACTAAAGGGTCTCTTTCCCCTCTCTCTTATTTTTATTTTTTTATTTATTTTTATTTTTTGTGAACATACTGTACAGAGGCGTTACAATTACATGGGCAAGATAATGAGTACATTTCTTATTAAGCATTGCAGCCTCCTCCTTTGTTTCCCCTTCCCATCCCTTCCCATCCCCCCTTTCCCCCTCCCCAATCCTCCCCCACCAAGTTGTAAAGTTCGTTTTTGACATGACAACTTGTACTTCTCATTGTTGCAACGAGTCCACCTGTATCCTTAAACGACTTGTTTTTCCCCTTCTCCACAAATTATACCGACATCAAATATAGTGAAAGCAGGGGTTATACTGTGGCCTTTCCCCTCTCTTTGAAAGAAGCAAGACGTTGGCTGATCTTTTCAGTGGTTCACCCGTGACTGGTGATGGCTGGGCTGGTAAGAGAAGCCTCTATTTAAGATCACAAACAGTACGACTCTGCCACCGTCCTCTTCCTCGTGGAACGCTCTTACTTTCTGATTGGCCCCATTGGAATCCATTTTTTTACAATCACAATCTCAGGAAAGCCTCTTCAAATTGGGAGAAGCTTGACTGGCTTATTATTTCCCCAAAGAAATCCAATTTGGTTTTACTTTTGGGTAAACACCATCATAAAAGAGGATTGGCAACTTGTCTAGTGGGAAAAAAATGGAGTTTGGATCAAGGTAACTGATTTTCCTTGATATTTTAACTTTGTATAAAAGGTATATGAGAAAATATTGTGTTAGCTGGGCTCCAAGTGGCTCACACCTGCAATCCTAGCTACTCAGGAGGCTGAGATCTGAGGATCACAGGGTGAAGCCAGCCTGGGCAGGAAAGTCTGAGAAACTCTTATCTCCAATTTACCAAACTCTTATCTCCAGTTTACCAGCAAAAAGCCAGCAATGAAAGCATGGCTTAAGTGGTAAAGTGACCAGCCACAAACAGAGAAGCTCAGGAATAACACTCAAGCCTGAGTTAGAATTGGTATACACACACACACACACACACACACACACACACACACCTTGTATTTTTATTTCATTTTGTTTTTTTTGCCAGTCATGGGGCCTGAACTTAAGTGGTAGAGTGACCAGCCACAAACAGAGAAGCTCAGGAATAACACTCAAGCCTGAGTTAGAATTGGCACACACACACACACACACACACACACACACACACACACACACACACACACACACACACACACACACACACACACACACACACACACACACACACACACACACACACACACACACACCCTTGTATTTTTATTTCATTTTGTTTTTTTTGCCAGTCATGGGGCCTGAACTTGGGGCCTGGGCACCATCCCTCAGCTCTTCAGCTCAAGGCTAGTGCTCTACCACTTGAGCCACAGTGCCACTTCTGTGTTTTTCTGCTTATGTGGTGCTGAGGAATGGAACCCAGGGCTTCATGCATGCAAGGCAAGCACTACCACTGAGCTACCATCCCAGCCCTATATTGTATTTTTTATTATTTTGGGTTTTTTTTGGGGGGGGGGTCTGGTCGTGGGGCCTGAACTCTGGGCCTGGGCGCTGTCCCTCAGCTCTTCAGCTCAAGGCTAGCATTCTACCACTTGAACCACAGCGCCACTTCCAGCTTTTTTCTTTTTGCTTATGTGGTGCTGAGGAATCGAACCCAGGGCCTCATGCATGCAAGGCAAGCGCTCTACCACTGAGCCACCTTCCCAGCCCCTATATTGTATTTTTTAAAAGAGAGAAGAAAATATTTTTCCAGGAGAAAAATCCTTTACTACAACTGGAAAAGTAAAGCCAAATCCTTTGCTGGTCAGGTGTGTGATGTGAGTGCAGGATTTTGATCCCAGGCAGCTCAACACTTCTGCAAGGGGCTGGGAAGGTAGCTCAGTGGTAAAGTGCTTGCCTTGCATGCCTGAGGCCCTGGGTTCGATTCCTCAGCACCACATAAGAAAAAGCTGGAAGTGGTGCTGTGGTTCAAGTGGTAGAATGCTAGCCTTGAGCTGAAGAGCTGAGGGACAACGCACAGGCCCAGAGTTTAGGCCCCATGGCCAGACCAAAAAAAAAAATCAGTTCTGCAAGATGAAAGTGCACTTGCTACCACTGGAGGGAGCTGTTGCCTAGCAGATTTCTTCTTTCTGGGTCCACTAACTTTTATCAAAGCTGATAAGGTTTCAGTTTAAGTTTGGAAGGAAATGTGGAGGATCTGCCAGCAGCGCATGGTTTTTACAAAATAAGAACATTTAGAAGCCTTATGGCCAAAGTTCCCTGCGAATTTTCTAGCTAGAGAAGTGTGGTCGTCAACAGTCAATTGCAAACAGTGATCTCAGAAGGGCCGGCCTATGGCCAGAGAGGCTGATGGTGTTGTTTGTGTCTGTCTTTTGCCTGGAACAGGAGTTGGAAGAAGAGTTAGCGGCCCAGAAGAGCCTCCTCCGCTCTGTGGCCAGCCGTGGGGAGGAGATCCGCACCCAGCACTCGGCAGAGGCTCCAGGCAGTCCGGGGTATGTTCCCAAACCCCTGACTGTCCTCTTCCCCTGGTGTTTCCCTGCAGGGGAAGAAGTGGGAACATCACACCGGAAGCTTCATTATTTCAAACACCTGCAAGTTTTGCTTTCATTTCAGGATCTTGAACATCGCCACCTGCTAAGCCTTTCTGTTTCTTTCGTATGGTCTGAGCATCCCTGACAGTAATGGCTAATGAGTGTCCCACTATGCTCAGGGTTTGTGTCCTGAGTCAAATAGTAAATAGTAAATTTATTATGAAATTGGAGTCAGGATCCCTCCCCCCTCTCCTCCCCCCCACCCCCCCGTTCTAGGCCTTGAACTCTGGGCACTGTCCCTGAGCTACTTTGGCCCAAGGCTAATGCTCTACCACTTGAGCTACAGCACCACTTCTGGATTTTACTGTGATTAAGTAGAGACAAGAATCTCACAGACTTTCCTGCCTGAGCTGGCTTTGAACCGTGATCCTTAGATCTCAGCCTCCTCACACTCTAAGATTACAGGCATGAGCCCCCAGCGCCCGGCTCAGGATGGTTTTTAACTGAGTGATTATTTCTAACTGTAGAACATTTCCCTCTCAAGAGCAGATCTTCCTTGGCATTCTAAAAAGCAAATGGCTGAGACTGCTCAATATCTTGACTCTTCTTCCCTGCTCCTCTCCTTTGTACTCCTGGGGATTGAACCTACAGCCTCACGATTTAACAAGTATTCTTCCACTCAAGCTACCCACCCCAGCTCCCAGTCCCAAGATTTTATCTTATATTTGAGATTGCTAACTTTGCTCAGGCTGCTCTGGAACTCACAATCTTCCTATTTCCACATCCCAAGTAGCTTGGATGTGCACTACTATGCTTGGCTTGACTTTTCTTGTTAGGTCAATCTTTGTAATTAGCATACATTAACAATGCAAGTGGAGGTTGTATTATGACGTGTCCATTCAGGTTTACAATGTATTCCCATCAATATCCCTCTCATCATGTCCTTTTGCTCCTCTTATCCCATCCAGATACAACTTTACCAGGCTGCATTGTTCTGTTTTCATGCTTCCCCATAATCTCTGTTGACCATACCCAGCCTCTTCCAAAATGGGTTAGAGAGGGTAATTAGCCCAAGATGGGTCTAGTTCCATAATTCCTACATGCAAAAGTCATTGAGCTTGAAGACTTGGTTTGGAGCGAAGACTTTAAAAATCTTCAAGAAAAAATAAAATGTTAAAATAAGAACTAAGGAAATTGGGGAATTCCAAGTTGAAGATTTTAGTCTGAAGGTTAAGGAAATGCAGGAGTCAGCACTTCTGTGTCTTCCCTCCCAGTCTGTTGCTGGGATCTGGGTATCCACGGCACATCAGTAGACCACGAGTACTAAGGGATGACTACCGTTTCCAAAGTGTGACGCATGAAAAGCCGAGTTTGGATGAACCCTGGTGCTCATACCTGTCACCCTGGCTACTCCTCATGAGGCTGAGAAGTGGAGAACTGTGCTTTGGGGCCTGCCCGGGCGAAAGTTCATGAGAATGAACCTCAGCCATCAAAAATCTAGGCAGTGTAAAAGGGGGTCACCGTGTGGGCAACCTGCCAGCCCACACACAGTGTGAATGGGGTCACAGTGTGTCCAGGCTGAATCAGGGGAAAAACGGAGTCTCTTGAAAAGAAAAAAAGAAATCCAAAAAAGCAGGGGGTGTGGCTCAAGTGGCAGAGCGCTAGACTAGCAAGTGTGGAGTTCAAATCCCAGTTCAGCCAAAATTTGTTATGAAAATGTTATCACCTGAGAGGGTTTATAGGAAATTTTCTTTTAAAAATCGAATACATTTTTTAAAAAAAGAAGTTCAGTGAAACATCCATGTTCCTGTCCAATCCAGAACCGTAGTTTGGTAGTTCTGTCGGCAAATAACTTGGGCTCTGTTCCCCAATTATGAATTTTTCCTCCCCCAGGAATGTGTGTTAGGAAGATAAGTTGTCTTCTTTTTTTAAAGTTTGGTAGAAAGTAAAATTTATAATGCCAAATAATTGAAAAGGCAGGAAAAAATAGAAGAAAAATGTTATGCATAGTCTTAACCAAAAAAAAAAATGTATAATGTTAGTGGGTTCTGGTAGCTCATGCCTAGAATCCTAGCTACTCAGGAGGCTGAGATCTGAGGATCATGATTTGAAGCCAGCCCAGGCAGGAAATTCCAGAGACTCTTACTTCCAATTAATCACAAAAAATGCTGGATGTGGAACTGTGGCTCAAGAGCAGTGGTATATTGCTAGCCTTGAGCAACAAACAAACAAACAGCAACAACAACAACAAAAACCTTAGGTAGAGCAACCAGGCCTAAGTTGGAAATGTGAAATGAAGTACATGCATTTTCTGTGCAGCATAAGAACCAAAACACTGTAATGATCAAATTAGCTTTGAAGAAAGAAGTGTGGGGATTTAAAGTATTTCTTTGATAGTTTCATCAACGCTGACATCATAGGACATCAGTGTTTATCGCATATAAATCTTACATTTTATGTACATATAGATATTATAGAATATGGGTAGCAAATATTTCCTTAGCTTTTCACTTAAATAACACTAAAAATGCAAAACTTGTGTTAAAATGTTAAGGAGTCAAAATGTCTGTATTACTGAGCACTGTTGGCTCACACCTGTAATTCTAGCTACTCAGGAGCTGAGATCTGAGGATCACTGTTGAAAGCCAGCCTGGTCAGGAAAGTCTGGGCAACTCTTATCTCTAGTTAACCACACACAAAAAAGCCAGAAATGTACTCACTATCTTGCCCATGTAATTGTAACCCCTCTGTACAGTATTTTCACAATAAAAAAAATAAAAATAAAAATAAAGCCAGAAGTAGAGATGCGGCTCAACTGTTAGAGCTCTAACCTTGAGCAAAAAACCTCAGAAGCAGTGCCAAGCGTTGAATTCAAGCCCCAGGAATAGCACACACACACACTCTCTCTCTCTCTCTCTCTCTCTCACATACACACACACACACACACACACACACACACACACACACACACACACACACACACACACACATCTCTCTTGTCCACCAAGATTAAAATAGTTAATAAATATGTGTCAATGGTCACTCCATTTCTTCCGTGTTGACTGAAGGAAGATTTGTCTTTGCTTACACTCGGTGGATTTCCTCTTACTCCCTTCTCCTCGTTTCCTGTATCCTGTGACACGCCTCTCTATACAAGGCCAATGCACACATGTCCTCCATCCAGGCCCCGGGCACAAGCCGCAGGATCAGCCACGACCCTTGTCCTGATTATTTTTCTTTCCTTTTCTTGGCCTTCAGCATTGGAAAGATCCCAGAGGGACAGACAAACAACCACAACTTGCTTTTTTTCAAATACGAAAATGATTTTGCAAAGAGCCCTGCCACACAGTGCGGTCCGTCTTCACAAGACGCATTTCAAGGCCATGCTGCGCCCTCCTGTGTCTGTCCCAAGCCCCTGGCGAAAGCATCTTCCAGCGGATTTTAGTTGATTTTCCTGTAACCCTTCTCTCCAAGCCCCCCAGCACCAAGGAAACAAATAGCTATGAATGAAGGGCCAGCGAGGAGCCAAAGGAAAAAGCGTATTTAAAAAAAATAAGAGAATAACAGTGCCCAAAATACCACCCAACTAGATTCAGCCTTTTAATTATGAGTTGATTTTCCCAGACTACAATTGTGACTGGCTTCACATATTCCAAATTGACTGTTAAAGACCAAGCACCTGTGTGCAAGGCCCAGGGGAACTCAGTTGGAAATCCACTGCTATTGAGAGGGAAGGAGAATGGTTTCCAGGGGAAATGGAAGGCTGTGTTCTAACTTTGAATTGATCTGCTGCTGCTGCTGCTGCTGCTGCTGCTGCTGCTGCTGCTGCTGTTTTTCATATAAAACTAAAGATGTAACATCTTTTTTAAAATTTTATTTATTTATATATTTATATATATTTATTTATGTATTTTTATTTTTTAATTTTATTTTTAAAAATTGATTCTCCCTCCCTCCCTTCCTCCTCCCATTCCTTCCCTCCATCCCTCCCTCCTACCCTTCCTCCGTCTTTCCCTCCATCACTTTTTGGCTGTTACTAGCACTGTTCAAAATAACTTTACATGCCCCCAACAGATAGGGGAGATTTTCTGAGTTCTGTGCTAAAAAAAAGAAAAGATAGCAATCCTGGGGCTTGGGCTTCTAGAAATTTCTAGGCTTCCCTTCACAAGACTGTATCCAGAGACAAGCTCGAGAAGAGCGAGCTCTGGAATAGTGCATATGTGGACTCCTCATTTTTGTTTTTTTCACTTCGAGGGCCCGGTGTGAACATGCTACTTTGTAGCTGGGCCTCTTGGCTGGCTTGCGTGCTGAGCTTTGCTGATCATTCCTGGTACCTCTCAGCATTCCCAGTCCTCATTTACTGAAGGCCTGGCGTTGGGCAGGCCGGCCTGTGGGCCCAGTGCAGGTGGATGCTCACCTTTGAGGCTTGGCTGAAGAGAAACACATCAGTGTCACAGATCCAATGTGTGCCTGTGGGGGATTTTTTTTTTTTTTTTACTATTTTTCTTCTCCTGTGCTAGGGCTCGAACCTCCAGCGCAGAGCAGGGGACCCCACCAGGCCTGAGTTCTGTGGGCCAGAGCAAACCTCCCCTCATTACATGCCCTAATATTCTCTGCAGGGCAGACGCTCTCAGTGAGCTGAAGAACATGTTCAAGATTTCCAATTCATTTATACGCTTCTTATCCTAGGGTTCCCCTCTGTATTCATACTGTACTGTAATTCTGAGTGGGAGGGGGATTGTTTTTATCTAGTATTTAGCTATTATCCATTTGTTGCCCTTAAAAAGTGTTCTTCGGGATTAATTTTACCACGTCTCCTGCTCCCAACGCTTGTATTTTGATGTATGCTTCTAATGTGGAAAGGAATGAATAGATGATTTTGTTACTAGTTTTCAGGCCAGGTGTAGCGCACAGTAAGTGATCTGTCTTGTCCTTTTGCACACATTGTAAACTTAGATTATTTATTCTTCTAATAGTGAAAACCCTGATGTGTTATCCCAGGAGTTGGAAGGGGAGAAGTCGTCGGCAGAAGACCAGATGAGAAAGAAGTGGGAAAACCTTCATCAAGAATTTAGTACCAAGCAGAAACTACTACAGAATGTTCTGGAACAGGAGCAGGAACAAGCGGTAGCAAACTGTTTTCTTTTATATATCAATGAATATCTTAGAGAGTTTACATTTATGCTCAGAGAATTTAACGACAGCCATCTACCCCTTCATTATTGCGTTCAAACTAGGGCATGTGCACATGATGCCTTCTGCCTGTTTGCTTTCTCATTTTCTTTCCTTTTGAAAATTGTGTTCATTCGCTTTTCTTTAGACAGGCTGACCTTGCACTCACAGTCTTCCTGTTTCGGCTTCCTCAGTGCTAGGATTACAGGTGTGACCCGTCCTGCCCAGTTCTACATTTTTCTGAATGAGCCAGTTTCACCTTTCCCTATATAATTGTATACTTGTATGTAAAAGCTCATTTAATGTCCAGATAACGTATTTCTTCAAAGGTGATCATATCTGATTCTGTATTAGCATAATTCATTCAAGTTGAAGGTAGAGTCAAGGGAATACTCACCTAGCCCAAAGAGTATCTACCTGATCTGGAGATAAGTTGTCAACTCAGCTGACTTTTCATGGCTGCTTCCTGTGTCCAGTATAGAAGGTCTTAATGAGACCCAGGCTGGGAACCCACAGGGTCAGAGAGGCAGATGCCGGTGGTCAGCTGGGCTGGGGTGAGGGCTGGGAAGGGGGCTGCATTCCTCCAAGCGTGCCAAATCCAAGGGAACCGAACAGGCAGGTGCATAATGGTGGTTGGTCCACCAAATGCAGAAGCCAGGGGTCAGGGGAGATCAAGAGGAGGCGGACCGGGCTCTGTCTATCCAGGCTTGCTCCAAGAAGTGACCACCATCAACAGAAACTTCAGGTCCTTTACCATCGATCGGAGGAAGCTGCCGTTCTCACTGTAAGCAGGAGATGCAGCCTTGACCCAGGGCCTGTTCTTGCTTCTGAGGGGTCCAGATTTATGCTGATTTATTTCTTGCCTACTTTCTGTCCGGGACATTAGACAGCCCCCAGGGCTCGCCCTCCAGCTCACTCAGCCCTGAGCACCCACAGGCCTCATCCTGAGTGGTGAAGCTGGCCGTCCACCCGTGACCCGCTGCTGGCCTCGGAGGAAGAGTGCTCTGTCTTGCTCCCTCTTTCCTCCTGTGTTCCCACACCAGCGTTGTCGCATGGTGGCTGTTCTGCTGGAGGCTGGCTTCGTGGTCCTGACTCGCTTGCCTTTGGGGTTGGAAAGGGAACGCTCTGACGCTTCTTCTTAGGACACTTGTTGCATGTGAACACTGTTAGGTATCGTGGGCCCTCGTAGGTGGTTTTCTTCTGTTGGGTGTGAAAATGGAAGGAAGGGAAGGGACAAAGCCCATCACCAGTCACAATTTTGGAGCAGGATGGCAGCATTATTTCATGAGCATGATTGAAGTCTAGCCATTAACACGTCCAAACACCCTGAGACTTTATTTTCGCCCTGTAGCTTTCCCCGGTAGGCTAACACCTAAGGGCCGAGAGGTTGGGAAGAGGCAGACTGGAAGGGAGGAACAGATCTGTCTGATTTCAAACTTTCTCCTTCCTTCCTTCCTTCCTTTCTCTCTTTCTCTCTTCCTTCCTTCCTTCCATTCTTTCTTTCTCTCTTTCTCTTTCTCTCTCTCTCTCTCTCTCTTTCTCTTTCTCTCTTTCTTTCTTTGTGCCAGTCCTAGGTGTTGAACTCAGGGCCTAGGCACTGTCCTTGAATTTTTCTTTCTCAGGGCTGGACTCTATCACTTCAGCCACAGCTCCCCTTCCAGCTTTTTTTTTTTTTTGATAGTTTTAATGCAGATGAGAGTCTTACATCTCACAGACTCTGCTTCCCAGCCTGGCTTCGAACTGCGATCCTCAGATCTCAGCCTCTTGAGGAGCTAGGAATACAGGTGTGAGCCACCAGCATCTACCTTCAAAGTCCCTCCTTTTTTATACTTACAAACCAGCATTCTTGCATACAGGTGGACTCATCTGGGTAAAAACAGACACACTCTGGGAGAGTTCTAAATTAACAAGATCAAGTTCTAAATTAATGGCCCCCACTGCTCAGAGCAATTTTTTTCTTCCAATAAATTCCAAGCCTCGAGGCAGAATGCCCCGCGTGGCTTCAGATGAGACCTGCGTCGCTCCAGTTTCTGATCTGTAACCCAGCCCAGGAACTATTCCACACCTTTCCGACAAAGCTCCCCTGTGAAGTGTTGTAAACAGAAACTGGTATACTGGAGCGTGCCGGGGCCCGGGGGGGCTGATGGCACAGAACACTCGTGTAAGATGTCCCGTGTCACCCGCAGCTGTACAGCCGGCCCAGCCGCCTGCTGCAGGGAATGCCTCCGCACCGGGCCGAGGGGCAGACGCAAGGCCCGGCCACGGTGACGTCAGTGCTGGGAGGACTGAGCCAGGCCTTGGAGGAGGTTTCATCCCAGGTAAGCATGCGCTGGCCGTGCTTGACTCGGTTTGACTCGGTCTGGGTTCCGTGATTCCAGCCTGGATTGTGAATGCAGAGGCTGGACCCAAGGGCCGAGTCCGTCAGACGCAAAGCTCCTGGCCCTGGGATTTCCCGTTGATGTCTCAGACCACCATGGTGCGCTTGTTATCCCTGGGTACGTGTGTATGTGTGAGCCTGTGCGTGTCTTTTCCAGGGGGCCAGGGCAAAGGGGCAGGATATCCGCCTGGAGCAGAAGCTGTATGATGGGGTATCAGCAACGTCCACGTGGCTGGATGATGTGGAAGAGCGTTTGTTTGTCGCTCCGGTACTTTTACCCCAAGAAACGGAGACCTGTCTCTTCACCCAAGAGGTAGGTGTGGCCATTCTCCTTCACACAGGGGATTTCCAAGCATGGAGAATGTGGATAAGGGGATATTACTCATAGCGAAAGAAGAACAAGCAGAACACGGCTCTAAAGTTCATAAAGACATTTCCAAGCCGTACCTGTACAGCAGAATTGCTCAACTACAAAAAGCTCTCGGTCCTACTTAGATTTGCGTTTTTATGCTTTCTTTGTGTGTGTAAGAAGAGGAGAACAATGGGGAGCTTTTTGTATAAAACTGTTGGGTCTCCCAAATCTTCCCATCTCAAATGACAGACTTTAAAAATAAGTATTGGCCAGGCACTGGTGGCTCACTCTGTAACCCTAGCTACTCAGGAGGCTGAGATAGGAGGATTACGGTTTGAAGCCAGCATGGGCAGAAAAGTCCATGAGATTCTTATCTCTGGTCAGCCAGCAAAAAGCCTGAAAAGGAGTCATGCCTCAAGTGGTAGAGCACCAGCTTGGAGTGAGGAAATAGCTAAGCAAGAGTGTAAGGACCTGAGTTCACAGTCCAGTGCCGGCATGCCAATCGATTCTTTAATTTATAAATAGCAATTGACAAAGCTCAGTTGTCTCAAGGCAAGCGATTAGCATTCGCTGATGTTTTAGCATCCTTGAGGACATCTCTGGAGAAACACTTCGAAGATGTACTCATTGCCTGGACGTGCTGATTATTAAAGCAGGAAGATTTGTTGTGGAAACTTGCTTTAAGGAAATGACTTGATTTGCCTAGTGATTTCTGGAGCTAACCCGGGAAATGGGGTTTTTCTTCTGGGAACCCCAGGCTCTTGCCAAAGACATTAAGGAAATGTCGGAAGAGATGGATAAAAACAAGCACTTGTTTTCACAAACGTTTCCGGAGAGTGGTGATAACCGAGACGTCATTGAAGGCACGCTGGGCTCCCTCCACGGCCGGCTCTCGCTGCTGGACTCGGCGGTGAGCCAGCGGTGCCAGCAGATGAAGGAGAGACTGCAGCATATCCTCAATTTCCAGGTAAATACGACAGGGCGGAGGAATCTCTCCACGTTCTCCACGGACAGCCAATAATCAGCAAAGGCTTTGGCAACTGAATCCAGAGGTAACCGCATTGCTGAAAGCCCAGTAGACTCAACCAAAGGCTTAGGAAACTACCGGAGTCATGCTTCTAGAAAAGCAAGAGTCAGTGGGCACTGGTGGCTCACACCTGTCACCCATGCTTCTCAGGAAGCTGCGATCTGAGGATTGCAGTTCAAAGCCAGATCAGGCAAGAAAGTTGGTGAGAATCTTTTCTCCATTTAACCACTAAAAAGCGGGAATGAGAGCTGTGGCTCAAGTGGTAGAGCTTTAGCTTTGAGCACCAAATCTCAAGGATAGCACCCAGGCCCTGAGTTCAAGCCCCAGGACCAACTCCTCCTCTCCCTGAAAAAGGCAAGAATGTGGAACCCATCCAGGTAAAAGATGGGCTACATAAAACTTTAAATGCAACCCACAAAAGCCAAATTTGCAGTTCATTATAGTTACCAGCCAGGAATAGTAGCCCAGATTTGAGAACCCAGGAGACTTTGAGATGACTGCAGTCTACTTACTCTGGCCTTTGTTAAAGTGTATTATATTACTTTCCAGTCCTGATTCCAGACTTACGAACTTTGATTGCCATATTAAAATTCAGTTGCCAAGTAAATAATAGAGTGCTTATGAAACTTTCTGGTGATGACTTACTGAAAGTAATGCAAAGGCCTCTGATAAACTTCTCATTCCTAATAAAAAGTGCCCTGTGAACACACTTCAGTTTTAAATGCATGCTGTTTTCAACAAAAGTGAGAGGGTTATAAGATATATGTCATTGGTGCTAGAAGATTGACTTAATTGTTCTTTTGTAAAAAAGTTAAAAAACACTAAGGAGTATAAATGCTGCATTTACCAAGAAACATAGAGCTTTCTAGATATCCATCTAGAAGGACACATTTCTCCACCTTTCCCACTAACTAGTCTGTATTCTTGCCTTCTGTTTTCTATTCTTTTCCCTTTCCTTTCTTTTTCCTTTCTTTCTTTTTTATGTGGGAGAGCTGGTACTGGGGCATGCACTCAGGGCCTTGTTCTCTGACTCGGCTTTTTCACACATGCTAGGTGCTCTACCAATTGACCCATGCCGTTAGTTCCCAGTAGTTTATATAGAAAAAAATTACAGATGTGCTCTACCAACCCACGGCACACCCCCAGCAGGTGTCTTATTGCCCAGTCACCAAAATTTCAGATGCACCAATGTCTTTAACCTTCACAACATCCCTGTGAGGTGTGTATTTTTCTAATATTAACTTTGCAAAGTCAGAAAAGCAGGAGAGAAGTAGAAAAGGAGCAAAAGGTAGGTAGGTAGGTAGATGATGAATGGATGATAGGTAGCTAGGATAGGTTGATTGATAGATACGAGGTAAGTGATAGAGGAAAGGATGATAGGTAGATACATAGATAGGATATAGATAGATACATCATACATGGATGCACAGATACACCGTGTTTATTCCTCACATTGCACTGGGCACTCGGTTTTCATTTGTTCCATCTCCATGTATTCTTTCTCATTCTCTTCTCTGGGGATTCAACCCCAGGCCTTTGGCATGGTAGGCATACTCTCTGTCGCTGAGCTATACTCCCAATCCTAATTTTTTTGCCTACATAATTCACCTATTATTTTGCTTCTTTAACCCCCATCCACACTTAAATATGTGTTTTCTTCTGCCGTGCCATATGCACCGCACAAAATCAGGGTCAGAATTTTCCACCCTTGCTGATGTACACTGTGTTCATGACCTCATCCTGAAGAAGAGGCATCATGAACTGAGCTTCAGCCTCTGATGACTGCCCAGCCCTGCATATGTGTTTGCTAACTTATAAGAAATAGAGCAAGGCCTAGTGGCTCACACCTCTAGTTCCTGATACTTGGGAGGCTGAAGCAGGAGGACCACAGGTTCAAAGCCAATTCTAACAACTTAGTAAGATCCTATCTCATCATATCTCAAAACAGAAACAATGAAAGAACAAAGGGAGACTGGGAATGTGTAGCTTAGGGAGAAAGCGCTTTCTTATCATAGCAAGAGCCACTGACTTCAATCCTCAATGCCATGGAAAAAACACATAAGCAGCCAACAAAATAATGGATGGAAGAAGGAAGGAAGGAGGGCGCTTATTGGTTTTTTATAACATATTTTATAACATTTTATAACATATTTTATAACTCATTTTATAACTCATTTTTCCTTTGAAATAATAACTATCTTATTTTGGTGCAAATCTAACTCAATATAAGTATATTGAACATTCAGCTGAATGTTTCTGAAGAAAAGATGTCCAAGAACATTTGTATTATCTAATTACATGTCTTTGGTCATTTTGGGAGATAATACAAATTTTTTGATAGCTTTTCATAAATTTTGCAAATTCTTTGAAAAGGGAAGAAGAAAGTGAGGGAAGGAGGCAAGAAGG
Source organism: Dipodomys spectabilis (assembly GCF_019054845.1). Classification (NCBI taxonomy): domain Eukaryota; kingdom Metazoa; phylum Chordata; class Mammalia; order Rodentia; family Heteromyidae; genus Dipodomys; species Dipodomys spectabilis. Next base: position 33,526,143 of record NW_024870678.1, on the reverse strand, counting down.
GAAAGAAGAATCATATTATTTTAACAAGCGTGTTTTGCAAATCACAGTAATATCTGTAGTCTGTTTCTTGGGCTTTTTTTGTTTCTTTAGATTATTTGTTTGTTTTCTTAGGTGTTTTTTTGTGTGCTGGTCCTGAGGCTTGAACTCTGGGACAGGGCACTGTCACTGACTTTCTTTTCCTGAAGGCTGGCATTCTACCACTTGAGTTGTTAATTGGTTGTTAATTGGAGCTAAAAGTCTTGCAGGCTTTCCTGCTGGGGCTGGCTTTTGAACTGCACACCTCAGGTCTCAGCCTCCTGAGTAGCTAGGATTATAGGTGTGAGCCACCAGCACCTGTCTTGTAGTCTTTTTTACCTTAGATAAAAGTCCTTCACATGACATTTTGGCTGTGAGGTTCCAGTACACTCATTTATTTTAAACATACCAAGAAGATGAGGGTGGCATCCTGCCTTGCTTGTGACTTTGATGTTTTTAGGTCCCTTTGTACCATGTAGCAATGCTGTGTGTAACACATTTTTCAAGAGTCCGTGTTAGCACCTCAGTGAACTGTTCACTGCTTCTTTGTATCTTCTCCTAAGTCACTATGATTTCTCCTAAAAATTAACTTTCTACACTGCTCCAGCTGGGCTCTGTTTATCTGTGTGTTTCTTATCCCCAGCATCAACCAATGGCTTGAAAGAAAATATTGGAAAAAACTGTTGTGTTTGTACTGATCATGTGTAGGTTTTTCTTTTTTGTTCCCTAAACCATCAGTATACTGACTTTTTGCAGAACATTAACATTGTAAGGAATTGTACAGAATCTAGAGCTGGTTTCATGCTTGTATCAGGAAGGGCATAGGTTAATTATGTTGTCTTCTATCAGGAACTTGCGCATCCACGGAGCGTGGCAGAGACTCTAGAACCAATTCCCACAGACGCTGAGGGATGGTTGCTTTATCATGTCTAAGAATCTGTGCTATATTTACAACTGTTTCGAATTCCCTGTGGTCATGTTTCATCTTCCTGTCGCTTTCCTCCTTAGAATGACCTGAAGGTGCTGCGCACATCACTTGCAGATACCAAGTATGTCACTCTACAGAAACTGGCCAACGTGTTTGAGCAGCCCATGGCACAACAAATAGAGGTACTGATAGCCAGATTTGGCTAGAGGAGCAAACACAGAGATACCTGCTTAACTCTGAAATTTCAAATACTCCGTGATAGATTAGTAGCTTGCTGGAGGATTGTTGGACATACTTTGCAGCGCTGGGCTTGAACACTATACAGGTGATATGGTCTGCTATTATCTTTGCACAGAACTAAGCAGTGTGAGGTCAGAGTGTCGAGGATGGTGGACATCCTGAAGGTGTGTGCTCCCCTCCAGGAGAGAAGATGAACGTCTGACTGACTTGGGCAGGCACAGAGCACTACAGACACTCAGAGAAGAGAAAATGTCTCCTACTAAGGGTACAACCAGAAAAAGCTTAGAGAACAGTAGGACACATTTAGGTTTTTAACATCTAGAGACTTAGAAGAAATGTGTCAAGGTTAAGAGAACAGAAAGAATAAAAGACATACATCTAGAAAATTCTAAGTGCTTACAGAAAACCACAAACAATTCCTACATGGTTCAGCTTACAGTAGATGAAAACTAGGGGGAAGCAAGTTTGGTCACATTTAGAGCCTGTGGAACGTCAGAGAACATGGACTTCATTCTGCAAACCTCGCATCTCTGCACGTTATTGATCACATAACCCATTAGCTGGAAGGGAATAGACAAACAAGAACACCACACAGGTATAGGTATATTCATTTGTTTCTGGATTATCAGCAAGTGCTCTGTCTGCTCAGAAAACATCCGTACAATGGAATTGAAAAATAAAAGTAGAGCTGGCATGATTGGCTCACACCTGTAAGTCCAGCTACTCAGGAGGCTGAGACTGAAGCTGAGTCTGGGCAGAAAAGTCAATTCTACTCCATCTCTAAAATAACCAAAAAACAGGGCTGGAGGTATAGCTCAAATGATAGAGCAGACAGGTGTAGCCAACTTGCTCAAGTGCCAACCCCTTCCAAAAAAAAAGAGAGTAAAGAAAAGGAAAATACAAATGAATGTAAATTGAAGTGTGTGGTGTTTCTGGGTATGGTAGGTTGCCTTACACACTTTCATGCCTTGTGCCATCATAAGGGAAGTCTGAGAACAAAACAAGTCCATTTCAGAACCTGCTTCTGATAGCACCAGGGTCAGGGAACTGGAGATCAATCTTGAGGTTCTGTAGCCACCACCGTGAGAAAGAATGGGGACTTGAACTCATAGAATGGCAATAAAAACAGGGAGGAGGGAGAAATTAAGGATGCACATGGAATGCTAATTAATGATGTAGAGTATTTAGTAGGATTTCTTTACCCAATTTCAGTGCACGCTGGGGGATCTTTATGTAAACTGCAGAGAACTAGAATTCTCTTGAAACATACATACAAGAGATGGCCACTAAAAAATAGTTTGAGCCACACACCAGTGGCTCATGCCTGTAATCCTAGCTACTCAGGAGTCTGAGATCTGAGGCTTGCGGTTCAAACCCAGCCTGGGCAGGAAAGTCTGTGAGACTCTTATCTCCAATAAACCACCAGAAAACCAGAAGTGGTGCTGTGGCTTTAGTGGTAGAGCTCTAGCCTTGAGCTGAAGAGCTAAGGGACAGCAACCAGGCCCAGAGTTCAAGCCCCACGACTGACCAAAAAAGAAACAAAGTTTGAAAGTTATAGGTAGATGTGTATTTTCCTAGCTCAGAATTTCATCTGCTTTTTAAAGAGATCTCTGTCTTTTATATGTTCCAAATGAAACTGTTTTCTGAGTTGTAAATCATTTTCTTTGTTGGCTTGATTCCTTGTTTTGTTAATGTTGCTGTTCTTCACAGTCCTGAGGGCTTGAAAATGTTCATGCCCTTGTGCTCACACTTTATTAATTGCTTAGCTCTTTATAGAACTCTCGATCAGAAATCAGTTCCTTTAAAATCTGTAGACATTTGTTTGCTGTGTTCGCTGGGAAATCTAAACATCATCAAATTCCCAGAGGTCCTGAGTGTTCTGAAATGTCAACATTCTATGCTTGTGGGAGGGTCTATTTTTATCCTCTGTGCTGGGAATTCAGTGGGCTCTTTTGATTTGGTAGTTCTCATCTTTCCAGCTTAGAAATTTTTCTAATGATTTATTTCATATTTTTCAGTCCTGGGCTTAGTCAATCTTTCTGAAACTCCTTTCAATCAGATCTTGAATGTTTTCATTCATTGCTATAACTCATTTGATTTTGATTTATTTTATTTTTGCTGAATACTCCGTTATTTCTCTTGTTTCTCAGTATTCTTAAGTAGTTGTAAAAAAGAGTTGCCATTTTTATTTGTTGGTTTCTGTTTTTGCTTTTTTTTTTTTTTTAATCTAGAGATCTTTCTCTTTGTGTCTTTTTTCGCTCTACTTTTTCCCTGAAGGAATTTCACCTCCAACTCTTCCGTTAAGTTTTGCATTTTTATCTTATGTGGTTAGTTTTCCGGGCTTCAGTGTGGTTTTCTGGAATGACCCATTTTATGGTACCCTATCCCTCATCCTTTTTCTTTTTTTTTTTTAGTGGACACATTATCTTTTGAACATCTCTAGTGATTAATGTTTATTTTTGTATGTGTATAGTCTGTTTTCTTCCTGTTTCTGTCATTTGTTTAATTATATTTGTCTTTTCCACACTGGAGTCTTTTCTTGGATATGTGACTTAGGTAGATTGCTTGTTTTCTACTTGCATTTGGGTTAAGGACATGAACAGTGAATGGACACTTGATGTAAGGATGGAGTGTGATGATTGTGAGATACCAATGCGTGAAGGCAGTTTCCCTGTCCGATTCTTGTCTTGGCTCTGGGAGATTGCTTTCTGTCTTGTTTCTGTCCAGTAGAGGACTAGCCATAGCACTTACTGAATCAGAGTAACTTTGGCAGCTCAGGTCCAGCATTCTGTCACTTTATTTCCATGTTTTCAATCCAGCACTTGAGCCTACTGCTGAGCCTGTTAGCCCTCTCCAAAAAGCAAACTTTGAGTCTTTCTCTGGGAAGAGAAAGGGGTTGCATGGAATGAAGAAAAGACCCCTAGAGACTTAAGCGTTCTTCGAGCTGCATTTCACCAGCTCTCCCACCACCCCATTCCACTGAGTTTCTTGAGTTCACAGTCCCATTCCGTTGAGGTACTTGAGTTCCTCCTGCAACGCTCGTGGCTTTGCATGTGCTGATGTGGATTCCTCTACTAGATGAACTTTAGCTTTCTCAGACTTGCAAAGGCAATGTTTTATGCACCAAAATTTTGTTAGTATTACCTTCTTCCTTGTTTCCTTTTCCTTGTAGATTTACAGAGGAAAACACTCCCCCCCCACCACCAAAAAAAACAAGCAAACAGAATACGTGCTGTGGTTGCAATGGGTGGTAGCAAAGGAAAGATTAAACCCATTTGTGTTTCATCTGCCATATGGAGTCCAGGCTCTTTCCATTATCAAGGGAGACTGAAATTGTGTGTCTTCCAAAACCCTACTTAGACGAGGGCTTGCCAGGCTGCTTCCTCCCTTCTCCACATGCTAATAGAGATATGTTGCATCATGAAGTTTAGCACTTAATTCTGTTCAGGCTTGTTTTGTGTTTCTCTCATTTCCTGACCAGACTGTCACAGGATGAGGTCTGAGTCTGCCTCTGCAGACCGCACACCAGGAAGACAGGGGTTAGCAGCGGCAAGCACTTTCAATCCTGCAGATGGGTTGATTTTTCTTCTTCCTAGCCTTGAGCACATGCATTCCTTTACGGTGCTTGCCATGAATTTTCCAGTTTTCTTTCAGGAGCTCTCTCTAATTCCATTTCCCAATTCCATTTCAAGAAAGTGGACATGGTCCCTTAGCAAATCTCAGACAAAATGCCCTTTTATAACTACGTCTCACAGCCCGATTTGTGTGCGGCCATTCACACATCCTTTGCTTTTTGCAAGGAAGCCATCCTGCTCCCACATCTCATTCCTCCGTAATCTCCAGCAGATTCAGCTGTGGTATAAGAAAAAGCCTTCATCTTTTTTCCCTCCTCCTATAACATATGACTGTGGTTTATATGTGGTAGTAAAATGACTCTTTTTGTACGTATTTGATTTTATATTGTAAAGTGAAGGAAAGCAAATAGAGAGGTACACCGGTCGTATCTTGATGGGGAGGGGAAAACTGGTCCTAAGCACATTAACGAAATGCCATCAATGCTACCTAGGCGATACAACAGGCTGAGGAGGGACTGAAGGAACTGGACGCGGGAATCACTGAATTAAAAAGACTTGGTGACAAGTTGCAGATTGAGCCACCAGCCCTGCAGGAACTCTCCAAGCTCCAGGTATAGTCTTCAGCCAGGACCATTGGGCTTCAATGGGATAACACAACTGAAAGTCAAGAAAGTGTTCTTTTCTTGGCTTTCTTGATGGAAATTGTGGCTCTTCCATCCTAACTTTCCTTCCAAGTAGCTCTTAGAAAAATTTCTGAATATTTATTAATAGAATGAATTATACTCACATGCTTCTTCTAATGGTTCATAGTTTGATGCCTTTTATGAATATTCTGATGGCTAACTGTAGTGCTAGAGTCTAGTAATGTATTTATCTAATCTTAAAAACACGATCGCTGTCATTACTACTTACATTATTACCTAGAGGTAAGTAACTATTACCTACTTAAATGAACAAATACTCACGGTAAGACTTTTCAGAAAGTGGGTTTATTTTTTTTTGGAGGGAGGGAATTTTATCTCACCTGTCACACATATTTCATTGGAAGAAACACGGTTTTAAATCTAGAAAAATAACCAAAAAGCTAAAGTAGAAAGTGATTTAATTTTGGCAGATTTCTCAGCATCTTTGAGGAATAGAAAATACCACTTTGGGTTAATTTGCCTGCCGATATCTGACATCTGTTCAAGAATCGGACGTGGTAGGCTGGAGGCATGAATCAAGTGGTAGAGCACTTGCCTAGCAAACATGAAGCCAACCCCGGGTAAACACACTAGTGCCACAAATTGAGTCTGATGTTCAGAGGAAGTGGCTGAGATATCACATCTGATAGATAATGTCTTTATTATGTGCTATTAAATACAGTGTACACAGTTGTGGACAGTTGTACGTCCCCACAACTACACAGGTCTTATCAAAGCAATTGAGGATTAGTTGTGTGAGTCAAGTCCAAGGTCAAAAGCCCTTTCTTTGGGGAAAATAAAATCGCTCTTCTAATCAGGCGCACATTTGCGCTGTCTCATCCCTTCATCTTCTCCCAAACCCGCCTCCCCCGCCTTGCGCTTTTTAATATGCTTTTCCCACAGCTCTTCAGCGTCAGGTGTAAGAGTCAAACGTCATAGCTGTAAATAGTCATTAAGTTGAACTTATCCAGACTTAACCATTTGGCCTGCTCTTCCTTCCTGTGATACAATAATCAGGCCCATATGCCTCAATAAATTTTCTGTTTGCTGTATCATGATCTCCTAAAATGTCTTTGCAGATTAAATTGTTGTTTACCATCTTTGGCAGAAATAACTGGCTTTTCTAAATCTCTGTGTCTTGCCATTCACATTAAACTAGTTTTACTAACTCTTTATTTGAGTGATAGTCCAAAATCTGATATTATTTAACAGACAAAAATGTTAAGGATACTGTATCGAGTCCATAAAATCACTTTAGTGCTCAGAACATGATGAGAAAAGGAATTACAATTTCTCGGCTGTCTCCCTAGCCATAGGGACATTCTGCCACCACCTAATGCCACACGTTTGTCAAATCTACCTCATATGCCATTTCCAGGAGCTATATCATTGTTGTTTGAACTCTTAGAAAATTAAGCTTAATTTTTTAATAGACACATTCTTTGTTTTTTTGTTTTTATTTCCCCTTCATTTGCAATTTTATTTTATTACTTTATTTACTTATTTTTGTTTATGCTGTGGTGCTGCAGATAGAACTATGACTCTTACTCATGCTAGATAAACCCATTACCACATAGCGACATTCCAAACCATCTATTTTGATTGCTCAATCCATCTAAATTGCATTTTGGCATGTCAGGAGATACCATGGTAACTTTACTTTCCCTCAGATAGTTGAGTTATTCCCGCCTTACATTGTTTATTGAGTATTTCATCCTATGCCCCATCATTAAGTATTTAAAACATCACTCTTTATCTAAAATTTCTCTTTTGTACTTTATTATTGTTCATTAAAAACACATAAGTCTTAAAACAAAAATAAATAGGGATGCTGAAAAATATTAATGGAAGAACGTGAACTCTTGCATGTCAAGCAATTGCAAAGACATAACCCTTGCTATAATACAGTAGAGGCATGAGTATAGAGGTCCAGAACTTACCTTATTTGAAAGACACTTGTGAAATGTAGTCATAAGAAAGACAGGTTCTGGAACTTACTAGAAGGGGAATCTTTGGTCGGGTCATTGGCCTGACAGTAATATATATACATATATATATATATATATATATTACATATATAATATGTTACATATATAAAGTAACATAATATAATGTAATATGTATATGTCTTTGGAGCTATGCCAGCCTGTGGCCTGAGCGTGACTCTAGTTGTTCTGTTCATTAGGACACCTACGATGAGCTGATGATGACCATTGGCTCACGGAGGAGTAGTCTGAACCAAAATCTTGCCCTCAAGAGCCAGTATGAAAGGGCCCTGCAAGACCTGTCTGACCTGCTAGAAACTGGACAAGAGAAGATGTCAGGAGACCACAAAGTCATCGTGTCTTCCAAGGAGGACATCCAGCAGCTCCTGGACAAGCATAAGGTCAGAAAGAACAAGAAAATGTAACTGCAAAAGCATCTGCTGCAACTCTGGACAGGTTCTTAGGCATTCCGTGTGCGACGTGGCCTTCGTGGCCCTTTGTCCCTGTAGTGCTGGCTGCTCTCCCTGCCCTCCCGTGTGCTGGCAAGGACTCGGTGCTCTGCTCTGGGAATCCAGAGCTACCCCTCAACTCTGGGATTGAGGTTATGTGTGTGTTCTATGCGTCATTCAGTTTCTGAGCATGTTTTCCTCTTGTTGTTGAAGGCGTCAGAGATTTTCGTGGGGACATCGAGTTCCTTTACTACATGCTCAAACTTCGGATCCCTGGGACTGTGCCATCGGGATGTGCCAAAACCAACCTGTGGTTGGATACTACTCCTTAGTAAAAAAAATCCTTTTTCACACACACTCTCACACACACACACACACACACACACACATACATACAACTAGGCATTTGCCATGTTAGCAATGACTAGGGTATGTTTGTGAATTTAGAAACTTACCCTCCTGGGCCATGGGAATTCCCTGAAGAGAAACAAAAGATGATTAGCATATTTTCTACCATAATGTTGCTCTCTGGTGCCTGCTCTGTGTGTGTGTGTGTGTGCGCGCACACGTGCGTGCGTGCAAGCATGCGTGCACATGCCCGTGCTTGCCAGTCTTGGGATTTGAACTCATGGCCTGGGCACTACCCCTGAGCTTCTGTGATCAAGGCTACTAACCACAGCTCTATTTCCACCTTTTTGGTAGTTAATTGAAGATATGAGTCCCAAGGACTTTACTGTCGGGGCTCACTTTGAACTTTAGATCCTCAGATCTCAGCCTCCTGTGTAGTTAGGATTATAGTTGTGAGCCACTAGTGCCCAGCTCTTTGGTGTTTTTCAATGGTGGATTTTGGAGGAAGTGAATTGTACTTTTTGTTAGTTTATTCCCAGAGGATTTTTTTTTGTCAAGAATTTTATAATTTATTAAAGCCTTATCATTTGGCTTTGAAGACATGGCTTTAAAGTTCACAGCTGGTTTTTCTCAAATGTGACCATAGCAATAAAAGATCATTCTGAGTTATTCCAGAAAGGAAACTAGGATCAATGAGCTTAAAAAAAGAAAAAGAAAGGAAATAAAATTCAGTAGTAGTAGAACTCTGAAAGAAGGAGGCTACTCCCACTGAACGGAGGTCCTTCGGCCATGAGAAAGAACCCAGCCCGGGCTGGGAGGGAGAGGGGCTGGTGAAAGGAAGCATGTTGGGTCGGTGACCTTCGCTGTCTCTCCCAACTCTGGAGATTCTGGGAGCACATTTTACTGACGAGCCCATCTTCTGGAGGAGAGAGAGAGTTCTGCTGTGTTGAGGGGGAGGTACAGATACAGCCAACACAATACTGACTCGAGCCCCAGCGTTAACATAAGTAAACGCTGTGACCTTGTACAAGCCACAGACAGAGAGGATTGGTGTTCTCATCCTACACGGAAAATCGAGCCACTTTTTCCAGCCAGGGGTAGTAGCACATACCTGTAATAGATGCTCAAGAGGTAGAGGCAACAAGATCATGAGTTTGAAGCCAGCCTAGGCAAAGAGAGCCCAAGATCCTGTTTTAAAACAAAAGTATAACTGAATGACTGGGGCTGTGTCTCAAGGGGTAGAGTGCTTTCCTGGCAATGCGCAGTACTGCGATCAATCAATCAGAAATGAACAGGAATAATGAATAAGAAGTAGGAGCACAAGTTGAAATGTTCACAAAGCCACCTGTTTCATAGAGCTCTGGTCTATGTAAGGATGGCATGGCTAAGGTAAAGAGTTTATGGAGCCTTGGAAAGTAGAACATATCCAATTACTGGGCCAGTGGGGCTGAGCATAGGAGATATGCTAGGGCCCATTTCTTACCCTAGGGTCTATTGTACATAAAAAAAAAAAAATGACCTTCCAAAAATATCTGTAGGGTCGCGTAAGGGCTTCAGTTCTATTTTGTGAAAACACAAGGCAAATTAAAAATACTTGAGACCAAATTAGTGTAGGCCAAACTCTGCTTGGCAGGAAGTCATAAGCCCATAAACCTCTCCAAAAGCTTAGAAAGAGGGGCCCAGGGCCAGCTATGGAGGAAGGAAAGACACTGGGTGTCTCTGGAGAGCATCTGGAGAAGAGCAGAGGAAGCAGAGGCTCAGGGTGGGAGTGTGACAAATGATGTATCAAGGGAGGTAGGAGGAAACTCGTGAGAGACCCAGGGAAGTGAGAGAGGCTATTGTTCAAAGGACAGGAGGTGGTCAACGACTAGTCTCATATGAATAACTTTGATCTTGGGGTGCGGGGGGCGAGGGGGCTGGCTCGTGTGTGCAGTTCAATGAACATGGACTCTCTTGAGTGAGGTCAAGACCACAGGGCCCCACAGCCTCATTTCTGGAGGGTGACCACAGGAGGTGGCCCATGTCTGGGCCTCACCGAGGGCCAATGTGATGTATGATGAGCTCAAGGAAGCCATTTTGGTCGTTAGGTTCCCTGTGGATGAGCTTCTGACCTCTTCCCATCTATAACATTGCAGGAATACTTTCAGGGCCTGGAATCGCACATGATCTTGACAGAAACGCTCTTCAGAAAGATCATCGGCTTCATGGTCCTACAGGAAACCCAGTTCCACGCGGACCAGATGGCTCAGGCATCTGCTGTGCTGAAACGGGCTCATAAGAGGGGTGTGGAGCTAGAATACATTCTGGAGGTAAGACTGCTCAGGGGGCGTCTACCTGACCGGAAAGTGGACCTTCCAGTTGGGCCACATGTGACCACTCAAGTTTGCCTCCCGTGACCTAAGAGCTAAGCTGTGTTCTGTGGCTCCAGATTATGTTTCCCACAAGTAGAGGTTTCCCATTCCCCCAATACTTCCGGTCTCCACTGGCTGTGTTTTATTTTTGTCAGTCATCCAGTTGAAGAGTGATGTCAGACTGTGCTTGAAGAGAGCTGGAGGCTCAGTCATTCCGGCTTGAAAGCTTAATTAAGATGATGAAAAAGGCAAAAACATATCCCCGGCTCAGTCCCAGTGCAGTTTTGTCTCATTAGAAGACCTGTCAAGAGGGTCCAGCAGCCAGAGGAGAGCCGGTGAGAGTCTAACAAGGCTCTTGGAGCAAAAGACAAACAGTCCACTTGGTATAAGACAAAGAAACTGCGCGGAAGCAGAACACCTGGAAGATCAGGAATAAGCAAAGTCAGATTGTAGAAACCACGTGTAGGGTTTCCCTTGGTTACTGGTCTGAATTTGCCTGTCATAAAAGGAAGCTGACTCATTGTCTCATTCATTGAGTCACCTTCAAGTCCCTCATTCTCATATTCATCATAAGGGAAGGAAGCAAATGTTTACTTACTTAACATTTACCAAGCTGCCACCAAGTTGCCAGGCACTGAGAACACAACAGTGAATACTTCTGGGTCACTGCCCTCACTGGACTATGAGATCACCAGCCAGGCACAGACAATCAGAATACAATGTGTCTTCACAGAGAGGAAAACAGCATTGGATACACTGAATCTTGTCCATGCTAGGAAAGAGAGGGTGCCATTTGCAATCAAGACGAACATTCTAAAGTGGAATTTGATCCACAGACCAAATGTAACCCATTGCCTGTTTTGGTAGACTTTATTTGGAACCTGTCAAATTGGATCACTGCACATCTGGTTCACAGCTGCATTCACCTGACAGGACGGACATGAGCAGTTGTAATAGATACTGTGTGGTCCACACAACTTACACAATTACCAAAGGAGTTTGCAAGGCACTGCTCTAGAGTCAGAGGAGCTTGGACTTGGGTCTTAGCTTCCTCATAGTATATGCTCTTGAACACCAAGTAGGTCCTCCATAGAAGGTAATCACCCAGGCATAGAAACCTGTGTAAATGTGAGACATGCTTAATACAACTGACCCTTATGTTTATAGTAACTAGAGTGTTGCCCCAAACTATTCTAGCTTTCTTGTTTTTCCTTTTGGCCCTCTGTATTTTTTTCTTCTGATCTCCCACAACGTTTCCAGTCTTACCTGAATTGCCTAACATTCATGTTTACACCATTTTAAATCTTGTCTTCTTCCCTGAGCCAACATTAGGATAGCACGCTAACTCCACAAATTCCAGACATGGAATCCCTCTGCATATTATATTTTAGAGAGGTCTTGAGCATTGGACATCCTTGTAATAACAGTACTGTTGGGCAGCTGATCAGTCTTCCAGCCAGATAGTTTATATTTATGTGAACCTGTCCAGTTTTTACCACAACACTCTAAGCTGCATTGTGAATTCCTCTTCTAGGACTGAGTCTGGGACCAATATCTTACCAAGGCACATGATTAGTTATTAGCCGGACTGGCAGTCATACCATGTCTGACTGGCTTTATGTGCCAGTGTGTGTTTCCCAAGGTGATCTACCTGACTCATTTACACTGCAACTCCACTGGGGACACACCCACGCCTTCCCTCCGTCCCTCTATGCAGCTCAGTTTTATTCCCACACACCACAAGAAGTACAAGTACTGTGGATTCTCGGTCTTTCATCCCTAGAGCGTGAGCTCCCTGAAGGCAGGCATTAGGTGTTTTTCATTCACTCTTAGATCCCTCGATCCAAACAGTGACTAACTGTAAGTGAATGTGTTGGGAAAAGCACACCTCCTTACTGTGACATCTCGTTGCCATGCCAACTGCACATTAGTGTGAATGTACATGTTGAAAAACTGCTTCCGTTTTCATAAATTTTTGGAAAATAATTCAACTGATTAGAAAGTATTTTCCAGTTTTAAATGAAATAAAAGTCTGGATGTAGGAGTCAGCAATTTGACATTTTTTCCTTACTATAGTATTTGTATTCAATATTCCTATTTTATAAATGTTTATGTTTTAAAACTTATTTGCGCATGTAATGTGTTGAGTTCACGTGTTATATGAAAAGCCAGCATACGATCTCTTCTGTGTGGTACAGAAGAAGCCAGGCACATCAGATCCTGGGTGTACTGCAGCCATTATTTCATTTAAGACTCACGGTAGAAGCATGACTATGTTTATTGCAGCATTATTTACCATAGCTAAGATATGGAACCAACCCAGATGCCCCTCAGGAGATGAATGGATCAAGAAAATGTGGTATATGTACACAATGGAATTCTATGCCTCCATCAGAAAGAATGACATTTCCCCATTTGTTAGGAAATGGAAAGACTTAGAAAAAATTATATTAAGTGAAGTAAGCCAGGCCCAAAGAAACATAGGTCCCATGGTTTCCCTTATTTGCAATATCTAGTATATATCTGAGTCAAGCAGAAAAGATCAGATAAGTTGGTGTTAGGGAAATGAACCCTAAGATATGTATTCAAATGTTTTGTCTCTCATGCAATTGTTTCTAACACATTTATAAGATTATTTCTTTGTTGCTTTGTATGTCCCTCCCACAGTATAACCCCTGCTTTCACTGTATTTCATGTCGGTATAATTTGTGGAAGGGAAGGGGAAAAACAAATCATTTAAATAGGAATACAGGTAGACCCACTGCAACAATGAGACGTACAAGTCGTTATGTGGAAAACAAACTTTACAACTTTGGTGCGGTGGGCGGGGGGGGGGGAGGATTGGGGGGGCAGAGGGAGGATGGGAAGGGATGGGAAGGGGAAACAAAGGAGGAGGCTACAATGCCTGATAAGAAATGTACTCATTATCTTACCCATGTAATTGTAACCCCTCTGTACAGTATTTTCACAATAAAAAAAAAAAAAAAAGACTCACGGTAGAGAAATTAGCTACCATTAGCACCAGTTGATTTTGGAGAAAATAGTTCAGAGATGTTTAGTGACTTACCAGCCCACCTGGTTATAAGCATGAGGTCTATTCACAATACATTTGTGCACACAGGTATTGGTACCCAGGAGGGTTCTTTGGCTCATAAACTATTGTTGTCTCTCTAGACATGGTCCCATCTGGATGAGGGTCTCCAGGAGATTGTCCGGGAGCTGGAGGTGGTGGAGAGCAGTATCCCCAGCGTGGGTCTGGTGGAGGAGAGCGAGGACAGGCTCATGGAACGAACAAGCCTCTACCAGGTCAGGCCCCCACGGCGTCTCAGGGCTATGGGTGGTCACATTTGCTTTAGAACCTTGCCAGTACTTTCCATGGAATCAAAACAAATTTGTGATCAGGTGTCTCCTTGCTTTACTTTTCTTTCAAACTACTGATATCAGGTAGTGTGTGAGTTATTTATAATAGGAGCAGCTCATGCGTGAGTTATTTACAATAAGATAGTCTTCTAGGCTGATTCTTTCACTTAGTAACAGAATGCTTGTCTAGCAGGCATTCCTATTCAGTTCCTGGCACTACCAAAAAAATTAGAAACGTTCTCTCTCTCTCTTTCTCTCTCTCTCTCTTTAATGGAAGAACTCCTTTGGAAAACTTTCAAATCTCCAAATGTCCACCCAGCATTCACTGTAGTTTATACTGGTATCACAACAAAAATGAAACAACGAAGATTGATGTTTTTAAATGTTTCTAAAGTCACTGAACCCCTCAAGCAAACCATGTCTCCTCTGATGAAATGTTTTCATTGCCACTTGGGTGAAAATAATTTCTATTGGAGTGATGGGCAATGGCTGCCTTGTGAGCACAGAGAAATGTTGTTTTCAGAGCCAGGAATGCAAAGAAACGGTTTCACTCAATTTTGTTCACCATTTCAGCATCTAAAATCCAGCCTTAATGAATACCAGCCCAAATTATATCAAGTATTAGATGATGGGAAACGACTCCTGATGTCCGTCAGCTGCTCAGATCTGGAAAGTCAGCTGAATCAACTGGGAGAGCGCTGGCTGAATAACACCAACCGAGTGTCAAAGGAGCTGCACAGACTGGAAACAATACTGAAACACTGGACCAGGTAATAAGGTGATGATCTTGCACGCTTTTCTGTACACGCCCTGGTGCAGTAAAGTGCTATGGTGGATGTTGGAGTTGGAGAAGATAGGCAAGTTGGAAAAATGGCATAGTTTGAACAATAAAGAAGAGAAAGCACCTAGTTTGAGTTGTGCGTGCATGTGTGTGTGTGTGTGTGTGTGTGTGCATATATGTGTGTGTCTGTGTGTGTGTGTGTGACTGTGTCTTTGTGTACCAATATGGGAGCTTGAATTCAAGGCCTCTCACTTTCCCTTCGTGCTCTACCACTTGAGCCATACTCCATACTTCCAGTTTCTGCTTTTTGCTGTTAATTGGAGATAAGATTCCTCCAGCTTTTTCTGCCAAAGCTGTCTTTGAAGAGAGACCCTCAGATCTCAGCCTCCTGATGCCACCTGGATTACAGGTGTGAGCCACTGGCACCTGGCTTCCCAGTAGGATTCCTATATAAAGACATAATTAAAAGTGGGCAAGGAAGAAATTACATAATGCACCTTACCTGTGAATGCCTTTCTTCTTCGCTTACTGACTGTTTTGGATTATCACAGTAAGGCTTTAGAAAGAGAGGAAAGGGAAAATGTTTTTCAGGGGAATGCTCTTTTAGCATGCTAGATTTTTGTCAGTGTGACTCTAACAGAGACAATTTAAGCAGAGCAAAGCTTGATTTTCACTCTTAGTTTTAGAGGCTGAGTTGAGGCTGAGTTGGTGGGGGGAGCATGTAACCCAGGAAGCCGCTCACCTTCAGGTGAGGTGGAAGCAGGAAGGGACCAGGGACCAGGGACCCTTCAGTAGCACAGGCCAGGGACCTACTTCCTCTGGCTAGGCCCCACCTCCTAAGCTGCCCATCACCTCCCAAAGTAGCACCCCCAGTGGGAGGGTCACACTTTCAACACATGAACCTGCATGGAACATTTCACGTCCAAACCATAACAGGAAGTATACAGGGAGGGTGGGTATTTGATTTTTATATATCAGAACACTCTGTTTCTATGCCATGTTTGTAAACAATCAGCTGATATTTTTCAGTAGCATGATGTGAAAGAAGAGATTGTTATTTTCAACTAGCAAGACCCAAAGAGACAAACTTCATCAAGGAATACAGTATCAGGGAACAAGAAAATCTCAGAGTATCGACTTAGTACATTTTTGTTCTAAGTATGTTGGTGAAATGGAGCATGCATGAGCCGAAGAGATTGCATGTTTCCCCAGTGGATTCCTTTACATACTTACAGGTACCAAAGTGAGTCTGCGGAATTAATGCACTGGTTACAGTCTGCAAGGGACAGGCTTGCGTTTTGGGCTCAGCAATCTGTGACAATCCCACAAGAACTGGAAATGGTCCGTGATCATCTAAATGCTTTCCTGGTAAGTTTGGAAATCTAAGGCCTTTGGTTCCATGTCTTCTTTCTAGCCCTCTAGGCAAGGCCTGACCCCTACACCAGGAAGTCAGCCATGAATGGACACACTAGGTAAGCCAACCTATAGAGAATTTTTCCATGTTAGCTCTGAGCACTGAAAGCCAACTAGTAGGGCTTACCATTGAGTACTAGTAGATATTTCAAATCATCCTCCAGATTTTGATTTGAGAGCAAAAGTCTGCTTCTTTGCTTTCCTCTAGGGATTTTTCCACCATACTCCTCTCAATACATAGAGGAAGTTGTTGTGTAAGGCACTAAATTAGCCTCTTGTTCTTAAACGAAAGGCTGGCTATGTAATCCTAACTTGAACATTGTTATGGCTTTTAGGAGTTCTCTAAAGAGGTGGATGCCAAATCTTCCCTGAAGTCATCTGTGCTGAGCACTGGAAACCAGCTTCTCCGGTTGAAGAAGGTGGACACGGCCACCCTGCGTTCTCAGCTGTCACACCTGGATGGCCAGTGGACTGACCTACTGGCAAATATCCCAGCCGTACAAGAGAAGCTCCACCAGGTATGCACAAAGGGTGGATTTATTTGGTATTCATCTACTGATGCCTTAGACACAAACTTAAATCAGCTTTATCTCAGAACCTGGTTTGTCTCTCTCTCCCATTAAATGAGCCACCACAAGGCATTTCTTCCCCAAACTTGTGTGTGTGTGTGTGTGTGTATTAAAATCTCTTTATTTAAACTGTTCTGTAATGGATAAAAGGTGGGCAGCTTCACAGCTTGAGTAGTTACCTTCATAGTTATTTAAAAATGTGTAGAAGTCCCACCTTCTTACCTTCAAGAGATCACTGAGTATTCAATAACTGTAAGTAGTATCATGTATCCCTTAAAGACAGGGATATGCTCAGACAACTGTGCTGTTGGACCATTTTATCAGGATACAGATATTCCAGAGCATCTGAGCCCAACTCAGCTGGCTGCCATGTCACTGGGCAATGCCATCCTTGGGGACAACTACTACTATAGATGGCATCTGTCAGTGAACAAAATGTCATTATCTCATGTGTGATTGTCTTCCTCTTCTCTGGGAATATGTTGAATTCTTCTAAACTCCCCAGAACATTTTTTTTGGACAGTCATGGGGCTTGAATTCAGGGCCTGAGCACTGTTCCTGAGCTCTTTTGCCCAAGGCTAATGCTCTACCACTTTGAGCCACATTACCACTTCCAGTTCTCTGGTGGTTCATTGGAGATAAGAGTTTTATGTACTTTCCTGCCTGAGCTGGCTTTGAGCCACCATCCTCAGATCTCAGCCTCCTGAGTAGCTAAGATTACAGGTCTGAGCCACCAGTGCCCAGCCCAGAACATTTTATTTCTTTCTGTCATTGATATTTGTCACTGTATACTCAAGAGTGACAGCTATGTGGAATGAATATGTCACTGATCCCTAACCAGGAGCTGCACATGCCCGGCAGGCAGGAACTGTTCATCTTTCTCTGCAGGATTATACCAAAGCTGACATAGTATTTTTAAAAAATGCCTTTGTTCTTCCTAATTACTGTAGTAAGTGAATGTATGAGCATGTAATATATGAAGTGAAATACATAAGCCTAACTATATCTTAGTGCAAAACAGGAAATTGATTCTGCTCTGAGGAATAAATACTAATGTGCCAACAACAACAAAAAGACAATCTAGAAATAACGGCTTATAGTGTGATTTTTTTTCTTCTTTTGATGATCCCTGAGTCATTCCACACAGATTTTTACAAGGTAATTAATAAAATGCATCTGCTGAATGTTTTGTAGTTAAATTATTTTAACTCATCAAACTAGCTATAAAATAATATTCTCTTCTCACTGGTGTTTCGATTAATTAGTCAATATTTACACAAGGTGACAGTATGAGATGGTACGGGAACATAAAAGGGCTAGCTTTGTTCTGCGTTTGATGCTTCACGCTTCTCAGACCTGACAAATGTCTTTGTGGAGCCCTGTGTTTCTTGGTGTGTTCCTAAGAACAAGTGTTTGGTTCTGAGGTTACCAGGAAATTGGCTTTGGGTTTTAAGACGTGGGTGGAGCTCATTGTCTCTGCATCTTGGATAGCTCCAGATGGACAAGCTGCCTTCCCGCCACGCCATTTCTGAAGTCATGAGTTGGATCTCTCTCATGGAAAGTGTTATCCAGAAGGATGAAGAGGACATAAAACATGCCGTGGGCCACAGGGCAGTGCACGAATACCTCCAGAAATATAAGGTACCTGACCTTTTCCTGTGGTTCACTTGTTATGCATTTAAACTATCTTGTTTGAAAGGACTCAAAAACTCATATATGTAGAGGCTAGGGGAGCATGGTTCAAGTGGCTCTGACCTCAAACTCTTCAGGTCTTAAAACAAACCCCTAAAACCAAAAGACTGAAAACCGATCTTGGAATGTATAGATTTCATACATGATGGCCAGACCTGGGAGCCAGGGTCCCCTGTGACAACTTGAATGTGACCACATCGTGTCCCTAGAGAGAGCCATAGGGCAGTGACCCTTGTAGGGAGCATTTTGTTATTTTAAAACATGCAAGCCAGGGGCTGGTGGCTCACACCTGTAATCTTAACTACTCAGGAGGCTGAGATCTAAAGGATACAGTTTGAAGCCAGTCTGAGCAAGACAAGTTCATGAGCCACTTCCAGTTAACCATTAAAAAGCTGAAAATGGAACTGTGGCTTAAATGGTAGAGCAAAACCTAAACAAAACAGAACAAAGAAAAACCCTCATGTATACTGCCCAGGCCCTGATTTCAAGCTCCAGAAAAAACAAAACAACTAAATAAAAATGCTGATCATGCAATATATATTACAATTGATAATTTTTCTTTTTTGGTTATGGGGCCTGAACTCTGTCCCTCAGCTCTTCAGCTCAAGGCTAGCACTCTACCACTTGAGCCACAGCACCACTTCTGGCTTTTTCTGCTTATGTGGTACTGTGGAATCGAACCCAGGGCCTCATTCATGCAAGGCAAGCACTTTACCACTGAGCCACCTTCCCAGCCCTTGATAAATATTTTATAATGAGCTTGTGTAATTTACCAGGCTCTGTATCTTCCATATATTTGTGTATCTGTGTTTATCATATGTTTAACTTCTGCAAAGACCAGGTTGGTAAATTAAGTGATAGTACCATTTAGGTGACATCAAAGGAGAAGGTAATACTCATGTCAAGGTGATCTGGGACGCTCCAGTTCCCAGCAAAACAATAATATGTATACATTAATAAGGCACTCTCCTTTTCTTCTGCTTCCCTTGTAGGGCTTTAAGATAGACATTCAGTGCAAACAGCTGACGGTGGACTTCGTGAACCAGTCCGTGCTGCAGATCAGCAGTCAGGACGTGGAGAGCAAGCGGAGCGACAAGACGGACTTTGCGGAGCAGCTGGGCGCCATGAACAGAAGCTGGCAGCTCCTGCAGGGTCTGGTCGCAGAGAAGGTGCGTGCGGCAGGGCTGCCGGGATCACCCGAGAGCCCAGATCTACCGAGAGCCCTGAGCACAGGCCCAGGGGCAGGCAGGGTCCGGAATGTTCCCAGCCGCTCTCCTGAAGGTTACCTGGTCAACAGTGCTTTCCTTCTGCAAGTAATAGAAGAATGTGCTCTTTGTAAAATTCATGTTTTTATGTCTTTTGATGCTATCTCTTGAGGCCTATTGTTTTCCTTGCCTATTAGCTCTAGCCTTTCTTGCTTACCCAGAATAGCCCCTGATTCACACTTGATAAAATTGTGTATGTGTGTGTGTGTGTGTGTGTGTGTGTGTGTGTGTGTGCACGTGTGTGCATGTGCATGTGCCCGTGTGCGTGTCCATGCACATGTGCATGCACGCACAAGGTGCCAGTCCTGGGGCTTGAACTCAGGGCCTAGGCACTGTCCCTGAGCTTTTGCCTTCAAGGCTGGTGCTCTACCACTGGAGTTACAGCTCTACTTCTTTTAATTAGATTAATTAGAGATAAGAATCTCACAGACTTTCCTGGCTGGGCTGGCTTTTAACTGCCTTCCTCAGATCGCAAAGCTCCTGAGTTTGCGTGGTATGAGCTGCCGGTACCTGACTGCCAAGGGCTATAATTTTTAAAATATTTATTTATTTGCTTATTTGTGCAGTGCTGGTGCTTCAGCTGAGGACTTCATGCCCGCTCTTACTGTTCGCTGTAGACTGGTGCTCCCCTGCTTAAGCCACACTGCTACTTTTAATTTTTGTGTGTGTGGTTAATTGGAGATAAGAATCTCAGGGAACTTTCCTTCCCAGGCTGGCTTTGAACTGCTGTGTTCAGATCTCAGCTTCCCGAGTAGATCAGACTATGGGCATAGGCCCACAGCATCTGGCTGGGAAAATTTTAATTTATAATATATGGCCTCTTGATGATGTTTGATTTTAACATAAAATGGCAACATTCTTTCCCTTGTGTATGTTCAGGTCCAGTTGTTGGAAGGCTTATTAGAATCCTGGTCGGAATATGAAAATGATGTAGAAAGTCTCAAAATGTGGTTTGACACCCAGGAGAAGAGAATGAAGCAAGAGTTTCGGGTTGGAGACCAGGCTTCTGTTCAGAGCTCCCTGAAAGACTGCCAGGTAATCTGTCTGATAGTGAGAATGTGTATTTAAAGATTAAGTATTTAAAAATACTTAAGTATTTTTAAAACATATTTGGTAACAAGTTTCTCTGATGAGTTGACATTATTTTTGACTATATCTTTTCTTGTTGCTTGTTGGCTTGACTTTGAGACAGGGTCTTACTGTGCAGCCTAAGCCAGATTTAAACTCACACTTGCTTGGTTTGTAGGTATGCACTACCACACCAGCTAGTTTTTCTTTCCAATAAAATAGGATTTTTGTTTGTTTGTTTTTTGTCAGTCATGGGGCTTAAACTCAGGGCCTGGGCGCTGCTGTCCTTGAGCTCTTTTGTTCAGGCTAACATTCTACCACTTGAGACACAGCACACCTTCCAGTTTTCTGGTGGGTAACTGGAGATAAGTCTCATGGACTTTCCTGCCCTGGTTGGCTTTGACCTTTGATCCTCAGATCTCAGCCTCCTGAGTAGCTAGGATTATAGGTATGAACCACCAGCACCCAGCTTAGGTTTTTAAATTTTTTTAACTTTTATTTAGTTATTTTTTTGTCGGTCATGGGGCTTGAACTCTGGACCTGGACACTGTCCCTCAGCTCTTCAGCTCAAGGCTAGCACTCTACCACTTAAGTCACAGCGCCACTTCCGGTTTCCTGGTGGTTTATTGGCGATGGAAGTCTCACGGACTTTCCTGCCCCGGGCTGGCTTTGAATCGCTATCCTCAGATCTCAGCCTCCTTAGTAGCTAGGATTACAGGCATGAGCCATCAGCACCGGGCTTGTTTTCACACTGATTTTTAGAAGACATTTTCACCTTTTTATATACTCTGAAGGCTATATAATGATCATCAGATTTAAGAATTGTCAAGATTTTAAATACATTGACTCGAATTCTTTCTTTTATCTCATGTTTATTGACATGTGTTAATTAACCAGTTATGATCCCTTCCTTAAGCCGCCGCTTCCCGGGCTCTCCCCTGTGAGTGGAGATGAGCATCGGGGCTGGCTGCATTCCTGTCCCACTCTTGAGCTTCCCAGGTGACAGGCCCCTTCCTGTGTGTCGTTCGCAGAAGCTCCTGAGACCTGCTCCGCTGCCAGTGGGCAGAATTTGGGGTGGTGAGAATCCAGATGTTTCCCAGGGAACGTTATCTCATCAGGCATTCTATAGCCACACAAGCGACATGAGTGGTGGCCATTGAGACTGCACTAAGAGAGTTTTCAAACAATTCATTACATATGAACATAGAATAATCAAACGCTGAGTCTGGAGAGAGCAGCAAGCAGGGAAAAACGATGGGAAGGGGTGTCTCTGACCAAGAAGCCCTGCACACTTTGAGGGACACGTTGACTGTATAGAGATTTCATGTACACGTTCTCTAAGTTCAGAAAATAAAGTGAAGCAGGCAATGAGGGGGAGAGATGGAGGGTGAGCCGATCAGGGCACGTTGTGTATGTGCTGGCATGCTACAGGGAAACACGTTTAGTACAACCAACGTATGCTAAGAAGAAGGCATTTGTTGTACTGTGTTGTAGATTAGCCATGGCATTAAAAAAATAGCGTTTTCTAAGGCTAGTTGAAGGCTGATCTGTGAGGTTAATACAAGGGAAAAGATACTTTCCTTAAATCTTGTTTTCCTAACTTAGGTTTTAGGAAGAAAGGACTTGGGTGATATTCTGCTTTCTAACCAGTTTTGAGAGCTTATTTATTTATTTGTTTTTCTTGGTCTTGGAACTTGAACTCAGGCCCTTGAAGCCAGGCCTAAGCTGCTTTTTGCTCGAGGATAGTGCTGATATCACTTGAACCGCAGGTCTACTCCAGGGTTTTTTTGTTTTGTTTTGTTTTTATTTATTTATTTTTTGGTAGTTTATTGGAGATAAGCATCTCACAGAGTTTACTGCTTCTCCTGACTTTGAACTATACCCTCAGATCTTCTCCTGAGTAGCTAGGATTACAGATGCCCTGCTTCCCACCCCATTCCCCCCCCCACCCCCATTTTCCATTTTACTCCTTTTTCTACGCATGTCTTACATTTAATTGAGACACATTCTATCTGGAAAATATTGCAGATGTTTGCCCAGGTTTTACTTCTAGTAGGCTCAGTTCGGGTAGTGTCTGGAGAGAAAGGTTACATTGCGATTTTAAATGTCAGTTGGTGATTTGGAATGAGACATTGTCCCTGCGGGCAGGTTGGGCAGTGGGAGGGTGGACAGAGAGAAAGTAGCTCCCACAGTTATTTTGGAATGTCACTCATGAATCACAGTAGCCTAGCTGGCAAGTTCAAGTTGGCCATACTACAAACTTTGATAAAATTTATCGTCATTTTTGAGAAATTGTGACTTTGGACCAAAGTGTGAAAACCAAGCCAGTGTACTTAAATCAGTGCCTGGTTTCAGGCTTTATTTTGTTTTAAAACTCTTGACTATTTTTCCAGTCTTCTAGGGTGATTTATTCATGAAAAGCTACATAAAAGCTGATATTTATGAGTTAATCCAAGTTGAGAGTGATTTACTATTGCAAAAACGTTGGTTTTGGCCTTTCCCCTCACTGATCAGAGCAGAATCATCTCTTAATTATTATCGAAAGGAAAACATACCTTCATTTTGTAGGAAATATACTGTTCAATGACTTTTTTTCCTGTGTTTTGCTCTTATGACAACATAACAAGGAGAGCATTTCTTACCAGTTAATTACTGCTCACTATAGCTTTAACACCTATAGATAAATGAGGATAACTTAATTTCTAATAGTTGACTTTTGTAATCATATTAAAGATATACAGGAAGAATTATTTATTGTATACTATTGCATAAGTAAATACATGATAATTACACGCATATTATTAAATATAAATTGTAATTGTGATGTATGTCTTAGAAAAATAGAAAATAGAAGTTTTTTAAAATAAAACTAATTATGCTTCCCATAAGGGAAATAAAGGACCTATAATTTTAGCAATTAGCAGATTCATTCCCTGCTAATTATCAAAGCTATCATAATATTGACAAAAGGTAAACAATATGAATAATATAAAAACTGAAATTATCTTTTTAAGCTGCTACATGTATAAATTTTTGGTCACCCCGACAAAATTAGCTTCATCATTATGCAGGACATAAACATAAACAAATTTGCACTGAAGTCAGCACCACTGTCTCATGCCTGAGAGCTACTCAGGAGACTGAGATCTGGTGTGAAACCAGCCAGGACAGGAAAGTCAGTGAGACTCTTATTTCCAATTAATCACAGAAAAAGCCACAATGGTGATGTGGCTCAAGTGGTAGAGTACGAGCCTTGAACAAAAAAACCACTGGGATAACACCGAGGCTCAGAGTTCAAGCCCCAGGACCCACACCAAAAAATGCACATAAATGACTGACTGTAATAACATCTTACATTTGGCTAGTTTTTGATAACGTTGAAATCTATTTCAAATAATGCCAGGCTACAGTAATTCATGCCTGTAATCCTGCTTAGGAGGATGAGACTGAAGGATCACAGTTCAAAGACAAGCTGGGCACAAAGGTCCATGAGACTCCCTAGCTCTTACTTTCTCTCATATGTGGAAGCTAGAACTAATTTCTGAATGTGCTAATAAACACTGTATGCCCGTGTACACAAATGCATTAACTGAAATATGATATTAGCAGGGGAGAATTCAAATGGTGTAATTCCTTAGAAAAGCAAACTCACGGTCCAACAAAAGGAATAGCAGGAAACTGGTACTTGAAAGGTGGAGGATGAGCCAAGGAGAGGAGGTAGATGGATGAAGCGGGAAGAGAATGCAGTCAGAACACTCCGTGTACATCTTACAACACCAACACAACTGAGTGAGGGATGGGGCTGGCAGAGACAGGGGAGAATGAGGAAAGGGATGACCTAGATCAAGACGCATTGTGCTGACAGCAGCTTTGTGGAAGGGTAGTACCTTCCCACAGCTATTCAAAGATAGTAATCTTATCATTTTAAAATGTAACACAGTCACTAAAAAGTAAATGAAGCAGTAAAAATTATAAACCAAGACATACAGACTGTCACTAAGTAGAGACTAGACTCACATGAACACCTTACAAAGGGTTACCTGGTCATGATATTATCATTCATACATGGGTCATGAGAAGGGGTTTAAAAAAAACCTTTCTTAAATTATTGAGACATTATCCAAATATAAAATAGGTAGAAAGGAACTTCATCCTATCCCCAAGGGACCTCACACCCACTTTTGTTCTGAGGGTGCACTTCCAAATACGAGTGTGGCCACGTCTTTACTCCTGACAGCTCATCACCCCAACTTGTAATTTATACCCCTGCAGCTTGGAGTTCATGGACGTAGACTCAGCATTCGCCAAAGAGGGCAGAGCCTTTTGCACTAGCTCTGACTCGTGGCAGGCAGTGTGACTTTGACTTGATTTTCCACTGAGTTTTTTTCTATGCAGAGTTGATACGTCCTAGCCAACTCCACAGAGCTTTACGAGAGATCCTTGATGCTTTCTCTCATGGCATTTTCCAGTTGGGAATACGATGTATGCTTTTGTAATCACTCTGGATGCTCTTCTCACTTTCCTTTTCTTCCTTGAACATTTCATTCTGACAGTGATATATGTTCATTCCAAATTTGAGCTATGGTAATGGGTTATACAGGTTATACAGAAAGAAAGAGGAACTAATAGAACGCCTTCTCCATCTTCTGATTCCACAAGGGAACAAACCGAGGACCCTCATGGAAGTTTCTGGCACACTGACTTCACTTAAGGGCAGCAGAAATGTATCTGGGATGGGGTAGGATGCTGAGGACAGAAGGGGTGGCATTGAGCAAGGTGCACTGTACTTATAACATATGGAATTGTAACCTCTTTGTACCACCACCACATCATCATCATCATCATCATCATCATCATCATCATCATCATCATCAAGAACAAGAGAGATGTTTCTGAATCTCAGACACGCTTCTATCCCATTTCCTTCTATGGGCTAATCCATGGAATATTTTGAACAGCAGTGTAATATTTTAGCATCAAGAATACAAGTCATATTACCATTTCTGACATGTTATTTCTTTCCTGTAACTCTTTGGGGGAAAGAAATTACATGATGCCATTTCTTTATCTAGTAGGTAGATTTTACATTTTTTTAGGTTCTGTTAGTTTAATTAATTTAATGCTAATTTATGGGAAATTAGCTTTTTCTTTTAACATGTAAGGCTAAGAAGGAAATATTGCTGTTGAAATCCTCTTTTAAGAATGATATTTTTCTTTTGGATTAGTAGCAGATTTTTAGTATGTGAAACTAATGGCTCAATTTCAGTGCACCCTAGAGTTTCATAATAGGACAATTTAAAGTGACAATTTTTTCTTAAATCTTTCAGGATCTGGAAGATTTGATTAAAGCAAAAGAAAAAGAAGTAGAGAAAATTGAGCAGAATGGACTTGCTTTGATTCAGAACAAGAAAGAAGAAGTCTCTGGCACAGTCAGGAGCACGCTTCAGGAACTCAACCAAGCCTGGGCAAATTTGGACCACATGGTAATCTTGCTCTTAGACTCTTTGCCAGCTCTTGTTGACACATGCTGAGGTTTGGCTTTCTTCAAGTAACTGAGTAAACAATGGTCAAATATACATCATCTGTTTGTATTGTTATGTCTATTCTATTACCTTCTTTAAAAAAACATGTCTAGCTTCTGGTGTTTCTTATAAAAACATTAGTATAAACATCACTCTTACTAATTCCACCCATACCCATAGCTATAGATGCCATCTAGGCACAGATATGTTTCTAATTGGTTATCCCTAGTGTTGAGTTCTCTACTGAATTCTTAAACACAGAGACAAAGAAACACAGTGGGTAGGCATCTTCTCCTGTATGACCAACAAATATCTTAAATACCCATGCCCAAACCTGCTCTGAATCTTCACTCCCGATGTCCCATGCTCTTCCTACCATCATGGGCATAACCTTAGAGACATTCTTTGTTCCTCTCTTTCTCTCCTGCCCCACCTATAATCTATGAGGAAATCAAGGCAGATGTACTCAGAAGAGACTAGAATCCAGCAGCCGTCCCACTTCCCTGAAGATAGCACCCACGTCTAAGCTTTTGGAATTGAAGACAAATGTGTGAGGTGACACAGACCGGGGCCCCCAGCAAACAGCTCCAGCTGCCCATGCTCTCTTCTCCAGACTCTCTTCTAGCCTGTCTTCCTCCTGACTTGAGATCTATTTTATTTTATGTGTCTTCATCAATCACCACAGAGGGCTAGAGACAATGCCATATAAGTATAAATGAATAGTTCTCTCATGGAAATGTTGCCTTATAGGAAACAAACAAATGATATTGGAAAGTGTTCATCAATCTCCTTGGCTTATCTGCCTGCCTGGCTCCTGATTGTGGTTGTGTGGTTGGTCCTGGTGCCCACTGGAGCGGAAGGGAGCACGTGCTTCGTCCAGTGGTCCCTTAGATGGCAGCTCAGTTGCTTGCAACACTTTTCCTCCATACAAGGAAGAAAAGCAAGGAAGGCAGATGCAAATTAACTTATGTAATCTCTTCCCCTAATTATGGCCATACTCTCTCCATATATAAAAGAATTACATTTAGATTAGTGGTGAAATCCAGCAAGTCCAAACTAGAGAGCTTTTTTTCCCTTTGTACTTATTTATTTATTTATTTTTATTGTGAAAATACCATACAGAGGGGTTGCAATTACATGGGCAAGATAATGAGTACATTTCTTATCAAGCATTGTTGCCTCCTCCTTTGTTTCCCCTTCCTATCCCTTCCCATCTCACCCCCCCTTGCCCATCTCCTACCCGCCCCCCCCCCCCCCCCCCCGCCAAAGCTGTAAAGTTTGTTTTTCAACATAACATCTTGTACATCTCATTGTTGCAATGGGTCCACCTGTATCCTTATTTAAACAATTTGTTTTTTCCCTTCCCCTCCACAAATTATGCCAACATCAAATACAGTGAAAGCAAAGTGATATCAACCAAAGTAAAAATGTTTCTGATGCAGGTGATGATAAGGAATTTTCTTGGCTGTTTTGTCTTTATGTAGTCATTTGAGCATGTGAGCGATTATGTGCAAACATGTGAACTAAGATATAGACATAGAGATACAAACAGATAACACATAGATACAGAAATATAGATGGTAGACAAGAATGTAGATGTAGGTATATTTCATTCTCAACCACTTTGGTTCCACTCTAGTTCTTATACATTCTAACAGCATGATCTTTTGTTTTCTTTACCTTTAGTGTGATCTTAGATCATTTTTCTTTTGCCAGTCCTGGGGCTTGAACTCAGGGCACTGGGCACTGTCCTTGAACTTCTTTTTGCTCACTCTATCACTTAAGCCACAGTGCCACTTCCAGATTTTTCTGTGTATGAGGAACTGAGGAAACAAACCCAGGGCTTCATGCATGCTAGGCAAGCACTCTACCACTGAGCCACTTTCCCAGCCCAATCTTAGCTCATTTTCATTATTCCTTAGTACTTCAGTTTCCTCATGTATAATATGGGAATACCTTACTAGGTTGCTAAGGGTTGAATGAGTTAAGGCGTTTGAAAAACTGATTTTATGGGCTGTAGGCATAGCCTAGTGACAGAGCATTTTACCTGGCATGTGCAAAGCTTTGGGTTTGATTCCTAGAATTGTGAAAAAGTCCATTTAGTATATTACTTGTTGTTTTATTCAACATGCTCACTTCCCTTATGTAGTATATATGTGTGTATACATCCATGTGTGTCTGTATGTATCTATCGGATCGTGTAGTGGTGACAGGTGTGCATGGTTTTGGACAGGTGGGGCAGTTAAAGGTCTTGCTGAGGTCAGTGCTCGACCAGTGGAACCACCACAAAGCCACGCTGGATGAGATCAACGGCCACCTGATGGAGGCCAGGTACTCCCTGTCCCGTTTCCGTCTGCTCACCGGGTCCTCAGAAGCAGTGCAGGTTCAGGTAGACAATCTGCAGGTAAGAGGTGAACGTCATCAATATTCGCGTTACTCGGAGAAACAAGGGAAACTTAGCAAGCTGGACCATCGTCGCGACCTATTACACTTTCTTGTTTCCACTCGATTCTTTTCGGAATGTTTACAATTAATGTTACCTGCCTATGAGGACCAAATGCTGGGTTAGCTGGTCTGTAATACAGTGGGGTTTGATGTCCTGTTATGGAACTACGTAACATCCTCATAAATGTTTTGTGAAATGACTTTATACCCAGGTTCACTTTCTGGGACTCATTATCACCATGCTTTCCGTCTTCTTCCTCCTTCCCTGTTTATCTTGCTTCTCCAAGCACACTCTGAGGGATTCAAAAGAAAATAAAGAGAAAAATAGCCAAAGTGGTAAATGTTCCAGGCCTTGAGCTTGCTTTGCTTCACCACCACCCCAGGGGTCTGTGTGTGTGCTCACCAACTCTTTCCCAACACACAGCCTGGCTACATAGCGTTCGTCTGTGATGCAATCATTCCTCTCTTTCCTAAGCACAGGGCTCTCTTCCTTCGCAGGCCACTGT
Organism: Dipodomys spectabilis; assembly: GCF_019054845.1. Classification (NCBI taxonomy): domain Eukaryota; kingdom Metazoa; phylum Chordata; class Mammalia; order Rodentia; family Heteromyidae; genus Dipodomys; species Dipodomys spectabilis. The sequence continues at coordinate 33,496,948 of NW_024870678.1, read as the reverse complement.
CCTCAATTCTCTGCTGCCCTCACACCCCTGCTCATCTGGGCCTTGGGACATGCTTACCAGCCACTGCTCTTTCTTCCAGGTTAAATAATGCACATCGTGGGTGGGGCAGTTGGGCCCTAGAGGGCTGGGAGGCTGGCGAGGACACAGCGCATGCCCAGTGCATATACTTTTAGCCTCCTTCACTGGCTTGACCATCCCAATGGATGTGTTGCTAACTGTATGTACAGACTTTCTTAAGAGGATGCCATTTGGGGAAGGGTGGAGAGAAGGAAGGATGAAATGGGTAATGTGTACAAGTAATTTCTTCAAATGGTTGTTGCAGATAAGTAAGAATCATTAGAATTCATTTTGCTTGAGGGATGCGTATGAGGAGGAGAGGGAAGATTGAAATAGTGTTAAACTAGACTATTCACAACGACGAAAAGAGAACAAGGAAATCTGCGGGGATACCTTCTCTTAAAGGAAGGGGAGCAGGGAGTGTGATCAAGGAGCTGAAATTGATTAGAAAACAGCATTACACATGTGGGAAATGTAACAATAAAATTCTCCCTCATATAGCTGATGGAAGCCAATTTCTTAAAAGCCTCAAATAAAGCAATTTTTAAAAAACCCTCATTTTGAACATAGTAAAATTTAAAAGATATTTTATTATTCTGAGGAGGTTAGGAATGCTTTTTTATTAATGTACTGTGGGTTTAATTCCTGCACATTGCCTTGCTAGGTGAAGACAGAGAGACGATTCTTGAATGTTTTGATTTGAGGGTCATTAGACGTTGGTGTAAATGACACTGGGTTTGGCAACCTTGTTTGCCTGTGGAGTTTCATTAGTGTGTTGATCCTTTCATTGGATTGTCCAGGGAAATGTCTCTTTCCGGTTCCCTCTCTGGTCCACAATGGGAGATTCTACCAAGCTTGTCTAATAAAAGATTCCTTACTTTAATGTGAAATATGAAAGACATTGTTGTTATTTATAGTTGCCAATCTGTGCAAGAGATCACTAAAGCCTATTCTATTCTCCCGTCTGGCAGGCTCTACTCCTTGATAAGCTTCTCTCTCCCACCTCCCTTCCCTGGACTTCTATAATTTTGACTTTGATAGACAAATGTTGATGAGGCTATTAGGTGATAGGATAATTAGCTGGATCATTCCACATGCATAGTTGTTTCCTGTGAATTAAAAACAGCCTTAAATATTCTTGGTGTAGAGATAGAACTTAGCAATAGAACTATGAACTAGGGATTTAATTACGAAGACTTAGTGGAGAGCCGCCCCAGGTGTGTAATAGAGACCTGGCTGTTGGCTTTGAGCATCCAAGAGAACCACAGTGTAACTGCTGGTATGTACTACCACCACAGATGTGCATCCCTCTATTTCTCCAGAAGAGGCTCAGGTGTCACAGGAAAGCTCCATCACCGAGACTCTCCTCTCATAATCAGAAAAAAGAACAGAAATTATTTCTTTTCAAAGTTTTGTGAGACCATGGAGTAAATCCATGCATGTGTATAATAACTGTGTGAATTCCTAAATCCATACATGTATATAATCACTGCGTAAACTCTGAAATTCGTGTGTTAAATTTGTGAGTTTAAACCTGGTATGTCATCTGTGATTTTTTCCCCCTTTGATTAGAACCTTCATGATGAGCTAGAAAAACAGGAAAAGAACTTAGAGAAATTTGGCTCCATCACCAACCAGTTATTAAAAGAATGTCACCCACCGGTGACAGAAACGCTCACCAATACACTGAAAGATGTCAATATGAGGTATGAAGTATGTTCGCTTTGTACATTATATATACGTTGTCAATTATGATAGAACGAAAATGGTAAGTGTGATAGAACTGTCATGGTAATATGGCTGAATTTAATTATACACATGACAGACATAACCTCATGATCGATAGGATGGAACTTAAGATTTTCTGACATTCCAAATTTGAGCCTTGTGGTGAATTCTACTCTGTTAATGTGACGGTTTTCCCAAAATGTTTCTAACATTATTGGGAGTGAATGCATTTAGGAAGAATTAGAAATGTCCCTTAGCTGGGGCCTGCCCTCTTCCCCTATCATCTACCCTTGAGATCCGATTGTGACTTGGCGATGTTTTATTATGTGAAGTTGGAGTGAGTCAGCCTACATTATTTCCATATTTCCATGAACCAGGATCGTGAAAAATAAAACAGTAAATAACAGCATTTGGTGAGAGAGGCTCATCTGCCCATGAGTGTTGCCTATTACTTCCAGATGGAATGACTTGCTGGAAGAGACCGCGGAGCAGCTGCACTCCAGCAAGGCCCTCCTACACCTCTGGCAGAGATACCGAGACTACTCCAAGCAGTGCGCCTCGGCCGTTCAGCAGCAGGACACTCAAACCAAGGCCCTGCTAAAGGCAGCCACTCACAGCGACATCGCTGATGATGAAGTCGCTACGTGGATTCAAGATTGCAATGTACGTGCAGGAACCATCGTGGTCCCCCAACCATGCCGTTCTTCAGTTCTGCAAACTTACCAGGCCTGGTTCTGATGTGTGTGAGCTTTGGGTGATTCTCCATATGTGAGCCAGGCATCCAGAAATGATTGTTCTATGAATGACAGGGCGCGGCTCCCCAAAAGAGTTGTGAGGTCCTCACCGATTCTTTCATTTTGAGAGACGAGCCGCTTTTCTCTTTTTTTCTCCCCTCATGGAATATATATAATCCAAGTGACAGGTTTGGGTTATGTGCATTAATTGGGATGGTCAATATAGGAAGTGACTACATGGGAAATAATACATCTTTTAAAAGCCTACTTAGATTTGTTATCTGTGGTGTAAGCATCGACATAATAGTTTCATTAAAGAATTTACTGGGAGAAAGAAGTTTACCTCTCTCACTTTAACAGTGTAATACTTTTTAATAGCTCTTAAATAATTCTCTTTTGCCAGTAACCTACTTACAGTTTTCAAGAAAGGCTTTCACCCATTACCAGTTCTTAATATTTATCCTTATTTGTTTTTCGTGTAATGAATGTGTTACAAAGATCCTCTTACAAAAAACCTCCTCAGTCAGTTCATTAAAATTAGGCAAGCCATAAGATCTATAAGGAAAGCATATGCCTTCAACCTGCACAATCACTTTAAAGCTAAAGGTTAATAGTTATATTAACAATCATCACATTTGTACCCACGTAGTTTATCTTTACAAGACCTGGCATTTTTAATATTCCAGAAGCACAAGTTGCCCTCTGTGTTTGTCTCTAAAGAAAGTCACTCTGCTATCAGATCTGTACCCTCTAGCTTGTCCAGGAAGGCAGAAGTAGCAATCCTGTTCTGCTCCTCATGTTGCTTAGAAACCAGAAGTAAGACTTCACATTGGCTTAGACTTTTGAGCATATGAGAAAGTCAGAGATGCCATGTGGGAAAATGGAGTTGTGGACAACTCTTACCATGATGCCTGACTCATCCCTGGATTTTACACCTCCCTGACCCTAGAGGTTAAAATAACTGCAGGAATGTGACAACACCTACAGAACATAGCATGGTCAAACTAACCCCTGGTGCCTGAAGCAAAAAACAAGTATAAAAATGTAAAACAGAGCACAGAATCTTCAATCGGATTAGAATATTTTTCTTCTTTATAGCCAGTTGTAAAGAGGAAACTTATAAAGAGGAGAAAAATGCCCAAATGTTGACAATTATTGGCTTCCCTTATGAATCTTGGAAAATTGTTGTTTTTGCTTTATGATTTTCAACATTTTTCCAGTCTTCGTCATGACCCGGGTGTGGCTTTTATTATCAGAAGAGTACTTACATACATGTGTGTATGTGCATTTTGTGTGTGTGTGTGTGTGTAGTTTGTAATGTTATTTAAAGTATTTACACATAAAGTTAATGGCTCTAGAAAATTAGATTCAATTCTGAATCTTTTTTTTCCTGCAGGTGTTTTTTACTGTAATAATTTGACAAGAATTTCTACATTGTCAAGTTTTGGTGGCTCACACATAATCCTGTGTACTTAAGAGGCAGAGGTCTGGAGGACTGCAGTTCAAAATCAGCCAGGCAGGAAAGTCCACCAGACTCCATCTCTAATATAACCAGCAAAAATTCATGTTGAAGGTTTAGCTCAAGTGGTAGAGCATCATCTGAGCAAGCAATCTAAGCAAGAATGAAGCCTTTAAACCATTCCCTGTATAGGCAAAGAATAACAGAATTGTGTATATATAGCCAAGTGTGGTGGCACATGAGTTCAATCCCGACCCTTAGGAGGAAAGAGGCAGAAGGGTCATGAGTTCGAGGCCATCTTGGACTACATAGTCAGAGTGTGTCTCAAAAACAAAAGAAGGGAAAGAATTGCCTGTCATATCTACATGTGTGTTCCTTTGCCCTTTACTGATGATGCTGAAGAGTATACGTACCACCTTGTTTCGTGATGGTATCTTCTCATCTCCTGTAGGACCTCCTCAAAGGACTAGGGACAACCAAGGATTCCCTTTTTGTTCTCCAAGAGCTGGGAGAGCAACTCAAGCAGCAAGTGGATCCCTCAGCCTCCGCAGCCATCCAGTCCGACCAGCTGTGCTTGAGTCAGCAATTGCGTGCCCTGGAGCAGGCCCTGGACAAGCAGCAGAAGACGCTGCAGGTACTCAGCTCACGGTCAGGGTGTGTTAGCTAAGGGCTGTTTCGTGATGTCAGACATAGACAAAGGACACAGAGTATTCATCAGTGAGCCTAAGCTCCTTCAAGAGCACAGACAAACATGGGGCCCGTGGGGATGGGGCAGAGCTGGCTTATTCTCTACAGCATCATGCTAAAATCACTTTGGAGAAGTGATTTTATGCCTGCCTCTGTGGTCTGTCTCCAACTTACAAAATACTGAGTGGCTTCACTATTCATATCAACATGCACGTATTTCATTAACAGCTTTTTATAAGCACTATAAAGACATTTCACAATGTATTTCAGAATAACTTTACTTGGCTGTCAATGGCAGGAAGAAATAATGCTTACCCTTTAGACAAATTATATCAGTGGGGAAAAGAAAATTTATACCATCCTCACCTTGTTCTTTTAGGAACAGTATCCTGCAAATGGCCAGTCCATACAAGATTGCAAAAGCAATTTCCTTATCTATGTGCTTTTTTTTGCCACATTTCATTAAAACGTTCATCTCAGTCAGATCTCTGTTTCCTTGTATAATAAAGGCTGGAGTTGTTGACTACGAAACCTTTGCGGAGAGTCTAGAGGCTCTGGAGGGCTGGACTGTGGAGGCAGAGGAAACGCTTCAAGCACAGGACCCCAGCCACTCAGCAGACCTCTCCACCATCCAGGGAAGGATGGAGGAGCTGAAGGTAGGTGCGCGCACACCCTCATCCCAGCTCTCCATCTTCTCTCCTCAGAATGATAAGAACAACCCGCCACTGGCGTGTTTAGACCTCCTTCCTCTCTGGCTCCATGCAACTCGCTCAGCTCTGCCAGCTGAAAGCAAAGAACTGTGTGTTGGCCATCAGCAGTAGCCATTTGCTGTGCCCTAGAAACCATCTCATACCTCCAGGCAGCCCCTGGCCCAGCCCCTCGCTACCTGCATCATTACCTCTGTAGCTCCATCTCTAGCGTCCTTCACTCCCAGTGGAACCTGCCCCATCTGTCTGACCACACAGCCTCCTGTGTGGCCCCTCCTCCACCCTCAACCCCTGCCAGAATGATCATTGTCCAACAAGTATTGCTCAGTTACTTTTATCCAGGCATTTCGTTTTGTAGCCATACACTAAGACATCACATTGTACTGTATAACTATGATTATATATATATTATATTATACATTTTATTTATTATATTAATATATATTCATATGTATTAGATATTTATTGTATATTATATATATAATCAAATGTTTATATATGTATTATGTTATATATTTTACTTATATTTAATATATTTATATATATACATACATATAAAATCATGATTTGTCTTTGAACAGTATTAATAACATCGAGACTAGAGGAGTGGCTAAAATGGTAGCGTGCTGTCTAGCAAGCCTGAGGCCCTGAGTTCGAACTCTACTACTGCCAAAAGAAGAATACTAATAACTTTTTAAAAAGAAAAAAAAAGATTTTGCTAAATTATGAACTATTTTTAAATCGGCACAATACATAAAAGAAATCATACGCATTTTATCACGGGTCCCGGTGGGTCACCCTCCAGGGGTTCCCTTTGCTTGGCATAAAGACCCAGGTAGCCAGCGGAGGTCAGCACCGCCTGCTCCCCACCTTATCTGGGCTGCTCTTCCTGAGTGCTGTCCGTCTCCCCTTCCTGCCACATTGCTTTGCAGCTTGGGGCTTTTGGTGTTTCTCCTTTCCGGTACCCTCAGACCCCTCTCCTCTGAAGAGGGTAAGCCTCTGGCCATGCTGTTCACAGTCTCTCTCGTGGGAGAGCCTCTACCACGTGTCCAGGGCAGGCCTTGCTTGCCAGCGACACATTTTCATAAAAGTAATCTATCATCTTTCTATCCTGCCGTATCCTGTTGTTCAGATATGTTCCTGTGAGTCCTCCATGCCTACTGTGTGCGTCTCCCTGTAAACGCACCAGCAGAAAGGCCAGGGTGTTTCTCCCCTCATGAAAACCTGACCATCTAGATTGAGTTCGGCTTTTGTCAGTGAGAAGCTCCCATTTCTCCATTAGGGGTCTGAGCCTTTTGCAGAATGTGTTCAGAGAGAAACACACACTGAGGCAGAGGTCTCTGATGGTATCTCCTTCCTCTGCCAGCTCCCAAGATGGAGATGAGAACGCACCTGAGCAGGGGTGGAGCTGACAGCTTTGTCTCCCGTGGGAGGAGGAAGGGGTCAGAAACCACAGACTGCTCTGCTGGTTGAGCACCAACATTGAGATTGGAGACAAGGACCTAAAACAGAAGCTCTTAAGAGAATGAGAGGTTGTTTCGAGCCTCCAGTGAAATTGTCCTCTAGCTAGCAAGAGCCCAACCACAGCTTCTTCTCTACCCCTTACCGTGTGGCCATTTACTTCATCTCAGTCCTCTTTTTTTCCTGTAAGACTTCCATTAGGCTTTTCTTGAGCTTTTTATTTATTAATTTATTGGCGTTTCCAAAATGGATATATCATGTGTTACTTTGGAAGATGCAAATATTCACAATATACAAAACCCAAATTCAAATTAATTTTTTTTCTGTTCTTCGTGTATAATATATTCAAATGTTTTTCAACATTTTACAGATGAATAGAAGATAAAGCATCAATATGTCCCATTTGTCATTTACTAAAGCATTTATTAAAGTATAGATATTATTTATACCATGCTATTTTCTCTGGTTCATCCATACACAGCTAACTTATTGTTTAAAGGATGGCACAGTCCTCCATTGAACTTAATTCTTCTGTTTAGGTTTTGATATTATAAGTACTGTTTCCATGAACAGATTTTCATACAGTTTTGTATTCATGTGTGAACAAAAATATTTTGGGGAGGGGGAAAAACAGTGGAATTTACATGTTGGGATTGTTTTGGGGATAAAATGAGAGATTATTTGTAAATCTGCCACGGTGTTGTTTGGTTGAGAGAAGAGCTATGTTGTTGAATAAGAAGGAAGCAGATCAGAATGGGTGCATTAAATATCAGGTCATCATCATGATTTTTAGCTGAGTAAATAGAACGTGGTAATCGAAGATACATGCAAACCGCTAGCACCCAACGAAAGACACCAGGTCACCTGGTGTCAGTGTGAGCTGAAGAGGGGAGTCAGCTGATCTGAATTTGTTCTCTGGAGATTGTAAGTAGTCCACATGTGCATGGCAGACCACCAAGCCACTTCTTCCTGAAATCAGGGATTCACTGTGTGCATTCACTGTGCCTTTTCTGCTTATTTCTCTTAATCCAGCCTGCTTCTCTTACTTACAGGGACAGATGTTAAAATTCAGCAGCATGGCTCCAGACTTAGACCGCCTCAATGAGCTGGGATACCGGCTACCCCTGAACGATAAGGAAATCAAAAGGATGCAGAATCTGAACCGCCACTGGTCTCTGGTCTCTTCTCAGACCACAGAGAGATTTAGGTAAAGAAGATACTTTGGTCATTTACTCCAGTTGCCTTTGTTTAGTTCTGCTGTGACAAAGCAGCAAAGACTGGGTTGCTAAAAAAAAAAAAGAAATTCATTTGGTCATGGTACTGGGGTCAAGGAAGTCCAAGGTCAAGTTTTCAGCAGATTTGGTTGCTTAGTGAGGGTTAATTTCTGCCTCCAAGATGGCGCCTTCTTCTCTATTCTCCAGAAAGGAGAAACCCTTTAGCTGAGCACTGCTGGTTCATGCCTGTAATCCTAGCTACTCAGGAGGCTGAGATTTGAGGATCACTGTTCAAAGCCAGCCCATTTAACCATCAGAAAACTGGATGAAGAGCTATGGCTTATAGTTTAGCGCACTAGCCTTGGGCGGAAAAACTCAGGGACAATGCCCAGGCTCAGAGTTCAAGCCCCATTACCAACAAAAGGAAAGAAAATAAGAAAAAAAGAAAGAGAGAGAGAAAGAAAGAAAAAAGAAAAAAAACCCCAAATCCTCACATGGAAGAAAGCTAAAGGACTAGAGAGCCAATAGTTTAACACCATTCATGAATGGAGAATCCTCAGGGTCTAATCAGCTCTTAAAACTCTATTCATACTACCAGCTCATTGGCCATTAAATGTCAATTCTAGTTTTTGACGGGGATACTTCCAACTACAGCATATAAATAGAATAGAATTTTATATATTTTTAAATTCTAAGACCTCCCAGGAACTGACGGGGATACTTCCAACTACAGCATATAAATAGAATAGAATTTTATATATTTTTAAATTCTAAGACCTCCCAGGAACTGACAGCATTTGAACTGAAAGTGGAAACTCAAATGATAAAATAATTTACCAGTGTTTATTAAACATATACACGAGTATATGGTGTTTTTGTTGTTTATTTGTATACAATTTAGGGCTTGAACTCAAGAGCTTGAGCTCTGCTTGCTTTTAAGTAAGATTATATTCCAAGGATGTACATAATTTGCATCATTTAAAAATGTAATATTGTAAACTTTTTACTTTTTAAGCTTTTTAAAAAAGCTTATGTTTTGTCAACATGAATACTTTGTTGTGGTTCATAGGATTGGAGGTGGAAAATATTTAGTCTAGTTTTATACACCAGAGATAGGAGGAAAAATAAATTGTCATTCCTGGTCCTTTTGTCCTGGTTTCAGCAAGTTGCAGTCATTTCTGCTACAGCATCAGACTTTCCTGGAAAAATGTGAAACGTGGATGGAATTCCTGGTTCAAACAGAGAAAAAATTAGCAGTGGAGATTTCTGGCAATTTCCAGCATCTTCTGGAACAGCAGAGAGCACATGAGGTGAGTTCTGTTAGTAGTCTTCAGGATGACAAGGAAAGTGAAGGAGTTTTTCAAGACCCTGTCAAATGTCATGCAGGAAATATAAAATTTTGCTCCCTGCCTGCTCAACCAGTGTGTCATTTCTGCTTCCCTGCGTGAGCCTGAGATTGTGAAGCCTTGGTTACAATTGGTCCAGTTCTCTTCTTTGTACTCATTCATACTTATTCAGTCATGGCTGGCCACCATCAATAACACAATGCAATGAGTCGTGCCTGAATTGGGGTTCAAAGCTACTTCCTGGGGAAGGGAAGAAGGAGTGGAGAGAGTTATGTGGTTTAAGGTGAATCACTTGAGAGACTATACTTTGATTAAAAGCAAAGTCTTTGGTACAGGAATATTGTTTGTTCTTTTAAAAAGTAAATATGAATGTTATACCAGAAAATCAAATTATCAAATATCTCTAGGTATACCTCTTGATAAAATTGAATTTTTATGGGAAAGCACCTGTGGAAACCTAGATTCCAATGACCAGGGCTTCCAAACAAAAGAAAAGACAGAAAGAGAGAGACAGAGAGACAATGAAATACATGAACTGGAGATAAAAGACTTATCCAAGAGTAGAGAAAAATACGAACCAGAGCATGACTAATAAATACTGGCTAAATCATTTTGCTGCATTTTTTAAAAGGAACTAAAAAATTGTGAGATATCGTTAGATCTAATTGTTCTGAATTGACCAATGAGGGACCATTATGAGGCTCAATTCATGCCACTGGGATGGTGACAGGGGAAATAGAGAACCGCTGCTGATGGGAATGCAGAATGGAAAAGTCTACTTTGAAAGATACTTTGGCAGTTCCTCAAAGTGCTCAACGCAATTACCAAGAAACCTAGAAGTCCCACCCCTTCTTTATGTTCATACCTATATAGATATGACTATATATATGTATATATATGGGTACATATATATGAGTATGTACATTTAAGTTAATATGTATGTATACATATATATATGAGTATATATACATTTAAATTAATATGTATGTGTACATATATATGAGTATATGTTTGTATACATGTGTGTATGAGTGTATATATGTGTGTGTGTGTGTGTGTGTGTGTGTGTGTGTGTGTGTGTGTGTCTTTATTTATATGTTATTATATCCTCAAGATGAATGAGCACGAGTCCACTCAAAACCTCATTCAAGTGCACTGTTCACATTGTTCATAATGTTATAAATGATAGCAGGCAAACATGGAAGCAATTCAGATGTCCACCAACTGATGAATGGATAAATGATATTTTATGAAGTAGGCATAGTAGCGCATACCTATAAGGCCAGCTCTTGAGTCAGGAGAATAGAGAGCTTGAGGCTAGCCTGGGCTCTACTGTGACACCCTGTCTCCAAACAAAGCAAAAACAAACAAATGCTACCAATTAATGGAATATAATTCAGCCCTAAAAGAGAATCATACACTTGTACACACTGTAATGTGGCTGAGCCTTGAGAACATGACCCCAAGTAAAAAAGTCCCAAGGGGCTGGGAAGGTGGCTCAGTGGTAGAGCGCTTGCCTTGCATGCCTGAGGCCCTGGGTTCGATTCCTCAGCACCATGTAAGCAAAAAGAAAAAAAGCCAGAAGTGGCCTTGTAGCTCAAGTGGTAGAGTGCTAGCCTTGAGCTGAAGAGCTGAGGGACAGCACCCAGGCCCAGAGTTCAGGCCCCACGATTGGACCCAAAAAAAAAAGTCCCAAGTGACGACATGTTGCATGATTCTACTTAGGTGAAACACCTGGATTTGGCAATCCAGGCGTAGAAACACAGAGAGGAGTATTTGCTCAGGGTGCTCATTGAGAGGGAATATGGAATGGTTTGTAATGAGTCCAGAGTTTGTTTGGGGCCTGGTGAAAATGTTCCATAATTGAAACATGATGATGGTTGTACAAGTAGGAAATAGAATTAAGACTATTAAATCCAGCCTTTATTTTTTCATTTATTATCTGGCAGTACTAGGGTTTGAAGTCAGGGTCTCATGCTTGCTGGACAAATGCTCTACCACTTGAATTACACCTCTAGCTCAAATCAGACATGTGACTTGTGTGGATCGAATGGCAGGTGAGTTATACTGCAGTAAAGCCGTTTGCAGGGTGGCCTGATGCAGTTGTCTCTGCTACTCAGATAGGGGAGGCAGGAGGACTTCACGAACCTGGGAGTTCATGGTCAGCCTGCTCAAAGTAAGCGCCCATCCATTTCTAAAGGAAAAAGCCAGAAATAATTTAAGAGACTTTTTAATTTATTTTTAATTTATTATTTTGACTAATTTCTTCACTGTTCGCCATAGGTCTCAGGATCTCATGCTATAGTAGCAGGAGATTTACCACACTGAGCCATTATTTCTTTATTAGAGAAATAATTTTACTAACCTAGTTACATTAAAAAACAGCGTGGACAAAAAAAAAATCAGAACACAAATTTGTACATTAACTTACTCATTCCTTGCTTTTGAAAGAAAAGATGGACAGGTAAGCATACTTGGTTTAGTCACTTGGTTTTATAAATTCCTAACCAGACTTTCCTTTCAGTCTGGCTCATTTAATACTGTTTTTTATTATTTATTTATTTATTTATTTTGGGTTCGGTCATGGGGCCTGACCTCTGGGTCTGGGCGCTGTCCCTCAGCTCTTCAGCTCAAGGCTAGCGCTCTATCACTTGAGCCACAGCACCACTTCCGGCTTTTTTTTTCCTTTTTGCTTATGTGGTGCTGAGGAATCGAACCCAGGGCCTCATGCATGCGAGGCAAGCGCTCTACCACTGAGCCACCTTCCCAGCCCCTAATACTGTTTTTATTATCCTTAAGGAGTTGCACAGAAGAGTTTCAATGCAACGTGTCAGCTTAGGAGTACGGTACATCAGGAGGAAGGCCACCCTTCTATCATGCCCCTCCGTCTCGCCCCACCCCCTCAAGTTTCCGGGTTCCATTTTCATATATGCACATTAAGTAGAGTGACTGTATTTGCCCACCACCCCCTCCGTTTGCCACCCCCTCTCCCATTGACCTCCTCTTCTCATGACAACACAGGTTTCAACTTGCTGGCATTCATTTTGTTAAACTATGAGTGAGTTGTTTAAAAGCATTACACCATTGCAAACCTATCTTAACTGATGATTTTTTAAAAACATTATTCCTCCACTGCAGACTTAACATACATCCCAGTACTTTTTAATCACCTTGTTAAAATGAGAAACGTTTTCAGTTAATTAAGGACTCTAAATAAGTGTGCACTCTCTCTCTCTTTCTCTCTCTCTCTCTCTCTCTCTCAATTATAGTTATTTCAAGCTGAGATGTTCAGTCGTCAGCAGATTCTGCACTCAATCATTGTTGATGGGCAGCGTCTTCTAGAACAAGGTCAAGTTGATGACAGGTAAGTCTTTGATAAATTATTATGAAGAAAGGTTGCAGCAAATTAGTCATTTTCTTTTTAATGTGATTAGAAGGCATCTATCCAATCTTCCTAAGGCAATTGTACTATCATAGAGTCTTAATAATTGGAAGGAAAGGCTTGTCCAAATCTCGGAAATGAGTGAGCATTGAATCTTTGTAGAGAACTGCTATTATATGATATGAAGGACAGAGGGTAATTGGAAATCACCTAGCCAACCTTTGCTAGTCATCGGTAAGAAGTGGAATTAATGAATAGATCCGAATGAATTGTATGCGCGGTTTGTAAACAGATGCTTCTAATATTCTCATGCAATTACAGCAATTGTATCCTCAAAGGAGCATAGACATCACTAGTCCAGGTCGCTGATTTAGACATGAAAGACCTGAGCCCACAAATATGAACAGATTTGACCAAGGTCATGGAACTCAGTGACCACTGAGTCAAGCTTCATGCTCCTGTGTTGGGAGTAGTCAGTTCTGCATTTACACCATCCAGCATCCCTGGACTGGGCTATATCCTCCAGGTTTGAAAATGGCTTTCCAACTTAAATCCACTGCATCCAACCTGAGATACTTCTTCCTCTTTACTGTTGTGAACAATTATCTAGCAAACACAGTCTCTCTTCTCTTAGATTTTTCAGCAGGCAAAATGGCAGTTTCTTTAATGGTATTTACATTTCCTAGAAAGGAAATTGTGTTTATCTCATCAGTCTCCATGTTTATCGCTGAAGAATTTACCCCACTTGTTTTATTATACTTGAACACTTTTCCCACGTTTCGGGACAGTAGTTGGGATTATAATTAATATATTTGCAAGATATATGAAAATAAATCAGTTTTATGGAAAATTTTGCTTTTCATGTTTTGGAAGCAGTTCTAGTTTTAAGTGGATATGTTTTTGGAAGTACATGAAAGATTTTCTTAGTTAAGTTTGGAAAAATACAATGTGATGTCATATTTATTCTATTCTAAGCAAGCCAGACTTAAATGTGAAGCCTACTGAAAATTTAAGGCTCTCAAAAGTAAACAAATTCAAATGCAATTAACTTTTGTTTTAAATGTAATTAACTTTCATCTTTTATTTTACTATCCTTCAGCCAACTCCCTAACAATATCATAAATATCCAAGTCATTTAGTAAAACAAAATTTAGAATTTCTTCACAAGCCAACATCTATTAAATCTTAAACTGTTACATTTTGGAAAAAAGCACCAAAGACATGAAAATGGGAAAGTTGGACATGAAGACAAAGAGTTTTTAAAGTTGCACATGAAAAAAGAAAAATCAGTTTAGCGTCTGTTGACAATGGGAAGGTTCCAGATGACAAATGTATTTGTGTTCAAGAAATTAATTTGTGAGGTTTATTTTGTAGAGCTTTGGCCGAAAGAGATATATTCCCAAGATGGCAGGTAGCTTACGACAGCTCGATTGCACACAGCAAAGACCAGGGCTCCAAAGAGACCCCAGATGCTTACTTGGAATACAAAGCAATATGCGTGGATCTGCTCATGCTCTAGCTCTTCTCATGTTTCCAATTCTGACATTCCACATTTTTGTAGTTGACAGATGTTCACAACTTCAAAGAAATGCCGTGAAGCTCACGCATCTAGGTTCCAGTTGATTGCTTTATCCTCCTCCTTTCTCACACTCAACAGGACAGTGACTTTGACCTACATTTGTTTTCACCCATGCTGAGACATGCAGACGTCTCCCATTTGTCAACACCAATAGTCTAATGCTTTAGATTATTTGCAATAGACCTAGTGGCAGATCATTAAGTAGCATTTGCAATTTGTTGTCTTCTTTCACATCTCCTGGCTTGCGATGGTAGAGAATGTGCACCTTGGCTAATCAAGAAGCTTGATCCTGGATGGTGGTTACTTATTGTGTGATTCTTTCTTCTGCAGGGACGAGTTCAACCAGAAGTTGACGCTCCTCAGTCATCAGTGGCAGGGAGTGATTCGCAGGGCTCAGCAGAGGCGCGGGATCATTGACAGCCAGATTCGCCAGTGGCAACGCTACAGGGAGATGGTGGAGAAGCTCCGGAAATGGCTGGTGGAAGTGTCCTATCTTCCTCTGAGCGGTCTGGGGAGCATCCCCATACCACTGCAGCAAGTGAGGGCCCTCCATGATGAAGTGCAGGTAGGATGCATGAGCACCGTCCCTCAACCCTTTTCTGTATCTCCACCGCCCGCACCTCTGCTCTGCAGGACTGGAGTCAGTCGCCTGGAATTGGGACAAACGTTGTTCTGCATCGTCAAGGGAAATACGCAAAACGGTTGTGTTGCAATTCACTTTCCACGGCTATGGCTTGCAGCTCCATGTGGAAAGCAAGGCAGTGGCCAGGAAGGGAGATTTTGCACTGATTATATGAATGTGACTTGGAAGCAGTTTACACATTGAGAGTAAGCACTCCAGGAAAGAAAGCAGGGCTAGAGGTACATGAGCTCTTTGTTTTTGTTTTTCCCAGCCACCCTATATTCTCACCAGCCTGGGAATTGGGGTCTTACAGCTCATGAGACACAAACCTCTCTCCTTCCCCAAATGCTCTCATCTTCCTCTAACGCAGCATCCTGTGCATAGGTTTCTCCCTCTTCATTTCCCCTAAGTGAACTCTTCTGCAGAAATGGCTTCCACATGCCACTGCTAGCAGAGATGGGGCAAGTTGGAATCCTCTGGTCACATTCATTCACCTGCTGAGGTTTCTTACCCATGTATCCCAACTGCCTGTCACATTTGTATCTGTGTGCATGGCAGAGGGACTGGACCCTGTGGCTCTCCACAAAGGCTGTGAGCTCTGGGTCGAACGTCCCCAGTATCTTGTGTCCTCAGCCTCAGGAAGGGCCCTCATAAGCTCTCTGGACTATCTGTGTAGGAATTTGTGAGCCATCAAAGAGCTCTTCTCTCCCTTGGCGCCACTCCCCCCTGTCTCATCTAACACAAGTCTGTAGCCATCACTTTCAAGAGTCTCCCAGGATTTCTCTGCGGGGTAGGTAGGCACCTTCTAACCTGTCAGCATATCCAGTACACGTCCTCCTTCCATCCCCCTTCCTACTCCACTGATAAGTGTGATGTTAAAACTTTAATCCAGAAGTGGAGGTGTGGCTCAAGTGGAAGAGTACCAGCCTTGAGCAGAAAAAGACACCAACTAGAAAGAGCACAAGGCCCTGAGTTCAAGCCCTGGTATTGGGGGGAAGAAGATTATTCTGCTGGGTGCTCTCCACACTCATAATCCTAGTTATTCAGAAGCTACTCAGGCCTTCCAGATCTGATGGTCCTGGTTGCAAGGCTAATCTGAGAGAGTCTCATTTCCAATTGGCCAGCAAAAAGCTAGAAGTGGAGATGGCTCAAGTGGTAGAACACCAACCTTGAGTGAAAAAGCCAAGCAAGACTGAAAGGCCCTGAGTTCAAGTACAAACATATTACCCTTTCCTGCTTCATGTTATTCCTCATGGCATCTGTCATATTTACCATAAGAGCCAAATCCCTAGCTGGAAATGGTAGTGTCTATAATCCCAGCTCTCAGGTGTCTGACCAACAGCTTCCCAAACAGCCTGGGCTCCCAGTGCAAGACTGTCTCAAAACCAAACAGAAAGCTGAACAACAAGAAGAACAATAAACAGAACAACAACAAGCAAGAAACCCCAAATTCCTGTGAAAACATGCTGTGTCTCATCTTCTGCCATCTTGAATGTGTTCCTTACTCCAGCCACAGAAGGCCACACTTTTGTTGTGTGTCCTGGGGCTTGTAGGACCTGGGCACTGTCCCTGACCTTCATATTCAAGGCTAGCTGCTCTCTCCCACTTTGAGCTCCAGCTCCATTTCCAACTTTTTGGTAGTTAATTGTAGATAAGAGTCTCATGGAATTTTCTTACCCAGGCTGGCTTTGAACTGCAATTCTCAGATCTCAGCCTCCTGAGCAGCTGGGATTACAGGTGTGAGCTCTCTCATCCCTTCTGTTAGGTTTTTAAAAAGAGGTATCCGAGTAAGAACAACAGCACTCACGTGGTATTCAGGTAAGGGCTAGGTTTATTCAGTAGACCTGCTGGGACCAGGCAAGGGTGGCACTCCACGTGGCTGGCAAAAGAAAGAGGAAAGAAAGGAAAGAGAGAGAAAAGAGCTAGAAAAGAGCAGAGAGAGCAGAGAGAGCAAGAAAAGAACAGAGAGAGAGAGTCTGGGCCTGGGCTAGGCCTTATCTAGGGTATGGGCGGAGAAAGGTGTGGCCACATCAAATTCAGATGTGACCTCCGCGGCTGCAGATGTGACTTCTCCCAGGTGTCCCAGTTGCCTAGGTAATGCAGGTACTGGGTGGAGACTTTGCTGCGAGGAGGGTGGAGTCTGCTAGCCATTCAGGAGCGGACCTTACACCTTCTTAATCAGGTCACACTGTATGTTTTGTAAACTCTCGTTCAGCATTTACCACTCTGAGGAAGACGCTCAGCGTGCCCACCCTACACTGTGTCCCTCTGTGTTCCCCGGATGTTGGTCTTTTAGATAACAGGTTTCATGTTGTATCATGAGTATATTTAACTGGAGGGCAGAAAAGAAGTCTCTCCCTGAGTTCTCATTCATTTTAGACACTGTTCATTCATACATAATGTAGCAGCTCAGTAAATGAATGCTTGCTGATGAAGCGTACATGCTATATATGAGGGTTAATTAAAGCTATTCACTTGGTACCAGTGGCTCATGTCTGTAATCCCAGCTACTCAGGAGGCTGAGATCTGTGGACTGTGGTTCAAAGCCCAGCCTGAGCAAGAAAGTCCATGAGACCTTGATCTCCAATTAACCAGCAAAAAGCCAGACGTGGAGCTGTGGTTCAATTGGTAGAGTGCTAGCCTTGAGCAAAACAGCTCAGGGACAGCAGTTCAAGGCCCAGGACTGGAATACACACACACAAAATCTGATGAGGGTATAGGTGGAGTTGGAGTTGGGAAAGATGGAGGAGAACCATGGAAGGGGTAACATTGCTAAAACACATTGTGCTCATAGACCGGAGTTTTTTGAATTGAAACCTTTTTGTACAACTACTCAAAGATAATAAAACAAATAAAAATGTATGGAAATAAAAATAAAGACAGAATAGGGAAGTGGTGGGGAGGAGGTGGTGTGATGATGGTGTGAAGATGGTGTGATGATGGTGTGATGATGGTGTGAAGATGGTGTGATGATGGTGTGAAGATGGTGTGAAGATGGTGTGATGATGGTGTGATGATGGTGTGATGATGTTGTGATGATGGTGTGAAGATGGTGTGATGGTGGTGTGAAGATGGTGTGAAGATGGTGTGATGATGGTGTGAAGATGGTGTGATGATGGTGTGATGATGGTGTGATGATGGTGTGATGATGGTGTGAAGATGGTGTGATGATGGTGTGAAGATGGTGTGAAGATGGTGTGAAGATGGTGTGAAGATGGTGTGATGATGGTGTGATGATGGTGTGAAGATGGTGTGAAGATGGTGTGATGATGGTGTGAAGATGGTGTGATGATGGTGTGAAGATGGTGTGAAGATGGTGTGATGATGGTGTGAAGATGGTGTGAAGATGGTGTGATGATGGTGTGATGATGGTGTGAAGATGGTGTGATGATGGTGTGATGATGGTGGTGTCTTTCAGTTCAAGGAGAAGGTGTTCCTGAGGCACCAAGGAAGCTACATCCTGACCGTGGAGGCCGCCAAGCAGCTCCTGCTCTCCGCCGACAGCGCAGCAGAGGCCTCCCTGCAGGCCGAGCTCACCGAAATCCAAGAGAAGTGGAGGTCAGCCAGCATGAGTCTGGACACGCAGAAGAAAAAGCTGGCCTTCTTGTTGAAAGTAAGCGCTGGGAAAGCAGCCCTTGTAATACTTGTGCTATTTCCTCTCCTTATCTTCCTGCAAAACCAACCTTGCAGGATCATTGAGCAATAAATACCTCGCAGGATTGTGATCCTCTGTTTCTTATTTAAGACTTTGTCCTATCTTGCATGAACTGGAAAAGTTTTCCAAGTTTTAGCGCTTTATCTTTCAGGAAAATCCCCAAGCAAAGTAATTTAAACTCTAATAAGGCCATCCAAGCTCTGAGTTCTTCTGATTAATGGCCACTGCTAAGCCTTCAACTATGTGATGACTTTATAAAGCCAGACCGAAATTCAATGAGTAGGTTCCACTCCCTAACTTAAGACTCTAAAATGCGTTTCAAGATTGATATCTTTTATTTTTATAGCAGGAGGAAAAACAATGCCAAAAAAGATATTCTCCAGTCGTCTTGGTTTATCCAAGCAGGTTCCTTTGTAATAAAATCTCCAGGAGGTATATTAAACCCTAAGTTGGGCATCATTTGAATACTGATCTTTCAATAAGAAAATCTTAGATTTATCCATAGGATCAGAGATGGAGCTTGGTGGCAAAATGCTTGCCTGGGTTCATCCTCATCTCCCATAAGAAGCTGCTCATTCTCACTACATTCTTTATATCATAGTATCATTAAATCATCATTTGAAAAAGAGCCTGACCCTAAACTCACATAAACCCAAGTGAAGACCATACTAAATCAAGCAACTTGATTAGCAGAAGCAGAACTTATCTAAATCTCGTTTTTTTCTATTTGTACAGTGGATATATAATTCTGTCTCCTCCATTCATGTGGCCATGGTGAAAATATTATGAGATAATGACAGTAAATAATAATAACATGTAGTATAATATAGTAATAAATGTAGTATAATATAGTATACTAATAGTAAAATAATATACTAATAATACAATAATAGTATACTAATAGTATAATAATATAGTATACTAATAAAATGTAGTACAATAATCATGACAGCAAATATTGTAGCACATACTGAGCACTAAGTAAAAAATGAACACAGATTATAAGGTTTTATATATGTTGGCAATCACCAATACTTTGAGATGATTATCTATTAAATGTGCTTTGTCGTCTAGACAAAGAGAATTAATCAAGTTAATGGAACATATTTGGGCTTTTTGTTGCTTGAAGTATATGCAATCATTCTATGAATTTTATTTAAAATGTATTACTTTCTGCATAGGAACTAATCAATCAAAAAGCTATCAGAAGACATCTATAAGGCACTACTATTATTTGTACATAGCAGAATTTATCAGTAATATAACATACCTGATTTCTTTTTTCTTTGTCTTGCTGTGAGGAAGAGATTTAAACGTGTTGTGACTAACTCTATAAAGAATATGTTAATCATATACTATTTTTCTTTTGTGTGTGTGTGTGATGTGACTTTTGGAGATATTCCCAAGCCATAATCCACTCTGAGGCCTGAGTCACTGCCTTTGCTTGTCTGTCTGCTGGATCATGTATAAAATATCCATTTTAACAGATGTTTGCAGACCATGATACGAAGTTTCTTGCTTATAATTCATGTAATGAAAGACTTGGTTATAAATTCACAGTCAAACTCACCCTAGGAAAGGAGAACTGTACTGCTCTTCGACTATATTTTACTCTGAATAAATAGGCTACATCCTGTTTCTTGCAGAAGTATTTATGAACCCAAAGTTTTGTGCATATGCAGCCTCATTTTGGGGGTATCCTCACCTCAGTTTCCCAATTTTTAGCTTTCAACCTACTACTCTACATGTGTCTGCCAAACATATCATTATTTCTTATCCTGCCTCCTTGTTGATTCACTGGCATCTTTTCATGTTGTCATAGAAAGTAAGTAGCTTACCTTGTTTGTGTTCAATCAATAATTGGCCATTGACTTTGTACTGATAGCTTTCAGGAAGTGCTAATTTACCAAGGATGTTGTTCAATTTTGCAGTATCTTCAGAGAACTTGGCATTATGTGGCAAACTTGTTTTGTTCTGCTGGTCTTGGAGCTCAAACTTTTAGGCACTGTCCCTGAGCTCCTTTTGCTTAAGGCTAGCACTCTACCACTTGAACCACAGGGCCACTTTGGCATTTTCTGTGATTAATTGGAGATAAAAGTCTCATGGATTTTCCTGCCTGGGCTATCTTCGAATCATGATCCTTAGATCTCAGCCTCCTCAGTAGGTAGGATGACAGGCATGAGCCACTGGTGTCCAGCTAAGTCTGTTTCTTTATTGGTCTACTTTTGGCCATACTGGGGTTCAAAGTCAAGGTCTAACACTTGTGATACATATGTTTTTCCACTTAAGACATCACGCCTTGCAATTCTTCAATAGCTACAGTTTGCATTATTCATAGTTTTAGAGGAGAAATGAAAAACCAGAGCTTTATGTGCTTATAAAAGCCACACCATTAACAAGTAACTGAATTGGGCTTGAATTGGGATCTTATCCTGAAAACTGTACCTATGCACTTTCTTTCTCTTTCTGTCTAGGACTGGGAAAATTGTGAGAAAGGAATAGCTGATTCTCTGGAGAAACTCCGATCTTTCAAAAAGAAGCTTTCCCAGCCTCTCCCGGATCACCATGACGAGCTCCACACGGAGCAAATACGGTGCAAGGTAAGCGCTGGATGGAGATGAGCCCGCCACCCACCCTGTGCCCTGTACCATGCGGGGCAGCGCCCGCAGGAGCAGTCCCCACGTAGATGCCTGCGATGGCTCCTAGGGGGATCTGAGGCCCTGGGGGATGCCTTTATGGCAAACAGCTCTTGGTTGCAATTTGCCTTGCTGATTTCTTGCAGTGGGTGAAATTATAGACTTGTGTAGAGATAACCCCAAGGAAGCAAAAGAACATTTAAGTCATAGCATTAAAACAAAAATTCAAAAGCCAGACCCAGGGCAATCATGGCAATTCTTCAAAGCCTCCCTATTGGAGCAATCACTCTAGTAGAAGTCGAGTCTACAGAAAGAAGGATTGCACCGAGATGAGCATGGCTCGGAGATGAGCATGCACCCTGCCCTGCCGCCCGCCCCGCAGACCCTTTGGCAAAGGAAGCAGGAAAAATAGCTGACCTTAGTCAATGTAAGTAGTCACCCAGTCCTTCAATTACTCAGGGCTGTAACTACTGCAAGATTGTGATCAGCACTCCAACCCTATTTGGAAGGAAGTCAGTAGGTAATGCAGACGGCTCCCGCACTATGAGATTATGAGGGCCAGCATGATTTAGTGGCTGTAGGATTTCCTGAGTGCACACCTGTGCAGCGAGGTAGAGAGCCTGACCAGCAGTTCTCTGTGGAACAGGGTGCTGATCAGATCAAAAGGAATTTCACAGTACCATTAGTCAAATCCTGCATTTCCTTGGGCTCTCCGAGTCATTTGTACATTATTGTTCTGGAGTAGTGCTGCACTGCTTAAAATTTTACCAGAGGTACTTGCGGAACATGACAAAGATAGAATTAGCAATGATAGAAGGGAAAATACTTTACAGCACGGATGTTAAGTGAATGAATTATTGGAGCAAGCATTACACTAAGAAGTATGTGGCGGTAGCCTGCTGTGGTAGCCTGTGTGGTAGTGCACACTTGTAATCTCAGCACTTGGGAGACTGAGGTAGAGCAACCATGACTTTAAGGCCATAGTGGGAATCTTTGCCAAAGAAAAGCATGTGAAGCGTACAATTGAAAAGAATTTATTTTAAATCTCTGATCATAAATTTATAAGAAGTATATTAAATAAGGTTTCTGTTTTTGGACTTTTTTTTATTGCGAAAATACCATTTCTGATTGCCAAGAATGGACATTAAGGATTCTTTAGCCAAGTTAGTGACTATACCAGTGTGGTTTCAGTTGGTATGAGGTCATTCTGTTATTTCTCTTTGGAGATTAAAATATTGAAGTTTCTGGAAGTATAGCTTTACAAACTTAGTAAATATCAGAGTTGTCTGAATTTAGAGGCTATTTTTTAAACCAGATTGACATGTGTTAGACAGAATCAGAAATAGTTGGTTTCTGATTATCAAATTGTTTGTTTCTCTCTCTTTCTGTTTCTGTTTCTGTCCCTCCCTCCCTCCCCCCCCTCTGTTTTTCCTTCCTTCCTTCCTTCTTTCCTTCCTTCCTTTCTTTCTTCTTTCTTTATTTCTTTCTTTCCTTTCTTTCTTTTTTTCTCTCCCTCCCTCCTTCTTTCCCTTCCTTCCTTCCTTCCTCCCTCCCTCCCTCCCTCCCTCCCTCCTTTCCTTCCTTCCTTCCTGCCTTCCTGCCTTCCTTCCTTCCTTCCTTTCTTTCTTTCTTCTTTCTTTATTTCTTTCTTTCCTTTCTTTCTTTCTTTTTTTCTCTCCCTCCCTCCCTCTTTCTCTTCCTTCCTTCCTTCCTTCCTTCCTTCCTTCCTTCCTTCCTCCCTCCCTCCCTCCCTCCCTCCCTCCTTCCTTTCCTTCCTTCCTTCCTTCCTTCCTTCCTTCCATCTCACTATGTTAGCTCAGGATCATTTTAAATCACAGTTGTCCAGCCTCAGCCCCTGAGTTCTGGGATTGCAGAAATGCCCCACCATACCAGTGCTAGCATTTCCTTTATAATCCATAAACTAAATCTGGTATTCAAGTTGATATGAAAAAAGTCTTTATATTTGTTTGTATAACAATTTAATAGAGTTAAAAGTATACAGAGAAACGTCACCCCTTTAACTTGCGTAGACATTTCCATCTTTCAGCCAGGTGCTGTTACTATGGGTCCTGATTTTTTTATTCTCCAAAATATCTGAAAAATATCCTGCTTTTGAGCTGGTAGATTGAAAGGATGTATTTCAGTCTAACTCTCTGCTATTCTTTCCCAAAATACCCTCAGCAGCAAAACAAAGCAATTACCTTGAAAATTCAAGCTAAAACCTTGTTTGCCTAAATTGCCTGCAAAGTTAGCCACAGACAGTACCATTAATTACTTTTGCTTTTGGAAACTTGTCTCCAGTGTGAAGAGACAAAAAGAGAGGGAACAACCCATGTGAAATTCTCTATTCATACTCTTAATGAGCTGGCAGAGAGCAAGAGTTACGCAAATTGCAAGACCAGTCATTCCTCAAAGCATTGCAAAAACTAATGTCAACTCATTCAAATATTATTATAAGGATTTCCCCCTTAAATCATTCCATGAAAAGGACAAGTACATAATCAGCAACTTAAATAAATTCGCCGCTTCAACAGAGGATGTATTCAGTGCATTATTTAGACTTTAGTAGTAAAGGTAGCAGATCTTCTCAGTTGTGACATTGTATGTCTTATAGCACAGAATGTGGCAGTTCCTCATGTAGAAGAGTGAAGGTTCCCTCTGGGCTTTTATCGTTTAAAATGTTTCATTGGTGTGATCAGTAGTTTAGGACTAATGGAAGGGTTAGGAATTTGTGACATCGGTTTAAAGAAGATGAATGCATGATGAAACTTCAGTTGTAGGAAAACCATGAAAAATATATATCCTTGAGATGGTAAACAGATAGGAAGGAGTCTGAAAACACCTGTGCTGTGGGACCAGAAGCCCTTGACGGTTTATCAAATCAAGTAGGAAATACATAAGGCAGATCATAAAGAGCAGGAGGGAAAGGCCATTCCAAAACACTGCAAATCACTGACAGAAGACGATCGCGGGTAGTCATGGATTTTGTTTTACTCTAGGAATTAGAAAGTGCAGTGGGGACGTGGACGGAAGACTTGTCGGAGCTGACACTCCTGAGGGACTCTCTCTCTGCTTACATCAGCGCCGAGGACATCTCCATCCTTAGCGAGCGCATCGAGCTTCTGCAGAGGCAGTGGGAGGAACTGTGCCGCCAGGTAAGACAAGGTCTCGCCTGGAGCAGCTCACCTGGGTGGACCTGCTCTGGAATTCAAACTCATGGATGGACAAAGGTCATCGCTCGAATATTTCAGATGTGGATAACTGTAACTTAACATTATATTTTTGAGGCATCTACACAGATTTCTCTTTCACTGGCTGGTATAATATATTTTATGAAGCCATGTGCTGATAGCTCATGCTTGTAATCATAGCTATGCAGGAAGCTGAGAGCTGAGGATTGATTATGCTTTGAAGCCAGCCTAGGCAGGAAAGTCTGTGAAACTCTTATCTCTAATTAACCACCAGAAAACTGGAAGAGGTGCTGTGGCTCAAGTGGTAGAGTGCTAGCCTTGAGCAAAATAGCTCAGGACAGTACCCAGGCTCTTAAGTTCAAGCTCCACAACAAACCAAAAATAGATATACAGAGAGAGATAGGATGGATGGATAGACAGACAGATAGATAGATAGATAGATAGATAGATAGATAGATAGATAGATAGATAGATAGATAGATAGATAGATAGATAGATAGATAGATAGATAGACGGGCAGGCAGGCAGACAGACAGACAGACAGATTTAACTTGGTAGATACTGGTGATGTCTTCTATACTTTAAACATGGAGGGAAGGCTGGGTATGTTGGAACATGCCTATAATCCTGGCTACTCAAGATGGACAGGAGGAGGATCATGATTTGAAGTCAGCCTAGACAAGAAGTTAATAAGAACCTATCTCATCAAACAAGCTGGGTTTGATGGTTTGTGGTATCAGCTACATGGGAAACACAGGGAGGAGGATCACAGTTTGAAACCACATGTGGACAAAACTGAGAATAATTAATAAGAATATAAGTAATCTAGAAAATAACGAAAGCAAAAAGGAGCTGAGGTTGTGGCTCAAGCTATACAGGGCCTGCTTAGCAAACACTAGGCCCCGAGTTTAAACTCCAGTGCCACCCAAAAAGAGTAGGGGAGGAGGGGACATGGGAGATGACTTTATCAACATGTTAGTGATTTGAGCTGTGAATGCAGCTACTTCCATGTGGCTCCCTGGTCTCAATGAGCAAAAGGAGAGACCTACATGAACTTATTCATATGGGTGGTTGCATTTCTCATCACACAGTATTATTTCAAAATTCATTGGTCCAAAAAGAATACTACAAAACCAAGATCCTATCATGTTTTCAACATATATAGCATTTTACAAAGGGAAGGTATTTGGTGGTGATAAATAATGGGCAGTTATCGCAGCATTATTCATTTTCCTTTGTGCACCTCTCTTATTATTATTATTTTTTTTGTGGGTCATGGGGCTTGAACTCTGGGTGTGTCTCTTACTTTTGAAAAAAGTCTAACACTCCTTACAATATACTAGATGAAATAAATTAGGACAGACTTAATTTTCTAGTTAGCTGATGCCTCCAAACGCCTCAGAAACTTTGTACTTCAGGGTTAGAATTTAGCATGTCTCCTGGGCATCTGAAACAAACGCCCCTCCTTAAATCCTTGCGTGGCTGCTCCAGCCCTGACTTCCTTCGCTTCTAACCTGATGTCTTTCCCATCCCATGCCACAATACCTGTGACATCATCACCATCAATGGCTCCACCCCCTGTACTTCCTCAGTCTATACCATCATACTCTTATTGTAACATTTGGGATCTAGATCTAAGACTCTGAGGCTTTTAGATGCCAAGACCATTTCTTTGACTAGCCAGTGCCTGGAGCACCTAAGTGTTTGTAATGCATCGCTAATAATGAAAGCAAAGCCTTGGGTTTGCATCTTTTTTTGGGGGGGGCGGTCTGGTCTGAACTCTGGGCCTGGGTGCTGTCCCTCAGCTCTTCAGCTCAAGGCTAGCGCTCTACCACTTGAGCCATAGTGCTATTTCCGGCTTTTTTCTTTTTGCTTATGTGGTGCTGAGGAATCGAACCCAGGGCCTCAAGCATGCAAGGCAAGCGCTGTACCACTGAGCCACCTTCCCAGCCCTGGTTTGCATCTTAATACTTACCTTCCTCTAGGGAGAAAGTAGTGACAACATTTTTGTATTTGAGGTAAAGAGGGTTTGGTTATAGAGCACCTTTTGACTGGGGAAACTTGTGTAATAATGCTATGGAAGTAGCATGATTGCTAATTGATAAGCTTTCATATATTAGGAAATTATCCACTCAAGAGTCTGAAAAGACATTTGAAAAGTTGTTGTTGATCATCTGAAACCATGGAGAAAAGGAAGCTGATGGAATGAATCTATAGCATTTCTAGCAAGATTCTATATCAGTCTAAAAACCTGAGGCCTCGGGCATTCATATCCCATATTATTTTAGTCTCCATTAAATTATTTGAACTGTGAGGCTTTAGCCCTGAGTTTTGTCAGGCAGCACAATGTAATGTTCTCGGGAAAAGAGAGTAAGCTCTAGCTCTTGAATTAGTTGTTTCCGGTGACCGTCTACAAGTATGAAACCACAACAGGAAATAAGCCCGTGCCTGCTCTCATCAGAAAAGTACAAAACTTTGCTTAGGCCTCTCTGCTAAGCGGCAAGTGATCTGTTCTGTTCCTTCCAAAGCAGTTCAGGAGAAGTGAGGAGTAGCTGGGACTCCAGGCAAGCATGAGGAATGTGATCTGTAAGTAAACATGGAAGAGCAGAATAGATGCATCAAAGAATTCCATTGTTGAAGTCAACAGGATTTGCTTAAGGGGTGTGTCATGCCTCTATACAGCCGTGGATCATACTTAATCTTCTTACTGTTTTTGTGGTTAGAACGGTGTGCAATTCTAGTTAAACTATAAATATGTAACTTCATTGTAACTGCCTGTTGTTCTGTTTCAAAGTGTCATGCTAAAACTGTTTGCCGCAGGAAAGGATGTACTTCCTGCTCGGCTGTCTCTGTGGAGGTAGTGCAGCGTCCTGTGCTGGTAGGAAAATTCAAATATGTGTTGAGCTGACAGTCAACAGAGGGTTTTGATGGAACCCCAAGAAACAGATGATGATAGTCACAGATATCTAGCTTCAATATTAGATTTATAAACCGAAAAAAAAAATGTTACCCTCCTTATGAATTTCCACCCTTACAAAGCTTTGGGCTTTGGTTGATACCCAATGCTTATCATTTTCCTGCTTCTCCTTAAAGTTAGCGTGCTCTGCAAATGAGAGCAATGTGTTCTGGGTGCATGATAAATAAACGTGCCTCCTGGAGGTGCTGAACATGGGAGGGCCAAAGAGAAAATGAGGAAAAGCTCAGGAGATGTCATAGCGTCATGTCTAACAGGAACAGCTGTGAACAGCACAGCGGCAGCCAGCTCTACCTGCAGAGCACACCAGTTCCTTTCTTAAATGACATTCCCATGTGTTCGTGCTGCCTGCTGTGGCCTGGTATGTAAGACTGGTCCTTGACATGTGCACCATACACAGATGCTGTTTACTACACACAGGACGTGCTCATGTGGAGACTTTTGTGGGGTTGAGTGGAGGGCAGAGGGCAGATGAAGTGGCAAGTTCAGGGAATAAGGATTGGAGAAGATTGCCTTGCTCCTCTCATCACCGAATGATTAAAATGAGATTTGGGTCAGCTGCCTGGGCATCTGGAATCTTCACATCCTGTTGCATCCTGCATCACAGCCTTCACGCTTCTTGACCCCGTCTCTTCCTAAGCACCAACAGCGGGCTTGCATTTGTTCGGTGGACACTCTCCTTGTCCCTGGAGGGAGGATAGTCTTTCTCATGCTTACCACCTCTCTAAGTAACAGGCAGCAGCATTTCTGTGGAGGTTGGTGAGAGGAAGCCTCACATTTCCCCCGAGGTCATGGCTAATATTTGGGGAAGCTACTAAGAGGAAGACACATTCACCCAAAGTCTGAAGGGCACTTCTGACTTTCTTAGAAAGGACTTTTGACCTTTCTTAGAAATCATTTATGCGTGGCAACAGTATACTGATGGCTGAGAGGATCATTGTGGCAGAACTTTAACTACCACCATGTTCCTGTCTCTAAGGCTGAGTGAGAGAAAGGGAAGATCATAGCCACCAGAAAATTCAGCCTCAGTATTCCCAAGGCACTCTGATCACGGAGTTTAGGAAGACAGGGGTGTTGAATGACTGCCCTCAGTACTATGCTAGGTAGAGCTTAGGAAAGATGAAATTTGACTACAAAACTATGAGCAGGGGCTGGGGTGGTACTGGGGCTGAACTCAGGGCTGCACGCTTGCAGTGGAGGTGCTCTACCACATGTGCCACGTCTCCAGCCCTCACAAACCTTTTAACTCGGGTTAGCCATCTTTGCTGCAAGTGTGCTTGCTGAGCCTTTGCTGTTCTGTATTTTTCTGACTCAAACAACACTAAATGATAAAAGAAATTATATTGAAGAGAAAGTACATTTTTTTCCATCTGGAGTTTAGTTTTTATTTATTTTTTCTTCTTTTTTATTGTGAAAGTACTGTACAGAGGGGTTAAAATTACATGGGCAAGATAATGAGTACATTTCTTATCAAGCATTGTAGCCTCCTCCTTTGTTTCCCCTTCCCATCCCTTCCCATCCTCCCCCCGTCCCCCTACCCAATCCTTCTCCCCCCCCCACCAAAGTTGTAAAGTTCGTTTTCAACATAACGACTTGTACATCTAAAGAGAAAGTACTTGATGGATTTATCAGTGATACCTAATCCAGAGATGTATTTACTTTAAAAGATCATTGTTAAGTCAAAGAAGTGACTTTCTAATGGCAGAATTTCAATAAGTATGGTAGACTGATTGTGGCACTCATGGTCTAAACAGCTCATAGGCCTCAAGTTAGCCCAGGGAAGGTAGCTTGGCACAGGGCCTCATTCCCAACGCACTTGAAGAAATAAAGAGATTTGGGGTTCAGTGAATCTTAAACTTTATCTGCATAATTGTTACAGGGACAATCCTAGGTGACACTCACAATCAGGACACACATACAACACCTGAGAAATATTTTCATTTTCATCTTAACAAAGGAGATTCATTTAAATTGTGTGAAAAGTAAATGGAGAGATGGATAAAAGAATTACACATTAAAGCAAAATGTTTTAACAATTTTAGATAGGTGATTATATATCACGGGTGGTTAGAATACAATTCCATTTTTATTTGTTTGAAATTTGCCAAAGTGAAGTATTGAGAAGCAAAAGAAAGTGAACTAGAAGGGGTTTTGTCCCGTGAATTGATAACAGGTAGCTGGCATTGTTACTGTGTTCTGTGGAAGAATTTTCTAAGTTTTTCTTGTCACCACTCAAATTGTATTTTGTTTTGCTAATGTGTGCCTCAACTCATCTAAGAAACAGTCTTTAGAAACTCAGCAACAAGAAACAAGAACAATTATGAAGTGAGAGATTTGTAGAATTATAAAATCAAAAACCAAGGAATGGATTCCGAAATCTTAGAACTCTGTAATAATGAGTCATTTCAGTTAAAAAGTGAGCAAACTGATTGGTTAAGTATTATCCAGGAAGATATTCAAAGGGCTTATGAAAAAACCCTCAACTCTGCTACCCATTAACCATTAGGAAAGATACCAAAGAATTGGAAGTAGAGGTGTAGCTCAAATGGTAGAGCATCATCCTTGAGCAACATAGCCAAGTTAGAGTGAGAGGTTGTGAATTTAAGCCCTAGCACTGGCACTGGCACACACACACACACACACACACACACACACACACACACACACACACACACACACACACCACAGAACAGATTAGAGCTAAGAGGTGTGGGGGAGGAAGAGGAGAGTAATTGCTGATGGCTCCTGGGAGGAGGGGAGGAGAGTAAAAATGTTCTAAAATTAATTCTAGCGATGGTTTCACATGCTGTGAGTATAAAAATGTATAATTTAAGCACATGAATGATACATTAATTATATCTCAGTGAAGGTAAGTTTCTTTTCCCTTCTTTATCCATTCTTTCCTTTCTCTTCCTTCTTGTTAGTATATTCTGTTTTAGGGGTATGTTCTCTGATCTTGTGTGACTACGAAGCTGAACCAGTTGCTATATGCAGTCATTTAGTACATTGATGCATCTGTGAGCTTTGAGGAAAAGAAGTGTCCATTGTGGATGGCAATCTATGGCACTTGCAATCTACGGCGGATCCCACATTGAGGAACCAGTAGCTTGAAGGGGTCCACAGCTGGCTGTTGCTCATCGGAGTTGCTCACCATTCTGTCTCTGACGCTTCTCTCATTAACCCTTTCATGCCCTCCCCTCTTCTACTCTCCAGGCTTCCTTAAGGCGGCAGCAAGTAAGTGAACGACTGAACGAATGGGCAATCTTCAGTGAAAAGAACAAGGAACTGTGCGAGTGGCTGACTCAGATGGAAAGCAAAGTCTCACAGAATGGAGACATTCTCATCGAGGAGATGATAGAGAAGCTCAGGAAGGTACGGGCGCATGGCAGCTCATGTTTCTGCTCTTCCTCATGCATAGGCCTTCTTCCACCCAGGATGGAATAAGGGCTTGAAATTTACTGTATTACAGGGGCACTGTATGTTAGACAATTTATCTCTGTGATGTAAATTAGACTCACATAGAAAAGGCTTACTTTCCGTGCAAAATCTAGAGAACATTTGTAGTTTGTGAAAAAATAGTTTCGGTGTCATTTATGGGGCCTACTTTTTCTACCATTGTTGTTTCTGTTTGTTTGTTTCAGGTTTTAATGAGATAAAAATCACCAGAGAGAACCTAAAAAGAAAAAATTTTATCTCTAGGTATCTTTCTAGACATCTATAGATATCTTCTGTCTGGGTATCTATCTAGATGTATCTAGATTTGTATCCAGAATACTTTGTAATGTCTTCATAGGACCAGTCAAACTGACTACCACTTAAAACCAGTGGCTCAGGTCTACCTCCCTAGCTACTTGGGAGGCTGAGGTTAGGAGGATCACAGTTTGAGGTCAGCCCAGGCACACCCCTCCCCCACAAAATAAAAGTCATTGGACCCACTAGTTAATGAAGACTTGGATGTAGTGGCACATACCTATTACAATAGCTACATGAGGAGCCTAACACAGGTGGGATCATACCTAGTTATGCTCCCAGGCAGGAAGCGAGAACTTACTTCAAAAATAACCAGCAGCCTGGTGCCAGGGATGCACACTTATCATCTTTGCTACTCTGGAGGCTGGATGAAGTCTAGAGAGCAAGGTTCAAAATTACCTTAGGGAAGACCAATCCAGGAGAGTTTTAGCCTCGATTAATTAGCAAAAAAGCTGGAACTGGAAACATGGCTCAAGTGGTAGAGTGCCAGCTATGGGGAAAGCCCAAAGCCCTGAGTTCAAATCCCCAGTATTAACACGAAAATAGTGTAAATTTTAATAAAAATAAATAATAATTAGACCAAAATCAGGGCTGGCGAAATTACAATGTGAGAGCCCAACCTAGCAAACACGGGGATTCAGACTCTAAAACCCCAATACTGACGGAAAAAAAAACGGATGAGTTCAGTATTGTTCCTGTATTATTTCTGAACAAACAATCATTTCAGATCAGGGCCTGATTTTATATCAGAACTCAGTCTATAGTTCCTCTTCTGGAGGAAGTAGGATTTCATTCATTCTGACAAGAAATACCAAGGCTCACCGGGAAAACTCACCTTTATCTATTCACACACAGAAAAATATAGGCTCCAGAGGTATTATATACCATTAATAATTTTGTCTGCTGTGTATGTAGTGCTGCAGATTCTTTGAAGAATGATGTGTTCATTTGACGTGAAAAATCTTTTACCATCTGAGCTAAAATGGTAAAGATATCATTTTAGCATTAGCTAACAGAGTACTTTGCTAGTTACTGGGTATCAAAGAATGTTCTACAAGACAAGATTAATGTACTAGCTGTCTTATCCAACTGTGCCTAAGTGTGTTTACATTGTCTTGTTTAAGTATGTCTATCTTGTCATTGTTTCTCATGAAATTCAATTAGGGAGTGTAGGAAAGAAAACCTCTCTTAAACAAAATGCAACCATAACTTAAACTTTAGGAAAAATTTCAGCTTTCCACTTAGGTAATTTTGGTAAGAAATGCTCTTTGAAATATTAACCCTACTAATTTATATATAAAACAATTCCTGAAACTGAAAAGCCTGTTATGAGCTTTCTCCTTTATGGTGTCTCTTTAGTAAAGGAAAAGACTTGCTAAGGAAAAGCTCCAACATTTTGACAACAGTGGAAAACATTGCTAGATAAATGGCAGCCAAGGATCTTAGTGACTCCCGACACTGACAAAGTTTCATTTAAAAGATAACCCAAGAGGCTTGTTTCACTCTAAATGCTTTTTAAAACTTGGAATAATTCCTTTGAAATAAACATTTCTCAGTAAAATCATCTCAGATGTGTGATGCAACATGAAAAACTACTAATAAATGCACCCAGTGCTTTAGTCTCTGAAGCCCATAAAAAGGCGGGTAGGTGGTGCTGTTCAGCAGAGAGACAGTGTTCAAAATTTACCTGGATCAAGTTTCCTTGGCCTCCCTTTGGCTTAGGTTAAAGACTTGGAGTCTAGCCCTTTTATGACACTAATTTTAGAGCGCGGAAGGTAAAAATATGCATACTCGTGCACGCTTCTTGTCATTTATTAGTTTTCTGAGATGATAGTGCTGTAAGACAGAAACCTCAACCAGAAATGAACAATTAAGCATAAAACCTGGGTCCTGTCTCTCACTGTGCAGTAAGAAGGATCGCCCTTCCATTTGGTCCATGCCCAGCTGTTCTCTATAACCAAAACAGAATATAAAAAGAGCTAGTTAAGAAACTGGGTTGCTGTTGCCCAAGAAGCCCTAAGGCCTGCTAATTTGATAAAAGGACTACTATTTTGACATTAACTTATGTGTTGTCAAATATTGGCACTGTGAAGGGATTCTTTAAAATAAAGAAACTAACTGTGAGCTGGTGGCTCATGCCTATCATCCTAGCCACTCAAAAGGATGAGATCTGAGGTTTATGGTTCAAAGCCAGCCCGAACAGGAAAGGTGGTGAGACTCTTCTCTTCTATTTACTACCAGAAAACTAAAAATAGAACTGTGGCTCTAAGAAATAGATGCTAGCTAGCATTGAGCCAAAGAGCTGAGGGACAGTGACCAGGCCCTGAGTTCAAGCCCTACAACAGTCAAAGAACAAAAACAAAAACACAAACAACGCCAACTTTTCTGCACAGATAATGTAATTGATATACATGTACATGTGTGAATTGCAATGATATGATCTGTATGTGTGCCTTATAACCTGTCTACATCAGGTAATGATTAGAACAACAACTGGGCAGTGTTAGACCCTTTGTACTTACATCGTAAATATTTTTTTATTGTTCTCTTCATGTTTTGCTTAGTTTTGGTTTTGTGATGCTGAGGATCGAATGCAGGACCTTGCTTATCCTAGGCCAGCAATCTACCACTGAGCCATACCATTAGGCTACAAGGATTATTGTCTCTTTTTTTTTTGTCAGGTGCAAGTCTTGAACTCAGGGCTTAGGTGCTGTCCCTGAGCCTCTTTGTGCTCAAGGCTAGTGCTCTACCACTTGAGCCACAACACTACTTCTGGTTTTTGAGGGGTAACTTAGAGATAAGAGACTCACGGGGACGTTTCTGTGCAGCCCAGCTTCAAACTGTGATCCTCAGATCTCAGCCTCCTAAGTAGCTAGGATTACAGGCTTAGCCACCGGCACCCAGCCATTTGTCTTTTTTTTTTTTTAACTGCTTATTTTAAGTAAATGGAAAGCACAATCCCTTCAAGAAGATCTGTAAAAAGCCTAATTCGACTCTGCATACATACCACAAGTAATCGCTCCTGCTCATTCTTGTGCACATAGACCAATGCTTACGTGGTATTCCTTGGGCCTAAACTACTTCCAAGCAGTAGAAAACTGTAATTACTGTGTTTCTAGAGGAGCTGGATGAATACATTAAGAATATGTTTTCTGACCTCTGTGATTGCTATTTATTATGCAGGATTATCAAGAGGAAATTGCTGTTGCCCAAGAGAACAAAATACAACTCCAGCAAATGGGAGAACGGCTGGCAAAAGCCAGCCATGAAAGCAAAGCCTCAGAGATTGAATACAAGCTTGGAAAGGTCAACGACCGGTGGCAGCATCTCCTGGATCTCATCGCAGCCAGGTAAAAGGCACTGACTTACCAGGACATGGGTGTGCAGAATTGCAAAGCCTTCCCAGTCCCCCTTCCTGGAAGCGACAAGGTAATCCAGCAAATCACTGTCTCTTCCTGGATTTCCCCACCATTTTGGGGAAGTGTTCATGCTGTTCTCACAAATGGCACCTGCATGTACTTGAAAGTTCTCCTTCTTATTTTATAAAGCCAGTGTTGTTGGCTTGTGGTTGGAAGAAAGAGAGTCTTAGCCAAACAATACCCATTCCCTAAAGAAAAAATTCTCTATTCCAGGGGTAGTCAGCCACCCATGGGGAGGAAAGAGAAAGTTTGACCAATATTTGTGAAGAGTGTTTGTAGTCTTCAAGAGTAAACCCCCCCCCTCATGTGAAAAAAGTGTATTCCTATTACATTTTTGGTTAGCAGGGGTTAGGGTGATAGCTGATTACTGCCATTTCACGTTGTTATAAAACTAAGCATCTTTATTGCTAAAATTTCATGCTCAGCTTAAATAGAACTATAAGCATGTGCCTTATAGATGAGGCAGATTGCATTCAGTTTCCATGGCACAAAGATCTGATGAGTCAAAGAGAAAGAAGTCATTAAAAAATAAAAACACAGCTGAGCACTGATGGCTCACACCTATAATCCTAGCTACTCAGGAGGCTGAGATCTGAGGATCACAGCTCAAAGACAGCCCGGGCAGGAAAGTCCGTGAGACTCTTATCTCTAATTAACCACCAGAAAACTGGAAGTAGCACTGTGGTTCAAGTGGTAGAGCACTAGCCTTGAGCTGAAGAGCCCAGGGAGAGCGCCCAGGCCCAGAGTTCAAGACCCAAAACTGCCAACAACAACAACAACAAAACCCACAGGAGCCTTTACCAGCCCAGTAGAATTTCCGGTGGTATTGATTGATTGATGGATTGATGCACGAGTTATTTGCATTTATTCTAAGAGGAAGTAACTGATAGATATTTAGGTTAGGCACACTTGTCGTCATGATGGAATGTAGGTTCTGTGAGGACAGACAGCTTCATCCATTTCATTCCAACAGTAACGTCTGTGTCTGGAGCTGAGGATGTAGTTTAGTGGAACAGGCCCTGAGTTCCATTCCTGACACTGTACAAACAGAAAACAAACTAATAGCAGTAAGAATCATAATAATGATACCTGAACATAATTGGGAATAGATTGTTTACTCAATGAGTAGATGAATTCTTGAGTATTTGAGTAGACCTTCTTCTTTGTGGGAGTGAGGAGAGTTGACAATTGACAAATGCTCCCAATATATAGCACTTGGGGATGCCTCCACAGCCTCCTTTCACACCTGGCTCCTTCCCTTCACCTATGAGTGGGGTACCGTAGCTCTGCAGGCAGAGTGGACGGGCTGATTGGTACATTTAGCATATTTTTTTTCCTATAGGGAAATCACAAAGAGGGTGTAACTCAAAAAACGAAGATGATCATCTATTTTAGCCATAATGAAACAAAATCAGAAGTCACTGTTTATCAGTCTTTGGAATGTTGGGTGACAATGCTGTTCTACTAACATTTGTTGAACACTTTTTGCCCAGAATCCTGCAGCAGGCTTTGTGTACATGTTTTAGACTGTTGTACACAACACCCACAGAAGTGGCCAGTATCGCTCCATCTGTTTTATAGATGCGCACTCTGAGGACTTGTTCACGGTCCCACTCTTGTTGAGTAGAGACCCCACCACCTGACTTCAAAGCCATGACAGAGAACACACTGATCATCCTCCTGTCTGGGCTGGAACTTCCTTTTCCTGCTTAGAGAGAATGCAGCTGAGCGGAAGTTAGGTTCTAATTTCCCAGTCCTTATTTGTGTGAGGGGGCAGGGGTGCTTAAACTCACAGCTGAGGCTTTCCTCATGGCTGGCACTCTACCACTTGAGCTGTACCTCCAGTTCTAACTTCTTGCTGGAAATAAGAGTCTCTCAGATTTGTTTACCTGGGCTGGCTTTGAGCCTTCATCTTCAGACCTCAGCCTCCTGAGTAACTAGTCTTATAAGTTTGAGCCACTTGGAGCCTGGCTTGCTGGTGATGTTTGAGATAGGGTCTCATTTTCTGCCTGGGAGTAGGAAGTGAGCAGCATCTGGGTGTGGTCGACCTATGTTAGGCTCCTTGTGTGAGAAGACAACAGCTATGTGCCATTGTGTCCAGTTCATGCTAGAACTAGGGGAGTCCTGTCGTAGTGGCTTTCAGACCGTGAGGATGAAACCACCGAGGCCTCTCATCTTGGAGTTCATGGTGAGAAGGTACACACACAACAAAACCCAGTCAAACAAGGAGCACTGCTCATTTTCCACATGGAAACAGGAATTCTTCAACAGTTTACATGGATGAAGGTTTAGCATCCCAATGCTCTGATTAACCCCACTGCCCAACCACTATACTCAAAACAAAATCTTACTTCAAAAGCAGAAATCAAGTCCTCTTTTGTGCTATAAATACCATTTAGCCAGACCTCCCACCCATCCCAATGGATGGGCTGTTTTGCATGTCCATGATCCAAACACACTAGTTAAACTTCTACACTTCCGTTAGAGGTTTCACTGTGTGCTGTGGTAGGAAATGAGGATATGCACTGTGACAAATCCAGCTTCAGTGTGATACCATACAGAGTTGTTGTGAGGAGCAAGCTCACAACAAAGAAATTAACAGATATTACACATGTTCGGATTCACATCCATTCATAACATTTTGAGTGGCTTTTCAGATGAGAGTTTTCTAGTTGTTCTTTAGTTTACTTTCCCCAAAGATACATTAATAGCGTTTCATTAATAATATGTTTATAAAATGTATATAATCAGCTGGGCACCAGTGACCCACCCCTATAATCTTAGCTACTCAGGAGGCTGAGATCTGAAGATTGTGGTTCAAAGCCAGCCCAGGCAAGAAAGTCTGTGATTATCTCTAATTAACCACCAGAAAACCGGAAGTGGTGCTGTGGCTCAAGTGGTAGAGTGCTAGTCTTTATTTTTTTGTGGGGGTCCAGTCATGGGGCCTGAACTCTGGGCCTGGGTGCTGTCCCTCAGCTCTTCAGCTCAAGGCTAGCGCTCTACCACTTGAGCCACAGCACCACTTCCGGCTTTTTTCTTTTTGCTTATGTGGTGCTGAGGAATTGAACCCAGGGCCTCATGTGTGCAAGGCAAGCGCTCTACCACTGAGCCACCTTCCCAGCCCCAAGAGTGCTAGTCTTGAGCTGAAAAGCTCAGGGACAGCACCCAGGCCTAGAGTTCAAGACCCACAACTGACAAAAAAAAAATCTATACATATACATATATATATATATATATATATATATATATACTTACATACATATGTTGATACATTACTCAATTATGTATATGAATATGTATAATCCATATAGATTTATATGTGCATATGTGTATATATGTAGATAGGATCCATTTCCAATTGACTTCTTCAAAAGCAGACCAAATAATGTATTAAGCCTTAATTTGCCCTAGCATTCAGTGCCATAGTGGATTCACCGGCTCCCAAAAGACCTTTGGCCCTGTGTCCTCCATGACTGATTTACTGGTACACAGAGTACATGGGCATTTCCATACCTGTTTGTAGCAATGACACGGCAGCTGAAATAGTTCTATGCTTCTGTCTATTCTCACCTTTCCCCTTTTCCAACCTGCTTTCATGCTGATTCA
Source organism: Dipodomys spectabilis (assembly GCF_019054845.1). Taxonomy (NCBI): domain Eukaryota; kingdom Metazoa; phylum Chordata; class Mammalia; order Rodentia; family Heteromyidae; genus Dipodomys; species Dipodomys spectabilis. Next base: position 33,458,741 of record NW_024870678.1, on the reverse strand, counting down.
TTAAACAGAGCAGAGTGGCCTTTCATGTGGGCAATGTTGATGTTTTTTATATATTCAATGCAGGAAATTTGGAAACTTGATATTCTCAAGAGAAAGTTACCTTCTGTTGAACAAATGAATAGATTCTTTTCTCTAAGTCTTTCACATATCATGTTCTTTTGTCATCTGAGTTCATATTTTGAGGGTCTTTTCTGTCTGAAATTTTGTTTTTTTTTCAAATATATTATCTTAATCTTTTTTTTTTTTTTTTTTTTTTTGCCAGTCCTGGGGATTGAACTCAGGGCCTGGGCACTGTCCCTGAGCTTCTTTTGCTCAAGGCTAGTGCTCTACCACATGAGGCACAGCGCCACTTCTGGCCTTGTCTGTTTATGTGGTACTGAGGAATCGAACCCAGGGCTTCATGCATGCTAGGCAAGCACTCTACCACTGAGCTACCTTCCCAGCCCTATATTTACTATCTTTACATAGTTGTGCTAAGCAGTTGCCACTCAAGAAAGCAGTTTATGACTCCGATCCTCTCATCATCCTCACACACCCACCCCGCCCACACCTTCCCTCGCCTTTGCTCATTGTTTAGGATGTGTGTTGCATTTCTTTTGCCATTTAACAAAGCAGTTTATGTATACAATGCATATTGATCTGTCACCCCTTCAACATTTTCACTCCCCCCCTTTTGACCTACTCCTTTGCTTATTTTTCTTAATTTTGTGGTCTATACTACTGCATTCTCCTACAGACAAAGAGAAGACTAAGAATTCTTCATTGTCATTCTCCAGTAATCTGTTAGGAAGGTAGGGCCACACACTTTCCCACAGAATATCTTTTCCTCCCACCTTCTCAAACAACTCCCTCCCCTCCCCCCCTTCCCCCGAAGTCCTACTTACACTGCTGAACAAGAAGAAAAAGAGAAGTTGCTTCATTTCCTACTATAATTTTCTGTTTCTGCAGGGCTTTTGCCAGTGTTTCGGTGTGGTGGTGGTGGGTTTCTTTCGAAGAGCCTTCCCACTGTGACAAACAATCCAAAAGAAAAGTTGCCTGTCCTCATGGAAGGGGAGCATGCGTGCGGCCAGCATTACTTGTGCTAGCCTTTCTTTAGAAGAGCTGTGCCCTCCTCCGGGCAGATTACACTGAGCTTTTTTTTCCCCCTTCTTACCCTCGTGGCCTACATTCCAGGAGATCAGGCCTGGCACATGTTAATGAATGTAAGTTTTATTTAGCAACATGACCACTTGTCAGTGCTCAGTGTCATGTTATCAGGCAGAGGCTACCACCATTTGTCTAGAGTGAACATTTTTATACGCCTGTCTGTCCCAGACCAGGGGATACTTTCATCCCTACAAGGAGGGTAGCCTTTTTTGCTCAGCAGAGCCTAACTTTGGCGAGAGGAAGCTTCATGGTGGTGGTGGAGGACTTCCGAGCCACGAGGATGGCGGAGGACGGCAGCGTGGACGCGGAGCTCCCAGACTGTAACTGCGATGTCACCAGGCAGGCGTTCCCTTCCACTGTGCATAGTTGTCGAGTTACGTGGGGCTTATAGGGTAGAGGCCGGAAGCTTTAATCCAGAATTGTTTTTGCCGATGTGAAGGCAAAGTGACTGGTGTTAGGAGATGGTAGGCCATGCACTCACGGGAGTTGTTGGTTTGTGTTCTTGTTCCTCTGCTGGGCATGTGCAGGTGGATGGAAAGGTTACAGGGCTGTGTTATGTTGGTAGTCCAGTTGTCTGTGGATTGTATGCGTCATGCAAGTAGTATGGCAACAATAGAGGCAGAGAGAGACATGGGAAGGAGATTCAGAAAAGATCCAGTTGGTCTGTCATCTGCTATTTAAAGGACAGGAGTCTGATGAAACTTCAGCTCTAAAAGAGGAAAACCATCTCTTTAATAAATAAAAATCACATTTCAGAGGGCTGGAGGATTTTGCATGTGAGAAGAAGCAGCTTTTGTTCATGTTTGTCAGTCAGTTGGGGCCTTAAACTAATTAATGGAATTAAGAATTAAATATATAAATATTAAGATGTTACTACTGATATTAATAGAAGATATATGGAAATGTATACATTTATATATATGTGCATTGTAATTATGGCACCATGCAAATATTTAGCTTGTAACGTTTTTAATTTTAATTAACAATATAATGGAAGTTTTTACTTTAATTAAAATTGTTTTTACTATATCATTCTCCATTTCTTTAGATAGATAGGCTTACTAATGGTGCTTGGGGTTCTATTTGGAATTTGGGGTTTGTTTTGGGTTATGGCTCTACCAACTTATTTGAAGGAAAGGAATGGTGTACTATATACGTGTGAATGTGTATGCAGGCATGCAGTGTGTCGGTGTGCATGTGCGAGTATAGTCATGGGCTGGTTTATTAGGCTGGACCTTTGGATTCTGCAGTTCATTCTCTCTTGAGAAAAGCCACGTGCCTGAGATACACATTGAGCTAGGACAGTAGAACCATAAGGCCACAAGAACTTGTGGAATTACTAGGCTTGTTGTGTTCACTCGCACACATATGCCAAAGAGGCAGGCATCTGATTTGGATTATAATCCTGGATGCGACCAAAAGCCCAAACTTGTAACAGTGCTAAATAAACAGAAATGTTATGACATTGTAACCAGAGACTTCCTTTACAGGAAGAAGGGGAAATCCATGAGACATTTCTTCTAGAAAAGAACAATCCCCACCATGAAAATATTATATTTAATAGACTACTACAGTAAATGTATATGGGCTTTCCTGCCCACTTCACCCATTCTCATATCTGCACCCAAACACATACATACATACACTCATACACACACACACACACACACACACACACACACACACACTCACTCATACACTCAATGCTATTTGTACCAAAATATGCTTTCCTTAAAATCATAAGAACCACTTAACTCTTCACCCCCATGGACTTTACTAAATTTACACATCACTTTGAAAGACGGACTTGTCTCTAATGAACTGTATGAGCATTCATTTCCGTGTCACGATGCCCCTGACACATTACACACTAACCATGCTGATTTGGAATTCATTCAGTATATAAGATTGCTAATCCTGTCATTTATTTTGCTGGTATAGATAGCCCAAAAGAATATGTTTACTCACATTCCTTTGTGCTGTGAATCTCTGGCTGATATTTATCAGCTTTGAGTCAGGAAAATGAATGCATCTTATTACTTGATGAATAGACCATTTGCAACTCTTAGACCTACAGGGAGGAAGAATATATTAATATCATGATGAACACTTTTACGCTAAAATGTTTACTACAAATATTTTACATCAACTAATTGTTCGTGGTTGATAGGCCTTTGAGCAACATCCAGATTTAAACTAAACACTGAACTTAATATGTAGCAGGAGAAGAGAATGTAGAAATTCGTATTCAGCTTTCTAAAGAACTTACTATAGAGGAGACTGCCACAGTAACCCCAGGGGACTGCAGTCAGGGGAGACAGGAAACAAACACTGCAGCTTCTCCTGAACCCTCACAATACCTTGAGGTTGTAATAGAACCCCATTCCAAACCACAGTCAGTGTTCTGACTTCACCAAGTCTGAAGGCGGGTAGCTGGTGCGGTGGGAGAGCTTGCAGGGAGGACCTGCTTCGAAGGGCAAATCAGGACAGACATCTCAGTGCTGGGTGCCACCCTCTAGTTCTGTTCTCAAAGCCATTCAACATGGCCAAGGAAGGTCCTGCTGATGTCCACCTCTGTACCATAATCCTGTGCAAATACGCCATTGGATACAGAAGGACGTATCCAGCCTCCGTTCTGAAACTGTCATTCACTAACTGATGACCTAACCCCCTCCTCCAAAATTGTGTCCTTATGAATGAGAGAAATGTGAGTAGATGTATGCGAAAGGTCTTGGAAATATTGTTCAGGGTCACCACCATCAAGGGCCAAAGAGGGCTGGATATGCCTTGAGCTTCTAAAGCTAATCAGGGAATTTTTATCTTGAGTGAAATTGTGAGTCATGATAAACATAGCAACAGTTTCATCACCAATCAACAGAATACATTGTGCAATACGAATGTAATTTTTTTAAGACCATAGTTTTTTTTTTTTTTTTTTTTACAAAAGAATTCTCAACACACTTGAGAGTGCTTTCACAAATTACAAAAGTGATTAGCATGTGGGTGTTGCTATTATAACTAATCAAATGCAGCTAGGATGCTTAGCTGATCATGATGAAAATCTCTTCAGCAGCAATTGTGTGACACTGATTTTAGAACAATCTCAAAGAGGAAAAGTCACCTTGGGATTGCCTTTTCATTTGAGAGAGAAGCACTAATTGATCAAAAACCATCAGAGAAGGGATTAGATCAATTTTAAAGAGTTAGAAATAAAAATGATCAGAATGCTTCAGTGATGATTCGTGTTCTTGAGAGTAGAGGAGCTTGTCAGGAATATCTGGGCTGGGGAGACAGAGCTGGGAGCTTGCACGTGAGGGTTGAAAGCACCCTCGACCAATTCTACATCCCACTTTGAGAAGGATTCACTTAACATCGCCACAGAGTAGAGATGGGAAATCCTGATGATTGTGAGTGTAAGCTATCAGCAGCTGAGAACATTCTACTGAAGAATCCCCTTAAAACGCATCCCATCCCCACAGTCTTAAAAATCCTGTCGCTCTTGACATTCTTTTTCAACCTCTTCAAGTAGGCCAAGATGACATTCTTTGCTTATCTGCTGTTTACCTATATTAAGAACAATGAAACTAAGCTGGCCTATTTCCTCAACCAACAGGAGGGCTTGTGGATTAAAGGTAGAACTGTTGTGAAGTTGTTAATCATATATCATGAGGACCTTTCGGTTTAGAGCAACCTTTGTGCATTCAGTCATGTCAGCCCACCAGAACAGATCATCAATACCTGATAGTAACCTGATCATAACAATTACCTGATAATAACACAGTCAAAAGCACCACTGTATCCATCACAAACACCTTCTCACGCTCTGCTCACATTGGGAAGTGTCCTCAGGACTGATGTACACACTCTCACTTGTGTGCCCTTGACCTTGTGTGACCTTGACCGTGTGTACCCTCAACCCATGTGCCCACTCCTGTCTCTTCCCTCCCTGCTTCACACATATTTCCACTCATTAGTACTTATTATTTTTTAGTACTTATTATTAGGACTTATTAGTCCTCATCTTTCTTCTCTAGTTGACTGCTTCTCTGTCTTAAACTGTTATAAGGCTATTCCAAGTACTAAATTACATTTATCTCAGCAAATAAAAACTCATTTTTTCTTTGCACAGAGATCATTCTGGAAGTTCCATGTCATCGCCATTCACGGTCATGGCCCATGTTTCTAAAATAAGTCACACCTTTCTTTACCATAAGCATCTTCCAGAGCCTGGATGCAATCTGTCTATGTGTCCACAGCCTGTGAGAAACTCCCTCACAGGCTCTCGGCCCCTTCTTCCTGTCAGGCGCCAGGGCCTCTCTAGGCCTCACTGTGATGTGTCTCTCTGCGGCAGGGGCGAGCATTCCTTCTCAGACCTTAGCAAGTGTCAGAATCACTTGAAGAGCCTGCACAGCGTGGACAGTCCCAGGCCAGTTCAGACACAGTATAGGAGTGGATTGGGGCTGGGGAATCTGTATTGCCATCAGTTCAGCAGACTGGGGCTCAGGTGCCTTTTGATCACACTAACCAATGTTTCTCTTGACCCTCCTGTTTCAGGTCTTCCTGCTCCTTTTCTGTTATTTTTATCTTAGTCTGTGATCCCTCCTTGAATTAACCATGTGTGTGTGTGTGTGTGTGTGTGTGTGTGTGTGTGTGTGTGTGTGCACATGCATGCACGTGCATGCTCATGCGCCAATGCTGGGACTTGAACTGAAGGCCTCAGCATGGTCCTTGAGCTTTTGTGCTCAAGGCTGGCACTCTACCACTTGAGCCATGGCTCCTCTTCTGGCTTTTTGCTGGTTCATTAAAGATAAGAGTCTCACAGACTGGCTTTGAGCTGCAATCCTTGGAACTCAGCCTTCTGAGTCGCTACTGTTTTAGGCATAAGCCACTGGCACCAGGCTTGAATCTACCTTTCAAAATTCCTTCTTCACAGTCTAAGCCCCTCTCGGGGGTCCCCTCTAAGCTGAGCATCCACAGCACATGGTGTTAGCTGATTGCTCTCTTCTGCACCTTAGAAATGCATTCCAATTTTTCTACCCAGTCTCACAGGCACATAAAAACCCAAACTTAATGCGGTCTTGATCCCAAGAATTTGGGAGCTTCCAAAAGTCGTTCAAATGGAAAACTCCTCCTCTTCATCTCCTTCTATCTCATATCATACCATCTGAGGACCAGTTCTATGAAATCCTCACTTTGTAGATAGGGAAACAGAGGCACAGGGAGGTTCTTCCTCCTGGCCAAAGCCACAGCAAGTGACTGAACAGGAAGGATCTGGGTGCTTTGGCGATGGACCCAATGTGTGCTTCCACCAGTGGAGGCAACAGGAATAGGCCTCTCACCCATGCCATGCACACTGCATGTTCACCTTCTCCGTCCACAGGGTGAAAAAGCTGAAGGAGACGCTGGTGGCCGTGCAGCAGCTGGATAAGAACATGAGCAGCCTGCGGACATGGCTGGCTCACATTGAGTCAGAGCTGGCCAAGCCCATCGTCTACGATTCCTGTAATTCCGAAGAAATACAGAAGAAGCTGAATGAACAACAGGTAAATCTGAAAAACATTAGACAGCTCTCAGATGCTTGTGGTCCTGGCCAGGATATCGGGGGTGTGTGAGGTGGTGGAGGGATGGAGGATCAAGAGGAAGCAAGGCAGGATGGGTGAGAATGGATGGATTTATGTAGGAAACTATTAGAGGTCAACTTTTTGCCCAGCTCCCTAGCCTGGGCAGAGTCACCAGATTAAAATAAATAACCCGTGTAGTGGCACAAGTTTATAATCCCAGCTATTTGAGAGGTAGAGATCCAAAGGATCATGAGAGCTCAGCCTAGGCAAAAAGTTAGCGAAACTTCCTATGGCTCAAAGATCAAGCCCGGCATAGTGATGCACACCTAGGATTCCAGCGATGCAGTAGGCAGAAATAGGAAGATCATGGTCCAGGCAAATATCATTAGATCCTATCTGAAAAATAGCTAAAGCAAAAAGGATTGGACACGTGGTTTTAGTAGATCACCTACCCTGAGTTGCGAGTGGAGATCCTTACAGGAAGATCTTGGATTTATGTGAGGATCTTATTTGATAGTAACCAATCTTTTTAATCTTTGTCTTTGTGAACATGCTCAGGCTAGCTTTTGTAATATATATTTGAAGTTATCAGTCCCTTGATATACTCTTCAACATAAGGGAATGAGCTTATGTTGAAGAGTTGAACTAAATTTACTTACAAAAATAGAGAAATTCTTAAGAGAATTTATCTTCTAATATCTAAAAACACTCCAAAACATTTAAAGTATAACTAATATACTCAACCACAAGTCAGTCTTCTCACAGACTTTAGAAAATGATATTAAAGAGATAAATAGAAGGAATCACATTGAAAATATAAATCCTAGACTTCTGAATAGGTTGAAGAGTTGTTAGAACAAGAGAGAAGCTGGGGAAATTTGAGAACTAGTGCCCACAAAATTGAAAAATGTTCATAAGCAAATCAGAAAATGATACTTGTACATCTTACTTTTAGCAATGGAATTTTGACTTAGAGTAAACCGAGTCAAAAGCTTGTGCTAGTCCATGTTCACTCATTGTTTTTTTTTTAAAAAAAAATACCTAAGCAAATCTGCTAATTAGGAGAAAAGGTTTATTTCCATTTATGGTGTCAGAGGCTTCGATCTCTATCTGCTTGGCCCTGGTTCCTTTGGGTTTGTGGCAGCTCTATAGCATGGCGTTCACCTCCTGGGGGCCAGAATGCAACAAAATGAGAAATGTAAGGGGCTGGGCTTTAAATAGTGCCTTAAGGACACTCTCTCCTCCAGAGATTTGCCTTCCTTCCACCAGACCCACCGGCCTTCCAGTAGCACCAGACGCTGTGGAGCAAGGCTGTATCACACGGGGCTTTGTGGAGACACTGCAGATGTGGACTATAGAAAGACAATGGAGAAAATAATGACTAGTGCGTGTGTATATTCTATGCTGTAAACATGAAGGTTGCACATAGGGAAGTTGGGGGAAATTCAATTCCTTATTTTTAATCGTGACCTCTCTATTTCTGTGCTACATGTTAAATTGTCCTCCGAGGAGACTGCTGCTAATAATATCATCATCACAGAATAAATAGATCTACTGCTTTCCACCATGGTGGAACTCACAATTTAGAACAGCTCACAGAGCTCCGAAGCTTAAATCTCAACCCTGGAGCCCCAGATGTTAACAGGGGCAGATAGAATCCACCGATCGATCTGCTGATGAATGGATTGATTAATTTGAATGAAAGCAATGGATCTGTAGAATCTAGAGTGAGACTCAGCCCTCAGTCATAAAAGAAGGAAGCTGGCTTCATCCCGAGCCTTAACTATTTTGCTCGTTTCGTTTGTATTTTTCTAATTGCTCACATAGCCAAAGTATTTCTAGATCCATTTTTCTCATCCTGTACCACCAAGCTTGCCAGATTTCTTATTTATTTATTTATTTATTTGTCAGTTGTGGGGCCTGAACTCTGGGCCTGGGTGCTGTCCCTCAACTCTTCAGCTCAAGGCTAGCGCTCTATCACTTGAGCCACAGTGCCACTTCTGACCTTTTCTGCTTATGTGGTGCTGAGGAATCAAACCCAGGACCTCATGCATGCCAGGCAAGCGCTCTACCACGGAGCCACCTTCCCAACCCAGCAAGCTTGCCAGATTTCATAAGCGAGGTTTCAGAAACTTCCTGCTGTTCAAGGAAATGAAAAACAAGTCCGGGGTCAGGCTGGCCATGCAGCCATCCGGGAGCACTGCTGTGGTCTCTTGCACCTGCACTGATGTAATGGTGCTTCAGTCCAGCGCTCTGTGTTCCCATGCAGGAGCTGCAGAGGGACATAGAGAAGCACAGCACGGGCGTGGCCTCCGTCCTCAACCTGTGCGAGGTCCTGCTCCACGACTGCGATGCCTGTGCCACCGACGCCGAGTGTGACTCCATCCAGCAGGCCACGCGCAACCTGGACCGGCGCTGGAGAAACATCTGTGCCATGTCCATGGAGAGGAGGCTCAAGTGAGCTGCCCTGGGTGGTTAGGAGGGTGGAAAACCATTACCAGGCTCACTGTGTAGTCCCCTTTGGTGACAACAGCTACCAACAGCCTTGTCTTCTCCCATTGCTACCACCTGGGTTCAGGAGAGAGAATAAGAAGATTAAAGATACTACACACATATTAAAGCCAAGTTACATCTGATCTGATCAAAACGTAAAAATATGTCCTTGCCACACAGGTTAACATGACAGACTTTGTGGTTCTGAAAAGAGTACCATTCCTTTATTGAAAATCAAGGAAGAACTACATACCCGTGGCTCTGCCTGTAATCCTGACTACTCAGGAGGCTGAGATCGCAGTTCAAAGCCAGCCCGGGCAGGAAAGTCTGTAAGACTCTTATCACCAATGAGCCACCAGTAAGGTATGGAAGTGGAGCTCTGGCTCAAGTGAGTGGTAAAGTGCCAGCCTTGAACAACAACAAAAAATCCCAGTCAGAGCATTCACAGAGTCCTGGGTGCAAGCCGTAGTACTCACATCAACACACACACACACACACACACACACACACACACACACACACACACGTTCGTCCTTTATAATTTAAAATGGTAAAAGAAATCATGACGTGTCGTTCCAAAATTATAATGCCCCAAAATAAAATCATTGTGCTCCCTGGCAGCTCTCGAAAGCCCAGCATCTCTAGAAAGCCCAATATTTGTCGTGGATGGCCTTGATGCCGGACTTCAATGAATTTTCCAGCCCCAAGGTTTCTTCCTGTAGAACACAGGCCTGAGGGTACACTAGCATGCTGTATTTCCTTGGAAACAACCAGGAGAATTCATGTACTGCACTTATAATATTCAATTTGAGTTAATTCCAAATCCAGCACTGCAGGACATGTGTGTGGGGGGAAAACAGCTGTTTTATTTTAGCTCACACAGTTGTCTCTCTCTCTCTCTCTCTCTCTCTCTGGTCAGTTTGGCTCAAGGCACAGTTATTGTTTGGCAAGCAGCTGCTTATTTGGGCACTCTTAACCCCATGGCAGGCGTTGGACAGCACTGTGGAGTACAGTCTTAAATAATGCGAATCTGCTCTTTCATTTGCTGTCTCAGAATTGAAGAGACGTGGCGATTGTGGCAGAAGTTTTTGGATGACTATTCTCGTTTTGAAGACTGGCTGAAGATTTCAGAAAGGACAGCTGCTTTCCCCAGCTCTTCTGGGGTGCTCTATACCATTGCCAAAGAAGAACTAAAGAAATTTGAGGTGATTTATAGCTCCAAATATTGGATGCATTTTCTGCTCTGAGAGTAACCAACTGTGGTCAGTGCTCCAAGACATGAACTGACTGTCCGCCTATGCGTTATTTATTGACATCGCTGGCCGATCACTTGGTGGCCACCCTTAATATTGCCTTTTTAAGCAGGCAGAGGAGGCTGTGAACGAAGCCTTCACTGTAAGATTAACAAGAATTAGAAAATAAAGTAGTAATACAGAGAAATTCCAGCTGGGGCCTGGTGGTTTATGCTTGTAATTGCAGCCTTTTGGAGGTAGGAAGAGAAAATTGAGAGCCATCTTGAACTACGTAGCAGTAACAGGTTGAGGTGGGGGGCGGGCTAGAAGAAATAAAAGGAAGAAAAGGAAGAGAAGGAAAAGGAGTAGGAAGAGGAGGGAGAGAGAAGGAGGGAGACACATTTACTGAGGCTTCCTGGGCGGGGGATAAATTTTGAGGGGTCATAAATGGAGAGCTATATGGATAGCAGCATGTTTAGACCCTGAAATAAATGTCATTCTGAGTTGAATGATGTAAACTACATCACACAAGTTCAGAAAAAAAAATACCTTTCCTTGGAAAAGTTCTAGGAAAAGCCTCCGTAAACAGCAGTGCACTGAGGTCAGCCTACACTGAAAGACTGGTGCTGGGGGAAGTGGCCCTGCTCTGTCTTTTACGCTCAGCTTCAGAAAGGTCAGCCTTTCTAATTGGCTTATACTACAAAGCGGATTATATTAAATCCTCCTTGGTGATATTTTAGACTCAGATTTTATAGCAAAAGTTACCTATATGCTCATCTTCTACAGTGACTGGTTTTATCAGGCATCGTTAATCGTGCAGCTAATGTTCTCAGGAGTCGGAATAATTTGCAGAGACAAATTTTTTGCTTAAGGACAAAGTCCTGAGCCTGGTGAATTCCACCAATATTTTGGAGGGCCTCGGTTGTGCTGGGGTGCAATGTCCCATCACCCCAGTAGGCAAGAATAGTCTTACAGAAATTCCTTCGGGGTGGGGGATGAAGATTGAATTGAGCAGTTCTTAAAGCAACGTTGAGAAGGAAAGTCATTTACAAGGCTGATATATGATAGCATATAAACAGTGTCATGACCCAACCAAAACAAAACTGGGAGGATGTAGATGAGTATAGAGTCCAATTAATTATTTGTAAAACTTTTGGTGTAGCACTAGTATTACAGTCATTCATAAATCATATAAAAGAATTCAGGGGAAGTAAAGCTGGGAAAAGAAACATATTTACTTTTTTTGCCAGTCAAATTATTGAATATTATTCTTGATTTGGTTCGTTTAACAGCATGTGGTCTAGGAGAGTTTTTTTTTTTTTAATTTTATTGTCAAGGTGATGTACAGAGGGGGTTACAGTTACATAAGTAAGGTAGTGATTACATTTCTTGTCTAACTTGTTACCCCTTCCCTCATTTTTCTCCCGCTTTCCCTCTGTATTTTACTGAAGTGTTTTCTGTTTGACTGTCTTCCTTCCTTCCTTTCTTTCTTCCTTCCTTCCTTCCTTCTTTCCTTCCTTCCTTCTCTCCCTCTCTCCCTTCCTTCTCTCCTTCTTTCCTTCTTTTCAAATTTCAGTAATTCCATATAATAAAATAAATGAATAAAATAAAACCTGAATTATATGTGTATACATGCATGTTTGAATATATATATGTATTTATTTGTAAATACAAGAATTTATTACTCTCCCCCTCTCTCTCTGAGGTTGAGTCCTTTGTGCTGGCTAAGCAGGAATTCTCACTGCTGAGCCACGCCTCAGGCTTGAGTTTTTGCTCCTTAGGTTTGTGATGCAATCTTGCTTCCTGCACAGGCACACATCTGGGCAGCATCTGCTTTTGTCAGACTTCCCTAGGATGACAGTCATGTATCACTGAGTCCAGCTCTTAGATGGGAGTGAAGGACCTTTTTCTTCCCACACTGGCCTGGAATCTGAATCCCAACAGTGTCAACCTCCCAAGTAACTGGGATTGCGGGTGTGAGGCACGGGCATCTGGCTCTTTCATGTTCTTGATGAATCCAACCTCCCCTCCCCTCCCCAAAATGATGACTTTGCTCTTGCAAGGTGAATTATAGGGTCATACTGTCCTTAGGCAATCCCTTCTCCTCTGGCTATAGTCAGGCCTTTCTGTCTTCGGCACTACAGTATGGAAACCGAAAACCGGTAGGGAACTCTCCTCAACCCCTCACTCACTTCCCTTTTGCATTCCCAGGCTTTCCAGCGACAGGTCCACGAGAGCCTGACCCAGCTGGAGCTGATCAACAAGCAGTACCGCCGCCTGGCCAGAGAGAACCGCACGGATTCCGCCTGCAGCCTCAAACAGATGGTCCACGAAGGCAACCAGAGATGGGACAACCTGCAAAAGCGTGTCACGTCCATCTTGCGCAGACTCAAGGTTTTCAGACTCCTCATCTATGATTGACAGGTCCAGAGGGCGGGGGCAGGCTCCCTGCACTCAGTCCTGAGATGGGAAATCAGTGATGGTGGAAGTTGGGGTGGCAGGAGGGGCAAGTGATCTTCCAAGGCAGTGAGGAGAGGAACATGTTAAGAAAACGACTTCCCAAGAGAACATTGGTAGTGGCCGTGCCAGCTGGGCTCACGTGGACTTTAATATTTTCTCTCTCTCTTCCTTCTCTTGCACCAGCATTTTATTAGCCAGCGCGAGGAGTTTGAGACTGCCCGGGATAGCATTCTCGTCTGGTTAACAGAAATGGATCTGCAGCTCACTAACATCGAACATTTTTCTGAGTGTGATGTTCAAGCTAAAATAAAGCAACTCAAGGTAATAGGATGGCTCATTTTCAAATGACTGGTGTGAAGGAATCCCAGAGAGACAAGATCTGTGGACCCTTTTGTGGAGAACAGAAGAACTATTTTAAGAACAGTTCTTCATGAAGGCTGAAAAGTGACAGGAAACATTCGTTTTAATTGTTTCAGCAGCCTAGATATTTACTTGATAGTCAGATGAGAGGGACTGGCCTTTGTTTTTGTGTTTCTGCCAGTTTTGTTTGTGGGACCTACAAATAGTTCATTGACCTCCATGTTTCAGGATAATATGATTTCTTCTGTGATTTCATCCTACACATTCTTCCTTCTTACATGCCAGCTCAGTTTGAAATATGTTTTGTCCCTTGTACTGTGTAATCCAAACATCGCAACTTGCTAGAAATTTAAATAGGAGGGCTATGCATTGTTTACAAGGATTTCTGAAAAGGAAGTGCATCGAAGGCAGTTCATGAAGCTTTCCATAATATACATAGATAGATTTGGGGCAGCGGGAGAGGGGACCTTGGGGGTTAAAGATAGGGCATAGTGTATGCAAGGCACATACTATGCTACTTACTGAGTTATTCCCCTCAGAGATGAATTAAATATATATATATATGTATATACAGATATAGATATATAAATGGTACCTTTGCCTTTGGGTTGTTGTAATGAAATAAGAAAGTTACCCTTAATTGCAGATTATTAAGATGGAAGAAATCGTAAGATTCTGCGATTCTGCCCAGTGCCTCCCCTTCCTCCCTCTACCCAACACCATTCCCCAAATCATCCCCCAAACAAAGCAGCATGCAGGTCTTGCAAAAGGCCATTTCTACCAAGGAGTAGTTGAACTTTTTGGACTCTGGCAGAATCTTAGAACTTGGTGCCCTAACCCCCCTCCCTCCACTGGCTGTCTTTTCCATTACTGGAAATGTTTGACCCTTCTAAAGTTTGCTCCTATTCTTCTTATTATTTCAGCATTTATTCAATTATTGAATTCGAATTTATCACCTGAATCTCATTCCCAGAGTTTGGCTCTTTTGAACCACCTAGAATGAGTCCAAGTATTCTTCTCAGAATTCTTTGCTTCTCAAATAATCCTAACTTTATGCTTTCATGCTTCAGTCCTGAAACAACAAGAAAATCATTCCAGAAGAATTTGTGGCATCGTTCTTTGGATAACTTCCTTTAGTTCATGCTTGATGTAGGATTTATATTGTGTGGTATAAATCAAAGTGTTCACAGCACACCACTTTTTTTAAAGCAAGAATCACCAATGCTATTCATATACACTTGGTGGTGAGGTTGAATGTTTTCCCTCTTATTCTCTAACCCACATTATCTATTGGTAACTTTTATTACCCAGAGCTCTTTTCTAATGTTTCCTGGTTCCAGAATTTACAATTTCCTTTATAAAGAAATAAATAACCTCTGGGCTTGTCATTGTAGATGGTAAATTAAATATCCCCTCCATGGATTTTCTAATGCCATGAGAAACGCACAACTTACAATGATGTCAGGTTACTGGGCGTAGTTGAAAAGTTCATGTGGCATTGGTGTCCCCTTAGGCCTTCCAGCAGGAAATTTCATTAAACCACCACAAGATTGAGCAGATAATGACCCAAGGTGAACAGCTGATTGAAAAGAGTGAGCCCCTGGATGCGGCCGTCATCGAAGAGGAGCTGGACGAGCTCCGGCGCTACTGCCAGGAGGTGTTTGGGCGTGTGGAAAGATACCACAAGAAACTCATCCGCTTGCCTGTATGAGCAATACATTTTTTTCAATATTATTGAATCTAGAGAGGATTGATTGTTTAGGTATGGATTCCAGGTTAGCTCTGACTCTGCTGTCTAGGTTGGGTATGTTGGACAAGTTGATTCCCCTTTCTTGCCTCAGTTTCTCCAATTGTAAAATAAGCGAAACCACAATAATACCTGGTTAGAGAAAATTGTTTTGAGCATTAGCTGGATCAATGTACATAATAGATAGATAGAGATAGATAGATAGATAGATATAGTTAGAGATATAAGCTTTGAAAAGTACTTGGCACATACCTTCCTGGAAGAGGAAGGAGCTTCTAGAAGAAATAAGGAAATGAAGTGAGCATATAAGCAGTTGCTCAGGTCACAGTTTATCTGTGGTGGATATTTTTTCTTCTATGTTTTCTTTTTTCTTTTTTGTCAGTCGTGGGGCTTGCTTGAACTCTGGTCTTGGGCACTGTCCTTGTGTCTTCAGCTCAAGGCGAGCGCTCTACCGCTTGAGCCACAGCACCACTTCCCGTTTTCTAGTGGTTTATTGGAGATAAGAGTCTCACAAACTTTCCTGCCTGGGCTGGCTTTGAACCACGATCCTCAGATCTCAGCCTCCTGAGTAGATAGGATTACAGGCGTGAGCCACGTAATCCTATCTGGGCGTCTGGCTTCTTCTATGTTTTCTAATCACCACCATGATCACCTCACATCTCTAGTGATGTTATTACAGGATTTGGGAACTGTTGTGATAAGATATATTTTATATCTGGAATATAAGGCACTGAAAGCAACGTAAGGTTTTTGTTTTTGTTTAATTTTGTTTTGTTTTGTTTTTGTGTTAGTACTCAGGCTTGAACTCAGAACTTCAAGCTCTCACTAGGCATTTTTGCTCTCGGCTGGTCCTCTGCCACTTGAGCCATACCTCCCCTTCCAGGTTTTGCTGGCTAATTGGAGATAAGAGTCTCAGGGACTCTTCTGCATGGGCCAGCCATAGGCATAATCCTCAGATCTCAGCCTCCAGAGCAGCTAGAACTACAGGTGTGAGCCACTAGCACCCAGCTTGAGCTTAAGTTTATGAATATTATTTTTCTTGTTCCTGATATGTGCCATCATGTACCTATGTTTCAGGCCTGATGATACTAGGCCATGTTTGTTGACATGATATAATCTTCTCACATGGTTCTTTGAAGGAGACTTTAATATTAGTCCCCCTTCCCATGGAAGCATGTATAGATAAATGTTGTAAGATTTCTGTGAAGCGATGAGAAATTTCTTATGCATTTGCTGCTGGGACGTTCAGACTTATCCCCATCTGGTAGGCAGGTGGCCCAGTGAGCTTGAGATCATTGAGAATTCAGAACCTGAGAGGTCGTGGGTCTCGGAGCCCTGTTGTGATTCTGCTGGCTTCACTTCCTTCCTGTCTAGCTGCCTGACGATGAGCATGATCTCTCTGATCGAGAGATGGAGCTGGATGACTCCGCAGCTCTCTCGGACCTGCGCTGGCAAGATCCATCTGCAGATGGTGTGCCCTCCCCGCAGCCCTCCTCCAACCCTTCCCTCTCACTCCCCCAACCTCTCCGGAGCGAGCGATCTGGACGCGATACCCCAGCCAGTGTGGACTCCATCCCCCTGGAGTGGGACCATGACTATGACCTCAGTCGTGACCTGGAGTCTGCGGTCTCCAGAACTCTGCCCTCTGAGGATGAGGAGGGTCAGGAAGACAAGGATTTCTACCTCAGGGGAGCTGTTGGCTTATCAGGTAGGAACAAGCCTGTTCTGTGGCGGGAATGAACCCTGTGCCAGAGCCATATCCGCTAGTCAGACTCAGCTTCCATGAAATGGCCAGCACGGGAATAGCCGTATGCAGAAGCGCAGAATGGAAATGGGGGGTGCCAACATGGCGCTGGGAACAGAGGCTTCATGGGAGACATTTTTGAGCTGAGACCAGAGGGATGAATAAACAGCTGGTCAAGCACAAAGGAATGGGGAGTCCAGTCAACCTTTGGTGATTCACCTTGGTGCTTGTAGTCATCTGGAGTTTGCCCAGAATGACAAGGCGGTAGGTTGAGTAACACCCAAGTGGGCAGATTGAAGGCTGGACAAGGGCCTGATCATGAATTGGCCTTTTCACTATGGGGCGGAGTTTGGCTGTCATTCTGAAGGCAGTAAGAAGCCACGGTGGGGGTCTAAGGAGGGAGGCGTTGCGATCAGATGCATGGTTTTACGTTGTGACTGTGTGGACACTGTACGAAGAGAGCATAGTTAGAACAAGAGAATTCTGATGAAAATGTTGTATAATCCAGGACAGAGATGGGATGGCAGCCTGAATGAAGAAAGGGGCAGTGGTTCTAGAGAGAATTGAAGGTGGGTAGAAATCATGAGGACTGACTGAGGTGGAAATGGCATTGTGGTAGGGCATCTAGGTGGTGAAAGATGCAGTTGGTTCTGTCCTGAGGACCACAGGGAGAGAGAATGTTGTGGATGGGAAGCAGGTGTTGAGATGGGGTTTCTGAGCTTTCCTGTTTACATCCCGATTTCCAGACAGTTGTAGAATTTCTGGACACACTAATCCAGGATTAAAAGTATGAATCTCAAGTCCTGGACCTGGAAATGCAGTTTATCTATCCACATGTACATGATAATTGTCCTGCATAGGTGGAAGGAATGATACAGGTGAAGAATCTAGAAAGAAACAAGGAGGACACAAAAAATCCAGCAACATAGATAGTAAAGAGTTGGATAGAAAAGAAGTATTGTACAGAAGGTGTGTCACAATAGAAAAAGTGATTTGGCTTGTGTCACCTGTGAATCTCTCTAGAGGAGTGCCTACAGTTAATACTGGGTTTCTGCTGCGTTAGACCTGGATTCTTAAACATGTGATATTGTTCTAAAAACCATGCCTTACATTTCTAATTCCTTGTCACTAGAGCCCAGTATGAGGCCCGGGGTATCAACAGTAGCACTGTCTTGATCTATACATAGCCACAGGTGACTATGGTGTAGTAAAATGTGTCAGTAGAGATGGCAGGAGATAGGAAGTACACTTCCAGGCATGCACTCATTCCAAAGACTGCACAAAGCAAGCAACAAGATAATAATATTTATGCGAATGCATGGCATAGTTTGGATATCTTGTGTCGGTAAGGTTTAGCGTTAAGGTTGATTTTGCCTGTTCATCACCGTTCTAATGTATTCAGCCTCTAAAATGACATACGTTGTTCACAAGGAGATACAGAGGACAGCACAGTTTTAGAAAGGTGTGGGTTAAAATCCCTGTTCTGTCACTTCCTACCTGTGAAAACTTGGATAAGTAACTTCCGTGCCTGTGGATGGCAGTTTCCCCATCTGTAAATGGGCATGATTCAACCCAGTGTCCCTTGGGGTCCTAAGAGGATGACTGTTCCAGGCTAGCAAGCCCTCTGGGTCAGTGTCAGGGGAGCGTGTGAGTGTACCTCAGTGTGCCCAGGGGCTGTCTGTCTACAATGACTAACTTCCTCATTTCTCCCAAGGACAGTTCTTTTCCTATCACAGGAGAATCCATGTTTCTACTTAAGACTCTGATCTCGTTGCAGATATAGTGATCCCCGAATGCCCCGAGGCCTATGTAAAACTCACAGAAAATGCCATCAGAAATACCTCTGGTAGGCATAAAATTCCAGCCACTCACCTCTTTCTTTCTTATAACAAGCCTCCTCCCTCAGCACTACTGCCGAATCTCTCATGGCTGTTGGGACTCCAGCACGCTGAGGCCCAGCCTTCCTCTCTTCCTGCTGTGCTAGGAAAAAAGAAAATAGCTGGTCAGTCCCTCAGAATTCTGTATCAATATTGCAAGGAAGTCACCTCCCAGCTTGTCCAGTGGGACTCAGTCCTGCTGAGGCTCTAGCGCTGATGCTCACTTGGCAACAGAAAATAGGAGTAAGCAAATTAACCACCAAAAAGCCAGAAGTGGGGCTGTGACTCAGGCTGTAAGCCCGACAACAGAT
Organism: Dipodomys spectabilis; assembly: GCF_019054845.1. Lineage (NCBI taxonomy): Eukaryota > Metazoa > Chordata > Mammalia > Rodentia > Heteromyidae > Dipodomys > Dipodomys spectabilis. Next base: position 33,439,810 of record NW_024870678.1, on the reverse strand, counting down.
TTGAGTGAAAAAAAGCTAAGAGTCAGGGCCTGGGCCTTGAGTTCAAACCCCAGTACTGTCATACACACACATGCACACACACACACACACACACACACACACACACACACACGCAAAAGGCATAACCTCTTCTGCTGACTAAGAGGTGACAGAAAGAGCGTGACAAGTCAGAGCTTCCTGATTAAGAAGAACCTCCCACTCCTTACACTCGGATTGCATGGAGGAGGCAGATGCTTTGGGCCAATCAGAACGGATCACAGATACCCAGCCTGCTGACACCTTTAGCCACACTCCCTGATCTGACCCTTTAAACGTCTAACCCACTGAATCTATGGTACTTAATCTGCTTCATAATTAATTGCCCCCCCCCCCCACTTATCCTTTCTCTGCTACCAGCTGAAATAATTTCTGAAACTTCTTCAATGTCAAGCTTGCAATTAGTCACACGGTATGGGCAATAACGCATGTGATCGGCAGAGACTTGGGGTGGTAATGCTGGGTGTGATTGACACTGCAGGAGATCCTGGTGCCTTTGAGTCACAGATCCGACAACTGGACACAGCCCTAGAGGATGGCCGCTTCCGGATGCGGCCAGCCGAAAACACCTTCCGCAGCAAAGCTCCCACGGGCCCGGAGCTAGACTCCAGCTACAAAGGCTACGTGAGTGTCTTGACCCTCATCCCCCCTGACCTGTGCCTGGATCACTGGTGTGTGACCAAGAATGGCTCGTCTGCACCCTGGGGGCTGTAGCAGTGCTCCAGACACCGCAGTGTCCTTGAACTCATGAATATAGTGATGCGAGACAAAGCCTTGTGCTGTTGGAGATGACCTGGTCTGTTTCCAGGCCCCAGAGTCCATTGTCCTCACTGGCCTGTTCCTCTGAGTGCTTGCTCAACCCATGTTAGTTGGATGAAGCAAAATGTTCTTGGCTCCCAAGTATCGTTAGGCATTTTTCCAAATTTATCTAAGAATATTTGGACCAAGGTTCACCTTGGAAGAGGAGATTTAGTTAATAGATTACTGACATGGATTTTTTTTTTTCAGTTTTTTGTCCCTAGGTTTTTGATTCGTTTAATGACTGTGGGAATGTTTGTTGGCTTTTGATTTTTGGTTTTTGGCAATGCTAGGCATCAAACCAGAGCCTTACCTACACAGGCAACATCTCAGTATTTTCTGAGGAGAAAACAGTTCTACTCATAACTTACAGTGCTATTATACTGACCTCTGGGTTGTGTAATATTTAGTTTTGGTAGCACTGGGGTTTGAACTCAGGATCTGATGCTTGTTAAGGTGCTCTACCAATGAGCCATGCCCCCATCACTTTTTATACTGGTTATATGGGGATAAAATCTTACTTTCTGCTTGGACACACACCTGGACAGCAAACCTCCTCTTTTTTGTCCCCTGCCATTACTGGAATGACAGGTGCATGCCCCCACACCAAGATACTATTTGCTATGACGGTGTCTCACAGACTTTGCTTCCTGAGGCTGGTCTGGAACCATCCTCCTCCTAATATTAGCCTTGTAAATAGCCAGGATGACAGATGCATGTTACTGTGCCTGGCTAGTAGTTGAGAAGGAGTCTCATGTGTAATGCCTAAGCTGACCTCAAAACTGGATCCTCCCAATCTCTGCCTTCCAACTAGCTAGGATTGCAAGGTATGAGCCACTGGTGCCCAGCTGTGAAAGCCCTTTTGTGAAGTACAATGTGTGTGTGTGTGTGTGTGTGTGTGTGTGTGTGTGTACAGTTACTGGGGTTTAATTCAGGGACTCCAGCAGGAAATTTACTATTTGACCATGCCCCTTGCCCTGATAGTTTTATAATGACTACACTGATTGCTGAAATTACATCTGTGATTTCATTTAACTTCAATCAAAAGCAATCAAAATACCAGGTGCTAGTGGCTCCTGCTTACAATCCTCACTATTCAGGAAGCTGAGGTCTGAAGACCACAGTTTGAAGCCATGCTGGACAGAAAGTCTGGGAGACATGTCTCCAATTAACCACCAAAAAACTGGAAGTGGAGCTGTGGCTCCAATGGTAGAGAGCTATCCTTGAGCAAAAAAGCTCAGGGACAGAGCCCAGGTCCTGAGTTCAATACCAATGACCACATAAATACACACACACACACACACACACACACACACACACATACATACATACATACATACATACATACATAGCTAGCATTGGGATTTATTAAAGACTTTGAGAGATAACATTATGAACCAAATAGCAGGATTGTCTTGAAATTGTTTGTTACCTTTTATTTTGTTTAATGATATGATATAAGATTTTATCAGGCTCACCTCAAACTCTCAATCCCCCTACCTCAGTCTGCTGAGAGCTAATATTACAGGTGTACACCACCCTGCTCTGCTACTATTTGTTCTTTTAACCTTAACCTTTTAATACTATAGGTGGTATTAAAGGAGAAGTTGGAAGCTATATCTTTGATTTTTAGAATTTAATCCTTTGATACCAATTAGTCTTTGCTTTAAATTTTCTCCTAAAATAGTTGGTTTTAGTATTGCTTTATACTCTTAAACATTACAGTTATTTAATATGGAAATATTCCCATGAGATTTGTGGGATATTAGTTCTTCCATATTTCAATTTAAGGAAGAAAATGAGGAAGAAACTTGCCCAAGCATGAAACATTGTTTTGCCGGTTGTGGGCTTCTGAGTTTGAAGACCCGGATGGGTTTCATCTCTTTTGATTCAGGAGTTTAGAAGAAAATTTGAGGGTTTTGCACACACAAAAAAATCATGTTGTGAATATATCCTTGGGGGTTTGCTGCTTGTGTTCATGATGTTGCTTGGTGGACCTACATGCTTTTAGACTGTACTTTGCTGTATGTGTGTACCTATATTGAGGCTTGAATTCAGGGTCTCTAGCTCAGGCTTAGCTTTTTCTTTTTTCTTTCTTAATTTTTTTTGTGCTACATCTGACACTCTACCATTTGAGCCACGCGTCACTTCCTGCCTTTTGCTGATAATTGGAGCTATGAGGCTCATGGACTTATTCTAACTTCAAACCAGGATTCCTCACATTTTTGCTTCCTAGGTAGCTAGGCCTGAGCCACCAGCCCCCAGCTAAGCTGTACTTACATTTTGTTGAGTAGCAAGAGGAAGTAGAATGCAGTTACTGCTCTTGTTAAGGGACCACAAGAAAGTGCTTATGAGTTGATAATGACTTCCCTTCCTTCCTTCCTCCTTCCTCCCTCTACACTCCTTCCCTTCCTCCCCCCTACCTCTCCCTCTCCCTCTCCCTCTCCTTCTTTCTATCCCTGTCTAAACAGATGAAACTCCTTGGTGAGTGCAGTGGCACCATCGATTCAGTGAGGAGACTGGAGCACAAACTGAAGGAAGAAGAGGAGAACTTTCCTGGCTTTGTTAACTTAAACAGCACGGAAACCCAGACAGCTGGTGAGTGTGTTTTGTCCTGTTCAAATAACTGTGAAATAGCAAGAGGCCGAGGGACTTGGTCACATCTCCGCATTCCATTGAGTTCCCTTGCTAATCTAGTCTGAAACTCCTCACTTGGTCTAATGATCTTCTGTGATGGAGGAAAGAGGCAGAGAGCTTCTGCTGCTTCACTTATGATAATGTGCCATCTACCACTGAGCCACCTTCCCAGCCCCATAATGTGCCATCTTGAATGGAGCCAGTCACCTTGTCCTGTTGTACAAAAGAACCAAGACTGGTTCACATGCTTGCTTATTTCACAAAGCTCAGCACAGTATTAAATCCATTTTTTTCACTCTATAAATATGACAGAAGCAAATGCATTGCCCTCATCTAACTGTTTACACGTGACAACAGAAATGCCCAGTGGAATCCCTTTGCTTTCCTTTGCTCATCACCAACGTATGTTTAAAGCATTTCCTAAATACGGCAGGTGCAGAGACAGCTTCACTGTTGTGCGCATGTCCTGACAGGTGTGATTGACCGATGGGAGCTCCTGCAGGCCCAGGCCCTGAGCGAGGACCTGAGGATGAAGAAGTGGCAGCAGTTCAACTCCGACCTGAACAACATCTGGGCCTGGCTCGGGGAGACGGAGGAGGAACTGGACCGGCTGCAACATCTGCAGCTCAGCACCGACATCCAGACCATCGAGCTCCAGATCAAAAAGCTAAAGGTAGCTGCCTCCTGCCTTTTCTTCCTGGGCCAAACAGAACCCCCCATCTTGTGAAACCCCACCTATAGCAGCAGAGTAAACGTCAACCAAAGATGACCCAGAATGCTCACTGTACCCCAGCCATCCAAATCCCAGTGATTCATAGACACAGCTTCATAGGCATGGAACTCGTTGTAGAACGATCCTCCATATCTACCATTGAATGACCAGTTAAAGTTTCATGAACTGTCTAGGTACCTCAGATCTATTTAAGCTCTTGGTAAGGGAAATCTAACTAAAGTCCAGCACATCTCTGTCGAGAGCTGGAAAGAAATCCTTTCTAAGACCATATCTGTGTCATCTTGTGGGCGACCTGTTGCAATCATTTGACCTTGAATGGTCCACACTTGTGAATGTGGCTACCGTGGTGGCCATAGCAATTTTATGGTACGGAATAAAACAAAACACAAGTGTTGACTATTTGTGGCCAAGCACCTGCCATTTTGCCTTTGGTTTTGGAGTGCATAATTGGCCTGCCTTTATGCCAGCTCTAGATCTCGGAAATGCTCCTGGGCCTGAATTGCATTCAAAGGTTAAAGCATAGAGGCATCGCATGGTCTCAGAGCGTGTTTTTTTAATCAGTTGTTGGATTGTTCCTGGTGTTGTTTGTTCGTTTATTTGTAGAACATCAGATGTATTTTTCAGAGTATGACTACCCCAGATCTCCAGACACAGGATGAAGTGTGAGCCTTTTGTGTTCCTTTTGGATATGCTGTTTATATGGGGTTGATATTTTGGTAGCGTTCCATTGGCAGTTGTGTTGTCTTGCTTTTACGTTTTCAGAAAGAGAAATGAGCCTTCTCCACAGTTATCCCCACGGTTGCATCTTATGGTAAAGTATCTGTCCCGACCCCAGGAATTTCAGAAACAATACTGCATGAAAGATGCAATTTACAGACTCTTTGTAATGACACACTTTTTTCTCTGTAGTCTTTAAATGACTCCAGTTAGTGTTGCATTAGAGCCAAATTCCTTGAAATAGTTATAAAACAAGTGTTAGCCAGGATCTAAGACCCCATGAGATGAAAGCTGAGAAATAAGCGCCTGGAAGTATTATTATAAGGAAGTATATTATAAGGGTAGGGAGAGCCATTCTCCTCAGCACCTTTCCCCAATTCTTCCTATGTGTTCTGTTGATACATTGCTGGAATGAACAAGTGCTTTCCACAATATCTCTTCATCTTATGCTCTCTCTGTGGTTGAACCTCTGGTACAGAACATCAAGAATCTGCTGATAAATTAAAGCATACGTCACACTGGGAATATAACCAAACTTTTAAGAAATTGCAAGTGAGAAACTATAAATAAATGCAGCTTGCATAGTTGGGATTTGGGGATTTCTGGGATTTCTGGGGTTCACCCCAACTTGTTTAAATACTTGTGGATTTTTAAGCAGAACTTGATTATTTAAAAAATTATTGTATGAGTCTGAGTTCAAATTCTTAGAATTGAGCTCTGAAATGCATAAAGCCAAAGGTTAGTTTAAGAGCTGGGCAGCGGTGGCTCATGCCTGTAACTGAGTTACTCGAGAGGCTGAGCTCTGAGGATCAAGGTTTGAAGTCAGCTAGGAAGAAAAGTCCATGAGACTCTTATCTCCAATGAACCACACAAAAAAAATACCCCAGAAGTTGAAGTGTGTCTCAAGTGGTAGAGTGGCAGCCATTAGCAAAAAAAAAAGTTAAATGAGAGCATGAGGCCCTGAATTCAAGCTCCACTACCAAATAAAAGGATTGACTGTTTCATTTGTGAAGTCAGACTAAACAGGTTAGCTCAGGAAATCCCTATTTATTTTTCTGCCATCCCAAGAATGTGGCCCGAGACACGGTGGTGTTCACTGGGTCTCAAGATGAAACACACATTTCTTAAGCCATTTGTTTTCTAGTGACCTAGGATGAGTATACTAAAAAAAAGTGTTTTTTAAACAAGGTTCCTCTTGCTCAATACTAGCAGAGCCACATTTGGTTTGGTTCAGTTTGGTTTTGCATGGTGTTGAGTTACTCTGTCTCTTGGGCCACTGGGCAGGGTGATGGTTGTTTCCAGCAAAGCTCCCCTCCATTTTATTTCCCCTGTCCATATCTGATATTTAACTCTAGTTCCATAACCTCTGCAAGTGTTGTCATGAATTAATGGTCAGTCTTTGTTCGTATGTACTCTTGACAAATGTGGGTGTATCCCAGGAATCATGCATGGTATACACCTCTAATCCCAGCACACAGGAGGCTGAGGCAGGAGGATTGAGCATTCAAGTCAGCCTGGGCTACCTAGCAAGCTCTTGTCTCACACAAAAAATAAAACAAGAAAAAAAATGTAGATTTGTGTGTGTGTGTGTGTGTGTGTGTGTGTGAATGCTATAGTATTTCCATTATCATCCCATTTCAACCATCCCTTAAAACCCATCCCTGAGATCTAGTGGTAGATTCTCAGTGTCTTCTAACTGCAGAGTGATTCTCAGTGATCTGCACCCTCCTGTCTCTGGTCTAGCCATCCTATGAAGGCCAGTTTTAATTAAGGAATCTTCTCCTTTGACTGAAACATTTTGCAGAGTCTTAGACTACTTGGATTTATTTTTAATGCATTCTCCACCGCGGCAGGAGCTGCAGAAAGCCGTGGACCACCGCAAGGCCATCGTCCTCTCCATCAACCTGTGCAGCTCTGAGTTCACCCAGGCGGACACCAAGGAGAGCCGGGACCTGCAGGACCGCCTGTCGCAGATGAACGGTCGCTGGGACCGCGTGTGCTCTTCGCTGGAGGACTGGCGCGGCCTGCTGCAGGATGCTCTGATGCAGTGCCAGGTCGGTGGGCCTGGGGACACGTCGTGCTGGTGCCAAACCCTTACCGCCACAGTTAACTTGAAGGATGCACTCGCTTGCTCCCTGAAATCAGTGTCTGAGTGAGGTGACTTACCATTGTAGTGGAGAACCTGGAGATGAACCAGGATGCAAAGCCTTTTCGTCCATTTTCCATCTGGCTAAAAAAGAGACTATTCCCTAGCTGGACACCTGTGGCTCATACCTGGACTCCTAATTACTCAGGAGGCTGAGATCTGGGGATCATGGTTTGAAGCCAACCCAGTCAGGAAAGCTTGTGAGACTCTTATCGCCAAGTAACCACTAACAAACCAGAAATAGAGTTGTAACTCAAGTGGTAGAGCTCTAGCCTTGGGCAAAAAAAGCTAAGAGAAAATGCCCAAGTTCAAGACACACACACACACACACACACACACACACACACACAACTATTCCCTTATTTGTCTCTGTCCTGCCATTCCTTCTCTGACTCGTTTGTTTATTTCACTCATCTCCAAAACACACTGCCAGAGCAGGTAGGCAAATATTTCTTGGACATGAAGTAAGCATCATAGATATTTCTTCATCCATCCATATCACCATTATTTGCTACATTTCCACAGCACGCTAGACAGGACACCAAGCAGTCAAATACAGCATAACCTCTTACGTTGTTGGGAAGACAAAACAAATAAATTGCCAGGTAATCATTAAGCAAGATGCTTAACAGACACTGGTGATAGGGGTGACTGTGTAAGCTCACTTGAGGAAGGCGGCCAGAGCAGTTCTAGTGGTCTTTGAGCTGACATAGAAAAGACACTGCTGGGAAAGAGAAACACCAACTGTCCCAGAAGCAGGAACAGAAAAGCACCTAGAGAGGCCAGAGTGTAACAGAAAGTGATGAGGAATGGAGAAGCCATCGTAGGTCTGAGCTGGGAGTTTGGAAAATATTCTAAGCCCCGTGGGATAGGGAAGATGTAGTAGCCTGCCTTGCCCTTCTTGTCCAAAACAACCCCTGTACCTATGCATTGAATAAATGAGCAAATGGATGGACAGAGGGAAATTAGGCCAAGACCTTCACACATGGGAAAGATGGGAAAACACAGAGCACAAGAGAGTTGCTTCCTTTCAGCATATCTTCTTTGGAAAAGTTACGTATTTTTGATGCCAACTTACTTTATGTCTACATGTTTTCACAAAGGATAGAACCAATGCTTTTGTTCTGATCATTGTAACAGTACCAGGTCCTATTGTACATCTGATTGGACAAAATGAAGTGTCCACACCAGTGGTGAGAGCTATTGGAAAGAATGGTAATATATTCTAGAAAAAAAATTAAGCTCAGTTATTCATAGTTACTTTACACTCTTGCATTTTCAAAGGATTTCCATGAAATGAGCCATGGGTTGCTTCTCATGCTGGAGAACATTGACAGAAGGAAAAATGAAATTGTGCCAATTGAGTCTCACCTTGATCCTGAGATACTGCAGGACCATCACAGACAGCTCATGGTAAGAATGCTGGAGGGGCTTCTCTTTATTTCTAGCAAAGGTATATATTTTGACCATTGGTCTCCTACCCTCTCATTTAAGCCTCTAAATTAATTCCTTAGAGTTTCCAATCTCTGCAAAATGACCGTGCTTACATCCCTTCTGCCAGCTTTAGCCTTGGTTCAGTTACAGACGTCTTAAATGTCCTGAATTTCAAGTAATTTGTCTTCATTAAGACCACTTTTTGATAACTTGTCCTTATTTTTAATTTGAATTCAATAGTATAGTTTGTAGCTAACTGTAAAAGGATTATAAAACTGCCCAAATAGTCATTTAAGTCTTTTATGGGAGGGGAGGAGTTACTTAGGTTTGAACTAAGGACTTTTTACTTGCTAAGCTAGTACTCTACCATTTGAACCATACCTCCAGCCCTGCTTTTCGCTAGTTACTTTAGATATGGAATCTACTGAACTTTTCTGCCCATACTTGCCCCAAACTGTGATTCTTCAAATCTCAACTTCTGAATAGCTAGGATTATCGGCATGAGCTACAAGCACTAGGCTTTTCTTCGTTTTGTTTTTTAAATTATTCTTTTCATGATAAATTAAATATAATGGTTCCTGAAAACTTAGGAAAAGAGGAATGTGAAGGGTTACTTTATTGTCATAAGTGGGCACAAATCATACTGTCTCAAGCACTAAATTCAAACAAAGTTACTGTGCAGATTCTTGGGGGGATATAATGCACTGTGTATGTAAATGAATTTTACAGAAGATAAAGAATAGTATTTGAGCTCCATTAGAATGAAAAAAATGTTTTGTCTTTTGCAGCTTTCTGTATTTTTAAAATGATCTGTCTTCACATTCAACACTTAACAACCTAAACAAGCAATCACTAGCTTTTAATTCAGTACTAGAAAGTCTTAGAAAGCAAGAGGAAATTGCTGTGCAATTGTATTTTTACTCAGCTTTAACCTTTGCCATTATGCTGTGAGTGATGAATTACCCTGTATTTTTTTTAAGTCTTAAAGTCTTTAAGTCTGGTCAGACATACTTGAGTTTTGCTATTTCCTTGATAATCATGTGTGGTGTTTTTTTTTCTGTTGTTTAAAAGACGATGGTATGCTTCATTTGCATAGTACTTTAAATACCTCTGCATCCGTTACCCAATATAAATCTTCCAATGATGCTACTGTGGATAGAAAACATAGGCCTCCTCCCATGAGTAAACAGAATCAGAGAGGTTCAGAGGCCTTTTGCAAAGTAATTTTAGGATAGCCAGAATTAAAACATAATCCCCACGTCTCTGCCATAGTTGTGGCCTCCTTTAGAGTGTGAACTTCACATGCTGACACGCGTGTGTGACCACCCACTTTGAGAACTTTGTCCAACTATCAAAACTCCTTACATGATACTTCCTTTTATGTGCACAGCAAATAAAGCGAGAGCTGCTGGAATCCCAGCACAGAGTAGCCTCACTGCAAGACATGTCTCGCCAACTCCTGGTGAATGCTGAAGGTGCAGACTGTCTGGAAGCCAAAGAAAAAGTCCATGTTATTGGAAATCGGCTCAAACTCCTCTTGAAGGAGGTCAGTCATCATATCAAGGACCTGGAGAAGGTCCTGGACATGTCAAGCAGTCAGCAGGTACGCCCTCTTCAGGCTTCAGAAAATCACATTCTTACAAGAGGCCAAAGTACAGCGTGTCCGCCCATGATGGACTGTCCACTGTAGCACATGTCAGGATGGGGAATATCTCTTCCCAGCTACTGTGCTTCCAAATCCTGCCTCAGAACACAAAAGCAAACTCATATAACATATATATTATATTATATTATAGTACAACACTGCCTTGGATTCTATTAATTACAAAAGATCTAGCTCCTATCAGTACACTACTCTTACCACAACTACCCATGTGACATTTGGTTTCACCCTGCTTATTTAAGACTTTACACATGACTAGTTAGCCGTGATGGAACAAACCAACCGTTGCATTTAAGTTTTGAATTCTACAGCTATAAAGCTCAAATCTCCTCATGCATGTATTAGTAACTAATTCACAGATAATGGTCCTCTGCTCATTTGTCTTCCCATTGTCCTTGACTGTTGTGATGAATGTACTGGCTGGTACAGGGATGCACGGTTAGATTTCCAGCACTCAGTTGTGAAATCCTCTCACAGAGTCATACACAGTCTCCCTACAAGCGTGGGGAAGGGCAATCTGCTCTGAATAGCAGCCAAGACAGAGGTAATCCAATTTCTCTGATTCTGTAAGCTAGACTCCTGGAAGACAGTCATTTGTCCCTGAGTTAAATGAATGGAATTCTAGCTGGCTTAAATGATCTGTAGCTGTCAAAACAGACTTCTTTGCCTCCCAAGCGGTATCAACCCGTGTACATCTGTGTCCCAAACTAATAATGCTACAATAATTCCACTATGGTTGTATTTTTCAGAAGGACCAAACTTACAGCCAGGAAATCCCAGTACACTGGAAGAATGAGCTCTCTGTGTAGTGTCTGGTTGCCTTTCTCCCAAGGAGTGGTCTCATATGTATGGTGGAGATACAGGAATGGATAGGGCTGGTGTAGGAAATGTGTTGTGCATAGGGAGGCCCCATGGCTTTGGGTCATGGAGTTGTTAAAGGACTCTTTCTCTTGTAGGATTTGTCTTCCTGGTCTTCCGCTGATGAGCTGGACACATCAGGTTCTGTGAGTCCCACGTCAGGAAGAAGCACCCCGAACAGACAGAAATCGGTAACTCTGCACTGGTCCTTGTCAGCTAGCCCATGGGTTGGGGGGAAGTGGGGAACACAGGGGAATGGCAGCATTTGTGCACACCGCAGGGTCCACAGGCTTGAAGAAAGAGTCCCTAAGCAGGAGAGGGTTGTCCCCAGTGTAGAACTGCTTCCTCAGCCCCACCACAGGCCCTTCCACCACATGCTCAGGAATGGAAAACAGCTATTTTGTTTATCCAAAGATTTGGGGCTCAACGTGTGGCTGGCATGCAGGAAGAAAATTTACTTTTTTTGCTCCCATGGCCATTTCTAGAATGTACACATGGTGCACGTGGGTCCCTTTGGTGGCTCCTTCCATCCAACCACCACCACCATGCCCACCTATCAAAGGTAGGCTGCCACATGCGAAAGGCCTCAGCTGTGAACATCTAATGAGTCCACTGAATGGATGAGTGGATGTCTTACTGGTTCTCAAGCACAGAGGCTTCAGAACAGTGGTCTTTGAAGGGTTTTGGTGTCTGTACTAACCCTAAAAATGTGGCAGCTACCCAGCTGACCCCCACAAAGCCCGTGGTGGGTCTGCCTCACAGAACGCAGGGAGAGAAGGCAAACTTGGCCCCTGCTCCCCTCTATACCTTGACTTCTCTGTGTAATTAAAAGCTTGTTTTCGTTTTGTTCCTTCATTTTTAGTTTTTGGTCCAGCTTTATGATTATATGCATTCCATTTCCCCCTTAGTTTTTAGAAGTAATGATTTCATTTGTACTTTTTTGTTTAAATACACTTACGTTCTATGCTGATAAATGTATTATCCTTCTTAGGACTGTTTTATTTTTACTACATTCACTAGTTTCCTATAGATCCTAGTTTAAGAATGTGAAGGAATACTGGCTTTTCAATTCAAATTTTAGCCTTGATTTATCTTGGATACTGTAATTTGTTGGATTTCATTACTACCTAAAACTGCATCATATTACTACCCAAAATTAATGTTTTTATCTTCTAAAAGGTGTAACAAATGATGTAAAGTATCTTTGAAATATGTAGTAGGTGTTGGGTGCTGATGACTTATGCTTGTAATCCTAACTACTCAAAAGGCTGAGTTCTGAAACTCAAGGATCAAAGCCAGTCTGGGCAGGAAAGCCCATGAGGTTCTTATCAACAATCAACCATCAAAAAATCTGGAAGTAGAGGTGTGGCTCAAGTGATGGAACATCAGCCTTCAGCCAGAAAGCTAAAGGATTCAAGCCTTGAGTTCAAGCCACAACCCCAACACAGAAAGAAAGAAGAGAGAATGAGAGAAAGGGGAAAGGAAAGGACAGGAAAAAAGGAAAGGAAAGGAAAGGAGGGAAGGAAAGGAAGAAAAAAGACAGAAAGAGAGATAGAAAGGAAGGAAGGAAAGAGAGAAAGGAAGGAAGGAGAAAGAAAGAAAGAAAGAAAAAGAAAGAAAGAAAGAAAGAAAGAAAGAAAGAAAGAAAGAAAGAAAGAAAGAAAGAAAGAAAGAAAGAAAGAAAGAAAGGAAGAAAGAAAGAAAGAAAGAAAGGGAGAGGAAGGAAGGGAGGAAGGAAGGAAGGAAAAAGAAGGAAGAAAGGAAAGGGAGAGAGAGGGAAATGAAGGAAGGAAAGAAAGAAAGAAAAGAAAGGGAGAGGAAGGAAAGAAGGAAGGAAAGAAGGAAGGAAGGAAAGAGAGAGGGAAATGAAGGAAGGAAAGAAAGAACAAAGAAAGAAAGAAGAGAGGGAGGGAGGTGGGGAAGAAGAAGGGAAGGAATATGTAATAGAGCAGAGCCAGTGAATTTTGTCTGGTATTAGCAGATGTGCAGAGATATTTAGGTAGCACTGTCAATCGTGTTTCTGACATGAAAAAGTATCCCTCAGAACCACCATTTACGTTTCTTTTATGACTAATAATTTAGACATGAATTCATATCACTTCTTCAGTTGAAGAAAAGCCAGTTTCCTTGGTCTGTGGGTACTGGTCATTTCGTTTAATTTGTTTTTTTCTTTGCCGCACTTTTAGTTATCTTCATCAGTAGCTTGTCTTTATTTGCCTGGACTGAACACTCTTCTTTCTTTACCCCTGTTCATTGCAAACAGCCACGAGGCAAATGTAGTCTCTCCCAGCCTGGACCCTCTGTCAGCAGTCCAAATAGCAGGTACCTTGTTCTCCTGGTTTCCACACTGTTCTAGAGCCACAAGAGGATGATGAAAATGGCTCATGACTTAGGGAGGCCTGTCTCTGGTCTGCCTCAGTACTGTTGAGAAATTACTCATTTCCACCCACATTCTTTCTGAGTAAATCAGAAGGGCTATTCTCAATGGAAATCACAAATAAATCTGAGCATAGCGTATTTGGATTTCATCGAACTTTTGTGAACTATACCAAACCTCTCCATCAAAGGGCATTCTCTGTGTCCATTGTTTAAATCAGTGAGGATTCAATCGCCATTGATTCATGACAGATTTTTATCATCCTCTTCCTTTCTAGATTTTACAATAAGACAGGTAATCAATCAGTGAATTATTACTATTCACAGAACCCACAAATCTGCATAAAATATACTAATATCCCCAGCTTTTTTTTTTATTTTTATCTCGCTGTTTTATCCAGATTGTGGGTTTTGGATTCTCAAAATGGCTAAGTCCTGATTTGGTGTACTTCATTGAACGTTGACAGGCCCCTCTCTCTCCCGCTTGTCCTAAAACTCCCCCCTTGCCTGCACACTCAGCCACTTACCTTCCTTGCATTGGCAAGCTCTCTCACTCTGGACCCCCGATCAGCCGGTGTCCTGCCCAGTAACCGCCTAAAGCTGAGCCCCCGCCGCCCTCTGCTCCAGCCTGGCCTTCCTGAGCCCTCACGTCTGCAGTTAGTAGTGCTTTGCCTTCTTTGTTGTTGGTGTGATGTCTGTGTTCCTTTGCCCTTCCACCAATCAGTTCGTGTTTCCCCAGAATTTTTTTTTTTTTTTTAATGAAGACACTGTCTTTGAAGCTAGTTATTTTCATTCCAGTCCCCAGAAGTTCTCCGTGAAAATATTTGTCCCACTGGAACCTTATCACAGTGAGCAGGAATTTAATTCCTGGAAGGAGGGTGAGGATGGAGAAATGTAAAACTGTAAACAACTCCTGAGTAATAGTTTTAGTTTCCCAGCTGTGCGCCGAAGGGCCTGGCTGGTGTATGTGGTCATTCCCTCTCAGCAGAAGTAAGGCAGAATGTATTTGGATATGCTTTCTGGTTTTAAGCTTCCTTTTACTACGGTTATTCTTTTGCTTTGCTTTGCTTTTTTTCCTTTTTTGGTTTGAAGAGAATGTTGTGGGGGCTTCTTTATCCCTAGCAAAACAGCAATAATGAGAAAAACTCCCAGAGAATTTTGAATGTAATGGTGACATCTGTGGGTGTTCTGATACCCTCTTTGCTCCATATAAGAAAAGAACAAACAACAACAACACACAACATTTGTTACAGCTAGAGCATTGTATGATATCATCCCTCTTTTTTTTTCCCCCCAAACTGCTGGTGGACCATGACCCCAAAATGGAGACTATCTCCATAGTGGGGCTTTGGTTGCTACAAATGATTGCCATGAGAACAAGAGTGCTTAGACTCTTCTGCGATATGGACAGCAGTTACCTCTGCTTCCCAACTATCCAATCCACCTGCTCCCACAGCTGTCCCAGCTAGCCACAGAGATCTTCTCACAAAGCCAAGGGAAGGCTGGGTCAGCCACCTTCTCACCGTGACTTCTGCCAGGCTGCTTTCAGCTCTGCTCTGCCCAGCACTGTTGATTAACATCTTTCTGAGCTTTCAGCACCAAGTTCACTGGGCTACGCAGGAGGGAATGGAATACCAATAGTCTGTACTTCGGTGGCAGACTAAATCAAACACCTTGGCAGACGGGTTGAACAGTCTTGGGCTTTGTAACTCCTTGGCACCTCACATTGGGTGCACCCATCCTTGACAATAACATGCAGTGCCCATGGTGGGGGCGGTAGGGAGGGGCGGGGGGGGCAGGAAGTTCACACACTTCCTGCGCTGTCGCCGTGTTCCTTTGCAGAGAGACTTCGGGTACCTCATGTTTGATCTTGCACTGGTCCAGCAAATTTGAAAGGTCACTGCAGTACAACAGTTCTTTGGGAGATCGGCAGTGAGAATCTCTTCAGGCACACTTCTTTCTTCTGAGGAGAGAAAGACAGCATTGGAAAGGCCTAGGTATTCGTTTGCAAGGAATAGTTACATGGGTTTTGTTGTTGTTGTTGTTTAGAGGCAGATATTAATATGGATAGCCTGTTAGCTGTTTCAGATTGATTCATGAAAGTAATTCCATATCCTGATATAATGTTATTAATATTTTAATATAGATTAAGAATGGTAGTCACTGAACACCTATTCTGTCTAGGCTGTAGACCCACAACATTAAGACATAATGGTTCCTTTCATGTATCAGAATACAGACCAATTATAGTGACTTTCCCAGAACTTCCCCAAATTATGAGAAGTTAGAAAATAAAATTTGTGCATAAGTCATAATAACTCTTATTATTCAAGTTTTCTATTTGAGATTGAGATAGAAGTGTGCAATGCTTCTGACAATCCAGACATTACACTTTTTCTCCATCTAACTTAAAACATTCTAACCCTATCACCAAGAGTTCTTCAGTGCTGTGACTGAGTTAGACTTGACAAATGGGAAGACTTCACTCCTATTCCCTCAAGAGAAAGGAGTCATTGCTCTGTAGTATGGTTACAGTGAATGATGACTTCATTCCTAAAGCTTAGGATTGTAAAACGCAGAACTACCCTGGAGTCTGTTGGCCTTTGGCACCTTCTGCATGGAAAACAAAGACAGAATGGGAATGGCAATGCTAGGGCTAAAGTCCTGATAGGGAAGGGAAAAGACCTCGTTTTATAATTTGTTAAAAGTAGGCAAATATATCTAAGCAAGTTAGAGGTGGGGGGGGAGGTGCATGTACATTAAGGACTCCTATAAATACATTCTGATCCTTATAGAATTTATTTCCAGATCCTTTCTGTCAGGCTCTTCTCAGAGGTCTGTTTGGTCAAAACTTATTCAAAGAATCTGATGATAAAGCAAGCCTCCCTAGAAGGAAGGCTGCCCAACCCTGCCCCGAAGTCAGGGAGAACTCTAGTTGGCTTTTCCTTTGAGAAGACATTCCCAGCATGTCTGGAGAAGGAGTCAGACGGTTTGAGAGATTTATCACATCCCTTTAAACATAATCATTGAACCTGAATTCCTTGAGAAAGCAGGCTGGATCCAGTCATTCCTAGAGACATGAGTTGGCCTACTCATGGCACATTGTACAGGTAATAGTGATAAATTTCTAACATTTATTTCATTTATACTCATTTATTTCATTTATTTATACTCTGTTTCAAGCACTATGCTAAGTACTTGTGTGCCTTCCTTCCCCCACTGAGACTTTGCAGAAGGCTATAGACAAGGACTTGGTATATAAGAAGTGTGAACACCTAGCTCACCTGACTACACTCTAGTGCATTACCTACGCTACCCCACTGAGGGACTGTTCATGCAAAGCTCAGACAGGTGCACAGGCTGCCTAAGGGAGCGGAGGACCAGCTGGATATGTGGTTTTAATAAGAAAAGACTGGGGTACTATAGACTCTAAAAACTTACCCTCTGAGCCTCATATCCAGGAAGCACTGGATTTCAAAGATCACTAGGGAAAACAGTAGACCATAGAAAGCCGAAAAATGTCTATGCACAAATTCACGCATCATACTGCCGATGCTGATGAACCAGGCGCGACATGAATCGAAAATTTCTATTCACTGAACTTTACATGACATGTGCACAGAATTAACTCATTGTTTTCCCTTGATTATGCAGAACTTTTTAAGCACACAGCGTGAGATGGCATTCAGATGTGTCCTGTCTCTGTTATAGGCATTTTCTTTGGTGTGTGTGGTAGGTGGTGCTGTTAGGCCCCGCTTCTTTCCCACCTTACCATCTTCCTTCCCTCAAAACAAAATGTATATTTTGGAACAATGACAAAACAATTCTTGGGCAGTTATTCAGAAATGTGAAGGCTAGGAATGGCCCCCAAATAAATACTTGCTGGTAGAGAATAAGCAATTACCTCCACTGATTTTCTTGAGTAAGTTTACACTTCACTTTTCCTGTATAAACACAGTATACACTGTCCTTCACCTATGTAGTAAGACCAATGGAGAATTACCAGTGTCTAGATGATTTTTTTTAGTTGGTTTCATTCTCTCCCTGTTGAATTTCCCAAGATTCTTGAAACTTAGATGATTTAAACTCAATAAATACATACCCTTTTACTCTGAGAGAATTAACCTACCAGTCCTAAAATGTCTGAAACATGGTCACCCTGAGGAAGAGGTAAATTGGGGCACGTTGAAACCCCAGTAGTTGGCCCTGAGAGGTGAGCATTTTTCTCAGTAGGTAGATGAGACATACCGGGGGACTGTGGACAGTTGCTAAGTACTGTGTGTCCCTGTCTCAGCCCATTGCATCTCCCTAGGTTGGCATTCTTTAATATTAAAAGCCACACAGCAATGAAATGTTAGGAAAGAATTCTCTGATGTTGTTAAATGTGCCATGTCCTTCAAACGGCCCTAGAACATGTGAGCCTAGGATCTGGAAATGACAACCTTTTGAGTGTTTCACAGGAATGAACAGTCAATGCACCACTCCCATGTTGATCTTGATCATTGACCTAATTACGAAAAACAAAAAATAATAAGCTAATAATTGACAGAGAAGCACGATCCCTCTGTGTTGGATTGTAATATCATAATATATGTGTCAATCTGCCCACCACTATGAGCCTTTGAAACAAACCACTGAATCATGAATTTTTTAATATATTAAGGCTTCTGTCTTCTTTTTCAAATAAGAAAACTAAAGGCCAGAGAGGCTAAGGGACTTCCTTGTAATTTTATAACCACCCAAACACAATATACTCTTATGTCACTACAATGATTGGGTGGTCAGAAGCTTTATGACTAGAGACATGGATAATAAATACCAAGAAAGCAGTTCTAAATAGGGTACAAATATTCTCTTTTTTGCTTCAATATGTGAGATGCGTGTGACATAAATGACCCGTAGGATAGGACTCTCATTTGTGTCACCGGACAAAAGATCATAGCATAGTCAAAAGTGTGGCAAACAGATTTTGGTGAATTCTTGTGAGGTCTCTTTGGTGGTGAAATTTGGGGTGAGTCATTTAGCTAGCTAGAGAGGCCAGATTCTGGGAGTGGAGTTCTAGGGTTGAAACCTGAATTCTGACACTCAATAGCTATGCCATCTGAAGCCTGCTACTGAGTCCCCCTTCCCTAGACTATAAATGAAGCTAATAAGCCTACCCTGGTTGACTGTTAGGAGGATTAAGTGAGAGAACCCAAGATAAAGGTTCAGAGTGTTGCCTAGCAATTTGAAGAATAACTGTTAACTCTCCTTAGCTACTTATCTACAACATTAGGAAATAGATTGATTGCCATAGCCCTGTCTCAACATGATATTTTATAATTAGATAACTTGAGAAGTTTCTATTTCTCTTCATCTATCAATAAGGCATATAGATGACATTTTTCTTTATGCCTTACTATATCTCTACAAAATACACATTTTTTTTTTTCATTCTGCTTCATTAGGAATAATTCTCTGGGCTTGGCATAGGGCACTTAAGCAATTTGACCACTAGATGGTGATTGAATTCTTGTGGCCTCTCAGTTGGGAGCTTGTTTACACTGAAAAATTAGTACAACTCATAAATCATATAAAACATGGAACAGAGAAGTTGAGAAACCATCTAGTCTAATTTGAAGAGGTCAGCAAAGGAGTTGGTACACAGAGGCAAGAAGAGTTGTTTAAGGATACACAACCCCTAGAATGCAACCTCAGAAAGAAACAAGGGTCTAAGTCAGACCAAGAAGTTGTTGGTTTTGTTGTTGTTAGTTTTCTCATTACACTACAAGAAAGACAGTGCAGTTCAGGGCTGCTAGAGTCTCTCTTCTTTCCTCAATAGTTTAATAACAAAGTTTTGAGTAGCCCTCACTGCCCACTCCCCTTTAAGGGGACTATATGTTTTTTTTCATTTGAAGTAGTACTTAAATGCCATCCCTTTTGCCCCACTGATAATCAGGTAATCTGTCTTCAAGAATTAATAGTTAATAGGGCGCTACAGTTTTCTTATGATCAAGACCTACAGAGTTAGCAAGATGGTTTTATCTCTTCATAGTTTTCTATCTACCTGTCAGTGGATGTCACTTTCCCCTAATGATGCAAAACCATTAAGGACTGCATGCTAGCTGTATGAGAATGTGTCTTCTTGACATATTTATTCTTTGCAACCATGCAAAGCTGTGCAAGTGTGGATATATACCAATGACGTTTCTGCCTTCACCTTTTCCACTAGTAAACAAACAAACAAAAAAAAGAAGCTCCTTTCCGGAGAAAATAGTGGCACACAATTCAGGGAGGCTGCTTCCCCACTCAGTATTCATTTTTGAATGCTGAAATTGATGCTCAGTCTCCAGTGCACAGTTGTAAAGGATGATCAAAATAAGAAGGTGTAGAACATTGACCTTCAAAATGACAATCTGTCCCCTCCAAAAAAAATGGTGGCAGGTTTTCAAAGCCACAGAGTGAGTGACAAGATCAGCCTAGAATCCATCCTTCAACAGCAGTGCTCTGTAGAGAACTCCTTTACGAGTCCTTGGTGAAGCTTTGAAAACTACTATTGTGAGGGTCAGATACTGGTCCAGTGCAAGATTCAACCATGGTATCCTCCATTGTCTTAATTGACAAGACATTTAAATGTATATGGATGGATGGATACAGTCAGTGCATTTTCCAACAACCTCTTTAGTAGTGGGATGATAACCAATCACACTATGGAAAGCTGGCATCTCATTCCCAAACTTGGGCTATGTTTTGCACGGCCCCTTGCCTTCCAAGATGGCACTGATGCCCCAAAGCAGTATCTATGCAGTATTTGAATTGCTTGAGTTTGTTTTGTCTTTTATGTTGATTCTACTCTCAGGTCCACAAAAGGTGGCTCCGATTCCTCCCTTTCTGAGCCTCCACCGGCGAGGTCGGGTCGAGCTTTCCTGTTCCGAGTGCTCCGGGCGGCTCTCCCTCTTCAGCTGCTCCTGCTGCTCCTCATCGGCCTTGCCTGCCTCGTACCCATGTCAGAGGAAGACTACAGTTGTGCGCTCTCCAATAACTTTGCCCGATCATTCCACCCCATGCTCAGATACACAAATGGTCCTCCTCCACTCTGAACCAAGCAGACGCCATCTGCAGAAGAGCTGGGGACAGGAGGAAAGCCCAAAGCAATCCCAGACTGTCAGACAGGACCTTGATCTTGGCAGAAGTCCTCGGTGTGGCAGCTTCCTCTCTCCTGTACAACCAATGTGTACTTGGAGTTTGAGCACTAAACAGACTAAGGACATCCGAAGTTGCCTGGACTCATGAATTCTGGGCCTCTGGCTCATTTGATGCATAGCCAAGGACTTCAGTGGACCATCTGGGCAGCCCTCCCGTGATGCTGCTGCCCCAACCCACACACCACGTCTGTATTGTACAATTTACCAGCCGGCAAGTGCTTGGCAGATTCTAGAACCTTGTAACAGGATTTTTAAGAACTTACATGGCAGCTTCCTTTCTCCCTGTTTTCCTTTGGGGTGTGATGTTCTAACCTTTGCTTTAGACGCACAAGCTGTAAATCTAAAAGGCACTTTTTTTTTTTTAAGGTATAAAGAGAAAACCTAGATGTAATCAATAAGATCACTGAAGGCTTTATGTGAAAAAAAAAGAGTTGAATGTTATAGTATAAAAAATATTTATGTATGTACAGTTTGCTAAAGCCAAGTTTTGTTTGTATTGATTTCTTTGCATTTATTACAGATACTATAAAATATTGTGTCTCTTCCTTTTTCTTTCCCCTACAAAAATGACTTTGAAGGTCTGTGGTAAGCATGGGCATACATTCTTATCACATTAAAATTTCCAAACGCTGAGTGGTAGAGTGGGAGAGAAAAGAAGTTGTTCGGTGAGTTGACACACCATAGCCATGGGACATGGTTTCCTCAGATGCTAGCTCAGACATTTAAACAAGACGAGACCAGGTCCCTGCCCACAGCCCTCACAATTTTGAGGGCCTGACTATGGAGGAAGAGGCCTGGGGTCCTAACAAGAGCATCCTCTCCCTCCCATTGCCAGTCACCTGGCGACAGGTGTATGTGTGGGGGGGGGGCAGGGTCGTTAATGTTCATGGAGGGGATGCACCTCTTAGAGCATATGGAGTGGCAAAGAACACACTAAGGGATACTGAAGTGGCTTCCATTTGTAGTCAGGGGAAGTGGGGACAAAGAACAATGTCCCAAGTGAGGGGGGGTGGGAGGGGACACGGAAGGCCACGGGCAGGGACCACCAAGGAACTAGAGAGAGTGGGAAGGGAAAGGTTAGGAGCACTGGGTACTGACATTCACACAAGCAAACAGGAAAGGTTAGCTAGAGAGGACAAAGAGACAATCCACAAAGCAAAGATGGAAAAATAGAAACAAAATGTAGTGAAGTCATAAAAAAAAAAAAAAGCTAAAAACTCAGGGGAAGAATGAAAAGGTTTCAGGAACACAGTCTGTGAGTAGGACAATAGATTTTTCCAGAAGGTGGGCCTGCGGCAACAACTCTTGTGGTGTGTGAGAAGTGAGAAAAGAAGTCTTTGAAAGGTTTCCAGCGGGAAGTCAGCAATCCAGGGCTGAGATTTACTGTCGGAAAGACAGGTTGGGGTAGACTGATTCATAGTCTGTAACTTGGGGCCAAATATTAAGAAATTACAACTACTCAATTTTATTGGCAAGTCATATAAAAGATCATAAAGCAAGAAACAATGGGGTAGGATGATTGATGGAAGCTGCTCCCAGCTCGAGAGGCAGAGCCTCCCAGCACAGTTGGATGGCTGTCTTTTCTGCTCAGTGCCCACTTGTTCCCCCCACACACACGCATCATCACCCCAATAGCCACAGGGAACTGTACAGCAGTTAAAATAATGTCACAGTGTATGCCAAGTAGGTCCAGCCACGTCTAGGAAAGCAGCAGTGTCCACAGCCCACTGGAGGGGCAGGAACTACTTCAAACCCCCTTAGTCAGGTCCCAGCTAGGCCCTCACAACTTCTGCTTAAGTACTCATTCCAAGCAGTCCTCTGCAGAGCTTTGACCTGCATAAGACTCCCATCCATCATCTTCTAAAACTCGAGGTGCAGGCCATTGAGGAAACCAGACAGGAATCCAATAGAAGTAAGATCAAGCTTAAGGCAGGAAAGGAAGATGACCCCTGCTAGACAAAACTCTATAAAACTTTACAGAAAAGTCTGTGAGAATCTTATCTCCAGTCGACTACTCAGAAAAATCTGGAAGTGGCTCAAGTAGTAGAGCACTAGCTTTGAGCACAAAGAGGTTCAGGGACAGCACCTAGGCTTTGAGGTCAAGTCCCAAGACTGGCAAAAAAAAAAAAAAAAAACACGAAGATTTTTAGATCTACTGGGCAAGGATGGTTCGTTCACTCACTTGGGGGTGGTGTTCTACTTAGTCACGTGACATGAGGTACTAAGGAGGATGTTGGGTGATGAGAGGAAGCATCACTCACTGGTCATTGTGATTTCAGATTTAGTAACACATTGTAACAATACTGGCTGACTGTCATGTCCACAGCAGTCCAGAGATTAAGAAAATGAAAAGTAGTGGCATTTGTTCTTCCAGTCACCTCTCCTTCCCCAGAAATCTGCAGGAAAGCTGATCTTGGAGGACGCCCTTCCTTCATTGCGTAAGGGAACCAGGATAAAGAGAAGGTACTTCCTGAAGTCTTGGTAGAGTGATCTTCTGAAGCTGGTCAGCAAGTTGAGAATGGCTGATGGAAAACACAGCAATACACAAGCTGAACCACAAGGGACATGGAGTCTAGGAGCTAAGGAAGCCTGGTGGGAGTCCAGCATGAGCTTTCGAAAACTGAAGGTCACAGAAAATTCAATTGACCTTACAAATCGTCGTACCTGTTCCTGAAGACCAGCACCTATATGTCACGGAACTTAAGCCACAATAATACAAGGACAAAGTCCCTTGTAAACTTGTGTACTATGCCATGAGTGACAATTTTGTCTGATGCCATGGGTCGTCCTGAAGAGATCCAAAGCCTCCCTGTGGGTGTCTACTTCCAAAGCTCTGTAGGATGCCAAGCTTTAGTGTTGCTGGACACATTTGTTGTTGTTTGGGGGATTTGAACTCAGGGCACTTACTCTGATTGCTTGCTTGGCTGGTACTCTAAAACTTGGGCTATGCCTCCAGCCCAGCTTTTTGCTAGTTATTTTCAAGATGGAGTTTTGCTGACTTTTCTGCCAGAAGTGGCTTCAAACATCAAATCTTTCAGTATACCTGGGATTACAGATAGGGCCCAATGGTGCCAGGCTGCCAGACAGACATTCTTGATAGGATTGGTGGGTTCAGAAGGTAGAGCCACCAAGCCTCTGCCAGTGCCTGGCAAGCCAATCCCAATCTTAAACTACAATTTTTTTTAATGGTAAGAACACAGCTGCCCCCATTGGTAAGTGCCCAATCCACACCTTCCGGCGGATATACACGTGGATGGAGGGTGGCAGGAAGGGGAGTGGCCAGGAGTTTTCTCAAGGTGCTTCCTGATTGGCAGAGGTGGTGTCAGGTCCTGGCTTACAGCTGCATTACACGGGGCTCCCAGCAGGGCCAGCAGGCCATAGTCTGCTGTGGACTGTCTCACTCACAAGCCCTTCAGCTCTCTTCCAGTGGCCAGAAGGCCACAAGAGGGCACGCAAGTTTCCAGCCATCCGCCATGACTCAGTGTCAGCTGGATGGAAGGGTGTCTCTATGAATCTGGATGCTAGATCAGGACTCTACCTTGAGCTGCTGAAATATCTGTCCCTTGCTGCTTTAATGATGACAGTACATACATTTATAAGTGCAGAGGTATGTCAGTCAATAATACAAAAGTATTGTCCAAATGTGTATTCTAGTTATTGATACTAGTACTAGTATATTGTTCATTGGTTACTTTAGTATAGGTTTTAATACCTCCTAAGACAAGCCCTATTTCTCCTTGTCCATGTGACCATTTTGAAAAACAATGAACTCCTTAAATTACAAAAGACTTTGTTGTTGTTATTTTTTTTTGGTTTTTTTTTTTTTTGGGTCCGGTTGTGGGGCCTGAACTCTGGGCCTAGGCGCTGTCCCTCAGCTCTTCAGCTCAAGGCTAGCACTCTACCACTTGAGCCACAGCACCACTTCCGGCTTTTTTCTTTTTGCTTATGTGGTGCTGAGGAATCGAACCCAGGGCTTCAGGCATGCAAGGCAAGCGCTCTACCACTGAGCCACCTTCCCAGCCTCCTTTGTTGTTGTTATTGACACCAGAGCTTGAACTCAGGGCATTTACACTCACTGGTCTTGCTTGCTCATACCTGGTGCTCTACCACTTGAGGCATGCTTCCAGCCTGGATTTTTGCTTATTAAAGATGGAGTTTCTGTCTGACTTTTCTGCATGGACTGACTTCGTACTGGGATCCTCCACATTTTAGCCACCTAAGTAGTTAGGGCAAGAGACATGAGTCACCAGTGCCCAGTAGAGTCTCTGATTTATAAAGAAAAGCTCACAGTCACTTCTTTATTGATCATCTTCAAATTTTACTCTCTTTCATATGCTTTCTGATTTAAATTTTTACTGTCTTCTATGCTTTTTGATATTTCTCATTCACATATAATACACATGCCTTTAAAAAAAAGGACGGGGGCTACTTTGTGTGTGTGCTTGCCAATTCAGGGATTTGAACTCAGGGCCTGAGTGCTGTCCCTGAGCATGTTTGCTCAAGGCTAGCACTCTACCACTTGAGCTACAGCTCTATTTGTAATCTTTGTGTGTGTGTGTAGAGAGAGGGGGGAGACGGGAGGTAGTTGTGGTTGGAGATAAAAGCCTTATGGACTTTCCTGCCCAAGGTTTCTTAAACTGTGATCCTTAGATCTCAGCCTCTTGAGTAGCTAGAATTACAGCTATGAGCCACCTGAGGGGAAAATAGGCTATTTTCACTACCATTTAACTTTTTAACAATATTATGACATGTTAGTATTTATGCATCCATCTTCATGATGATTGGATACCTCAGTATTTTTTCTCTCTTTTGGAAAGTAAATTATATTTATTGGGCAAGGTTGAGTCTTGCCACGTGCCCTGGGTAGATGCATGTAGGATTCTAGCAATGCTTATTTACTGAAGCATACAGCATGGCAGTCACCTCTGGGTCTTTTAGGATGTCACAAGAACTGATGACGTCTACTTATGTAGAAGCTATCACTAGTACAATACAATTGTATTGTTGAACATCAAATCGCTGAACTTCCCTGCTTGCATTTTGGTTACTTGGCATCTTTTGATCCATTCCTCCATTCCTCCTCTCCTCCACTAGTTATTTTTCTACCCCTGCATATTGTCACCACAGGAAAGGACTGAAAGGATATTGAGCTCATGGAAACCAATCAGCATGTTTTTTGCATCAGTTATTTTCTTCTAGCTGTTTCCTATTAAATAAAGCTATACTCACACTCTTGCATGGATGTATAGGCCTTTGTTCAACACTGTTTTCCTTTTCTAAGATGCATTGGTCAGGGTGCACCCACTGTTCAATGGAGAAGATGTTCCCAACGCATGGTTTCTTTCTTTAGCACTTTTACATGTGTGCCACCATTATCTCCCTGAACAAGCTGTGAGGCTCAGGGCTCTCCATGGTGGAGGTGTTCCTCATGACTTCCTGAAGTCTAGACAATCATCTCCTACTATAGACTCATTCCCAACGTTTGCACGTTTTAATTGTGCAGATTTTAATCTTTCAAGGAACTTTAAAAAATTATGAGGGCACACCTCAACCCTGGTCATTGGAGATTAGAATTTCAAATTACTTTGTCATTTTCCAGAAGAACAGACAATTGTTCCCAAACCAAACAAGAGAAAGACACAGAGGCCTCCTTTGATTTTAATTTTTTAAGCATGTGCTGATCAGAAGGGAGAGAGTTGAGTACACTGTGGTCCATACTTAGCATTTCCTATCATACAATTATTTCTAAATGGGATCATTCTACATGCATTGATGAAAGAAGATGCTTGGTATATATCCTTAAATTTAAAATACAAGATATAGAAGACTTGATACAATATGATCTCACTTTTGTAAAAAGAACACCAGAGAGATAGGTAGATATAAATTGGTAGATGATAGATATAGATAAATAGATGACAGATACAGATAGTTGGTAGGTGGTAGATAGAAATCGATGACAGATAGATAGATAATAGAGATAATAATAAGTCTAGAAGGAAGTTTGGAAAGATAGATGGGATACTAAGCTTGATCCTGTGACAAATCATACTGGGAGAACGTAAACGATGTTATTACTTAAGTTTGACAGGGTGTAGGATTATGCTTTTAGGTGCAGACCATTTAAAGAACCTCAATGAAAGCTCTTGACCAAAAGGGGGGTGGGAGGTGGAGAAGGAGACGCAGTCAGGGGCCCCTACTGGCAGGAGGGGGTTGGGTTAAACAAGGAGGGTGAAAGAGGAAGAATATGATTGAGAATAGATTGTTTGCAACTATGAAAAGAGAATAAAGCCTGTTGAAATTTGGGGGGGGCAAGGTGAGAAGAATAATAATAGGGTGAAATTGATTTGAATACATTGTAATTATATATGAATATGTAACAATGGAGTCCGCTTCTTGTAAAAGTTGTGTAAGCCAATAAAAAACCAAATCTATCTTAAGAACCCATATCAGAGAGAAAAAAAAAGTGTCTTCCATTTCAGAAAAGAAAAGAAGTGCCTTTATTAACGCCTATGTAAACGGTTTGCTAGACTACAAAAATGGTCCAACTGAACACTTCTAGAGGCAATCACAGTCCCCACTTTCCAGGCGGGTCTACCCTCAGAAGTCTGCTGCCTGACAAGTCAATCATTTGTCTCTGCACACACCTCAGAGACACTCCCAGAAGGGCATTGGTACCGCTCAGGTAATTAAGTGGCAATCAAGATAATCATCTCACATATAATCATGCTTTTTGGAAAGAGAAAAAAGAAGGAAGGAAAGAGGGAGGGAAGGGGGGAGGAGAAGAAGAAAGAAAAAGGAAAGAAAGGAAGAAAAGAAGAAAGAAGAAGGAAGGAAAGAAAGAAAGAAGGAAGGAAGGAAGGAAGGAAGGAAGGAGGAAGCAACAGAGGAGCACAGGAAGTGTGTGACCGCAGCAGAGGCTGACCCATGGGAACCTTGCTCACTTAGAGTTCAGGATCCTTCAGTTGCTGTTTTACCCAAGCTCCTCATCGCTCCATAAACCCGCTCAATGCTTTTCTTTTTATTTTTTGGAGGAGAGAACAGAACCAGGTACGTGATGCTTTCGCTCATTGGCTAGAGCTCAATCACCTGAGCCACGTCTCTAATCCCTGCTTAATGCTTTTCAGCGTACAGCAGAAAGCAGCCCTAGTCTGAAAAGCTGAAACCTTAAAGCCCTCCAAAACCCAAACCTTGTTTTGTGCATTTCTTGGCTTAGGGATGTTCAGTTGTGACATTGAGGCACATAGACAAATCATCTGAAAATCTCCATCTGAAACACTTGTGGATGGCCAAGTGTTATGAGTTAGCGAATCCTTGATTCTCCCGTGTGATCCATTCTAGAAGCTTCATGTTGGCACGCTCAGTCCTTCCCTTTCCTTAAAGGACATGCTTCCCGTGTGATGGATGAGCCTCAGAACCCGGCCACACCCCTGGTGTCTCAGCAGGAAGAGCGTGACGCCTACCCGGCCACTCTACAGGCAGTGACATGCCCTGGTGGCCGCCTGGACTCCCATGACCCTCTCTCCTCCCCTCGGCCTGTGGTCTGCGGCCCTGAGGATTAAAACATGTTCTTTCTGGTAATAAATGTGGAAACACTCAGAAATCTTTACAGCTTCAACTCCTTTCCTCCTGGGGTGAACTCGAAGGCTTAATCTGCCCAATAAAAATGTTTAACCAATGTGCAGCGCCTTCCTCTAGCTGCTCCCACAGTTACCGCCTTCTCAGAGAAGAGGCCGCTGATGATGGGGTGTGGGGGTGCGGAGAGGTCCGGTGTCAGCCAGCTGTACACGATCCCCCCAACCCTTCCCAAGATGCTAACTGGCAAACGATCGAGCATCAGCCACTAGCCAGCGCTTGCTCTGCTCCCCTGCTGGCCAAGCTACTCAGATCACCCCACCTCCCTTCATAGCACTCTTTCTAATGTTGCCCACGTGCTGCTTTCCTCCTAGTTTCCTTTCCTCATCTCATCAGGATGAACACGTTAATCAGCACCATATGGAAGGCCAGTGTCTCAGCCGTGGCCATGGTCCTGTCCCCAGCCAAGAAATAGGAGGAGATGGCCTCTGGGTGTGGCCTGGGTAGCAGCCGACTCTGAACTAGGCCTTGCTGCTGACAGTGCCATCGTCCGTCCCAGGCTTCGACTTGGCCATTCATTGGCCAGAATGCATGCAGGAGGCAAGGATGGGCAAGTGCCTTGTGGACCCCAGTAAACAAGGGCCGAGGGGCCCACCAAGTGCCAGGGATGGTAGTAGCAGCAGGGCTGCTCAAACTCTCCTATTCAAAGACCGTCCATCAGCTAGGAAAGGACCACCTTCTCCAACCACTGTCCCCGTAGGTGCCCTCCAGGAATAAGCCTGCGCAGCAAGCCGTCCAGGTGGATGACCCTGTTGACTCTCTTTTTCTGGTGTGGTTTGGACCAGGTCTGCGTACAACTCACAAGGGATTTGCATTCTGAAAGCCTGTTCCTCCTGTGGTGAAGCAGTGCAAGATTTAAGGGTGGGGCTTAGTGCAAGGCAATTAGGTCATTGGGGGTGTCGCCCTTGTAAGTGGTGAATGTATTTCTCATGGACTCCAAGTTGGTTCTTTTGAGGGAAGGTTGTTGGGCCAGAATGGAACTGGCTTCTCCCTGTTGTCTGGCTTCCCTTCTCCCCTGTGACTCCTCTCACGCCGCTATTGTGAAGCCATCTGCCCTGCTGTTACCATGTGGTTTGGATTACCATGTGGTTTGAAAATCTCCTTTCTTTATGAGCTACCTAGCCTCATGTATTGTGCTATAGCCATGTATATACACCTGTGTAAAATTCTATCATGTATAGGTACCGTGTTTTTTTGGATCCACTTGTCTATTGTGGAGCATCTAAGCTGTTTCCATATCTCAGCTATTGTGAATAGTGCAGCAATGAACATGGTTGTGCAGGTATCTTTATTGTATCCTGGTTCATGATGTTCAGAGAGCTATAATATAGCGAAAAGAAGATCAGAATCACTGCAGATATCTCCACAAAAACAAGGAGCGCCTGGAATGGTATAACTCAGGTCATGAAGATCTACAACCGTCAACCCAAACTGGCATACCCAGCAACGCTATTGTTCACAATGGACAGTGAAACTAAAATCTTCCATGACAAAGATGAAAGGAATCCATGAACACTATGAGCATTACAAAGAATAAGAAAGGGAAGTAAGTATTTGAAGAAAACAAAGTCAAGAAAACACATTAGACAACAATCACTAGAAGACTAGTTTAGTAAGCATAAGAAGAGAAAAGAAGCAAAATACAAGAAATCAAGAAAATGGCAGGAGACATATCTCTCCACAGTAACCCTAAACATTAATGGACTCAAAAGAAGTCCAGCAGCAGACTGGATGAAAAACCAAGATCCATCCATCAGTTGTCTATAAGAGACCCATCTCACAAAAAAAAAAATTTGGAATGAAGGGATGGAAAAAGATCTTTCATGCAAAGAGGTAGGCATGGCCATATTGGCATTTCAACAAGTATATTTTTCATTAAAATCAGTACCAAGAGACAAGAAAGGTCATTACATATTAATAAAGGGGATGAACCATGAAGAGGAAATCACAGTGGTCAATATTTATGCACTGAACAATGGAGTACTGGACTTACAGAACATGATAGACTCCAACACAGTAATAGTGGGAGATCTTAATATTCCACTCCTGCCAAAGGACAGGTCACTTCATTTTTATATGCATACTTTTGATGCAGTTACCTGGGCTTGAACTCAAGGCACTATGTTCTCAAAGTTGACACTCTACCACTTGAGCCACAACTCTATTTCTGGCATTTTGCTGGTTCATTGGAGATAGGAGTCTCACACACTTTTCTTCCCAGGCTGGCTTCAAACCTTGATCCTCAAACTTCAGCATCCTGAGTAGCTAGAATCACAGGCAAAAAGCCACCAGTGCCTGGCTTCATTTTCATAAGATCAGTAATAAGTGATTGGCAAGAAGTAGAATGGAAAACAGACAACTCAAACCCTTTGTCTTTAGTTTACTTCTTTATTTGAACATCAAATAGGTTGAGAAAAAAATGGTTTACAGGTGCTTAAGCATCCTGCTGGATTCTTTTTCAAGGTGCAAAAGAGGTTTACAAGTGTGTTTCATTAAACAAAGCAAAGCTAAGACCAAAACAGGATCACATCAGTAATTGTATGAATGCATCAGCAGGCGAGTGTATTCGTCCGTCAAACACAATGGGGCATTTCAGCCTTTTCCCATAAAACAAGAGCTCTACACTGAAGAGTATGTAGTGCACACAAAGCATTGTGGATAAGCAGTGAGAAGACAGAAACTGGCATAATGTCACTTATTAATTCAAGTCTCTATGACCAATGACCTCTCTGCAAACACAAAGGGGTCCATGTCTTAGGCACCTGTTCATGGGACTGTATGTTATTTCCAGGGTGCACAGCTCTGTATACACATATACATACACACACGCGCACACACACGCACACTCACACACACACACACTGAAGATGGGGTTGGATCATGGCAGCATTTACGTATTTAAAAAGTTCAGGCACATTTGGATGCAAAAAAAAAAAAAGAATAGAAATTTTTCTTGTGTCTCTGAAAGACAGTGCAAAAATCGAATGCTGTACTAGATGCAGCAATTACTTAGCAAACAATTTAAAGTGATTTCAAAAGGGACCACAATTTGATTTCAGTGGAAAGGAAAGACAGCTAGAAAACAGCAGAATCACACGGATGAGAAGGTGGGATATCTGGGACCACAGTTGAGCTCATTTGTCTGAGAGGGAGTTCCTTCTCAAGGGGTGAAGCTGGGAGGTTTACAGCCCAATCTGGATCAACCTCCCAAGACTTGCACCAAAAAAGGATCGTGGTTTCCTTCTGAGCTACTGCATGACTCCATTTGCCTTTCACAGAGCCGCTGTCCCCACACAGACCTGCCTGTGAATCTCAGACATCACGATGGGCTGGTGAGAGTTCCCAGTATCCACAGCCTGTCTCCAGGTTGGAAAGTATTCAAGGAAGGGATTTGCAATTGGCCTCCTTGAGGAGTAAGGGACTCTAAGCCAACAGTCTAAATCAATGGCCATTTCAAAGTGCGAACACCTTAATAGGATTAAAAGTAAATCAGAAAGTCATTTATTTGTTCAGCCCCCACAAGGCCTGGAATAGGGCATGGGGAAACATTTGCAATCATGGACATCTCTCAGTGATTGCACTTCCTTCAGGATGGATGAGATTTTGTGGCTGATACCAATAGGGTCTTCTCTTGGGGTGTCTCACTCATTGCTGTAAGATAGCATCGCAGAATCATGACAGCAAGCTCGGAGATGGCTGAAAGACACTTGACCTCTCATTATTCTTTGGATTTAGCTGCTGATGCCGTACTCTGCCCACAAACTCAAGCAGCCATATTGAAAATGACTAGTTAGTTTCAGATTACAGGGCAGAAACAGAAGAGCAGCCCCCAGCATCCCCTCCAGGAGTCAGAGGACTGTCAATGCTCTTAGTCTCTTGTTTTCCCCATTCTTCAAATTCCCAAGACCTTTTCCTTACCCTACCCTGCACCTGCAGGTAGTTCAATACCTTTCAGACCTTAAATTTCCTCAAAGTGGGAAGAAAGCACAATTTCTCCACATGTCCCCTCTGCCCTGCACCAACATCAGCTGGGAAATGTCAGCTACTCATTATTGGCACTTCAAATAAGAATTAAAAAGAGACTTCCAAAGTTGCTTGAAACTCAAGGGCTCACAGTTCAACCATCCAATGTTCTCTGCCCGTTTCAAATGTAGTAGTATCTCAACAAGAATACAGACACAGTAGATGAATCATGTAAAAATCTTCTACCACATAACTGTTTGGATTTAGCTGGTATTACATCATCTATAGTCCTAGAGGTTTTTTTTTTTTGTTTTATTTTGTTTTTATTTTTTTAAAGAAAAATCTCAGTATAAACATTAAAAAGAACCCACTGACCCATTAGCTACTGTCCAAAAATATTACTACTGATATTTTGGTAAAAGCAAAATTAGCTGCCCTGAATAATTCTCCTTTTCAGGCATAATCTCTGCTACATTAAGATTGTCTGTCATTCCATATCCAACAATAGGCATGTGGATTAGTGCTAGTTTGTCTACTGTGGATACAAAAGTTAATATGAAATGTGATCTTCATTGAAATGAATAATCACCAGGCTTTAGGCATCAATAACTAACTGCGTACATTACAAGGTAGCTTGAAAAGTATACAAAAAAAAATCAACATTTTCCCTTGGTTTTTGCAATGTCAACCCAGTCAAAATTAAATCCAGTACAGAATTATTACATTCAATTGTCCGATAAACAAGCAATTCAATTTCAAAAAATATATATTATACTTTATAAGGTACTTTTTAAAACAAACAACGAAAGAATTGTGTTCTTAAAACATATTCTTCATGAGGATACAGAAAATTGCCCCCCAAATTTAGATGTACATGCATGGAGAAAAAAATAAAAAGAGAAAGCTTTACTTATTTGGGGGCCCCAGTATTCTAGTTCATTGGCTGCCACTTAGTGGAACTCACCTCTCCAAACAGGATGTATCGATGTATCTAGAAGCCTAGCCACTCACTAGGGCTGCGATCTAACTCGGCTAGAAGCCTGGCCCTTTCCCTGGGCTGCCATCTACTATGTGGCCTCTCGGCAGTGTTGCAACTGTAGTCTATGAAGTCAGGGAAGATCAAAGTTTCATTTGGGTTCAGAAAATGAAACCACCCAGAATTGTACTAGAAAAGCAAAGGCCCAGGGAAAATGGCCCCGTGGCTAAGGAAAGCTTTTCTTTTTTCATTTTTTGTGGGGTGGCTGTTGTGAAAAGGATTCTTGTGGCCCAGTTTTGGTCTCATTCTCTTGGGTTATGCAGTTTAAGGGCAGAAGGAGTAGAAGTCGGGGCGGGGGGAGGGGGGAGAACTTCCCAAGGCCAAACCAGCTTATTTTTAGAGGAGCACTGACCAGCCCCCAGGGTCCCAGGCCAACTAGAAGAATGCAGCTGCCCTCTGCTGTTTCCTACCATCAGGGCCACATGGGAAATGAAGGGGAGGCAGACCACCGGCTGCTCGCAGGGCAAGCCCTCTGTGCATTGTGCTGCCTGGGGTGTGCACCCCTGGGAAACTGCAGCCTGGTTTGATCAGTTTCTCCCCTACTTTCCTTCTTGTTCTCTAGCAGCCCACAATGGATCACACCCAGTTACTAGTTAACCCCGCTCCCCAAGCCTAAAATCAAAACAACAATAACAACAGAAAGCATCACTAAGGTGCTCGCTCAATCGAAACTGCCCTTCATCCCTCTATGTGAGAAAAATGCAGTGTGAAGTCATAGCTGGGAGAGCCACGTAGGGCGCCCTCTGGTGGTGAATGCCAAAGCCCCGCTGGAATAGGTCCAGAAGCTGTTTTTGACTGCTAAGTCCTTGGGAGCTAAAAAGGCTTTCTTTTATAAAAATAATAGCCAAAAAAAGTGTTTTTTTTTTTTAGAGACTGGTTTGTATGCCTTAACTGAAATCAACTTGCTGTTTCCTGCAGGTCTGTGGAAAGCCAAGCTGATCTGGAACCCTGTGCTCTGGAAAACCAGCAGTAGGTTTCAGCAAGACAAGAAGGTGCAATGCATTAAGCCGACATAGTCTTGAGAATAAGGGGATCTTCCTTCCCTGTGTGCATCTTGTATTCCTATGGGGAGAAATGAATCGGGGTTCATCAAGCATGCTGCTACACCCAAGCCATTTAGTGAAAACGATCGAGGTGTCCCTTAATGGTGTTCACAAGTGACAGGTTACCATAGGAATACAACATGCCCATGAGGAAGCCTGGAGCTAGCTTTCTTCCTCCATGGTGTCAATTAAAGGAGCCATTCAATTCTGTCCTGAGGCTTAGTTTGGAGCCATTACAAAGTGCTTATTGGAGGTGAAATGTCTACTCTCCAGGTGTGGGTCTCAACTAGTAAACTTCAGTCCACAGACATCTCACAGGCTGAGTTCAGTCATGAAGCACACTACAAGAATCCTCATTCTTAATCATGTAGCAAAGAGGGGGAGAGAGCTGTTACCAAAGAGTTAGCCCTGGAATCCCTTTGGCTGTTCCCAACAGAAGACATGTCACTAAGAACTGAGCAAGCAAATGAATGGCCACTCATACTAGAAAGCCACGGGTGGCAGATGCATGCCGGAGTGTATGCAGGAGACAGAATTTCTGCGAAAGTGATGCATGACGTGGGTAAAACGCGACAGGGATTCTCAGAACCTGGGGAGGGGGCCTCCCAGGAGTTCTCACATGGTGTTGGAGAAACTCTCTGCCTCCTGGGAGATGTAGTATGTTTGCAAGGAGTGTGCAGAAGCAGAGCCATTGGCGGTCAGCTGGCTCTGCATGGGCTCCTCCGGGGCCACCCCCTGGCGGCTGGCAGGGGCGTGCAGTCGGTGGGCATCCAGCATCTCCAGGAGCAGATCGTACAGGGGCACCACGTTCTTGCACTTCATGCTGTACAAATGCTCCATGCCTTTGTTACTGGCGGAGGGGAGGACACAAAGAAGACCACGTTAGAGCCTGGCTGTGCTCCCAAGACTTGTGACGTTCTTAGCAAGGGTTGGTTAGAGAAGGTCCCGAGACCCTGGTCACCCACGCCTTCTTTCTACTGAAAGATTGCCTGGAGGATGGCATCTGCAGAAGGTCAAGGGTCTTCAGAGCCCCAGTCTGGGATGCATCTCCAGGCAGCTTCAATTCCCCTCCCTCAAGGGCAGGCCACGCTCACAGACACACCTTCCCCACCCCAGCCACTCCTAGCCTGGCTTCCTTCTTTCCACAGCCTGGCTTTCAGCCCTGTTCCTTGACACCATCCTTACAGCTAAGTCGAGAACCTGCCACTTACAGCCAATCAGGAGTCAGCATTCTGCACTCTGGGGGAGGGGGAGGGGAATGCAGGTAGGTACTGGAGCTTGAACTCAGGACCTGAGTGATTTCCTTTAGCCTTATCACTAAAGGCTGGTTCATTGGAGATAAGAATCCCACAGACTTTCCTGCTTAGGCTAGATTTGAACCTCCAGCCTCAGATCTCAGGCTCCTGAGTAGCTAGGGTCACAGGTGTGAACCACCAGCACCCAGCTTGCTTCAGGAGTGAGCTATCTAAAATGGGTAATGCAGTTTAAGAAATTCCCTTGCTTAAACTCCCCAATGACTTCCTGTCAAATCCAGAATAAACATTTCTGTCCCAATTGTCCAACGTCCAAATGACCCATTCCGTCTCCCTTCACAAACGTGTCCTGCCCTTCATACTCTGTAAACTCTGTAGACCGCACTGGGTTCTGCTCTGCCCCTTAAAGGAACAAAGATCCTTCTAGAATTAGGAGGGGGGCATTCCTTGGCTGTTTCCTCTTCCTGTATGCATGTCCCCCAAGTCTTCAAAAGTGAACTCCCCAGCCATCTCTCCTCTCTGTGGCCCTGGCCCAGCTCTCTCCATTTTAGCTGCCCCCTTTCACATCAGCCTGGCTGCGCTCTCTCTCTCTCTCTCTCTCTCTCTCTCTCTCTCTCTCTCTCTCTCTCTCTCTCATACTCACTCTATGTGTTGAGGTGTTATTCTTCTCAACCACACACACCGTGCAAGTTCCAAGAGGGACAGGGGTCAGGGGTCAGCCCAACCTGCCCTCTACCACAGCCTAGAACTGTAAATGCTACCTAAAACTTGGTAGAGGAGGGGATTGTAGGCAGGTGCCATTTCCCCTTTTCCCCCCTAGAATCCCACTCTGCCCTTTTACCAGTTGTAACTCTTCTCTGTCCCACATACTGCAGAGGGAAAGGAGCGAGGATGACAGCTCTGAGCTCACTTGAAAGTGCTTTTGAAAAGAAATACAGCCCGGCATTGACAGCTCACACCTGTGATCCTAGCTACTCAGGAGGCTGAGACATGAGGATCCTGGTTTGAAGCCAGCCTGGACAGGAAAGTCCCTGAGACTCTTAGTTCCAATTAACTAGTAAAAAGCTGGAAATAGAGCTGTCATTCAAGTGGTAGTCTTGGGCAGAGGGTAGCATCTAGACTTTGAGTTCAAGCACCACAAGAAAAAGAGAAGAAAACAAAAGAAATATGGATTATGAAGAGGCAGAACTGACTATGTCCTAACACTATATCTTCACATTGTGGTTGGGGAAGAGTTAGCTCAGGTTGGAATCCTGCCACGGAATTCAGCATCGGAGCCATCCAGGCCTGCGACCCAACCTAAAGAACACGTGTAAGCATGATGTTGTTTGTGTTGCCCATTTTCAATTTAAACGCTGTTAAAAGTGAATGCCCCCCAGATCTGCCATGGTCCCCTTCCTCCAATAACCTAATGAATCACATTTCCAGGGGGATGAAGGCTGGAATTAAATTCTTGGAGAAACACCATATGGCAGAGGCCAAATTCGACAAAACAGAGTTCTGTGTTTTACGCTGAGATAACGAGGCACCAAAATATTTTGTAGATATGCATGTGTAAGAGGAGGGTGGAGGGGGGGGGTGGGGAGGATGGAGATGGGGGTGGGGGCAGATGCTCAGAGCTGCCAATAACCCAGCAACCACTTCTTAGTTCTTCCCTCAATGATAAAAGTTCCTGCACCACTGAGCCCCGCCCCCTCCCTCCCCCCTCCCCCCTCCCCCCCCCCTCCCCGCCCTCCCATATTGCCATTAAATCAGCCAGGACTGATACACATAGCAACTATCCTTGATGTTAACTAACTAGATCTGAGTTCATAGGTTAGAAAAGTCAGTGATTTTTCCTCCGCAAATATAAACATACATAGGGCTTGCATAGATTCTCCAAGGTCACTGCTACAGACCTGGAATTTCAGCTGTTCAAGAGGCAGAAATACGAGGATCATGGACTGAGACAGATGGAAGCAAACACCAAAAAAAAAAAATCAAGTAAAACAAAGAAGGACTGGGGATGTGGCTCAAGTGGTACAGCACCTGGCTTACAAGTACAAGGTCCTGAATTCAAACCCCATGCCACCAGAAGAAGGATGAGTAAGAGAAAAGAAAGAATTGAACATGTTTTCCTCAGAATGCAGTCATCTGCTGTGCCCAGCAGGCTGAGTCCTGTGTCTGTTCCCAAGACTCCCAGGGAGTCCCTGAGGACTGTGATTGCCATCCCTTTCTCCCTAACTTGGCCAAGAAGACGCTTTTGCGTAGGAATTTCAAAGGCACAGGGCATGAGTCAAATGTTCAGTGAGTCACGTCCCCGTTTCTTCATGCGTTCACCCAGGAATCCTGCTGCGAGCATACCCTGTGTGGCAATCCTAGACAGCGCTCTTGGGAGGTAAAGGAAAAAGGTACATTTGTTTTCCCAACAAGCTTAACAATCTGGCTAGCCTGTCTCAGGAAGGGTGGGTCCCAGGACTTGGAGGTGCCAGACTTTGTGCCATTTGGATTTCAGAACTCCAGCTTGGAGCCTCCTCAGAAGCGATCTCACCCCATCCTTCTGGCTAGCCTGGCCCTGGCCTCAGGACACTTCCGCCAACTTCCCCCATCCCGCCTCACACTTGCCTCTGCCCGCAGACACCCACAGCTGCCCCCTGCAGGAAGGGGAATCTGACAGGTGCCCGGGCACACTCAACGCCTTCCTCTGTGTCCTCCTCCCCTAGCCCCAGCGTGTATGGTGGGTCACGAAGGAATCCCACGGTGCTAGGTGTATGCACGGCAGCCCTTGCTCGTCTGCCGCCGTGTAAGTGGAGGCAGCTTCCTGTAGTTGGGACTCGGGGGGCCCCTTACCTCATATGGCGGATGTGGGAGAGGATGAGGAGGAGCTGGGCCAGCCGCCGGTGCTGCTGCTGCAGTGTCAGGCCCGCTTTGGCCATCAGGTGGATCAAGGTGTCTGTGATCTTGTCCAGGACCCGGTGGATATGGTCCTTCTCTTCCAGAGACTTCAGGGTGCTGGACAGAAAGGTGTACACACCTGCAGGGGCAGAGAGAAACAGAGGGACTCAAAGCGGATGAGGCCAAGGAGACCGGAAATGTCCCTGGGTCGTGGTGGAGAGCTGGGGTCCTCTCCCTGCTAGCTGTCCAGCCGTGGGGACATTCTGGGCCCATTTGAAATCAAGCGCCTGTGTGACCTGATGAATGTATATGTGTGTCTCCTGGCCCCAAGAGGCCAAGATGGCCCCCATGCGCCCCAGCCAAGAGCCCCAGAGAGGACCCTTAGCCGCAGCATTGTAATGGGAGCACTGAACTCCTTCTCTCATTGTCTGGTGCCTACGTGGACTGAGCATTTAACACTGACCATCAGCCCAGGGGACAGCGGCCGTGTTTCTTCTCAGAGCAGAGCCACGCACTGCCAGCTAGAGGTAACTGGGAAAGCAGCGTCCAGGGCTGGACCTGGGCCCAGTTTGCCCATTCCACATCTAGTGCTGATCAGGAAGACCCTCCCCAGAGACATGGAGACCCTGGCCAGCTTCAGAGAGAGTGACGGGTGCCACAATCATCACAGAGTGATGCCGCCTTCTTCCAGGCAGGATTTAATTCGCTTCTGGAATCCCGGTGAGGTTTGGGCCCAAAGCACTTGTGGGCGTAGAGGAGGGAACACCAGCTCACGGGCCAGGTGGGCCTTTCCTCTCCTGCCTTTCCCATGCCCTCGGTGCCACAGCTAGAAGCAGATCTACGCCGACGCCAGATGACTATTTCTGTCTAGACAATCGGAGCCCTCTTCTGCGGTGGTGTATGGAGCTTGTACGCTGGGAATCCTAGTTACTAACTAGGGAGAGGAGAGAATATATGGGCTCAGTTCTCTGCCAAGGAGCTCAAGGGATGAGCAGGAGCGAGCAGAGGGGAAGTGGTGAGAGCTGTAAGGACGTGGGGAAAGGAAGGGAAAGAAAGAGAGAAGGGAGAGGAGGGAGGAGAAGAAAGAAGAGGAGGGGAGGGGAGGGGAAGAAGAAGAAGTGGAGAGGGGAGGAGAGGAAGAAGAGGAGAGGAGAGGGGAGGACAGGGGAGGGGAAGAAGTAGTAGAGAGGAGAGGGGAGGAGAGGAAGAAGAGGAGAAAGGAGGGGAGCATAAGGGAGGGGAAAAGAGGGGAGGGGAAGGAAGGGGAGGAGAGGAGAGAGGAAGGCAGGGGAGGGGAGGGGAGGGAAAGAGAGGGGAGGAGGGGGAGGGAGGAAAGGGGAAGAAGAAGTGGAGAGGAAAGGGGAGGAGAGGAAGAAGAAGAGGAGAGTAGAGGCCCAGGACCCGAGGCAGGGGAGCAGTGAACAGTGAAGGGAACTGAAGGCGTGGAGGGAAGGTTTGTCTTGGGGCCACAAGGATAGATTTTCCCTTAGCTCAACTCTCTAGAACTCAGCTCCTCCCGCCAGCCACACAGGGTAAGCTAGGGCCGCTATGCAGGATCATCACTTGGATTTCCTTCTGCTCAGTCCCTGGACCATCTTACACCTAGTTCTCCTCCCCTTCCCCCTTCTTCATCCCTCGGAGGCTTCCAAGTCTATCAATGCTGGGCTGCCCGTGGGCCCTGGGGTGGTGAGGGGGGGTGGAAGGCGTGGGTGGGTCACAAGGAGCCTATGGGTTGGGACTAAAGAAGCCACCCCCACAGATGAACTCAGAGTAACTGTAGTTGTCATTGCCCAGAACAGAACACTGCTGTGGCATTACACACACAGAACAGCCCACAGCACAAGAATGGTCACAGTGCTGGCTGGCAAGCGGTGGCATTCAGTCAGGTCTTGGTATACTTGAGGTACACTGATCCGAAGCAAACAAAGCAGAGAATAAGGTGCAGGACAGGGAATGAAGCAAGAAAGAAATTGCTGGAAATATATATATATATATATATATTTGGCTTTGGGGGATACTTTTAATTATTAACTGGGTTGCGCCATATAGTTTCGATTCCATAAGTCAGGCTCTGAGTATCCATCCTTCTCCCTCAGTTTTTCTCCACTCATCTTTACCTTCAGCTTATGTCATTCAGTTTTCCCATCATGCCCATTGAAGACAATGACTACATTTTCCCACGCTTCCTCCCTCCCTTCCTGTACCTCACGGATGGTTGCCATTCTTGGTCTCAAATACGGTTTGGCTTCCTGACACTCCCTTTGGTAAATAGTTGGTTAGTTGTTCAGAGGCATGACACCATTGTACTTCTCTGTGAGCTATACCATTCTTTAGTCAGTCTGTTTATACAGAGCCCTCTAGATAGCATCGTCCATGTTTGTGTTTTACATCTAGCTTCATTGCCGTTGGTCTCGCTGAGCCAGATATATTTAACATCATTTCTAGGTCCAACCATTTCCCTGCAGATGATGTAATGTTATGTTTTCTGATAGATGAGCCAGATTCCATTGTAGATGTACAGCATTTTCTTGGTCCACTCATATATACAAGGGTTAAGCTTTGGGTTTTCCGTTGTTTGTTTTTGCCGATCCTGAGGCTTTAATTCTGGGCCTGGGTGCTGTCCCTGAGCTCTACCACTTGAGCTACTACATCATTTGAAGTTCCTGCCTGGGCTGGCTTTGAACTGTGATCCTCAGATCTCAGCCTTCTGAGTAGCTAGTTACAGGCGTGAGTCACTAGCATCCTGCTTAAGCCTTGTTTTTTTTTTTTTTTTTTTGGATCACCTTAGATTTTTAAATACCTGGGTGTTCTTGCTCATTTTTAATACATCCCCCGTTTACATGTATTTTCTGCCTGATAAACGTTTGAAGAATATACTGTTTAGAATGATCAGCTAACCTACATTTGGAAAACAGCACTTCTGGATCTTTAAATTAGAAAAACTAAAGACTCAGTCCTTTAATCAGTAAGTTTTATGTTAAGGATATATAAAGTCATAAAAGAACTACTTAAATTGTGAAGTTTTTTTTAAAAAGGATAAATAGAAACAAAATTTGGGCCTGACTGGATTGCTGTTTAAACAATATGATCATTGACAAATTGACACTCAGCTACATGTGGCCCAATCACACCGGCTAAGGAGTTCATTGTTCTGATTCGTGGTGTTATTTAATACTA
Organism: Dipodomys spectabilis; assembly: GCF_019054845.1. Taxonomy (NCBI): domain Eukaryota; kingdom Metazoa; phylum Chordata; class Mammalia; order Rodentia; family Heteromyidae; genus Dipodomys; species Dipodomys spectabilis. The sequence continues at coordinate 33,398,247 of NW_024870678.1, read as the reverse complement.
CCTACTGCATCTCAGCTGAGTACTTAGTGATGGCCCCACAACTCTCAAGTAGCTGTGTGGATCAGGATTACATTAAGAACTTAAAAAAATGTACACTCTCAAGTCTTTGCTTGGGAATAGTAAATGCATGTGAACTTAAAGAGAAAAAATCCACTCTTTTAATGGTTTGATTTATCTTCATATGATTTTGCAAGTTCCTCCTGGGTTAATTATTCAAAATCACTTCTTCAGGTACATCTTTCTTTTGACACTTTGCTGGCTCCTCATCTCTATAGCACGAAATTAACAACTTTTAGTGGCTCATTAAGCCCTTCTTCATTCCTTAATAGACTGTAACATGTGACATCTTAAACATAGCTGTTCAACCACAAACAAGCAGTAAGAAATGACATTTAAGAAGAAAGCAAATTGCTTTTCACTTTCAACCTGGATTCTTTGTTCTAGAGTATAACCTTAGAGGGTTTGGGGGAAAAAATCAAATATTTGTTTCTATAAAGAAGTATTTCAGTGGAAGAATGAATGTCTAGCTTGTACAAAACCCTGGGTTTGATTCTTGGATCAGAAAGAAAAAGATGAGGGAAAAGGAAAGAAGAAGCAGAAGGAAGGGAGGAAAGAAGAAAGGAAGGTAGGAAGGAAAGAAGGAAGGAAGGAAGGAAGGAAGGAAGGAAAGAAGGGAGGGAAGGATGGAGGGAGAAAGGGAGGGAGGGAGGGAGAGGGAAGAAAGGGACATTTCCTTCATACAAATGAATATATGTTTTACATACATAATCTGTGAAGAATGACCCTGCCTCATAACTTTAAAAACTGAGCCATTGTCAGTGTCTTTGAAACTGTCTTACATTTTTCCCTGATCCCATCTCTCCTTACTCCAGAGAGTCCCACCATTTAAAGCTAATCGTTTTCTTATTTCTTCTGTTTTTCTGTGCGTTCATGTAACTGTCTATACCTGTTAAGTTTCATCATTTTTGGATTTCCTGTAAAGAGTATTACACACATTTCTTCAGTGTACTTTTTCAATTAAATATATTTTTAAGATTCAATTAAGAAATCAGTTACTGCATGACTTGGCTTATGTTTTGTGTGGAAAGTTGACAGAGAAAGATTGCGAGGATCAGAAGAACAGGCAAGGGTTCAGGGCCACAGAATTGCGGTGGAGGTGGGCAGGGAGTGGGGAGGGAGACATGGTGGTTTGGAGTCAGGGGTGGCCTGGGTTGACTCCTCCACAGGCCCTTAGCCAGGTCCATTCCCTATCACCACCCACCTTCCAGCCTCATCTCGTAGAGGCCCTGCCATAGGCTGGCTATCCAGAGAACCTTCCCAGGACACAGAACTGAGCAGGCCCAACAAGCATGATGCAATTTCTAACCAATTTCTCCTTTTTATATTATTATCACTGAGGTATGCTGACTTCATTCACCAAAAATCCTTCCCTTATTCAAGGAAATCCTAGAATCAACAATCCTAGAGCGTGAAGGATTTTTGCCTGGGGTGAGTGGACCTGTCTATCCCTTCTCTCCTACCTGTGTGCTCAGAGGCAGAGTTTACTGTTCTAGACTTCAGCGATCCATAGGGCCATCACCGATTGCCTAATGCTCCTCCACTAGAGGAAAAGGATCCCGCGTTCAGACTTCCCCCAGCCGCCATTCCTCATGGGTTTCCATTCTCCTGGACATTCATGCTTCTGCAGCCAGCGAGCATTGGCTGAGAACCTACTGCGTGCACCACTTCGTTATCTGACAGGGATTCCAAGCCTCATTCGCTCTCGAGTGTTAATATTTTAAGAGGATGATATGGCCTGTGGAGAGCAAATTTTCTGAACACAGACTCAGGGGACACAGACTGTTCTAAGAACAAGCCTGTTTTCCTAGCCCTGCTTTGGCACCAGTTCAGTTTATCATCTCATCCTTGACAGAAGATGCTTCCTAGCAATAAGAATACAGTCTGTCAACATGCTAATAACTGATGGCTGAGTAGCTATCACCCTTTCAGATGATGTCTACTGCCTGCCGCCCTGAAGGAGCCATTTGAGAAACAACTACAGTCCAAATTCCCACAATGCTCTGGGAGCCACTGTTAATAAGCAAGAGCAAAACACACCTGCTGGTCATTTCCATGTCCCGGAAGCCCTCTGCCCCAAGGGTCCCTTGCTGCCCGGGACCAGTGAGCAGACAAATGAGCACCTTCCGAAAGACAGTCTTGCACCCAAATAGGATACCGCAACTCTGGAAGCTGCTTCGAATCCCAAAGGTGTGGATTAAAAACCAGTGTCTGTGTCATTATTCAGTGCAAGGTTGTGGGTAGCAGTTCTGGGCTATAAGTTTTCCTAAATTACACAGTTGGCATTAATGTTAGGGAGCGTTAACAGGGCCACCTGGGGTGAGGGAAACAGGAGGAACACAATCCTCACAGGTGCCCTCGTGTGGAACAAACTGAGATGCAGTCTTGCTCTCAAACTTTCCCAACCTCACCTGTTCCCCTTTCTGCTTCCCTCTTCCTTCTCCATCTCACCCTACACGAACCCCTGCTCTATTCCTCAGCTCTTTGTCCAGGTAATGGAGTCTTCTGGGTGTTAGATGGACGGCAGGCTTGGTCACTATAGCATATGTCAGTGGCTGGGCCCAGAAAGCAGCAGGGACTCTTCCTGGGGTCTCTAGCCTGCTCCGCCATTGCCCTCCACTTGGGGGCACATCTGACCTCTGTAGAGAAAGGAGCATGGAGACCCGGGGCTCTCCAGCTTGCAGGACACATGCATCAAGCAAAGTCACTTTTTCTTTCTTTTCCAAAAGGAACAATGCAGATGCTGGGAGAGCTCTTCTGTGATTAAAATAGCAGAATGGTTCAAAGAGAAAGGGGAGCCAAAAAGATGCGGTCCACAGCTGTACGGGATGTGGGCCTGGGTGCTGTCACCCCACATGGATGCGGGGGGGGGGGTTCTGGTGCACCCAGAGGGTGGGGTGGTGAAATGTACATCCACACGTTGGCTTGACGTGCAGTTTACTCTGAAGTTCCTTTGAGGCTGACCGTTTGATGAGTCCATGTTGGCAGGCTGTGTGCGTCACCTACGATTAACGGTCATTCTTCCTGGGGGTGGCAAGGTCCCCAGAGGGCTGTTTGGACAATGTGGTGGGGCCACCACTTTGTGTAGTATGCCCAGAGGCGCCCTGGGGCGATTGTTCTACAAAGTGCCAGAAACTCCTGACTGATGAAGGGGTTTCTTTTCCAGCTCTTGGTCTCTCAAAAGTCTTACTGGATGTAAAAGAAATCTATAGAAGAAAACATTTTTGGAAAGTGTGCTAGAGTTACAGTTCCAAAAAGCTTTTGCCAGGCTCTACCCAAAAGGCCCAGTATAAAAACTAGTACAGCGATGGAGGCTTAAATAGAATACTTTCTCCAAGTTATTAAATAACTTGCTCGTTTCCTACAATCTATCAATAGAGTACTCTCTAAGCTTTCCAAACACACGCTTAGTTGAAATGATGACAGTAACATGGTAAAGTATTAAACAAATAAAAGCCAAGCCCACAGTTGGTTGTAAATATGTGTAGAGAAGATGTAAATCAGGCAAAACCAAATTAGAGCCAAGGATTATACAATAGTACACACCCCACTGAGAAGTTGTTATGGTCTCCTACATGGGGCAATAGCAATATTTCCCTGGTGTGTACTAGTTTAAGTAATCTGCAACATGGTTAAGAAATCCATTGTGGGGGGCATGTAGCTCTTCACTTAATGTCTTCTACTGACTTCATCCTCTGGGTTTTCCTACACACTTCTTGATAGTGTGTCACTACTCTTTCTCTGTCCAGTCCACCTTCTTTGACTTACCCGAAGGTAAGAGCAGTCTCTGCGGCTTTTCTAAGTTTGACAATCTAAGTATTTGTATTGAGTGTTATTAAGACACTAAGATAGAACGTGTTTCTACCTTGGTGTCCCAGCCTGCACAGGTGAAGTAGCTAGCATTTCTTCACCCTGTGTTACAAGGAGGAATCACTTTGACAAGGTACGTAGGATTTATTGTCAGTGCCTGTGCAAAATTTCTTCATGTTTTTCTTCCACTCTAAAAACTTCATTATTTTTGGCATGCTACCCCTAAATTGATATAATTTATTTTTCACTTCTATGATAGATAAACTTTAGAAGAGAGGTTCTGATCATCTGTGTGTGTGTGTGTGTGTGTGTGTGTGTGTGTGTGTGTGTGTGTGTGTGTGTACTGGGGCTTGAACTCAGGTCCTTGGATTTTTTTTACTCAAGTCTTTGGCTTTTTACTCAAGGCTGATGCTCTTCCACTTGAGTCCTACCTTCATTCTGGCTTTTTGTTTGTTAATTGGAGTTAAGAACATTCATGAGTTTGTCTGCCCAGGCTGACTGTAAACCATACTCAGCCTCCTACAGGCGTGAGCCCCCATTGTCTGTTTATATCTAAACATGCATCACAGACACAGGGCATTTTACTATTTTACTAAGGTTTCTATTTTTTTTTATTGTGAGAATACTGTACAGAGGAGCTACAATTTCATGGGCAAGGTAACAAGTACATTTCTTATCAAGCATTGTTGCCTCCTCTTTGTTTCCCCTTCCCATCCCTTCCTATCTCCCCCCCACACCTTCCCCCACCTGATCCTCAGTCTGGATATCCGTATTGAAATATAGGTCATCGTACTTTCAATGACTTTAATACTATGATTTCTCCGTTCCGTGAAAGCTACAAAACAACACTGGATTTTAAAAGATCGCGTATCTAGGTAAATGTTCATCCATTTCATGTCAGGATATCTGAAGAGATATGGACATTTGACTAGACTGGTCAGTGTTACACTGGTAATTCCGGGTTTTTCTCCACAGTGTGTGAATCCCGGTCCCGGCTGCGTCTCAGACTCTCCTGCAGAGTTTTACAAGCTGCAGCTGCCCAGGTTCCAACCCCGATGTCTGGAAGCCAAGGGTGGAACCTGATATCTGGGCTTTCACAAACTCTGCAGTCATGAGTCATGGATGCCAGGCTGGCAAAACGTGAGATAGATTGCCTTGGTTTTGTTCCTAATGCAGCTACTGCAAGGTAAACTCGTGACAGCACAGACTGCATCTGGGTGACCCACCCCTCCTCCTCCCAGGGATGGGAGGAGGAGGTCTTCTGTGTGGGCTTCCTTGTCCAGTTGCTCTCCTCCCTGCCTTCCTCTCCCTTCTGTCAGGACAGATTAGAATGGAAATCGCTCCTGGGATGGCCTTGGACACCACTCCTTTCAGATGAGAGAGCCCTTGCTTGTCCTGACTGACCACATGGAAGAGAACTAAGTTGACCAACCAGTGATTTTTCCTCTGTTCTGACACCACAGCATTCCACACCGAAGACTTCTGTGACCCAAAAAGGTGTACGGAATCTGAACCACGCTGTGTCCTCCAATTCAATTCAGCTCAGACACCATCGGCTTGGAGATAATACCAAATCCCATGGGGCAAGGACCCAGTCCCCAAATGTCTCCCACCCCCCTGCAGTGGCCCGTGGCCAGTTCCAAAGTGCTTGAACCATTAAATGGTTTGAGGCTTATTTGTCATACCAAGTGTCCTACTCAAATGCAAGATGCGAAGTGTCTTATTTTACTGATGATTAAATGAATTCATTTGTATACACTGAGATAGAAAGATGTTTTTTTTTTAAACTTCTTGTTGACATTTTCTACCGTTTCAAAGCCTTAGAATGTGTGGTTTACTTAGAAATCCTTTCTCTTCCCAAATGTCAAAATGAAAATAAAATGATTCTAGAACTAGTTAGTCATCGCCCATCATGCTAAGTATTCATTCTGAATTTCAATCAACTTCACAGCAACCAGTTGGTTCACACAACTAAAGAGCAAGCCCTGGATCTCTGAATGATTTGATGTGATTCAGAAATTCAGCTCATATTACTAAGGACTTCTAAGAGATTGTTCTAGGCCATGCAGAAACTTCGTTCTCATTGTGTGAGCTGAACAAAGAGTACTGCTTTGGGAAATATTTGTCCATAGATTAAGAAACTTTTTTTCTAAGCAGGGGGATGGGGTGCTGGTACTGGAGCTTGAACTCAATCTCTTAGACTTTTTTTCCCTACCATTTGAGCCAAACCTCCACTTCCAGCTCTTTGGTGATTAACTAGAGATGAAAAATCTCATGGACTTTTCTGCTTGTGCTGGCTTCCAACACTGATCATCATATCTCAGCCACTCAGGAAAAGCTAGGGTTACAGAATGAGCCACTAACACCCAGATGCCTAGATAAAAAAAATTTAAACTCCTCCCTCATGTGTACTTTTTACCAAAAGATGAAAAACTTACTTATACCCCAGATTCTGTGCCATTGTAACACTAATGTATCTAAGAGCACACATAAAGACCTTTCTTAATGGTCACATACTGCCTGAAAGATGGCGAAAATGAGTATCCCTGCCCAGAACCCAACAGGAAACAGGTGGTCTGCTTCACTTGGAAAATATTATATCTCTAATGCCACATGAAGCCATATACTTCTGATTCAGTGACACTGGTCAATTTAGTGTAATATTTTGGTAAAATGTGCTAGATGTTCTAGAAGGTAAACACTTAACATATCCATACATTTAAGTTGACTCGGAAGGCAGATAGCTTGATGGGTTCAGCTGGGAAAATGGATCCACTGACTCAGTTGACTTAAAGGAAATTCTTAAAATGTACTTTGCTTTCACGTGTGTCCCCAGTTCTGAATTATTATAGTAAATCACATCCTAATCTTTTTACATAAAGCCATTATGCATGTATACTCCACTTAGGAGCGTTATTTCTGTGAGTTATACGTGGAACAAAGTAAGAAACATACAGGTGTATTTCAACAGTCAGTGGCTACCTGGCCAAAATCAGAAAGATGCTCCAAAAATGTACTTAATGGAAAGCATACAACCTGGCTGAAGTCCCTTCTCAGGGAGCTGATCTAGCCAGGAAACCTGGACAGTTTCCTTTATTATATTTTTCCAAGTCCAGGCTGACAAAATAGCCTGGATGAATTTGTTTCCCTTGACTTCACCTTCCCTTGCTTGGTACTTCCAGAATCCTGGAGCACACTATAGAGAGAAAAGTAGCTGTGACACATGAAGGTAGATTTCATTTTCCAAAGATGACCGCAGCAGTACCTTCCATCAACATGTTTACCACAGCGGCACCTGGGCAATCTACCTATGGAGATCTGGGGTCTAAGCCCCTCTCTTCAGGTCTGGAGAGACTCATGACTTGTTTAAATGCTGTGGAATGAGCTGGAAATGACCCTACGTGACCTCTAATTAGGCATATGTCATAAAAAGCCAACCAAGCTAGCCGGGCGCTGGTGGCTCATGCCTGTAATCCTAGCTACTCAGGAGGCTGAGATCTGAGGATCACGGTTGAAAGCCAGCCCGGGCAGGAAAGTCGGTGAGACTCTTATCTCCAATAAACTACTAGAAAACCATAAGTGGCACTGTGGCTCAAGCGGTAGAGTGCTCGCCTTGAGCTGAAGAGCACAAGGACAGCGTCCAAGCCTAGAGTTCAAGCCCCATGATCAACCAAAACAAAAAACAAACAAACAAAGCCACCAAGCTGTTGCCTAGTCAACTAGAATGCTTCCTGTGGGAACCCTACAGACCTTGTAAGAGATCTAGTGTACCCTGCTGTAAGACAGGCTATGGAGGAGCACTATGCCAGTGGGCAGCACCTCTGGACATGCAAGCCAACAGCTGGCATCAACTCCAGCAATGAGTAAAGATGCCTCACGGTGACTACAGTGTCAAAGCTAGAGAGTCTCTCCCTCTGAAATGCCCAAAAATCATGGTGAAGAGACAAGCCGGTCCCTCTGAGCTCCATCCAAATCTGTAACCAAATATGTTCATTTCCTTCTTATGTGTGCCAGTACCAGAGCTCAAACCCTGGGCCTAGACACTGTTCCTTAGCATTTCTGCTCAAGGTTGATGCTGGACCGTTTGAGCAATGCCTCAAATTTCCCCCTTTGGTCTGGTTCATTTGAGCTAAGAACCTCATGGCTTTAATCCTCAGATCTCAGCCTCTTGAGTAGCTAGGATAATAGGTGGGAGCCACCAGTGCCTGGCTACCAAACAAGAAAACAGGTATTAAGCCCGGGCATAGTTAACTCCCTTACAGCAGCAGCTAGAGCATACTTGGGTGCCACATGAGACGTGAGGGGTGGGAAAGCGGCTTGGAGATGAAACTGCTGATGTGCGGGAGCCTGAGAGACGGCAGACAGCCTCGCGGTCCTTCCTGCTTCTCCTTTTGGATTCTGTTGCCTACAAATGCACACCCTTCTGTCAGCCATGTGTGCAGCTCACAGATTTCACGGGAAACTTTTAGCTCTAACTCCTGCCCAGCTGATGATCAACATGTGAGCCATTCCCTCGCTGGAAAGTCAAGCAGTCTTCACGCTAGGTTCTCACCAGAGAATGAATGACTTTAAATTCTGGGCTGTGTGGTCCTTTCTTACTCTGGTTGCAAGAAGCTAACTTTGTAGACATTTTCTTGAGGAAAAAATTTTTATGGGGAGTAACCAGTTTATTTTATCTCCATGAAAAGCCTGTGACACTTAAGTGGAACACGTTCTACTCTTCGGTTTGGCAAAGCACAGGGAATTTAGAGCTAGATTTGTCTCTCACCCTAGCAACTGTACAGAGGACTTCTGTGCACTGCTGTAATTTCCTGGTTTTTATTTTCATCATTATTCTCCCTTCTTTGGCTCTCATCAATTTTTTTTTTACCCCTTAATGAAATTTGTGAAGTTATTTTGAAGCAGGATAACTTATGGAAACTGAGGCCTGGAGTAGGCAACTAAGAAATATGGTATCTGAAAACTTAGAAATGCTATCTTTGCCTCAAAGAGAGGCAACTGAATGCATTCTTTCCTAAGGGATATATTTCCTAAGGGAATTCACAACTGCCTGACAGGATGCCCCAAAATGAAGATAGCAGGATGTCTCCTCCTTTCAAGGATAAGGATTTGTTTTATGGCAGGATGCATTCTTACCTGGGAACTCTGAGAATAACAGCAGCTGTAGTTAAAGCAAAGACAAAGCACCTAGCCAGACGCCCTGCCTTTACCCTGTAAATACCCAACCGCCCAAGGAGCTGGTGTCTCTCTGGGTGTCTCCTTGTGTGTGTCTGTGTCTGTGTCTTTGTGTGCCTATGAGAGCACCCACACTCTGCAAGAGTGTGCCCCTGCCCCTCTGTTTATCTGCATTTTTGTCTGTCTGTTTCCTTGCTTGTTTACTTAATAAAGCTCTGCCAAGTTTTCTTACCATTGTGACTTGCCCAGAAATTCTTATTCTGTGATTGAAGTCAAGAACCCTAAGTGAAGAACTCCTATATTTAAAGGGGAGCTTCACTAATCTTCACCTCTGTCCAGTGACAATTTCAAATCCTCTGTGGAACAGGAAATATATAAATAAAATAATGGAAAAATGCTTTTCTATCCCCATGTCAAACCAATGAACAGTATTCACATGAATTGAAGTGTTTATAAAACACCATTAACTAACCATCTGACTGAGCCTTGGATCCAGAGGGACTAGCGTAGGATCTAAGAACACAAGGTTGGCTGAGAGGCACAAGTCCACTTGATGCTGAACTGTGCCGACTCCTAAGGGATCTTCAGCATCAGAAAATAAGAAATGAAGCCATGTCCTCTCTCTTATGACTTTCACATTTGTCTCCTGAGTCACCATCCTCTGGAAGCATTTTCCCAGAGCACAGAATGGAAATGACTCTCTGGTTAGTTCAAACACACACACACACACACACACACACACACACACACACACACACACACACACAACTTTTGTCCAAAATGTCTATTTTTGAGAGGTGACTTGGCATGTAGGTGGCACATATCTTTAGTCAGATTGTTTCCATCATTGTAAGTGAATACTAGAAAGGATAAAAATGTTCTTGAAAAGGTGTCAAACGCCCATGACTATGACAGATTTTATTATGCTTTAGGAGATAAAGCTTTTAATACATCACAAACATACAGAGTCAGGAATCTGGGATTGGGTAGTTAAAAGACACCTTAAAATGAATTTGTTTGGTGGACTTGAAGCAATGTGGTTGTAAAACAAAGTCTCTTGTTTAAGGAAGTAAGGCATATCTGATTAAAGTAAGAGGAATTGGAGAAGCCTGGAGTTGTCATACTCCAACTCTCCTTCCTGCCCTGCCCCCATCTGTCAGAACTCCCAGGGTATGCGGACCTTCTAGAAGAAAGTATGAAAAATACTAGTGTTCAGAGTGAGAAGATAAATGGAAGACTGAAGGAAAATAGTTCCAAAAGACATGCCTGCACAGGTACCCCAAATAAGCCAAGAATAATTCAAACTCAATCCAAAAGCAATCAATCCGATTCACAACGGGGCCAGAGATCTTTACAGACCCCCTAATCAAGGGGTAGCAATATCATTATATAAAAAGAGGCTTAACCTTGTTCAATATATACAAGTCAATGTAATTCAACACAACAAAAGAAGCAAGTATAAGAACCACATGATCATCTCAATAGATACAAAAAGAAGTATTTGATAAGATTCAATACCCTTTTATGATAAAAGCTCTGGAGAAACTAAGAATCCATGGGCCATTCCTTAATATAATAAAGGCTGTATATGACAAACCTATAGCCAGCATTATACTTAATGGTGAAAAGTTAAAACCATTTCCTCTAGAATCCAGAATAAGACAAGGATGTTTGCTCTCTCCACTACTCTTCAATATAGTACTGGAATTCCTAGCAAGAGCCGTAAGTCAAGTTAATAACATAAAGGGGACTGAAATAGGGAAATAAGTAAAACTATCCCTCTTTGTAGATGACATGATCTTATATTTAAAGGATCTTATAGATTCCTCCCCCAAGTTACTTGAGCTGATTCAAAACTTTGACAAACTAATCTGCAAAAATCAGTAGCTTTTCTGTAGGCCAACAATGAGAAGATCGAGAGTGAAATCAGGAAAGCAACTCCATTTGTAATTGCCTCAAAAAAAATACTCAGGAACTAACATGACAAAGAATGTGAAGGATCTCTATGATGGAAACTTTAAAAATCTGAAAAAAGAAATTAAAGCAGATTTAAAGAAATGGAAAAACCTTCCATGCTCCTGGATTGGAAGGGTTAATGTCATGAAAATGGCAATACTGCCCAAAGCTATCTACAAATCCAAGACAATACCCATCAAAATCACAACAATATTCTTCAGAGAGAGCAATCTAAAAATTCATATGGATTAATAAAAGACTCCAAATAGCAAAAATAATCCTTAGCAGGAAGAACAGTGCTGGAGGAATATCAATACCAAACTTCAAACTTTACTACAAAGCTGTAGTAATAAAAGCAGCTTGGTACTGGCATAAGAATAGGTCTGAGGATCAACTGAATAGAATACTCAGAAATGAACCCACAGACCTATAGTCACCTAATATGTGATAAGGGACCCAAAAACACAGGATGGAAGAAAGACAGACGCGTGTGCACTGAAGCTAGATACTTATATATCACCCTGCATCAGAATCAATTCCAAATGGATCAAAGACCTCAGAATATGTTATAGGAAAGGATAGGAAAACACCAGGGCTCCCAGGCATGGGTTGAAACTTCCTAAGTAAAGATCTAGAATGACAACAAATCCACTATAGACTGGATAAATATACTTGCATCAAACTGAAGAGTCCCTGCATGGCAAAGAATGTAGCTATCAAGATAAAGAGAAAGCCCACAAGATGGGAGAAGATCTTTACTAGCTATGCTTCAGACAAGGGCCTCATATCTAAAATACAAAATTAACCCCCCAAAAATAAATCCTCAAAGAAATAACAACCTAACTAATAAATAGGCTAAGGACTTGAAGAGAGACTTCTCAGAAGAAGAAGAATGGCCAAGAGATACATGAAGAAAATACAAAATTAACCCCCCAAAAATAAATCCTCAAAGAAACAACAACCTAACTAATAAATAGGCTAAGGACTTAAAGAGAGACTTCTCAGAAGAAGAAGAATGGCTAAGAGATACATGAAGACATGTTCAACATCTCTGTCCATAAAAGAAACGCAAATCAAAACATTGAGATTCTACCTCACCCCAGTTACAATGGTCATTATCAAGAAAACTAACAATAACAGATGTTGGTGGGGATATGGCCAAAAGGGGACACCACTACACTGTAGGTGGGAATGTAAACTCGTTTAACCACTCTGGAAAGCAGTATGGAGGTTCCTCAAAAGACTAAACATAGAGCTTCTCTATGACCTAGCAATTCTACTCCTGGCCATTTATCCAAATGAAAAAATTACACTGGGACATGATAAGTTAAACAGGACTCTAAACATTCACACAGTGAGATCAAAGGAAGATATTCTTAGAAGAGTATCTCAAGGGCTCAATAACTATGTGCCTATGATCACAAAAAATGATGTGTATCAATATGAACTCCAAGAAATGGAAACAAGAGTTTTATTATTTTATTTTATTTTTCCCTTTTGTTGCTGTTTTTGACTTCTGTTGTTTTTATCTTATTTGTAAGTTTATCTGTTTAGGGGAGGGTAAGGGTGGGACAAAGGGTAAACAAATGCAGCAGTGATGCTCACTAGTCACTATGTCAACAATAAACTATACAACTTGTGGGGGGGGGGTTGGGAGGGAAAACAACTGCAAGAAAACAAGAGGTGACACATCTCATAGGTCATTACCTGACTTATGTAACTGTAACACTCTGTGCATCACTTTTACAATAAAAGGAAATTTTCAAAAAATGTAGGAAGATTTTTTTAAGACACTTAGGGTTGTACAGAGTTAAGAAATGGCAAGTCAATGCAACAATAAAGTCCTACTACATGTCCAACATCCAGACCAAATGCTAGAACACTTGTTTCTGATGGGAAGGCAAAATGGTGCAGTTCCTTAGAAAACTAAACACAATCCAGCGTTCATGATCTTTAGTACTCCCAAAGGAACTGACTTTTTTTGTCTTCACAAACACCTGCACAAAGGTATTTGGAGCTATTTTATCCACAATTTTATCCACCAGGATGTCCTTTGTTAGATAAATGGACAAATGGTAGCATATCTAAACAATGAAATATTATATAGTGCTAAAAAGTGAATAAGCTGCCAGCCCATGACATGGAAGAATTTTCCATTTCTACTGCAAAGGGAAAGAAACAAGTCTACAAAGCCTCCGTGATGAGTGGTTCTGACTATATGACATGCTAGAAAAGTCAAAACTAAAGAGACAGTAAAATGGCCAATCCCAGAGGGAAGGATGAATAAGAAGAGCAGATTAGAACAGTGGAGTGACTGTGTAATACTATGCACACTATTCAGCGTCTTTTTTTCTTAAGTCAACAACCATAGAGCACACAGCACTACAGCTGAACCCCAGTGTTCAGTGGGGATCATGGTTGCTTTGTTGGCGTGAGCTCATTGACCTTACTGCTCTATCTGGGTGGGCGTGGACAGGGAGAAGGCTGGGTGAGGAAGATATATGGCAACTCCATTCTAGCCACTCGATTTTTCTGTGAATCTTCAACTTTCCTAAAAAGTAACTACTACTAAAGTATGAAAATCAACTTGAAAAACAGTTAACGGATGATCAGAGGCTGAGGCACTCAATGAGGCTGGAAGGGCATTCACACAGGGCAGGGAGTAAATCCAACGGGTAAATAAGTGACAAAGCCTAAACTAGAAACCAAATGTCACTTACTTTTGGCCCAGTGCTCAGTAGCTCTACCAAGATTTTCCTCAAGGCTTGTGAGAAACTAGAAATGATTGCCAGAGAGGTCTGAGAAACGCACTCCTTTCTTCTGGAATGATTCAAGAACAATCCTGCTTTTCAAACCAGGGCCCAAGCTGGTATAAGGCAAGGACTGGAAGTGGACAGGCATGTTCCAAACCTGTTTAATTAAGGGCTTTCTCCAAAATATTAATAAGAATTATTTTGGAGTGGTTAAATGATGGTTCCTTGGGAGATTCTGTTTCTTGGTGGCTTTTCTATTCTATCCACATTTGCTGCCTTGAGCATGTATTACTTTCATAATATGGTAGAGAAAAATACTGTTAAAAATTTTGAAAAAGTGCCTTTCATTCCTATTATTCACAAATTTTTGTCAACACTTGGAAAGTTTCAGAAAGAATTAGAGTTGGTGGATAAGGACTCTGAAGAATAAGGCTCTTGGGCCAAGTGCCAATGGCTCACACCTGTAGTCCTAGCTATTTAGGAGACTGAGCTCTGAGGATACCATTCAAAGCCAGCCCAGGCAGGAAAGTCTGTGAGACTCTTATCTCCAATAAACCACCAGAAAACCATTAGTGGCGCTGTGGCTCAAGTGGTAGAGCACTAGCCTTGAGCTGAAGCGCTCGGGGACAGCACCCAAGCCCAGAGTTCAAGCCCCATGATGGACCAAGTAAAAGGCAAGAGTGGAGCTGTGACTCAAGTGGTAAAGCACTGACTGCCTTGAGCACAAGCTAGGAAACAGTGCCCAGGCCCAGACTGGCAAGAAAAAAAAAAAAGAGGCACTCGCTGCTGACTTCTTTCATAATATTTCTATCTTTTTCAAAGCCGCTCACATTTCTTAACATTTTCATAGCTTGTGGTTTCAGCAGCAAACAGAACTAACAAATCTGTTGCCCACAATTTTATTTGAATAATGTTCTTAAGTGGAAATGCTTGCGGACCTGTCACCATATCAAAGTCCAGCAGGAGATCAGTTTCAAGACCTGACAGCAGGGGGTCCCCAGGGGACAGGCCAATGTGCTGGCAGCAAAGCATCTATGTGCATGGGAGCGGCGGAGGGTTTGGCTTCTATTTCTGTCTAACTCAATGATTCACATTTGCTACTCCAGCAGAAATGTGATGTTTCACCTGTCAAGATGAAAATATGTTGTACATTCTGCATTTCATTTTCATTTATCATTCTTGTTCACGCCACTTTTGTTTTGGTGCCTGTACTGAGGCTAGAATTCGAGGCCTGGGCACTGTCCCTTACCTTTTATTTTCCCCCCACAATGCTATCACTCTGCCACTTGAGCCACAGCTTTACTTCTGGCTTTGTGGTAGTTAACTGGAGCTAAGAGTCTCACAGACTTTCTGACTCTGGTTGACTCTGAACTGCGATCCTCAGATCACAACCTCCTGAATAGATAGGATTCTAGGCTGGGACCACTTTTAAAGAACAAACTTTCCATGCAAATTCTCTCCTGACACTCACGTTAACCTCCCCTCAGTGCTGACTCTGTTCCCAGTCAAATGATGGAACCTCATGTCTCCTTTCCTTCCGTTGCAGAGATCCTAGAAGTTGACAGTACTTTTTCCTTGGGGTCTGGATGGGATTAGACAAGGCACAGGTTGAGCCAGCAGCTTCAAGATCCCCGAAGAAGGGCAAAGCTGTAGTGAGCCATGGCTGGTTCCAGGCTAAAGCACTTCATCCAAGCTTGTTACCCACTAAGGAAGGGCACGCCAGTCACACAGAGACCCCTGAACCCAGAGCATGGGAAGCTGTTGCTGGGCCAGCTTGTCCTTCTCTACAAGAGTCTAACTCCAAGACAGATTCACTTTGGCTCTTCAATTATCTGCCTTACATTTTTTTTTTGGGTAAATATCACTCTAAAGAAAAAAAAAAATCAATGGCCTAGGACCAGTGTCAGAAAAATGAACCTGATTCATCAACGCAGTTCACCCACACAGTGTCTATGCACATAATAAAATGTAAAAAGAACACAGCGTGACACAGACCCTAGAAAGCCACATCCTCTAAGAGAGGATCTCGCATTGAGTGGACACACGAGGCTATGGTCTATGTAGCGTCCCTGACTGACTGTGGCTGTACAGGAGGAAATGGACTGTCCTCTACTCATTTCAACAACCTGTATACCTGTGTTCATGGGCCATAAGGCATGAGAGTTCACCCCAATGGGGCCACTTTCATGGCAGGTTGGTTGGTGATAATTTGCTGGGACTGTAGGAAATATATATATATATATATATATATATATATATATATATATATATATATATCAAGATTTCTCAGGATCTTTCGTACATACCAAGTCTACTTCTAGTAATGTGTGCAAAGTAGTCATTTAACTATGGACAAAAGATTTACTGAAAGTGCAGAATAAGTATCATATCAAGAAGCTTTCAAATGCTTAAAAAAATCTGTTGCATGGATCATGACCAATTATGTATCCATTTAAAATAACATTTTGAAAGAGGGTACATATGTGTAGTGTTAAATGAAATATGGACATAGAAGTAGTGATATCTGCTGCAAATGATACTTCAGTCAACAATAGTCCCCAGGGCCCCCATGAGGCTAGTGTAGCACTAGAAGTTCCTGTCACTTAGCCATACAGAACGATGTATCACTGGTTGTGGGGATGCTGGTCTGAGAAGACTGACTGCTGCAGCAAAGCATTGCATAGACCATGATGTATACTGTCTATCACTTGAGAAAGATGGTAAGTGATTGTGGGTACTGGTTTGCGTGTTTGCAATCCTGTATTTTCATCATCGTTTTAGGATATAATACTTACAAAACAATCCTCCGTGTTAGGTGACCTCAGCCTGCTACATCTCGTGTTCCCTGTGCCCCGACAGCATCAAGAAGCCGCCATGAGTGAGTGACCTGGACCTTTTCAGTCTAAGTACATCCCATACTGTCCACCCAGCAATGGAGTCACCCATAAAAGCAAGTCTCAGAATGTAGCCCCATTGTTTGGTGTCACTAGACTCTTTATGAATATAGTTAACTATGCTGTACACGGATAGGAAAATAATACCTAACACAAGCTGTACATCTAAGTTGACATTGTCCTGAGAGCTACCTTGTATTAACAATAACCCCATGACTTAGGCCATTATTATAACGTCTACATCAAGGACAAGAGGACAAGAGCACAAGGGGTGGAAGCAACTTAACCAGAGTACAACGAAGAAGTAACAGGAAGGCCAGGGGCTGGTGGCACACACCTGTATTCCTTGCTACTCAGGAGGCTGAGAACTGAAGATCGTGATTCAAAGCCAGCCTGGGCAGAAAAGTCTGTGAGACTCTTCTATCTCCGATTAATCACCAGAAAAACGGAAATGGAGTGGTGACTCCATGTGGTAGATCCTGGAGCAAAACAGCTCAGGGACAACACCCAGGCCATGAATTCAAGCACATGAATGACTTAAAAAAAATCAACATGAATTTTGGAGATAACGAACTATCTTCGATCCCCAGTATTTCACCTCTGGCTCCTGAAACCCATGTTCTTCTCACATAAATCAGATGATCAGACAAGCCAGATAGTCCTAAAGTCTTCACTCTTTCTAGTAGTTCAAAGACTCAAGGCAAACTTCTTCCAGCTGGGAGGTTATAACATCAAAACAAGCCATCTACTTTGAAGGTACAGTGACAGCAAAGGCCCAGGGCAGACAATCTTATTCCAACATGGAGAAAGAAGAAAATAGGAAGCGTTGGTGCAAATCAAGACAGAAACCCCATCAGGGCAGACAGTAAATCACAAGGCTCCATATTTGTTATCCTATGCCCCACCTAGTCATAGGTAGGTCCCAACCCTTCAGGCAGCCTGCGCTTATGACCCTGAGTCACAGGCTGACTTTGCATTCTGCCCTCCCCAGTGGAGGTGGCACATGTCTGTTAGCTCTGTCTTCCTGGGGCTCTTGTTCAGTCTCTACAAGACTCCTTGAGGCATTAACCCATCAGATTCATGACAGAGGCTAGACTCTGTAGCAAACTCCTGCCTGGATTCTCAGGCTTCCCTCTGAAATCTGAGCAGAAGTTAGAACCCTTGCTTGCATTCTGTGTGCTTATAGAACTACCAAAATATAGCTGCCACAGAGGACTGCCCTGCTATAAACGCTGCCCGGGTCTGTTGGGACCGCAGCTGCAGTGGCCACAAAGCACTTCATCAGTGAAAAGTAGGGAGTAGAATCTCAAATAGGCCTTAGGTAGCAAATCACATTAAAGTGTTCCACACATGGTCTCTGAAACAAATGTACCGCTGTGAGCCACCGGACTATCACCATGCAATCGCGTGAGAGGCAGCGTCACTTCACTTGCATTCCAGTCCTGCAGAATTAGCTCAATAGACTTGTGGTCAAAAGGGGTTGTGATGTAAAAAAGATGTGTGGGGGCACAGGTGTTTGTGGGGGACATAGCATGTTTCTAATTCTGAGACTGAGACTGTTGGAGGGGCTTACAGAGTGGGGGAGAAAAAGGGAACGCTAGAGAGGGGAACAGGACCAAAGACCAGCTCATACTACGTTTTCTGGAAACTAATGGAGGCCATGAAGTTTGTTTAGGGACACATGAGAAGCCGAGTACCCTGAAAGGCTCTGAAAGTCGAATCAACTGCTAGCAGCATCCAATCCTTCAGAGAGAAGACAATGAACCACTTAATAACTATGAAGTGCTAGTTAGTACCAAATAATGACAATAAGCAGACTCCCTGGAGAGGAATCTTGGCATGACAAAAGAACTCAAGAGACAATATAATCAAACCTTTTCCAGTGTGACAACAGGGGCAAATTTGACAATGTGCCCGTTCTTGGTTCCTAAGGCCTGTTCCTGTCAGGAGCCTTCAAAGCGGAGACTTAATGATGCTCAGGGTTATAGTCAATATGTTTTCAAATGTGCGTCCATCTATATATAGGCATTCTCTGAATCACTGTCTTATTTCCAAACTTAAAAACATAAACACTCTTGTTGTCTCATAATACAGAGGGAGGACAAATAATCCAACTCCACAGAGAGGAAGTACTCCTGGTGATGAGAGCTTGTGATAATTCATCCTGGCAATAAATGTTTCTTTGACCACAGTGTGCCCTGTGATGAAGACAGGAAAAGCAAACTGGACTTCATCGACCTGGATTCCATCAGCCATGTTCTTTTCATCAGGGCACCGTGAAGACAACACAGCTGCCTTCATGAAGCAGAGTAGATGACAATGGCTACCCTCCACTTAAAAATTCACATCTAATACAAGCACGCCTGTTCATCATCCCGAGGCACTCCAGGCACACTGTCTACAAACAATCCTTTCTAGAACCCTTTTTCCTAAGTTTCACCTACGGTTTGTAAGTATTTGTGGGTTTGGGCCCTCATTCTTCTGTATTATTTCATCAACTGAAAGACAAATGCTGCCTGAAGATAAGCTTTGGATGAGCAGGCAATCAAGTCTACTACATTTCAGTGGTCCTACATTGAGTGGTCCTGCTAATGAGGATTCAGGGACCCCGTAGGTACAGAGACTACTGGGTAGCTGGACTTGGTATGGGGGGTCAGGAGAAGAAGGAAGACCTACAGTGGACAGAGATTCTGGAAGAGCTGGAGTCAGGAGTCCAACTGGAACCTACTTGACAATGTTATCAGAGACTGAAGTATGAGGGCTGCATTCTGGATACATAGACTTGTGAGTGTGTGTGTGTGTGTGTGTGTGTGTGTGTGTGTGTGTGTGTAAAACATGCTTGTAATTCTGAGATAGTTGGGGGAGATTACAGACCAGAGAGGAAAAGGAATGTGTGAGGCAGAAGAGGAATGAAGATTAAAAACAAACAAGCAAAGGTCACTCACTGAATGCTCTTGAATACTTAGGGATAGTGGAGATGGGGAAATGTGAGAATAAATGATGGGGAGAAATGGATTAAAGCACTGGATAGGCATAGATGTGTAATATACTCGGATGACACACACTAAAAAATATTTTTAAATGAACGGTACCAAGAAATGTAAAGCAGATCCTCTCTGGAGGGAGGGAGTCAGTGGGGAGGGGGAGGGGAGCGGGGGCTGTGGGGTTGTGTACGCGTGTGACTGTGTGAAAGGGATGCTCTGGAGGCTGGTTTGGGAAGTGTGGGTGACCAAGTGGTATGTTATGATCAAGGTGCATTGTCTGTAAATCTGAGTGTCCAAAGCAGACTGCCCTTGTACAACACATTGATACTAATAAAATTAATTATAAGGGAGTTCCAAAAGGGATAGCAACACTCATTAAATTTCAAGGCCAAAGGAAACTTTCATTAGAGATTTCAGGTTTTATACACATGAAGTGTTGATACAGGCATTTTCAGAGTGTTAAGAAACGGTCCCTGACAAGGAGGAGGAGGGGATTCTGAAGGAGGTGAAACCAATGGGCAATGGCTGTCAGGGCCCCGCAAGGAATGGCGGGCAGAGCTTCTGCAGGGGCTTGCCACTCCACCCAGGCCTTTCAACACGAAATCACTTACTACCCGTTACGTTACACATCATTCACTCGCACAACTAACCAAGTCTCGGGGTAACAGTTACAGTCTCAATTATTATCCTGGGGCTCCTGCATTTCTTTTATGAGCCTAGCTGTGGGGCTTTAAACTCACACAGTTGTGCAGAGCGAATGCCTGACTCCGCTCAACTCTGGTCAGGTTCTCAGCACTGCCATTCGCAGAGACCAACGCGCTCCATGACCTTCATTAGACACGTGCTACGTCACTTCCTCTTTCTCTGTAATGACCCTAGAGCCTGGCGCTCTGTTTTTCCACCCAATAGTCTGATATTATCTAGTGAGACAGTCCATGGAAAAAGACGATCTATTTCAGAATGGTTGCAACCGCCTGGAAGAAATGAGAACTTTCCAGGCCCTCCTGATCACGTTCAGTATCTATTAATGACAGATTGGGAGGTGATATATTTTGACAGTCCACAGCCCAAAAACTATGAGAAAAACAAAAAAAAAGACTGAAGAGGATTTCTTAAGGGAAATTAAGTCGTGCAAGTCCAAAGAAGTAGAGAACAAATTGAGCTCTAAAAAACAACGTTTTAAAAAAACCCCACAGAACTATGACTTTCATTTTGGTATGGTTGGCATAAAGACTGCAGCAGGAATGCAATAAACATGAGTAACTGAAAAATGAGTTTGAATTCTGAGTAAAGGAAGTCTACCAGCTAGTCAATGCTAGATCGTGCCGTAGAGGGGCTAGGCACTGGAACATTCCAGAGAAAGAGGATTCATGACGGACACATGAGAATATCCATGGCTTCCCAAATAAGGTGTCAGTTAAGCCAGGCTTAGGAGGCTTCTCAGTCACAGGGGCAGCAGGAGGACAAAAACAGGCACAGAGCCTCCTTCTCAGCCTCCCTTCGGTGGCTGTAACTCCCTCCCACTGCGACTACTCCACCGGCTTCTGCTCTGAGTTCCTCTGCTCTCTTCCTTTCTGCCCTCCTCCTGAATTCTGCCTAGCTAGTTCTCAGAATGTCTTGAAGCTGGCACGCATTTTGCGAAGGCATCTTTGGATTCACCAGGAATGCTTCTGTCCTTTCGAGTGGAAAAACAATGTGTGTCCTTATAGACAATTCTGGGCTTTTGAAAGCAAAGCAATAAATTTATTCTAAATGAGGCAGAAACCTTGACAAATTGCTTCTTCCAAACAGCTGGGAAGAGGGATTCTGTGGAAATGCTGTGCTTTGGGAAACCCTCAAGATACCCAGAAAGGAATTCCTAGTGGGCCCTTGTACAACTTTTATATTGTAGTTAAGTAACTAATTAATTCATTAATTAATTAATTTGATTATATTCAGGTCATTGTACAAAGAAGCTTCCACTTAACGAAGGCAGTTTATGAATATAATGAACTTTGATCACTGGCACCCCTTTCAATATTCTCACCCACCCCTCCCCCTCCCCGTACCCACCCCTTCCCTCACTCTTCTGAAGGTTGTAGGATTTACATTGGACTCTTGACTGCGTTCTCTCCCTCCTCTCCTCTTCATTTGTCCACCCTTTCCCCCTTGACCCCACCACAACCCTTTCCAGTACCCACTTCCCGAACTTTATCTTGTTGAACTTTTCAATTCTTCCTGTGCCTCTGCCCCAGGGAGAACTCAGCCTCCTCAGACAGGGACCGACCGGGACTTGCCACAAAGCCTGACGCTCCTCCCTGCCCTGAGGTTTTCCAGAGTTGGGCCAGGATAGAATGTCTTCTTCTACCTCAGGTTTCCAGAAGCATATTAGGTACGGATTCTGCCAGAGACTCCTGGAGTCAGTGTCATTTTGTAATCTGTCTCCTGATAGGCCCAAAGTTGCCTTAGCTCCATGCAATGGATCAATCAGGTTTTGAGAGGGAAGCCATCTGTGCATCAAGGATACCTTCCCTCTGCAGACTCCCTCTCCTCTCTGACAAGGGCTCCAGACACTGCAGGCAGGGCTGTTTCAGTGTTGTCCTCTCTGATCCCTTTTCCAGGAACACTGTGAGACACTCAGAGCTGTGTTCAGCATTGGAACAGCCTCTCCAGCACATAGCTCATTTTGCGGCCAGGAGATGGGCTTTGTTATTGTGGGTTTAGGAGTCTGCTTCTGTTTTGTCACCACTCTCCCAAGCCAGCAGCCCTGTCCTTGATGGAAAAGCCTGGCTGCTGCCCTCTTATCTCAAGATAACTCTGTCAGCACACAATGCCTCCTATGTCCAAAGCAGTGTCCCAACCCTTCAAGAGTAAGCAGATGCACAGAAGACCCTGCGAGAGAAAAACCACAGGATTGCGTATGAAAGCTGCAAATCCTGCAGTGGGAAATTCATTATCAGGGGGTGGGGGGGTCCATAAATCTAAGGTTTTGATGGTAAGATGATCTAATGTTTGACCTAATGGTTTCATGGTAAAATCTTGATCTTCCTCTGTATAATTTTTTTAACTGAACTATCACAAGAACAGAAACAAAAAAAAAAATGCAAGGAAAGTTTATGTGGAGTGGAAAGACATAATTTTCATTTCTAAGATCAGAGTAGATTATATAACTGAGTAATTTCACTTTTATGTCTGAGGTCTTCTTTCCTGGTTAAAGTAGGTGGGGAGGAGGGGGGAAGTCCCAACAATTGTTAGGCCTGTTGTCCCTGAAGTTAACAGATTACCCACATGAACGCCATCCACACGTGCCAGCCCTCCACCGAAGAAGGAGCAGGTTCAGGACCTGGCACTGTGCAGCCGAGTGGCATGGCTCCCAGAACTCTCATCCAATAAAGAGCCATTGTGGGATCTGGACCCTCCAACGTACAGGACAAATGACTCAAATGAAAAGCACAATGCATGTGAGTGCAACCAGAAACTTGAATGGAGTGGTAATCACTTCCTTAGTGTGGATCACATTATTTTCCATGGAACTTCCCTCTGTAATTCAGGCCTGGCCTAGTGCAATAGTACCAATTTCCATTTCTCGGTTGATAAGTGAGAATGATTGCTGTGATAACCATTAAGCACTATGGGCTACTCACACTGGTGGAGAAGAGAAAGTGGAAAATTGTTAGGGGAGATGGAAGGGACTGGCACTCACCGAAAAGAGACAAACATGAGGCAAGAGGAGGAAGCATTCATTCTCTAGGTACGTGATCATGCAAATGACAGGGCTGCAGCTGAAGAGCTGGAGACTGTATCTAATGCTGTAAGGAACTAAAGCAGGCCTAAGGATTCCAAACAGTGGTGATTTCTATATGACCATGAAACAGGAGCATGACGTGCAGCTGACGCCTCTCAGGAACTCTAGGCCCTCTGGGGCTGCAGATCTAATTCCTATGTGGTCCTCAGAGGAGCTGGGAGGAGTAAGGTGTTAGTTCAGACTAAGCCACCATTTCCATCAAGGCAACCCCCCTGTGTTTAATATCCAGTCTCCCTGCAGAAGAAAAACAGACTAGCAAAACAAAATAGACACTGCTGCTAGCTGAGCTCCCTCAAATGAGCACACAGGAGGTTCTCTGGGATGGGAGGCATAGGCCAACCGAACAATGAGTTCCACTGCACTAATGCACCATGTTCCACTCGTCCTCAGCATGGGATGGGGGCTAGTATTGTTCTGTTGTTTAAATGTTCAAACAAACTATAGTTTAGATAATCAATTTCAACCAGAGACATGGTCTGTCCCAAGCTACCTTCTTTCATTACTATCTGGAATTTGGAATTGCTCATAAGTTTTTCCTAGTGATCCTGAAGATTGAACCCAGGGCCTCATGAATGTAAGGCACTAACCTATATACCTAACCCCCAGGTCACAGTTTCAAGCAAGAGTCACTTGATCTACTTACTTTCTCATATGAGATAAGGTATATGTCTACATACATATACCTTTTATAAATGAAAGAGGTTCCCACCTCTGTGAATGGAGGCAAATATTTCAACAAAAATAAAGCATTTGATTTAATATCCAAATGTCATTTGTGTGTGTGTGTGTGTGTGTGTGTGTGTGTGTGTGTGAGTGTGTATGTGTGTGTGTGAGTACTGGGGCTTGAAATCAGGGTCTGAGTGCTATCCCTTTGCTTTTTTGTTCAAACAACAACAAAAACTTGAGCCACAGCAACACATTCAGCTTTATAATGGTTAATTGGAGATACGAAGCTCACAGACTCTTCTGTCCTGGCTGGCTTTGACCATGATCCTCAGATCTCAAGACTCCAGAGTAACTAGGATTATAAGTATAAGCCACCAGTGCCCGTCACCTAAATATCAATTTTTTACCCATCATATTTGACCAACATGACCCTGTCTCTCTTTAGTAATCTACAATGATGATAAGTTATAGTCAGTGCATGTCATTTCTTTCAGTATTTGACATTATTTTTTGCCTGTGTGGTGGGTAGATTGTATCTGCATGAAAAAAATAAACACATGTAAATATTCTTTTCCAGCAACCCAGCATTAAGCTATTGTGTCAACTCACCAGAATTAAGCAAAATGATAGATTTGAGGCACACAAACTCCTCTCCCTGCAGATTCATCATACGGAACCGAGTCGACGTGGCCAGCAACATGTCAAAGATCTCCACCATGCCCTCTACACATTTACCCTGATTCCTACGAAAACAAATTGTACAAGACATTAAAGCACAGAAAAGGCTTCCAGAAGATATAAGGTTCACATTCATAAAAATCTACCAGCTCCTAATCTGTTAACAAAAATCTGCAACTCCTCCTCTTGACAGATGATGAACCTTCACTCAAACTGGAGAAGGTCTCCCATCAATAAAACATCCATAAAACCCACATAGGTCTTCTATAACTGAAGCACCCCATTTCATCCCTTTAAAAGAAAGATGGTCTTATGTAACTGCCAAACCTCCTGTGTTAAACATGGAATTTTTCAATAGTAAAAAATGATTATGAGTCAGATAACAATTTTCTCTAATACGTTTTTATAGATTTGCTGCTGCATTTTAGACATTGTAGTCATTAGGAGAAGAAAAAAGCATTTCTTCTCTCAAGCTGTACATAGGTTTTAACGGAGTCCCCACAGGTGTGCTTTGCCAAACATTTGAAGTACGGGGAAAAACTACAGGAAGTGTGGACTTGTATTGGACTGAGATCACTGTTGTTACTAAAGAGGGTAGTGGGTATGGGTTTGCCTACAGGTAACGTTCAAGCTGACACTTGAGTCTTCACATCTACTCAGGACCATGTTGATACTGAAGCACTTACCACGCTAAGAGTAGAGAGTGTGGCAAGACACAGAGATGGCATTTAAGTATTAGCTACAGAGAAAGACAAGTCCAAGAAGGGAGAAGTTGGCCATTTGCCCTGAAACATCCGGAAGACAACAAGCCATGTGCACTGCACTTTGACCGTGGAAATCTGGATCCACAGAAGCAGAGAGGTAACGTTCAAAGCTACATCACTCAATGGGTGAATGCGCCCTGGTCAGACCAAAGGTCTGTTAGCTTTAATCAATGCTAGTATATGGAAAGGAGCTTTGTTTGTCACGTAAATTTTTTTAAGTAGGAGAGAAAATCTTCCTACTGAAAAAAACAAACAGGGATAGATGGAAATGTTTGGAGCATGGAGCTTTAAAAATAACAGCTCATAGCCAAAATAGAGAAATGTTCCTTTCCCAGTGGAGAGTCTCTGTTTACTTAACAGACTGCACACCAGCAGGGGGCGACGGCTCAGTGTGGGAGGGAGCCTGCTCACCTGCTGGGAGCAAAAGTTCAGTTCAGAAACTGAGAAAGTTGGGGCTTTGCAAGCCTCCCTCCTCCTTCTTCTTCTTCCTCTGGTCCCTTTCCCCAGTTTCCCACATTTTCCCATGAGGAGCTCCTTCTTCATGCTTCCAGAGAGTTTTGCTCTCCGCTCCTTCTGACTGGCTAGCCGACCTCCAATTCCTACTAGGAATTGCTGTCTATCAATGCATGATGCTTGTCCTGTACTACCCACTAGAAGATATAGACTGTCCTCAGAGACAGTGCATACTGAGTTCTTACTCTGTGTGTGTGTGGGGGGGGGGGGGTGCGGGGGTGAGTGTGTGTTTCCTTTAGAGAATAAGGAGAAGACATAAAACCACCACGGATCATAGACACAGCATGGGAGGGCTCTGAAGCTGGCCTTAGTAGCTGGAACATGTGTGCTTCCCACGTCTGGTCTCTCACCATCGATATTCCCTAGGATATGAGTTACAATAAAGATTCTGCTTTCTAGACTACACTACAAGAGGCTAAAAGTTCACACCATCTCTGCAAGAATGAACTCACTGCCTTTTCCAATGGGAACAACTTAGTTAATGTAAACACTTTAAGTTGATCCCATTATTTGTATAATAAATAAAAAATGATATGCTTGGATGAGCCCAGTGGTATTTTCAGTAAGTCATGACAGGATGGCTGAATGCCAATGACTGGCAGTCGTTCCTCAATATCATTACAACTTGACAAAGGGTACACGGTGAGCTAGGTAGCAGGGGGATGTGTCAACTTACAATTTCTGTGGACTTTGAGGCACTTGTCATCAGCTCAATGCAAAAGAATCCCTCATGTCTGGCTGAGGTCAAGGCCATTACATAATGCGGGCAAGGCTCCCTATCCAAAGTCTCGCCCCAGTGTTCTATCCTAACTCCAAGAAGGCAGTCAAAGTAAAGAATTTCACTCCCTTTTTTTTTTTTTAAGGAAGTGGGTACAACCACAGCGTGAAAAATCAGGTGAACACTAAGAATCGAGAGGAGACATTACTGTATGACAAGATTAGTCTCAAGCCCTGAGATGCTCCTGAGGCTGAGAAGCACGTAGGATGTAGAAAGCAAGATGTATTTTTACAGGAAGCACAGCATCACTCATAGATCAGAAGAAGTAGTTTACCAGGCAGAGCAGCCTATGACTCCTACTGTGAGACGTGACAGCCTGCAGTGACGAACTCCTTCACCAATTATCACCGTCTGCTTCTCAGAGCACCTCAAAATCCCCTTGTGGGGAGCCTCATTCTGCCACTAACCTTCTTCAAACACAGGCCACTGGTACATAAGTGCAACAGGACTTGAAAGAACATTTGTTCATGGCAGGTCCTGGTAGTTTCTCCTCTAAAAATGGAAGTCCAAAGGTAACTACTTCCTCCTTATGGAAAAGAAAGAGCTCTAATGATCAGCCAGGGCTGTGTGTCATCAAAACTCCATCTTCCAAAATAGAAAGTTTCCCATTAGCCTCCCTTTGTATAAAAAGGAAATTGATCAATGAAAAGTGAGAAGATGTTTAATTTAGTTGTCCTTGAAAAAAAAATGGAACAATATGGTAAGAAAACAGTTATGAATCAAGACACTGTTTCAAAATTGACAGTGGCAAGTTGTATTTAAAGAGCTTCAATATTTTTTATGGCATAAAAATCTCTCAATACATGCTCTGAAAAATTGTGATAGCATAAATATTTACATGATCAAGGGGCCTGAGTTGCATATAAACTTGTGAAATATAGAAGAAACGTGCTAAAAATGGGAAATTGGAAGCAATGTGTCTTGCAAGATGCAAATTTTTAAATGAAAGTGGTTGAGACTTGGGAGTCCAGATGCCTGGGTTCAAATCTTGGTGTTGGTATTTACTACCTGTACCTGAAAGAACAGCTGGGTAGACTAGCCCAGATCAGGCTGTAAATTGAATAAGATATAATTAAACCAATGTGATCAAGAAAAAAAATAGAACAGGAAGTGGCTTAATACCCTATGAAATGTTTACTTCCTTAATGAAAGGTTGCAAGGAAGCAGTCTACAGCAACCTAGAAAGCCTTGGGATATCATTGCAAAATATCTGGTCTGAAATAAGTTGATAAGCAGACCACACACCTGAAGGAGTGTTCAGGAAGTCATACATGGTGTGGCATGGGCAGAGTGGCTACCATTAGTAAGGAATTACAAGAAAGGGGCAAATACATGCATGAACTGAGTTATTCTCAAGCAGGAATCAGAGAGAGTGTCAAAGATCAATAGTTTCAATGTTTAAAACCTATTTCTAGCCAAGAAATATTAAGATGAAAATGCAAAGGGTCTTCAGTGTGAAAGTCCCCATGAGATTTCTCAGTTCACAACTGCTCTTCACACCCAGAGTCCCACATCTGTGGTCTCAGCATCCAGATTGTGCCCTCTGTGGTTTGGACTATGTTAGATGCACCTCTATTGAGCATGTACTGCCTGTGGATTTTCTTTTCCTCGCTGTTATTCCCTAGACAATATAGTATAACATCTACTTTATGCTGCTTATATCATACTAGGAATGTTAATATGGAGATGATTTTTAGCACATAGAAGACGTTATCACACACCACACCTAGGCCTCTGTACATTTTGATATGCTCAGGAATCTCAGAAACAACCCTTTGAAGATGGTTGTAACTTTAGGTCCTAAGGCAAAGAGTAACAACAGATGGTATTCTGGCCTCATCCAAACTTATTGCTTCAAATAGCCTCCAGGGAGTCATTAACAAATCATGAGGCAAAGGCCAAAAGGATGTGGGAGAAAGGGAATCCTTATACACTGCTGGTAGGAATATGATGATTATGGAAAATGGTATACAGAAACTTCAAAAACTGAAAATAGAATTGACGTGTGATTAATCAAACCCATCACTGGGCATAAAATGGAAACGAAATGCATTACTAAGTTGAAGAGATATTTTCACTCCCTTGTTTCTTGAAGCAGTATTCACAATAACTGATATATAGAATCAACCTAAGTATCCATCAGTAGATGAATGGTTAACAAAAAGATGGTGGATGTTATTTTAAGTGAAATAAGCCAGGCACAGAGAGATAAAGGCCATATGATCTCACCTGTATGTGGTATCTAAATAAGTTTAACTCTTAGAGGCTCAGAGTAGACTGGCAGCCCGCAGAGGCTACAGAACATTGGCCAAGATACTGTTGGACAGGAAGAGTGAATATAAGTGATGTATTACACAACATGGTAAATATAACTCATAGCAAGCAGAGTAAACATGAAAATTGCCTAGAGAGATTTATGTGCACTCACCATAAATCAAGGATAAGTAGGTGACAAAAAATGGTTGTGTTAATTAGCTTCATTTAGCCATTCCATAATGCATGCCTTTTTAAAAGCAACATGTGGTACACCATAGTTATATACAATTTTATTTGTCAAAAAATAATAAAACAGACTGAAGAACATCATTCTAGAGAGTTACGTCTAGGAAAAGACGTAGCTCTGAGTCCCATTAGATTAGATTACATGTAGGACTAGCAAGAATCAAATAAAATGGAAGTCTGATGTTTTTGAGACAACTGCCAAAGAACTATAAAGCTGAAGTAAAAAAGAAGCAAAGCTTCTGGTTGTTGAATCTCTAACTTTTAGGCCTTGAATGTCCAATGGCAGGAAGCACAGTCCACCAAAAGGACCACCCACTTCCAGTGTGACCAAGGGGAACAATGCAGAGCAAGAGCTTCCAGTAGTGATGAAAAGAAAACACCTACCATCCAGGTGATAGAAAACTTCACGTTTTCCCCTGGGGGCGGAGGTGGAGGGGGGAGGGGAGAAAGAATTACATTCCACTCAAGAATTTTCTAGTACCTTAGAATAGACACTACTTCAAGACTACCCATCAGAAATACATCGCACCTATAGAAGAGTGCTATGAAATCTTCCCTTCTACTATTTTTCTGAATGCAAGTTTTGCCCTACTCCTTTGCTGAATAACGGGTATATTTGCATAAGGCTGGCAGATTGTAGAAGTTATGATTTATGCTTGATAGAAAGCCCTGCACATCACTGAGAAACCTTTGAACTGGGTGCTGTGGCTTTGGATCACCTCCTTTGGGACAGAGGACAGTGGGCAGGGTAGGGGAGATGAATGGATATTTGGTAACCAGTGGCAAAGACTGCTTTGTTCACCAAAGCACTTTTCCTTGTCCTAAGTTGCTTCCTAAACATTTCCCAGAATCCCTTGTAGGAAAGCGTGGCCATGTGACTCAGCTCTGGCCAATGGAAAGCAAGCAGAAAGTCTTGACATTAGTTCTGAGGTGTCCTTTCGAAAGGAATATGAATTGCTCAATTCTTTGTCCACCTACTACCTGAGTCTGGAAGACTCAAGGACTTGTAGAAGGGAGACCTAGAGTTTAGAGGGATTGTGGGTCCCTCCACGAGAAGGCTGTTTAGCAAAGAAGACATCGACATTAGACACAGGCTAGAATGAGCACCAGAATGCTATTGTACTGAGCAGCTGAAGTTTGATGGATGTCGTACTCTTTGCTATCTAAATGTATTCCTCACACACAGAAACACTTGAGATGCAAAGATGTACTTCTCTGTCTATACATGGTTACTGAATGACCAAGGCACCTAAGAAATGTGTTTGGACCCCGCTTCTGACTGGCTTGATAAGGAAAGGCATAAATGAGGATGTAGCATTTGATGTGAGTCTTAGTGGGGTTGAATCAGTGAGCAGGAAGGAAGTTCCAGGAAGACTAAGTCATAGTAATTAATTAAAAAGTCAAGAGATGGGAGGAGACCATGTGCGTAATTATAGGTGACTACATGCAGATGTGCTTAGCGATCTTTGAGACCGTGGACATTGGATGCCTTAACTTATCAGTACCGGGCTTTGAACGTTGTTTCAGCATTGGTTCCATGATTCAGTCTTGAAATGGAGTTATAGGTGCGTGTGTGAAAGTTTCATGTGAACATTTTAAGTAGAGGGAAGGTAAAATTATACCCACCACCGATATTCGGATTTTATCATCTGTAGAACAACTCATAATGTGGAAGGCATATTTCAGTTATCTTTGCAGCTACAATTACTACCACTTCTTTGAGTGGCAAATTATGTCAACTTTTTATGTATAATAAAAATAAGTAGACTTGGTAGTAAGAATAGCAACTACTACAAGTGCCAATACGACCAATAGAAGAGAGATGGGAGAAGAGTCTGGTAAGGAATCCAGTAGGTAGAGCTTGGTATTTATAAGGAAAGAAGCTTGCAAAAATGGAGTAAGCACATGGAGAGTGTTTAGTAAGAGATTTTCCAGATGATGCTGGAGGTGACACAAAAAGAAGGCCATTAAAGCCTGTTGGTGGGTGACATAATCAATAGCTGATCTAATTAGCTTCCTGTCAATGTGCCAAGCAGAGTGTGAGAGAGAAGTAGAGTCTGGAAGACACTGTAGCTATGAAGAGGGTAAGGGGCACAGGCCCCAGGACTGGGCAGAACAAAGTGGAGAAGTAAAGGAGGAAGGAGACAGAGGAGAGGAAGCAAGAGGGGGATGCATACTTTGAAAATCCCGTGTGAAGGGAGGCTGGGCTGAGTGTGGATGACTGTATCCTGCTCAGATGAAGGATCTGAAGTCTCCTCTGATATTGCATGCTGAGATGAATGGAAAGATATTTTGTTTAAAGCCAAAAACTAGCAGAAAGAAGACAACTTCCTTTAAAAAGTGCTGTTTGTCGAGTGCCAGTGGCTCACGTCTGGAATTCTAGTTATTCAGGAGGCTGAGAACTGAGGATCATGGTTTGAATCCAGCCCAGGCAGGAAAGGCCGTGAGATTCTCAGAAAAAGCTACAAAAAGATGCTGTGGCTGAAGTGGTAGAGAGCTTGCCATGAGTACAAAGAGGCTCAGGGACAGCACCCAGGACCAGCAAAAAAATTTTTAAAAATTGTTGGGTTTAAGATTTCATAGGACTATTATTAAAGCTGACAATCAGAAAACTGAAAATATAGGACCAAAACTCAGAAAAGAAAGGACAGGATTAATTGCATCTGTTTGGACCAGATTTTTACCACTGACAATAATAGGCATCTTTTCAAACCAGCACATGGAAAATGTACCTCGTATTTTTTTAATGGGTATCCAGTGTTTCACTGTATTTGTATTTGTTTAAGTGCCCCCCTTCTAAGAGGAATTTCTATTATTTCCTATTTTGTCTACAACAAGCAATGTACCATAAATTTTATAATTTCTATGCTCACAAAAGTGAAAAAATACAGGAAAAATATCCTGCTAGCCCAATCTCTGTTTCATATAGTTTACCTTAGGAAGTGCTGGACAACATTTCTGAACAAGTGTGAATATTCTAGAACTGCGTGCCCGAGAGCTGGACTGGCTCAACCTTTCCTCCCCAATTCCTCTATTCTGCCATTGGCCCTTCTCTATCTGCCACATTACAGATCGGCCCCAGGAAGGCTTCTGTGACAGACTGCCTCCTCTGCTCCTCTCCCCCTGGGGTTATATCCTTTCCTCTGAACTGTGTGCTTATCCTTCATATCAGCGCCCACAAACATCTTCTGTGAAAGACCACAGGGCAAAGATTTTCCGCGTTATGGGCAGGTCATCAGTCTTTGTGACATTTACTCAACTCTGATGTTTCAGTGCCAAAGCAGCCATAAACAATATGTTACCAATGTGTAGGTGGTGTACCAATAAAACTTTATTCACACAAAAAAGTAACAAGCTGAATGTGTCCTATACACTGCACTTCACTCCTCCCTGTCATGAAGTAAATGAACTTATTGAGCACTGGCGCTTTGTCCACCCTGGTTCATAAAAACAGCGAGGGGTAGGACAGGAAGGAGCTTCTCACTTGTTTGTTTGGGTGCCAAATAGTTTTAAAAACTAAAACAATACATTTTTAGAAACCAAGTTGGAATGAGTGGAATGACTATGGAAGTTTTGGCATTTTACCATTCAGTGGTAACAAAACAAAAACAAAAATAAAAACAAGTTCCTTTAAGGTGAGGGATATCCACATCTACCTTAGAGAATTAGGGATCTGGAGCCCAGAGAAACATTTGGATCTGGAGCCCAGAAAGCTCTGCCAGGGGAGAGAGGCCAAGTGTGCAGAAGGGGAAGAGAGATGGTGGCTCAGGAAAAGACAGTCTAAGAGGAAGGCGGGCAGACAACACACCGAAGAACTGAGCTGCAGTGCTGCATGCTGAGAGGAGCAAGGAAGAGAAGGCTGAGTGGGGAGGGCCAGATAGAGACACTGTCCTAGCTTTTTCCATAGACTTGGGGAGCCTGGAAGTGGAAACAAAGAAAATAGACACTAGATACAGCTCAAAGTACAATACTGACTCTCAAGGCACAGAGAAAAGTTGAAGGCAGAATGCCGTCTTGCAGGGATAATAGGGTTAAGGAAGGACCAAGAGGAAAATGAAACCAGAAAACTCTCTCTTTCTCTCTCTCTCTCTCTCTCTCTCTCCCTCTGTCTCTCTCTCTTTCTGTGTATGTATGTGTGTATATGCGTGTGTGTATGCGTGGGGTGGGGCTTGAACGCAAAGCCTGAGCTCTGTCCCTCAGAGATTTTTGCTCAAAGCTAGTGCTCTAACACTTGAGTCATTGCTATACTTGTAGCTTTTTTTTTTGGCAGTTAGTTAATGTAAGAGTCTCATGGACTTTTCTACCTGGGCTGGCTTTGAACCACGGTCCTCTAATCTCAGCGTCCTGAGTAGCTAGGATTATAGGCGTCAGATGTTGGAGCCTGACCAGAAAACCACTTCCATTGGAAGAATAGGAGTGTGTAAGTGTCAAAGATCAAGTAGGCTCAGTAGGAATAAGGAAGAGAGAAGGAGAGGCCTGGCCTAGGATAGGCCTAGAGTCTAGCCTCTTCTTTAAGACAGTGCAGGGACTCAAGGTAAGATGCACTAAATGGAAGAGAAAGCAAATAACTGAAATACAGACTCTTAAGAATATAGAGACCAAGGTCCCTATTATCCAAACAAACCCCCAAATTAAATGGCTGGTTCAGAATTGGCAGAGGCCTGACTGCTTGAATAAATGACCAGAGCTTGTTTATTTTTAAGAGCAAAGACCCTTTGCTCATCAACTTTGAGACCTTTGTTTGCCTCTGAAGACTATTCCACACAAAAGCATTGATCTAGAAGGCACAGGATGGGTTTGGTGCTCTCATTAAGAAAGCATGTCTCTCCCATGCCCAGCTTTCTCTGTGCCCTCATGTCAACCTAACGGCCTTGGGTCAAATTCTATGCTTATAACTTAGTACCCTTTGGTAAGGACTCTACAGACTATATGTCAGGGCGAATGAGCTAATGATATAACAAAAACTAGCAAGAATGTCATTTCTTTTAGAGAAAGTAGGGCTTAGGTAGAAATTAAGGGTAAATGGAATTTTAAAAAATAAAAAAAACACAAATAGGAATTTTTTTTAAAGAACTAGCCAGATAATCATCTCATAGTTATTAGAAGAAAATGGATATAACCATGGTGCATGATTCATTTGGTCAGATTGGATTTCAAGTGGAAATGACTTAGTCTATTACCTTGAGAAGAGTTGCTATGAGACAGAGACCCACAGCTCTCTTCTCCAGGAGTCTGAGGAATAAATGCACAGAGCGAACCAGCAGCATTTTAGAAATGCAAAGTTCTCAGGAAGCTCATTTAAGTCCAAGAGCTCCTGCTGATGGAGCCAAAGGGACGCCTGGCTATGAGAAGGAAGTTTTCGGCTGTCTGATTCCCTTAGTTCAAAGTCCACATTTACCCATTTGTGCTGTGTTTTGTTATCTGCAAAGCCCTAGAATCTATGATCAAGAGATGCTAACCATCGTAGATGCCCACTGAGTAGATGAAATGAAAGAAGAGAAAGCCATACAATAAGGAGGCCCATGCTCAGTGAAAATGAAGAAAAGAATAAGTATTTCTCCCAGGAAGTACCATGGAATCTGTTGAGACCGGTCTCACTTTTTGAGACCTTTCTTACTGAGGCACAAACTCAACTGGTTCCTAACACACACGACATAATTCATATCTGGCTCCTTCCAGAACCAAGGTCTTGTTACTCCTGCCTCCAAGCTTGTTGTTGGTACAAGACAAAAGGATCCTTCCTTCCTTCTTCCCTCTCTCCTTCTCTTCCTTACTCACTCCTTCCTTCCTTCCTTCCTTCCTTCCTTCCTTCCTTCCTCAACACTCTTTACCTCCATCTTCAAGGGTGGACATCAGCCTTCTCAACATCATTAAAACCTGATTACATGAGCCATAATTGAGACCTGGATTTCTCACCCATGAGGATTCTCTATGCAACCATGCTGATGCAGATGGTTGTCATGGAATTGATACAGGAAATGTTGGGTTACCCTACCTGCCAACACTTAGTCAGAAAATGGCCCATTATCTTTATTATTAAGCTACCTGTCACACCAAAGTTAAGGCTCTACGCAACTCTTTGTTATTCACTTTTCTCACATCAGGATGTTGATAGAAAGAGTTCTTAAGCCAAGAGATATTTTCTAATAAATAGAATGAGCCTCAACATGCACTCTTTTCTTATACTTTTGGGCTCTAAAGTGGCAACAAGTTTTGTTGTTTTTTTAAAGATGTGGGAGTTTGTTGTTATGGATGCTTCTATAGGCACATGTAAAACACACTTCTGGGTCTGAATGGCTTGCCAAAGGGAGATGGGCTTCAGCACTTCTGCAGATAATGACCCACTTGAGTCCGCTTGTTCAGCGTCTATCGCTTAAGAGTTAAAGTAAATCCCTGGGGAAAAGTTCTCTAATGGCTGTGACCACTCCAATAGCTAGTGGAAAAGAGACCTGATCATTCTTTGAATATACCCACATCAGGTCCGTTCCATGCAGAAGAATGCTACGGATATTCACCTTTCTGGGGAATGGGTTAGAATTCCATAGGGTAATTAGGTAAAGTTTCTCATTGTCCTAGCCAACTCTATCAACTAGAAAGAAGAGAAATGAATCGTGTTCAGTATTTCTTGGGTCAGGATCTCTGATATGGCAGTTTCTGAGTTAAGTATTGCATATTTAAGAATGAGCCATATATACAGTCTGCTCTCCTACAGTGCTCAGGTTCATACAGAAGCAGCCATTAAATACGTATGCCTGCAATGGCAAAATAAAGTCAAACTACTCATTATGACAAATGCAAGGAAGCAGGAGGAACTACCTAGAAGGCCCTGAGCAGGAGAAGACTTTGAATTGTAAACTAAGAGCCAGGAACTAGGCTCTTTAGTATATTGGGAAGAAGGTGCCCAAGAGAGACAGATGTGGATTTTGGAAACAGAAGCATGGTTGGAGGAGTTGGAGAATCTGAGAGAAGTGACCTCAGGCCCAAGTGGTCACAGGAGACTGGAGAGGTAATGGACTACCCACAGCAATCCAAAGGAGGCTGCGTCCCAAGGTCAACAGAGGTCATTGCCCTTTGAAGGGTACAGTAACCAAGATTTGAGTCTTGATTTTTTTTGGGGGGGGGGTTACTGTTTATTTATTAGTTCCAGAACTTGCCCACAAGGAGTTTATAGGAGAATTTCTCTTCTAATCTTTATAGCAGGAAGAAAATAAAACATTTCTCCTTCTTCTATTTTGGTGCTATTGGTGTTTGAAGTCAGAGTTTTATACTGGGTAAGCAGACAGAAACCCTTATAATTTTAGCACACCACAAGTCTTTTTTATTTTTTTTTGCTTTATTTATTTTCAGACAAGGTCTCATATATTTTGCCTGGGCTGTATTTGAACCCTGATCTTCTTACATGTACCTACCATATATGAACCACCCACTCAACTTAACTGTTGAGGTGGAATCCCACTAATATTTTTCTCTTTGTGGCCTTGAACCTCCATTCCCTTGATCTCTACCTCTTAAGTAGCTGGAAATACAGCCACACACCATCTCATCAAACCCTAGAAATTCCTCTTTTGTTCAAGGCAGATTAATTTTACAGAAGTACTTGCAAATAATACCAGTACACACCTAGAGAAAATGATAGCAATAAAATTCACATTGCTTTATCTGGTCATTCCATTGGCCAAACTTCTTTTGCACAGAGAAAACCAAAATAAAACTGTATGGTAATGTTTGAGCTTGAGCAATCATAGCTGTCAAAAATGTCTGGATTAAATTAGTGCCTTTCTTTCACTCTTTCTTCCATATAAAACCTTATGCTACAATCTACCTTTTAGATGATGATGCATTTGCAATGGCAGGACGGCTGGGATACACATAACCAGCAAGTTAAAGATCCTCCAATTGGCTTCTCATGAGTGCCTTGGTCCCTGGTCTGATAGGCATGCACCAGAGGCTCTTACCAGATCTTAATTGCCTTGCTGTTCATTCGTTGCTTAATTTCTATGGTGCCTACAGTTAGTGGT
This sequence comes from Dipodomys spectabilis, assembly GCF_019054845.1. Lineage (NCBI taxonomy): Eukaryota > Metazoa > Chordata > Mammalia > Rodentia > Heteromyidae > Dipodomys > Dipodomys spectabilis. Next base: position 33,360,915 of record NW_024870678.1, on the reverse strand, counting down.
AGAGACAGACACCAGATACGTAATTATGCAATGAAGATAATTTTGACCAAACACTGTTATCTCATTACTATAAATCCCTAGCTATATTAGAGACTGAGATCTGAGGATCACAGTTCAAAAGGCAGCCTAGGCAGAAAATTTCATGAGACTTTTCTCTTAAATTAACCAACAAAAAGCTGGAAGTAGAGCTATGGCTCTATGGTAGAGTTCCAGATTTAAGCAAAAAGGGCAAGTGAGAGTGTGAGGTCCTGAGTTCAAGTCCCACTATGAGAAGAAAAAAAGAAGAGAGAGGAGGAAGGGGAGAAGGAGGAGGAAGAGGGGAAAGGGAGGGAAAAAGAGAAGAAGGAGAAGGAAAAGGAGGAGGAAAAGAAGGGAAGGAAGAGGAGGAAAAGGAGGAGGGGAGGGGGAAGAGGAGGAGGAAGAGAAGAACAGAAGCAGCAGCAGCAGCTAATGGTTAAAAACGGAGCAGGGAGAAGCCGACAGGTTGGCATGGGAATGGCCTCTACTAGCCTGTCCTTGAGGAGACAATCTTCAAACTGGGTTTGAATGACCCTATGTTGTGATATTATCCAGACTCTATTTGTTTGGAGAGAAATTTTACATGTCTTTTTTTTAAAAAAAATATCAGGATTAAGTAAGCAGTAGTTATTTTAACTGCTGACTTTATGACAAGGATTCTTCTGGCTTTGAAATCCAATAAGAAAGACCAACAAATCAAAGTATCCCACAAAATACTGCAAAAAACACGAAAAGAAAGAAGGGAATCAGAGGTGCCCTGGGCACTGCCCCGTTACAATGCCTGCCTTTCCACGCTGAAGCTAAAATGGAAAGCATCAGGAGGGTCACAGGCAGCGCTTTAATCTGTGTCACCAGCCAGGCCCATGAATAAAGTTTACTGAAGATGGCAGAACTTCTCAGTTGTTTGTCCACACTCCACCACATTCCAATAACCCTGGTTTGTTAATACATTATTCTTCCTTCAAGCCAGGACTCTTCTGTAAGTCTTTCATTTCATTCATTTAAAACATTTTCTCTTTTTTAATTATGAACAATCTTTGTCTTACATCTTCCTTCCCTTTCTTTGTCTCTATGTCTCTGTGTGTGTGTGTGTGTGTCTATCTCCCTCTGACTCTCTCTCCCTCTGATTCTCTGTTTCTGTCTCTCTCCCTCTCCCTCTCTCTTTCCCTCTCCCTCCGCACCCTCCCCCTTCCCCTCCCCCCCTCCCCCAGTCTCTCACAGGGTCTTGTGTAGCTCAGGCTGGCCTGGAATTTGTGATCCTCCTTGCCTCAGCCTCAGCCTCAAGTACTAAGATTACAGGCATTCCCTACTAGACCTAGCCACCATATAGTTCTATTTCATAGCTTCATTTCCCACGCTCCACGCTATTCCAATCTTACAATGACACAGTGACCCGGCAGTGCAAACAGGGCAAGAGAGAGTTCCACAAAACGACTTCCTAATGAATCAGCCCACTTCTTAAAGACAGGGAGCATGTTCAGTCCTTCAATTACTAATCTCCACCTCTAGTAATCACACTTCTTGCAAGACTACTACTTGTCTCTTCATCTTAGCACTGACAGTTCAAGCACTGGTGAAGCCATGATGACTCTCCTAGCAATCGTAACAAGTAGCCTTGGCACAGAGACTCAATTGAACCGCTACTAGATGCCCATAAGCACAGTCTAGAAGCTGAACATCTAACCAGTGAATCTTTACAAACTCCTCCATGTAGAAGTCTATGGTACAGAAAGCGACACTGGGCCACAGAGAACTTGTGTGCGGCCCCAAGTTAGCGGTGGTTAGTGTGGCTGCCAAGCCTGGGCTGTAGAGCACCACAAATTGCTAACCCTTCTCTAGCTGGGCACACCTTTGCAGCCTCTGCACCCATGCTCCCCATCCCCAACAAGCTCCGGGGAACCCTCAGTGCATGCCAGCATGGAGAACCACACCCTGGCTCAAGTTCACGCTGCAGTGGCTATCAGACTTGGAAGAGTCCTGTTGGTTCCAAGGCCCAGTGCATGGGGATAAGACCTGGGAACTTGGTGTGGGTTAGAGATGTCACTGTCCTTCTCCATCTTCTCAAAGCCCTTGAGGGAAACCTTCATCTGCCTGTGCTAACGACTGCTCCTGACTCTCCGTGTATGGCGGCACGCGCCGCTTCCCCAGGGTCAGGGCACGACCTGCCATGCACTCAGACTCCTCGCTTCTGCTACCCCTCCTCTGTCAGTCACGTGGAGTTCATGAAGATAATAAACACGCTATGTTTCTATAACTGCCCTGCATGTGATCCCTGACTGATATGATTGATTGTACGGCCTGAAAAGACAGATTTGTGTCATAGGTTTCTCTGTATACTAAATGCCTAAGAATCAGTAATCAATAATAATCATTAGCGATGCAGCAAAAGCAATTGCCATCGTCAGTATCCAGCCTCACTTTTCTAGTGGGAAGATGTGATTTACAGTCCTCGGAGGGTTGTTTCCAGGATCCACGGCAGATTGGGCAGACAGCACACCTGGAGCCACAGCCATGACCTTAGCCTGGCAGACAGCCTTCTCTTAAAACCTGTTCTGAGGCCAGGCGCTGGAAGCTCAAGCCTGTCATCCCAGCTGCTCAGGAGACAGAGATCTGAGGATCTCAGTTCAAAGCCAGCCCCGGCAGGAAAGTCCATAAGACTCTTATCTCTAATAAACGATTCAAAAAAAGCCAGAAGTAGGATTGTGGTTCATATGATAGAGCACTCACATTGAGCAATAAGAATCTCAGGGACAATGTCCAGCCACAGAGTTCAAGCCCCACGACTACAAAAACAAAAACAAAACAAAAAATAAACAAACAAAAACTGTATTTAGGTTTCAAGGGGTGAACACCAATGCTTTCTAAACAACACGGCACCAGAGAGGTTGAGACACTCGCTCAAGGATGCTTAGTAGACACTGAGACAAAAATTAAGAAAAATTCACTAGCCGCAAGTTCACCAACCCCTGTGAAACTTTAAAGGTAGATGAATACTTTTTGCTCCAAGCAGAAGCTATTTTATCTTTGGGTTCCTGCATACTCACACTTGCAAGATAGACACTGACAATGTCTAGATATTGTCTGTGGAGAAATGGGTCTTTCTCATCATCTTTACTATACAAAGAAGGTTGGGGTGGTATTTTGTTTTCTCTATCTTTCTCTTTCTCTCTCCCTCCATCTCCCTGTTCTTTTCCCTCTTCCTTCCTCAGTCCCTCCATCCCTGCTTTGTAAAATATTTTTGAAGCTTCAGGCCGCCATATATATAGAAATTGCATCCCTGGTCTATTAGAACAACTCTAATGAGCCAATGCCATTACTTTAATTTCCAGAAGCTTCTTTACAAAGCAAAAGCAAAGTCTTATTTTACAGTCTCATCAGTGATTGGCACTACAGTATGTTATCTTCGAAATAACTGGTAAACAAAACTTAAGTCCATTTCTGGGCTTTTAGAAAAACATCATTATCTTTTTCTTCCCCAGCCTGGAGTATCTCCAAGGACGGCTGGTTCCTCTCTGGTCCTCAAGACCTCAGCCATAGCTAAAATGATTCAGATTTAGGGCACACAGGGAGAGAGCTCCAGTTTGCAGACAGCGAATGAAGCCCTCGAAGCAGTTTGCTTCCCTCTCACCCACAGTTTATCGCAATACTTTGGAGTCTTATTCTGTTCTAATTACATGCCATTGAAAACCCCACAAACATCTATTTCAAGGATTGGGCCCATGACTCTTTGCTAAAACATTTCAACTCCATATTTTTCCCCTGAGCATACGATCTCTAAATGCATCTGTAAGAGCCCTCCACAGTATTTCCATTTCACATTTCAGAAAACTTAAAAGTGATGCAGGTTGAACGCTTGGTTGACGATGGATGTAAAGGCACAAGGATGGCTTAGGACTTATAGAGGTCCTTACCTTCTCCCTCCTCTGTGTTAGTGGAATATTTGATGCTGACAGAAGCGTGTTGATCATGTATATTTGAGAAAGCATAGTAACAATACACACTCGCATCTCTAGTAGCCAGCTTCCTTTTAATTTCCTTTATGGAAGCTGTTATTTTTAAAGGCCTACTTTATCAATATTTCTTTTTGATTAAAATCCTTCATACCTGGTTGAAAATAAGCTTCCCAATTCAAATAGTTTCTTATGGTTGCTTAGGAAACATTTAGCATTGGCTTTTGAGTTCTTCACCCATCTAAAATTAATTTTTTATATGATAAAGAGGATCAAACTTTTGTTTTGATGTGGATAACAGACTTAGCATCTGACCTTGATTTTTCTCCCTTTCTCCTAAAATCTCTGATCCAGGTGGGTTTTTCATGAATGTATGGCTGGTGCCTAAACACTGTTTTCAACTTAATCCATGTATTTATTTTATATCCATATTTTATGATTTTTATAGCTTAGCATTTTGTTTTATCCAGTCTCCAATTCTTCTTTTTAATCCTTATTTATTTATTTATTTTTGCTGGTGCTGGAGCTTCAACTCAGGGCCTGGCCTCTGTCCCTGAGCTTTTGTGTTCAAGGCTGAAGATCTACTACTTGAGCCACAGTTCTACTTCCAATTTTGGGGGTACTCAGTCAGAGATAAGAGTCACACAAGTTTTCCTGCCCAGCTGACTTTGAACCATGATTCTCAGATCTCAGCCTCCTGACTAGCCTTTCAATATTTAGATTCATTGTGCAATAGTATTTCTTGACTTTTCCAGATAAACTTTAGCATGAACATAGGATTTTGAACAGAGATCACTAGATTACTTTGTTGAAAACTCATATATTTTCAGCAATGAACCTTCTTAATTATATACACGGTATAGCTTTCTTCTCAATTCACTGCAGACTATTTCAATAGAGGATTATAATTTTTTCTGCAGAGCTCTTGTACATTATAAACCTTATTCTGAATATATGGCAGTTTTGGTTGCAAGCATGAAGCACGTATAAAGAACATAAAATAATCACTTGGTATTGGCTTCTGCTGTACATAAATTTGATTTTGCATATAGATTAACTAGGCTTTCTTTTAAACATTTTATGGAATCACATATCAGAAAAATAATAAAGCAGTTCTTGTATAAGGATTTTTAAATAGAATATGTTAAACCTGTCTAAATGGCTCATGGTTTTTTTAAACAACCCTGGAAGTTTGGAATTTATAGGATGCAGCTGGTAGAAGGTGAAAAATAATACCATGGGCTTTCTATCTCGTGACGAACAAAATAGAAAACTTAGTAGCATGAAATCCTAGAATGGTTCATTCTCAGTGAACGCAAGCCATGGAGTATATAGTTTCCAAGGCATAATACATTCCAGCCAAGAATTATCCAGGTAGATACTATCCTACCTTCTATCTTAATGAGTAAATAAATCTTCATCTCGAGTTTATATAGAGCACTTAGAAAAGCTGAAATTGTTCTAGGCTGGTAGAATAGGTGGGGGTGTGGTGGCTCACATTGTAATATCAGAATATGGGAAAATAAGGCAAGAGGATCCTGAGTTCAACACCTGCCTAGCCAACAAACTGAAATGAGACAAAATGAAACAATAACAACTTTAAGTATGCGACAGAAAGAATCAAAACCCAGGCAGTATTCTCCGATTCTAAGGCAAAAAATATCAACAGCAAAACAAAACACAAAATGTCCTCCTAACCCAGAAATTAAACTGTCCATTAAACAACTGTCAGATGAGCCACTAGCTCCTGCCTACGATCTCAGCTACAAAGGCTGAAATCCAGAAGATAGATATTCAAAGCCATCCCGGGGTGGGGGGGTTTGGGGGGGAAGCCTATAGGACTGCATCTCTAATCAGCCAGCAAAATGTCAGGCTAGAGGCATGGCTCAAGTGACAGGGCATCAGCAGTGCCAGTAAGCCAAGCAAGTATAAGCCCTTGAGTTCAAACCCAAATATCAGCACACACTGAAGAACAAGAACAACTCTTGAAGAAAGGGAAAATACAAAAGGGATGATGTTTTGAAAAATAGTGATATCTAAAGCAAAAGGTACCAGAAACTATGGAACAAAGCTATAAAGCAATGGTTTGAAGAAATATAGAGAGGAAATTTAATTCCTAGACTGCGCAATGAAAAGAAATAAGTTAAATGTCAACTCAAACATCTAGAGAAAGCACTGAGATGTTAATGGATGGGGACCACCAGGATGGGGGAGAAGGATGGAAGGGAGGCTCTGATGCAGACGGTCTGCACACTTGGATGGATCGTGGAACCGCAACCCCGTGCACAATCATTTGGCATTCAGAAAAGAAAATAATGTTAAAAACAAATCAAGAGCTTAGAAAGGACTTAATCAAGCCGAGAATGAATTAGAAGGCAGAAAACCAGTAGAACTAATTACAAAACATCCAAGCTACTTCTTTGAGAAAAAAAAATCAATAAAATAGGGAAACCACGAACTGATGTAAGTTTTCTAAAAGAAGGATAAATACATAAAATAAATTACAAGGTTGAAGTAACCATCAAACCAAAGGACATTTTTAAAAATCATTTTTTCCAACTCAATGCAACAAACTTGAAAAGTCAGATGAAATGTATAACTTTATCAGAAAATTTGATAGTTAAAAACTGCAACAGGGAGGGATAGGAGGTCTAAAGACTAATGTGACCAAAAAAAAAAAAGTTTCCAAAGAATTCCCTTAATAAAAAGGCACTAGGTCCAGATGGCATCAAAAAGGAATTCTACCAATATTTAAAGCTATAAGATCAAATAAACCCAATGCTACTTACATATTTCAAGACATAGCAAAATAAAAATTCTGAACTCTTTTGGCAATGAGTAGCTAACATTGGTAATGAAACTTGTTATGGATTATGCAAAGAAATAATTTCATACCAAACTTTCTCATGAATGTGTGTGTGTGTGTTCTGCCTATATTGGGGCTTGAATTCATGGCTTCAAGTTCTTGCTTAGCTTTTTTGCTTAAAAGAAAAGAAAAATAGCCACAGCTCCACTTCCAGCTCTCTGCAGGTTAATTAGAAGTGAGAGTCTCTCAACTTGTCTGCCCAGACTCGTTTTGAACCTCAGTATTTAGATCTCAGCCTCCCGAGTAGATAGAACCCATCAGTGCCTGGCTTCCTTAGGAATGTTGATAGAATATGATCATCACCTTTGTTTCTAAAAAACACAATAATACAGAAATAACAGTGAACTTTTGCAGCGTGAATGTATAGGAATAAGAAAGCATTGCCCACCTTTGATACTGTTTTTACAAGTTATTAAACATTTGCTCAAAAAAATTAGGCAAGGAAAAAAGAACATTTGGATACTTAGGGACAGGAACGAAGAGGTAAAGGAATGTTTATTTGAAGATCTATAATTGTACATGAGGAAACATCAAATGGATTAAGGAAAACCGACTCTAAGCATTAGAGGATTTTGTAAAGTAGTAATCTATAGCAATGACATGCAAAAGCTATTTATCTACCAACATAGAAGATATCCAGTTAAGACACATGGAAGAGAATCTACAATTTCTAATATATATGTACTATGTACATAGCATTTGTGTATGGTATATAACATATCAGAAATATAATATGTACATTTTATGTATAGTTATATATATTATATAAAATAGCTAGCCATATGCAGAATATATTATTTTATACTATATATTATATGTATTATATTACATATTACAAAATACCTAAGGCAAATTAACTTAAAAGAGAAAGGTTTCTTTACTATATTTATTTATTTATTATAATAACATATTAAGTAGGTGGGTTGACAGATACTGTTAAAACATTTCTAAAATGCACAATATTAAACTTAACAATGAAAGGGTTAGGTTAAAAACTTGTTTTGAAGAGGAAGATTCAACACCATAAAGATATCACTCCCTAAGCCATATTTCAATAAATTTCCCCATATTTTTGTATAAGCTTGCTCAAGTTAATTTTAAAGCCCATAAGGAAAAAAGAGACAAAGCAGAATAATCTGTTAAATTTTAAAATAACCCAAGAGCAATATTGGAGGGAGTGCAAAGCCTGATTTAAAACCATTTGGAGCTTTCAGAAATAAATTTATGTGGTATTGATTTTCAAATAAACCAACTTTAGCAGATAATTAAATTTTCAGCAAAACCCTTAATAGTTCTAATATACAATGAAAGTTAAATCCACACCCACTGAGAAAACACTGATTATTTTTTTAAAAAAGTGTTGGGACAACGCAATAGCCATTTGGAACATGACTGTAAATCTTTGATTTCACCCTAGAAATCAGGGGAAACATTATTTTAACGCCTTTTAGCCAAGTGCCAATGTCTGATACCTATTATTCTAACTACTCAAGAAGCTGAGGACTGAGGATCGCAGTTCAACGCCAGCTGGGACAGGAAAGACCCTGAGACTCTTTTTTTATTTTAACTGTATTTTTTTTGTCTTTTCTTTTTTGGTACTGGGGATCGAACCCAGGACGTTGCACTTGCTAGGCAAGCGCTTTGCCACTGAGCTACATCCCAGCCCCCTGAGACTCTTATCTCCCCTTAACCACCAAACAACCAGAAGAGGAGCTGTGGATCCAGAGGCAGAGTGGACCCCAACTTCTCCATTCCTTTATTATCTATTATATTCATTCCACACTTGGAACTATGGAGATAAGTCTCAAACTTTAACTGGCAATTTTGATCTCTCTTCTGAATTCTAACTTTCTGTCGGACATAATGCTCCAGATAGCTTCCCTTTAACCCATCATGCCCAGGGAAAATCTGTCTAATTTCCTGATACCTACCCTTTCTGGTCTCCCAGTCTATCAACATTGTTGTCCTTTCCATCACACCATAATACACACACACACACACACACACACACACACTCACACACACATACACAGAACGGGAATTCACCTTCCTCCAAGGCTAACACATGTCTGTCATAATTGGAACTATACACAGTAGCCAAATGTTGTCTTAACCAAGCAAGAATCACCCTTTATTTATGTCTGGTAAAAACCTGGTATACAGAGTGCCTTATCACCAGTGGCTCATGTCTATAATCCTAGCTACTCAGGAGGCTGATCTCTGAGGATCATGGTTCAAAGCCAGCCCAGGCAGAAAAGTCTGGGTGACTCTTATCACCAATTAATGGCCCAAAAAGAATTGGAGCTGTTGCTCAAGTGATAGAGCACCAGCTTTGAGCAAAGAAGTTAAGGGACAGCACTGAAGCCTTGAGTTCAAGCATTGTGTACTTGCACAACAAAGAAAATAAGGAAGCAAGGAAGAAGGAAGGAAGGAAGGAAGGAAGGAAGGGAGGGAGGAAGGGAGGGAGGGAGGAAGGGAGGGAGGGAGGGAAGGAGGGAGGGAGGGAAGGAAGGAAGGAAGGAAAAAGAGAAAGAAAGCGAGAGAAAGAAAGAAAGATTGCTTTATCTTAGCAGGCTTATTCCCTCTTCTCTTCCAATAATAAATTCATGGGGAATTTAGAACTTATGTCAATTTTGCAGTATGACCACATACTTGGTTCTCTGCTGTGGTGTAAAATCAAAGAAGACACCACAAATGTACTTTTATTTCTCTTTTCGATCTGATAAAAATGAAAATACTGGGAAAAGTACTAACAGGAATCTTAAAGGACTTATTAAATACCTCTAAAAGCATTAAAAAGACAAAATCCTCATCCTTACTCTTTGTATTACAGGATTCCACAGGGAGATGCCAGGAGTACCAGAGCAGAGCCTGGAACTGAATTATAGACACAAGGATTATGCGACCAGGACACTAACAATAGACAATTCCAGCCTCTAATAAGAAATGGAAATACTAACTCTACTGTTTATTTTGAAGCCCAATAGCAATCCATTCATAAAATTAAGAGCTGCTGTCACAGAAAAACACCCAAGGCAGGCGACTATGTTGGATGATACCCATTTCCCTGACTTGTAAACCGTGCTCGCCTACATGAGCAACCCTAGCCAGTATCCTCCTCCACATGCTGGTCTCAAGAGGGCCAACATGTGGAATTAATCAGTGTGTTGGTTGTGTGCTTCTGTGTATTGTAATATACTTCTAGGCAGGACACATACATGTGAATACAGTTAGGCTAAGTCATCTGCAAAGAAATACTCAGAATGAATGAGTTTACCAATACAAACATAAAGCAGAGATTTTCAGAACCCAGTGAGAAAGCAATGAAGGAAGTTAACTAAGCATGGGTGATAGGAGACTGTGACCAAGACCGTGTTTTGATTATATTCATTTGCATCCTAATGTTACTCCACCACTGCACAGAAAGCACCCAAGGGTAGAACTGTCTCCCCCCCCCCCTTTTTTTTTTGCATCCTCCAGAGCCACACAGACACACACAATGCTTCATGCTTAATACATTCTGACTGAGTTACATGAAAGAGAGTCCAACCCACAGACTTGGAGGGGGTCATCTCTTCTTCTAGATGGGCTTTGACCACACTCTTTATAAACAAATGACTAGGGATGTAGCTCAGTGGGAGGGTGCTTGCCCAGCATGCCTAAGCCCTGGATAGATTTCTCCAACCCCTAATACTATAGGGGAAAATAATCTTTCTGGTGTCAATACAGAAAATTACTGACATGCTAGGCCCTGGTGGCTCACACCTGTAATCCTAGCTACTCAGAAGGCTGAGATCTGATGATTGCAGTTCAAAGCCAGCCCCAGCAGGAAAGGCCAGGAGACTCTTTATCTCCAATTAACCACTATAGAACTGGAAGTGGCACTGTGGCTCAAGTGGTAGAGCACTAGCCTTGAGAGTAAAAAAGCTCAGGGAAAATACCTAGGCCCTGAGTTCAAGCCCTAGAACCAACAAGAAAAAAAAAAAAAAAAGAAAGAAAGGCAATGACCTTTTATAAACTCAGTTATAGGAATGAAATTACTTGATTATACCCATAGTGTGGGTGATTTAAATCATAGCATTTTTCTAATTAGATTGTCAAAAATTATTTGGATTATACCTTAACCAATTCAGCTGATGTTTAGTTGTTAAGAAAAATAAGTACCCAAAATAAACCAGTGTGTAAATATGTAAGAAAAGTCAAACTAATCTCCTACCCAGGATTAATTATGTGGTTGGAATTAGGTTCCGCCTCCCCCCAGAACAATTATATATTAAGTGGATCCTTACTGCTTCCTGGCTTAATTCTCTTAAGGATTTCAAGGTGTGTAACTTACCAGGATTTACAATATAACATTCCATAATTGTATTTGTTTTACGGAGAAATCTTGTTTAGAATATTTTTGTCTTCTACCTTTTATAAACAAACCATTTAAGCATGTTTATGTTTGATTGCTGATCAAATTGTATTTTCCTAAAATACAACCATGCATGTGTGCATGTGCTTAAAATCATTATATATATATATGTATATATTTAATATGTCAGATAAATGACTCATTACATGTGTATAATTAATCTGGGTTTTACTCAAATCAATATCTGATTCTTTTTATTTTTCCAATCCTAGGGCTTGACTTCCGTCCCTGAGCCCTGTCCCTGAGCTTTTGTGCACAAGACTTATGCTCTACCACTTGGGCCACAGCTCCAGTTCTGACTTTTTGATGGTTAATTACAGACGAGATTCTCACCCACTTCCCTGCCCACGATGGCTTTGAGACACGATCCTCAGATCTCAGCCCCTTGAGTAGGTAGGATCACAGGCATGAGCCACGGACACCCAACAATATTTTTGTTTATTATTTTAGTCAGAAGTCACAACTAGTTATCAGCTTGGCTATTTTTTCTTTCCTTTGGCCCCAATTACCTCATTCACAGTTTTCAGTTTTATATTCCTAGAATTTGTCAAGGAACAATCCTAAAGACTTTTAGGAATTTGGTAATAATTTATTGCTAGCAGTTGAGTGATTACGGACTCAGGTCGCAACATTCGACAGATCCAGTGAGGTTCTTTGCTACCTATATTCTCATGCACTGAATGAGATGGAAAAAAAACCAACCCAGAGTAGACAACACATGCTAAAGAAAGACTACGATGATTGGCTTCTCTTTTCATTTTTCCCTCCCATTCTGTAAACAGGTAAACCTTTGTGAGTGGAGCTTTTTCCTTTCTAATTACTTTAAAATTGGCAGGTGATATTTAAACATCTTTCTGGGGTATCGTGTGATTCCTTAACACATACACTCACATATAATTTAATGGCCAGCTCAGGTATGAATAAAGCAGAGGAATGCAAACCAAAGTGCACAGGATCCCAGCATTTCTAGAAAGTTGAGGAGGAAATCTGGCAAAGCTACTAATATACTTGGCACTCTTCGCACACAGGACTGCCTTTAGGTGGATTGCTCGCCACACCCCTCCCCCACGGTGACTCAATGTATGGGTGGTTTGGCCTCAAGCACTGCTCTTAACTGGGGGGGGAGGGGGAGGCTCTGAAAAAGGAACATCAAAAGAGGTCCCTTTAAACGCATGTGGCCAGATTACGTTCTTCAACTTATTTCAGAACATTTTTTGTTTTCCAAGTTAAAAAAAAAAAAACACAACGATTTTAATGGAGTTTTACATAAGGGGAAAAGCCAATAATAATTTTTAAAAAACTTGCTGGAAGCATTGTAGGGCGCCGGAGTTGCATATTTTCATTTGCATTTTCCTGAAATATTTATAATAAACAACTTAAAATGAGAATGGTCTTGTTTCTAGAAAATGAATTTTTTCCCCATTTAGAATGAGTTCACCAGCAGCAAACAGTAATCTGCTCTTGAGGAGAAGGGACAAAATATTTTCTCTGGTACAACAACCTGTTTTTCTCTTAATGAAGAGAATTTATTCCTATTCCTGCCTGGAAGTAAAAGAACTTTCTGTTGTTCAATAGTATTTCCTGCAGGCAGCCTCCTGATGGGGCAAGCCATGGAAAGAGCTGGATCAACAACTCTCTAGCCAGAGCTTTGGTTGAGAGAATATTCTGCCCAACGAGTTATTCCTTGCTTTTCAAACATTTGAAAAATTCTTCTTCCTCCTCCTCTTTTTCTTCCTCCTCCTCCTCCTCCTCCCCTCCTCCTTCTCCTCTTCCTCCTCCTCCTCCTCCTTCTTCTTTCTTCTTCTTCTTCCTCTTCCTCTTCTTCTTCCTTTTCCTCTTCTCCTTCTCCTTCAAATTTTTTCTTCTTTGAGAGTGAACAGGGACCAAAAGAGAGTGTTTTGGCCTCACTGAGAAATCCACAAATATTTCTCAGAATTTGTTAGCACAAACAGTGCCAGCCAAACAATCCCTCAGAACTCATCTCACAGAACAGGCCAATTTGCACTGCTCTCACTAAGATCCCGTCTCTGCCTTCCAGAGACCGTGAACTTCACTCCTGCAAAGACCAAGAGACCCTTCAGGAAAAGAGGCCTGGTAACCATGTTTGCTCCCGTTCTCAGTCTGTATTTTTCTAGATTAAGCAGCACTCAAGTGGGACTAACTGACAGACTCATTCCTTGTGGACTCCTTGGGCATATTTGAGTTTTCTAGTGCCAGAACACACCAAAGATTAGGTGTTAGAATGGAAAGTGAGGTCTCTTCACTTCCTGATTACTTCCACAGGCATTCTTATTATCTTTAGTAAAACACACATACACACGTGCATGCACACACACACACACACACACACACACACAGAGCCTAAGAAAATTACTGAGCTCTTTATTTATACCTTATAATAATGTCCTGTCCTGGTACTGTATGCAGTATTGGTACTACCTTCACTGCTGAAGGCAGCCAGAAGGGAACTGGACCTTATGGCCTAAGAGCCCGCAAGGATAAAATTAGCCTGCAAGCATATGACTACCAGGAAAGTTTGGAGCTATCAGAACCAAGATATCAAGGGTTGTCATCAGGGAGTAACTCAAGCAATAACTCTTTCTTTTCTTTTTTTTTACTAGACACTTGATAGAAACTAGATCCTATGCTCCCAAATGTGAAATGGCAACCCATGAGGTTTTATATTCCAGTAATCACCAACCAGACTCGCTAGTACAAACATTTGAGTAAGTCGAGGGAGGGCTGGGGGGGGTAATCCATGCCCATAATGACCTTGTAAGGCAAAAGGAAGAAGGAAAGAAAGGAAGAAAGGAAGAAGGAAAGAAAGAAAGAAAGAAAGGAAGGAAGGAAGAAGGAAAGAAAGGAAGGAAGAAAGGAAGGAAGGAAGAAAGGAAGGAAGGAAGGAAGGAAGGAAGGAAGGAAGGAAGGAAGGAAGGAAGGAAGGAAGGAAGGAAGGAAGGAAGAAAGAGCCTAGATTTGAAAAGAAAACAGACATGTGTGTAATGGAGAGCAGGCCATGTCCTGTCCCCGGGGACAGCATTGGAAGTCTATGGAAGCTATCTGAGACTTCAAGCCTTCTCTTCTCCCCTCTTCTATGCAAATGAAAAACTATCTGTGGACATGCTGGCCTTCCATGAGTAATCTCTCAAAACCTAAAATAAGGGACTGGGAATGTGGCTTAGTGGTGCTTGCCTAGCATGTATGCGGTCCTGGTACCACATAAACAAAAACTTAATAAGTAAAACTAATTTAAAAAAAACTAAAATAAAATATGATCATGGTAATGTTAAGAGCTCCCAACCAGCCACTGAGCTTCAAATCCTAGGTTTATCAAAAGGACTTTTTATGTACAATGTTGAGGGAGAGAGTGATGGAGAGACCAAGGTGACTTGTGCTAATAAGCTGAGCACTCAGTTTCATCCTAAGGGCTGGGAGCCTGCAGAGCAAACTCCAAACCATGACCCCAGCTTTCACAGAAAGCCACCTTCCACATGTCTAAAATTTCACTGGGCTAATAGTCACAACTAGATCACTTTTTATCTATCTAGCAATGTCCACAAAACAAGCACCCTCCAGTACAGAAGATATTAAAATTTAATAATCATCTTCTTCATTTTAATTTTAATACTAATATTAATAGTATAATAGTGATATAATCATTGTTAATATAATCATTCAGAGCATAGAATTTTCACATTCGGGCCATCTTTTATTATTATTATTACTATTAATATATTATTCACTTTGAAATACACAGGTCTAGTTGTTTATCCACTTTAGCCATCATTTCCATGTATCTGAGTATTCTTAGATGTAGTCAGATCTTCAGGATTTGACATCATACTGGGTGTAGTTACTGGAAAAATAAAAATCCCTTGCTTATCCTCATTTGGAATTTAAAAGTTACATAACAGGTCTGTGGAGCATAAGCCCAAGCCAAATGCATTTATAAATTTTAAAAAATGCTTCCGAAACAGAAGAGTATTAATCTCTACAGTTAGCCAGGATTTGATGAGTAGCAATGAATGAGTGAATGAGGGACCTTGGCAGCAGCCACAATTCATGGCCCCCAGAGCTGAGGGCTCGCCTCCCCTTGTCATCTCAGTGACCTTGGCCAGAGCAAAGAACAACTGTTTATTGGGTATCATGGAAGACTTTGTATGTTGGAGGTAACACAAAGACAAATCTTAATACTTGGTTCTAGACCGCAAGAAGTTTATGAGGTGGCAGGCAAGAAAGACATACAATCATAGCTCACATCTGCCAGAATGAAGTGGAACCTGAACCCAGTGAGATCCTTGGGTAAGGAAAAGCCACTTCCTTCCTGAGGAGAAGAGAGTCTGGAGGGAGATTTTATGGGAAATTAGCATCTGAAATGAGCCTTAAAGAACAGCGAAATTTCTGACCAACAATTCTGGGGATAAAAGACCATTCTGGAGCAATGGAAGGAACGCTGAGGCTAGACATGGTAGCTCACATCTGTAATCTCAGTACTCAAGGGGCTGAGGCACGAGGATCTTGAGTTCAAGGTCATCCCTGGGCTGCCCCGTGTCTAAATAAATTAACACACTAAAGCTGGAATATGTGAACTTTCACTTCTAGTTCGCAGGCCACATTCCATCACTAGATGTCTTTAATGCAGACAAGGTCCCTTTGCTCCCCCACACCCCTTTTCAGACTCTCCCCATGGGGGCTGAGGCTAATTATGTTTGTAAGAGTTGCAAAAGAGATTCACCATTACCAAAGTAAGATGCATTTTCAAGAGAACCCAGAGTCAATGGGAGCGGAGTCGGGAAGCACCAGGCAGCATGGTGGTTTCATCTGTACCCCTGGAGTTGCCTTGGGTGGCACTGTGGGGAAGAGACTGAAAGGAAAGAAGCACAGAAAGTAGCCTGGAGTGGGCAGGGGGAGGTGGGGGGAGGAACCCAAGGGCAGAGACATACAAGACCTGTGGGAGGAAGACAATGGAGAAAGTCTGGGTCAAAACACCATTCATTCAGAAAAGAACTAGGAGAATCCATCATTAATTGAATCTGCGTAGCTCCAAGGTCAAGGGGATGATAGTGTTATTAAGACATGGAGGAAACATGCAGGAACGAGGCTGGGTGAGGAAGGTGAAATGCCATGCTCGCCGCACACAGAGATGTTTAGAAGTGTGTGCAGATGCGGGTGAGTAGCATAACTGGGGGAAAGGTGTTCCTAGCACCTCACAGGACAGCCTCCCCCAAATAAAGAAAGAGTCTGCACACCAATAGTGCAGAGATCAAAAAAAAAAAAAACAACCCAGGTCTCCACTTAGTAGAAAGCTCAGCTCTGGATATTGAGAAAGTAAGAGTGGATCAAGATGAGAACTTTCAATCACTCCTCTATCTGTGAGAGGTAGGAGAGATTGTTAAACACAGTGGAAGCAGGTGGAAAGGAAGGAGACATGGATGGCTCATGGAATTCCAGGCAACGCCGTATCGTTAACAATGGGGGCCCATTAGGGTAAGGCAATGTGAGAAGCACTTTCTCTTCCAAATGCAGTAATTTGAGAGCTGTTCTCAGCAAGTAAAAAAACTATGAAGATAGTAGACAGGAACGAGAATGGAAATCCAGGAGCAGCTCAGTTCAATTTTCAATAGACTGCTAGAATCTGGAGAAAGGGAAAATGTTATAAAAAAAAAAAAAGACTTAGCTGAAAAGAAGGAAGGAAAGAGGGAAAGGAAACCGAGGAGACATAGAAAATGATAAGACAAGAAAAATATGAAGAAGGGAAGGGAAGAGAAGAGAAGGGAACAGAAAATGGAGGAAGGAAAGGAATTCTCTAAATCTTGGCAGGATACAGGATGAATGAATTCTAGGGAACAAGTCTAGTGACCATTCTCAGTAAGTTTAGAAAACTGTGAGCTTGGAAGGTATTCTGTAGAAAGCCAATTGCTTCTGGAGCAGGACCCTCTATGTGACTCAGAAGCTAAATTAACACATGACAAAACTGTGACCAGCACCTTGACATTTATACTTAAATAAATGTTGCTGTGTCTCTGATCCCGGGAGCTTGACAGTAGTAATTACCCCCCTCCCCCCACTCCCAGACAAGGTAGACTCTGGAGAGGTTGCATAGCTCTCCAAAGTAAAGAACTGGGAAAAGATGCATTGGGAGAAACCTGCTGAACTTGGACCTCAGGACACAGAGGAGAGTTTGCAAGAAACAAGGCAGAGGTGGTCCTTTCCTATTAAATTGGGGGGGAAACCTGCAAAGATAAGGTGTACCCTGAAAGAGAAAAGCTACAGCAAGAGAACACAAAACATCACCGGCTTGGAGAGTGGGAGGAAGTAGTATCCAAAACAACAGGAAATTCAGTGTGCCAGAGCCAGACAGAGCTTGGATTCAAAGCGCAGCTCACTATCACCTTGCTCACTCGCTTGCTCACTCATTCTCCCTTCTGTACGTAATGGAAGACTGGGGTTCCTTTTCTGGCAACATGCCCACAAGGTTCCTAGGAAAGCCAAGGAGATTAAGTGAGAGAACATTTGCGAGGCACATAGAGCTCCTGGCACAGGGTAGTAATCAGGCTTAAATTCTGTTACTCTAGGCAATGCCTGACCAATGAGAAACAGTAGGACTCAACATTCCAAGACAGCCCGAGTAGGATATATTAAAGAAAGTAATGCATTTGCAAACTGAAATGAATTCCTAGAATTGAAAGCGACCTTCAGAACTCTCTAGTCAAATATCCTTATTTTACTGATGGAAAAAAATTGGAGAGGAAAATTGTGATTTGGATGCATGTACACCAAAAAAAAAGGTTTTAATTAAAAGGAGGTTATTCATCATTTTTTATGTAATGATAGAGGAAGGCAGAGTTAGACAAGGACAGCTTATCATCATGTGTGCATCAGCTAACATTAGTGTTCTGTGAACCTTGCACAACTGGTTCCAAGGAATTCACCTGAATCAGTAAGCATACCTAAATCAACTCTTAGATGGTTCACAGGCCAAAGAGTAAAATAGCTTTGGGGGTAAACCAACGACAGTAAAGTATGCGCTTTCGCAAGCTGCATCAGAGCACTTACCTGTCCAAGAGCAAGTTAGGAGCAAACAGGAGCTTCCCTGGGTGCTCCATGGAGCGCCAGACTAGGCCGATCATCAGAATCTCTAGCCAGGCACACTCCAGAAGATGGACCTGGTCGTGAAGGTTCAAATCCCCAAAGCCTGCAATACAACAAGGAAAACTGAGCTGAGGTGCAGCACAAGCTATTCACCACAGATGCCATCAGGGCATACCGGATTGGAACTAGTAGGGTCCATTTTCTATCAGCTACAACGGAGTGTAATAAAAGCCCACTTTACAGCAATGTCAAGTAACTGTGTTTTAAAATCTACCTGTTTTCATGCATTTCGATGCACTTTAAGCTTCTTAGTGCCTTAGCACAACATTTGCAGAAATCCACCAACTGACGCAACCTGCTTAGCTTTCTCTAAAGAGTCATACTTAGTGAATTCTCTTCAGACATTTCTGCTAGCCTTGGGTGTCTGCTATGATCATTTTTGCCTAGTTGAAGACATTGAAGTGCTAGAAATTTAGCCTTAAACCAAAGAGAAGCTGGAACACAATCGTGTGAAAGTCACTAAACTTGTATTTTCTTTGCTTTCTCACTAAAAAAACCAAAAAGCTATAGCTCTTTTTATAACCAGTTTAAAAAAAAGACTAATAAAATAGCACATGCAAATTCATCACTTGGGGAAAGAGTCAGATAAATAATGGTTACTACTGGTAAAATCCACCCAAATGTGCTCTTGCTTTCTAATGTCTGGACAGCTTAGAGCTCTTGACAATAGGGTACATGCTTGATGATGATGATGATGATGATGAGTAGGGAGAAAGGAAGAAGAAAGACACAAAGGAGAAAGGGAGAGGGGAAGGAGATGGTGAGAAGATGAGTTTATTGAGCCTCTTACCATGGGCAGCAAGCAATGGTGAATGTTTTCTTATTCAATTATTTTCATCTTTATTAATATAATAAACTGAACAGATAGAAAGTAATATCCCTATTTCACAAATACTCAGAGAGTTTATCTGCTAAAGTCAGAGATGGGAATATAATAATTCTTCTGAGCTTAATTCATCCATAAATTTAGGATCATGTGACTAAATAAATCCAACTGCACAGATAAAGATATGCCAGAGTAACTGAGACATTAAATAAACCAAGTGTCCACCAAGCATGCTGCTTCCCAAATCAGCCCCTGTTCTTTAACATGGAGAAACGCAGTCCTCTCTCTCTCCTCTCTCTCTCTCTCTCTCTCTCTCTCTCTGTCTTCCCCCTTAAATCTTCTGACCCACTGCATGGCTATTGAAAATGAAGTCAAAAAATTCAATGCATATCCTACAAAATTAAGAAAATTGGAGGGAAAAGTAGAATTGAGAGGAACAAGGAAGAATGATAAAAGGGGTGACATTGATTAAGATGCATTGTATCCATAAACTGCTTTGTTGAATGACAACTCCTTTGTACAATTACAGAAAGAAAGGAAGGAAAAGAAAGAGAGAAAGAAAAGGAAAGAAAGAAGGAAGGAAGGAAGGAGGGATGGAGGGAGGGAGGGAGGGAAGAAAGAAGGAAAGGACGGAGGGAGGGAGGGAAGGAGAGGGAGGGAGGAAGGAAGGAACGAACGAAGGAAGCAAAGACGGATAGCAGACTATTGACATCAGTTTTTTGCTCTCTTCTTTGTCTTGATATCATTATACTTCTATCAGCAATTTATTTCTTGTGTGAATTCAAGTCGAAACGTAAGCTTATTCCTTTCTCAGTCTATGACCCTCACTCATCACCAGTTCATGCCCAACCCACATCAGTTCTCCCTTTGGAATAATGCAAGGTCTCCTTCCCTTTTCTACTTCCACTGTTAACCTACAACCTCGATAAGTAAATCTTTTGACAGATTTCATAAATCAAGACTTATTGGTGTTGTTGTACGTGTGATGAGTTGATTCTATTACAGACTAATATTCCATTATACGAATATACCCAAGGAAGTGTAATCCCTTTATCCTTTTATTAGACATATGAGTTGTTATGAGCAGTTGATGTGTCCAGTGCTGTATAAATAACAATAGATATAATGGTTTTCAAACATGCTTGTGCTGGGGCTGGAGGCATGGCTCAGGGAGTACAGCCTATGAGCACAAGTGCCAAACCCTGAATTTGAGTTGCTGTACTAGGAAAAGAAAAAGTGCTTGTGTCACTTTACATACCTACGACCAACACATATGCCGCTACACAATTTTACTAACACTTTCTATTTTTTACATTTTAGACATTCTAATCCAGATACAGATATAATCCACTGATGCTGTGATTGTGTGAGTGTGTGTATGTGTGTGTGTGTGTGTATGTATGCGTGCACGTGCGCACACGCGCTGGTACTGGGGGCTTGAACCCAGGACCTAGGCACCATCCTTTACCTTTCTTTATTCAAGGATATTGCTCTACCACTTGATCCATGGCTTCACTTCTGGCCTTTGGGCTGTAAACTGGAGATAAAAGTTTCAGAGTTTTCTTTTTTTTGTTGTTTTTGGGTCCGGTCGTGGGGCCTGAACTCTGGGCCTGGGCACTGTCCCTCAGCTCTTCAGCTCAAGGCTAGCACTCTACCACTTGAGCCACAGCGCCACTTCTGGCTTTTTTCTTTTTGCTTATGTGGTGCTGAGGAATCGAACCCAGGGCCTCATGCATGCAAGGCAAGCACTCTACCGCTGAGCCACCTTCCCAACCCAGTCTCAGAGTTTTCTACGTAGGTTGGCTTTGAACTTTAATCCTCTCCTCTCAGCCTCCTGAGAAGCTAGGATTACAGGCATGAGCCACTAGCACCCTCTGATGATATGGTTGTAATTTGCATTCTCCTAACGATTGCTCATGTGGACCATCTTTCCAGGTGTTTTCTATGTAGCACTCTGGTACACAGTATTCAAGTTAATGATGCATGCATCTGTAAGACTGTGTACTCATTACAGGTGCACAATGCATGGTTCTATCAAATCCTGCATTTTTGGAGCTCAGATTCACTCCCGTCTCCACCGTATCCCTGAGGACTCAGGATGGCCTTGCCCGGATCAGAGCTGGTGCGTACCATGCCTTTGGAAAGCATAGATCCCAATCATGACCCAAGAGCGGCACCTGCATCGGGGAGGAAGTGAGTAGCTCTGTTCCTCAGAAGATCTCCAAGACTGACCAGCAATGATCCGGTTTCAGACCTGCCTGGAGGCCAAGGGAGCAGGTAGCTTCACCACAGGCAGTTGGTCAAAAGCTGGCCCAGCTCCAGGAGAAACAGAGGCAGGCTCCACTGAAGGCATCTTACTCACTGTCTAATAGGTAACACAATCCCAAGAAGCATACTATGAAATGAAAGTCCCCAGGGAAGTGTTAGCTCCCAACAGTTCATCTCTCACTTTGGAATGAAGGCTGCAAATTGTATGTAAATTATCCTGTAAATGAAATGCACTATCAGAAATGTTAACATTCCACCGTGAGGTTTACTTTTTTTTCCTCTCTCTTCTGAAGACATTTCATTGTTTGTATATACCAAAAAAAAAACATAATCACATGATCGTGTCATCTGTGATGAAACTTTCACTGGCTTTTTCAATCCCCTCCATTGGTTTTCAAAATTACACAGGATGGGATGGGGTGGGGTGGGGGTGGGGTGTCACAATTCCAAACCTTGTGGGTCGCCATGTACGCTAATCAACTATGGGAAACCGAAAGGCAGTGACTTTATGTTTACCCAGAATCATACTCTTAATCCTCATTTTCAATTTTCACTGTTCTTTAGCTGTGACAGTTTTAATGGTCTTTTAGGAGGCAAATAAGTTCCCAATAACCATTTTTACTATTGTTAAGTACGGTGAAATAAATGTGTCAGGAAATTCTGACGGTAGTATTTTCTGTCAGCGGCTAGCAAGATTGTTCAGTCTTTCTGTGAAATGATGTAGATCTCACAAACATAAATTTCCCATTATCTGTCCCAGCTCTGCCTGTTCCCTGCAGATGAGAGTCCTTAGGTCAGCTGTCCCGTGGCCTCTGTGTGCTCCTGGCACAGGATTGGTGGGGACTATACTGAGAAGACTGTCAATCAACCTTCTCCACGAATGGGAAGACCATGGGCAGTCACGAGATGGGAAATCTCCTTTCTCTCAATAATGGTCTTGATGTTGTTTTAATCACATAGGAGATAAATAGACTTCTTTTTAACATTCTTATTGTAAAGGTGATGGATAGAAGGGTTACAGTTACATACTTTAAGTAATGAGTGCATTTCTTTTTGGACAATGTCACTTTCCCTCACTCTCTCCCAGTTTTTTTCCTCCTATCCCCACTCACAAGTTGTATAGTTTGTTTTCAACATAGTGTTAGTGAGTGCCACTGCTGCATTTGTCCACCCTTTGTCCCTCCATTTCTCTACTCCCTTTACCTTCCTATAGACAGATAAATGAAACAAGACAAAAAGAAGGCAAAACAACAACAGCAACAACGAAAAACCCAGCAACTCCATTTCCTGGAGTTCATTTCAATAAATACCTTAGGAACACAAAGATACAACACCTATGTACATCTGATCATATAAAATTATACTTACCTAAATACACTTTGGTTATGGACCAAATGCCCACGAGTATTTTCAGTTCACAGCCAATGAACTAGGAACAAAAGAATAGTGAGCCAACTACTTGCAGATATGTGGTTCTGTTTTTTTTTTTAACCTTATTTTCCTGAGAACACAAAGAATGTTCCGACTCGCAATTGCACATGGTCTACTCTGATAGCCATTTAAAATACATCCCATTTTTTGTCAGTGTCTCATCAAGATGAAGAAGGGAGCCCTGTAATTGCTTTGGGACATGAGTTGGTGATACTTGTGACCAAGATTTGCCCAGGTGGCACAATGACACATCCCTCCATTGCTTGAAGACCCACACCTTAGTGACAGCGATGACGGGACTGCGTGTGAACTCCTCACCAGGGGTAAGAGGCAATGCCTACAATGCACCAACTGGACTCTATTGAGGTCAGCCTAAATCAGAAGCTCAAAAACACCACTTTAGGAAACAAAACATTTTAGACCTTTCTCCCTGTTCTACCTCCGCAGGTATAAGAATCGAGTCCACAGAGCGCAAATACACTGGAAATGGGCAGAGGTGCCTCTAGACCTCCCCCCGGCCTCATATTAGTGGTGATGTAACAGATGATTTTAACATAGTTCTCTTTCACAGAAAAAGACACTGTGCGCATCCAACCTGCTCATCCTGCATGGTATTCCCAACGGTTGTGATTTGGATCTAGAATGTGCCAAGGCCATGTGATAAAGGCCTGGTTGCTAGCAGTGGGGGCCTTCTGGAAGTGACTGGATCATGCGGATGAGGACTCTGATGTTAGTGAGTGGATCCATGGGTGGTGGTTTGAACGGTTCATAATAGCAGACATTATTGGGTGTTGTACTTAGGACCTAGTTGAAGGGGAGGATCTTTGGGATGCCGCTCTTGGGGACTATAATGTATCCTGACATCCTTCATCTTTCTCTCTTTTCTGGGGACCCTCAGGTGAGCCGTCATCTCTGCCACACTCTCCCACCAAAAGGCCACACACACACACACACACACACATTTTGTATGTATATTTCATCTGAGATTCAAGCTGATGAAGCCAGTCAGCTATGAGCCCAAACTTCAGAAACAATGAAACAAAGTAAATCCTTCCTCCTTTGCAGGTATGTGTCTTTGGTAGCATGTCACAGAGATGGAGAAGTGATCACCACCCCAAGTAAAGACATAGCTGCTTCTATCCTCCACTGCACAGTAGCCATTTCCCCTTCAAGATGGTTTGCATTAGTTCTTCTCTAAAAGGGGCTCAAAGAATATCCACCCTCTCTTCCTTGATCCTCACAAGACCCAGATCTCTTCCCCACTCAGCTTGGGTAGAAAGTGCTGTGCAGATAGCTTATTTCGCCTTGGCATGCAACAAGATTTTGCAGGCCTCAGCCTTTCTTACTGGGTGTGGCCAGACTCTTAGAATTGATGTTGAAAAATGTTCAGAGACTCTTGGGGGAAATGACTAATAGAACTTGAATATTAAATTCAACTAAAAAGATTGGGGAAAAATGAGAAATCAAAGTAGCTCTTCTTTAGAGATAGGCAAAAAAAATTAAGCACTACTGTCAATACATGTAAAACTTCCACAGGATATAAACTGTTCAGATATAAAATGAAGCTGAAATTCTGTGAAGGTAAAATAGCAGTATTTCTCCCACAGTGTACAGTCTGTGAAACTAGAAGCCAGGTGGTTTGATCCTTCAGTAAATCCACTGGGAGAAGAAAAAAAAAAGAACAACACTATTGGCTTCCTGACCTTCAAAAGAATTAATCATGTTCTCAGTCAGATGACCGCAATGATCTCCAAAATGTCAGCTATGAAATTGCCTCTTGCATTTTTTTTTCTGTGTTTCTTTATTACTCAATGGAAGAAGACTTGAGTAATTCATATCTTTTCCTCCCAGGCCATCAACTCAGTGCAAGATAAGAAGAAAGTTAAAAAAAAAATCACTGAAGTTCTCATGAGTCTGACTGTAGTTTCTTGGAGAAAGCCACAGAACACATACTATCATGAGAATCAGGAACTGTTCAGATGCCAAGTAGTCTTCAAAGTCTCTCTTCTGAAATTTTTCCTCCAGAAAATGGTAACTTCATGTTATTCCATGGGCTCTATAGTGGGTTAGAATCTTCCTTCACTCCAAATTTTATTTGGGAAACACCGAAGCGTGAGGGTACACATACATAGCACCATTATAGAAGGGCTTACCACAGTGGTCATTTTCATTGCATAACACCTGAAACTTTTTCTAGAAATATAAAAACAGTGAAAATTCCCTTATAAGGAGTGAGTTTCATCTATTTAAACAAATCATGTCGTATACTACAGGCTCTTTTGAAAAATAGAACAAATGTGATAGCACACTCCTGTAATTCTGGCCAATCTGAAGGTGGAGATACAGAGAACTACAGTTCCAGGAGAGCCCAGGCAAAGGTCATGAGAACCCTATCTCCACCAACAAGCCAGACGCAATGGTGCATTTCTGCAGTCCCAGATACTGGGAGGCATGAGGAGAATGTTTGTAGTTGGAGGTTGAACTTGGGCAAGAATGTGAGATACTAGATGAAAAATAACTAACAAAAGAAAGCGTTGGAGGATCACACAAATGGTTGAGTGTCTACCTAACAGGCAGAAGGTCATGAGTTTAAACCCCAGTACCACCAAATGAACAAGCACGCAAACAAATCAATAGTTACATGCATATCACAAAAATAAATAGTAATGGAATAACTGATCTCATGAGTCACAGTGCCCCATATCTCTGTCATGGTGTAATCCGGCTCTCCTCTGCCTCACCCTAATCCCGCACCACATCAGAGCAGCTGTCAAGTTCACTCATACTACCACCATAGTCAATATTCACCTTGCCAACTGCAAATGAATGCTTTCTTTCTTACAGCTACCATCACATCCATCCTTGGGCATAATGACTATACTATTTCACTGTCATCGTCCAACATGGGACTGCTGACTGTCTGCAGGGTGTACCTCCAGACACCCCGCCCAATGAGGAGGCCTTGGAAGAGTGTACACTGAAAAGTCAAGTAGACCTGGCTTGCAGTTCTGTGGCCTTCAGCCGGTGATTTCAGATTTCTGAAAGCACTTCCTTCCTGTGAAATGCCAGTAGAATGACTGGCCGCTCGGGGTTAAGACATTGAAAGCACTTTGCATCTGAAAACTGCAGAAGGATTGGCCTACCACTCAGTTCCTAGAACCATCAGCAGCTAGCAGATGCATCATCCCATGATAAACATAATCATCTATCATTTGTCTGTATGGATATAAACTTATACTCCATAATAATTTATTATACTATTAATATAATTATTGTTCATTATTTATTATATATTATTCTGTTCATGAAAAAGGTGAACCCCTTTCTGGATGCTCTTCCAAAACAACATTTTTCATGATTATAAAGTAGAGATTATGCTTTGTTTCAAATAAATGGGAAAAGAGAACACGTCTTGGTTTTTATTTTATCCAAAGCCTTTCATGATGTTGATCGTCTCCAGAATGCTGTCTTTAAACACCCCAATGTAAGTGAGAAAAGATTTTCTCTTCCATGCTGTCCATTGCTCCTCACTTGTCTTGGGGTAGATGGAGGAAACTGGCCCTGTGGTACTGCCCACCTGACAGTGAGGTGCTGCTCGTCAGCCGAGCTGATGGTGAATGAGGAACCAGACGTCACAGATCTGATTCTTTAAAATGATATCAAAGCCTGGGGATGTCTCTCAGTGGGTACAGAATTCTTTTTAGAATGTGCAAGGCCCTGAGTTTGAATTCTGACAAAACACACCAGAGAGAGACAGACAGACAGACAGAGACAGATAGAGACAGAGACAGAGAGATGGAGGGAAGAAGGAAGGGAAGGAGGAAAGAAGGAAGGGAAGGAGGAAAGAAGGAAGGGAAGGAGGGAAGAAGGAAGGGAAGGAGGGAGGGAGGGAGGAAGGAAGGAAGCAAGGAAGGAAGGAAGGAAGGAAAGAAGGAAGGAAGGAAGGAAGATTATGCCAAATTAATTGGAAGATTAGTTGGAAGCTGATTAATCCGAGTAAAAACTGAGGAATTCAGTCCACAAGTCTCAGGATAAATAAAGGTACTGTTTCTAAAAAATGGTACATCTTCCCCCACATCTTAGAAGAAATATGATAATAAAAGTCACAAAATCTATATACATTTATAAACTTCCAGGGTCAACTACTCTGCAGTCTGGTGAGGGACCCACAATCTTTCTTATATAATGAAGACCTGTATGTCCTGTTTACCAGTTACTTCAAGAGAATGTGGTAAAAACTCCATGTACCTCTAAGAAATATCTCTATCTATCTATCTATCTATCTATCTATCTATCTATCTATCTATCTATCTATCTATCATCTATCTATCTATCTATCTATCTATCCAGATTCAAAGATGATGAGCCGCAGCACACCTAAAACAAACCAAAACACTGCTGTGTGTGTTTAGTAATTCCACTTAGGGGTGAGGAATGTTTTTGGTGTCAAAGGCCATTTGGATATACATAATATTCTTCCTGGCTTTACTAAATTATCTACCTAGGCAGATGAGCAAGTTCACCCAACAAGAACCAGTGAGAATATGTGTCTGTCCTGTCATGTACCAAATGATTTCATAGACCTTATATAACCTGCAGGTGGACATTTCAAATCTCAGAATGGAAGAGAAAGACCACAGCCTGAGATAGTTCCCAGATCTCACACATGAAGGTGTAAATTAAATGTGGAAGATACACTTTGCACTGACATTATCATGGCCTACTTGCTGAGGAAGAAGTCAAAGACAAAGTAAGTTCAAGTTTACTCAATTGCTACTTGGGTCCAAACCCCATCCCAGAACTATATTCAAGTACTACACACTCTTGGCAAGAATGCTCCTTTAAAAAATCATTAGTCTTAATCCCAGAAGAGCATTCAAACTATTTCCTTGCTCTGGACATTAGCTCATGTGTACTATTTAGTCATCATTTGTGTATTTGTGTATGTGTGAGCACGTCTCTGTTTGTAGGTATATGTGAGCTTGTACCACATTATGGTAACATCTTATTCATTCCACCAGCTCTTCATCATGTTTACACATCAACAGATAAGACGCAAAAACACTCGGTAGAAATAAATTATAGAATTTCTCAGTTTAAAAAGAAAAAGGAAACTATACTATAAAATCTCTACAAGATTTTAATGCTTAAAGTTATCCAAGGTACCATATGTAAAAATAACTTTAATGTGGTGATAAATTATTTTTGATTTTATATGGAACTTTGTGAAATCCTTCTCTGAACCTTTATTTATCAATTTGATTCACTACCTACCTTGTAATAGATACTTTGTTCAAATATGTAGTATCAAAAGCTAACTGGATCTTAATTCTGATTACCGTACAAGTCAATTTTATTAAATACTGAGTATGTTCCCTTAAAATATGTCCTCAATGTCTTCACTAAGGTGATATGAAAAAAAAAATGTCGTCTCTTTGGCAAATTAGAATATGAGGTCCAACCTGCCTCTCTCATGTATATATTCATTTATGTGGCTAATTCTCTCCAAATTTAGTAACAGGAAAGTTTTCCTCTTCTAAAGAATTAATATGTTCCTTTTTGTTGGCTAATAAGAACCATGGAGCTGATTACTAACTGCATGTAGCTCAGCGTCAGGAAGTACAGATATTAATTAATACAGTATATTAACAATTTCTCCTGTTTCCTCGGAAAATTATTGCTTTGCTCCAACCTTTTATCAGACTCACTTTTGACTACAGTATTGGATTCCAAGGGGGCTCCTAGATACAGGAATGAATCATCAAAATATTTAGAGTTGTTCTCACATTCACACATAATTCTCTTTTTATTCTCCCTCTTCAATCAGCAAGTGCAGGAAAAAAATTAAAAAAAAACAATGTTGGCTCTATCTGACTCTTGATAGGAAAATAAGTCAAGACTTCCAGATTTGAGGATCAGACTTGGAGATCAAGGAAGAAAGAAATGTCCCTTACTGAAAACAAAGCAGATGGTAACTCTATCTTGTTACCAGCCCATCTGTATTGCACTCAGAGCCTTGGTTATGAAGGGATGGTTGTCATGACAATAAGCATTTGAGAAGAGTCCTGGAGAAGCCATGAATGTGTCTCCTAGCTTCCCAATTTTCCAAGCGCACTGAAAAACATCTCCCACCCCCAAATAAACAATTCTATTACTGCTTGTATTGGTTACAGTTGTTCCATGTGGATATTATGAGATTTTTTATTTTTTGCACATCAAAATTCTCCTGGAGGGACAGAACAGCTCTCTGCTTGGATATAGCACAGCTTGAAGGTAAACTAGTCTTTTATTTGTATTCAGCAAAGGCAATTGTATTAACTACTGCTTAATTCCACCCCCCTCCAAGCTCAGAAAGAAATCAATTTCAGCTTAAATGAGAAAGGGGGAGGGGAGGAGGGAGGGAAGGGGGAAAGAAGAAGAAATTGTTTTCCAGTCTCTGAGAGGACATTGCAAACTAAAGGAGGACAAAAATTAATAAACTATGAAGGAAAGTGCTTAAGGCTGTCCTCTTAAGTGCTTGTGAAATGGACAGGAAGGCCAGCCCCTGTGGAGCGATGCGGAGTTACCTGACAAAGAGCGCAGGCTGGCTGCATTTGAAAAGTCAACAAGCACTTGTACCTTGGAACATACATTTCCCCCATCTATCTAGAAGCAGACCTACAGAGCATTTCAAACCCTATTCTCATCAACCTGAGTTTTCCAAACTCTGTGCTCCTGGTAAACACCACAGATGTCATCAACACAAAGACTTGAAGCAGGAACTAGCCCGTCTCCTGTCTTAGAACAAGGCCTCCCCCCAAGAAATGAGCAATAATGATTTCTTCCCACCTCTGCCTGGCCCAAGCCCCTCCACGAAATGAAAATTAAATGATGATCTCGTGGACTTAGTAAGGGCTTACACACACACACACACACACACACACACACACATACACACACACATACATACATACATATATACACATGGATACACAAAAGTCTGATTCAGAGGAACACCTGGTATTGCTAATGATTTCTAGTTTTTAAGTGGCATCTGGAACACAAAAAGAACTTGGGATTCTCTTACAATTTTACTTAATTCACATTTACTTATTTATCCATTTATTTATTTAAAGCTGGTACTGGGGTTTGAACTCAAGGCCTGGGCAGTTTCCCTTGGGTACTTCTTTGCACAAGGTTGAGCCACACCTCCACTTCTAGCTGTTTGATAGTTAATCGGAGATAAGAGTCTCTCTCACACACTTTTGAGCTGGGCTGGCTTCAAACTGTGATCTCTAGGCCTGAGCCCCCTGAACAGCTAGGATTACAGGTGTGAGCCACCAGGGCATAGCTTAACTTTATGTTGAAATAGGAATTTTACAAGATTAAAAAAAAAAGAAAGAAAGAAGACTTCTCCAAGAGGTTACTTGTCAAATCACTTGTCAATTCTTCTGCTAAGAGGGCAGAGGGTCAGTGAGCTTTATTCTAAGGAGTAAGCCAGCAAGTCTAGGGTCTCACAAGCACACGAAGGGGTACTCAGACAGATTGCTCTCTCCTTGTGGGTCTTCCCACTTTCCCACCTCCCACAACTACTCCACAACCCTTGCAAACACAAGACAGAACAAGCAATAAAAGGAAGGAAAAAGAACAATTTCTTTCACGTTCGCCTCAGACCTGAACTTAAGTGATCATATGTGCATGCACGCCAATCTAGAGAATAGGCCAAAGGATAAGAGAGAGTCAGAAATTGTTTTCCTTTCTCCCTTTGGATAAGCCCACTAGATATTGCCAGGTTGCTAAATACCCACTCCAAAAGTAAAGGGGTCACTGGGTCAAACTGAAAGAGAGATTCTGTAAATGGCTATTATCTTCAAAGCAAAAATCTTTGTAGTGCTCTCTAGCTCAGGTCCTGCTACTCCCCGCTTGGTACTGGCTCCTATCCACATGGTGCCAGCCAAAGGCTTCCATCAGGACTGCAGTGATACTTCCAAAGAAAGATAAAGAGCATCTGTACTGGTTTTTTAGGACTGCCACCACCATGGAGGGCTAACAACTGAGCTTAGAATACATTTTGCCTGGAAGACAGCAAAGCCTCTTGTTCCAAGTTATTTCAGACCATATGTGAAATGATCAGAATTGGGATCAATAAGAAAGTAAAGCAAAACAAAAACAAAAGTCTCCAATACAATGGCCTCCTTGTCAAATTAACAGCAAGGATTCTGGATGTGTACCAAGATGATAGATACCTGTTCTAGGGTAGAGGGACATACTGAGGGAAACTCTTATTCTGTATCACGGCAAGACTCAAAGAAACCTGGGATTTCCCTAGAACACTCATTAGGCTCTGGTTTGTTCAGACAATTGTAGAATAAAGAAAGGCAGCACTACTAGTTTCTAGGAAACGTTGCTTTCTGTTTTGTGTTTATATATTTTTAAAAGATCTTCTGGCAACCTATTTAGAGTTACACAGGCCTTGGCAGGGCTTTTGACTTTTGTGGAGTGGAATTGGACATGAAGAAGTAATGCAGAGTGGAATGGACAATCCCATTGTTGGGCCCAGTTTGTGTTCTTAGGTGACATTAATGTCAGGTAGCTCTTATTGTCTGCCATATAGAAATATTTTGGATGAAGTCTTCGATAATTCTAGGCATCAGCTTCATTGTCTGCAAGAAAATGAGAATGATAATACTGTCCCTCAAATATATTGTTGTCAAAATTAGAAAGAACATGGAGAGAAAACCTATCCTATTGGCTATAACAAACCAGTAGCCAGCAAATAAATGGTAGCTATCATTATCAGTAGTTTCTTTTTAATTGTTTAAAAAAAAGTAGTATATTATGTGGAAGGTAAGTTTTCATCTTACTATGAAGTACAACATGAGTTGTACACATAGAATTTATAGGTTGAAAGGCAGGTTGATTAGGGCTCTTGACTATTTCTATGTAATTGGAAGTCTGCTTTTCACAGTAATATTTTAAATGAATAAAGTAAATGTAAACCACAAAATAAAACTGATCACACTGGAACCCAGTTTCCAAGAAACTTTTCATGTTCAACTAGAAGCCTCTAATTGAATCAGGATGGAAGTGAATGTCTTGCCAGATAACAAGGCTATGCTGGAAGCTTGTCTCTCTATAGCCTTGTAGAAGACTTGACTAAGGCACCATTTTGATTCAGTACTTATGTTCTCTTGGCCCTAATATACAGCAGATTAAATGGACATTTTGTCCATACCACCTTACAAAGAGGACAAACTTTTCCCCATCCTCCACTTCTCTTGGAATGCTCGCATAAAAGGCTACCTTGTAAGCCATTGGAAATGCTTAGTATATATGGAGACAAAGAGATGTGGGGAGCGTTTGTAGCATAGATCTGGAAAGATGACTGCTATTGAACAGCAGGCAGAGGACATGGCCTGGGTGACTCACATTCTATGACTCACTTTAGAAGCTATTAAGGAAAATCACTAATATCTTGACCGAAGTAAAGCAGGTCTTTGAAAATTCATCAACATTTGAAGAATCCACACGAATGGCAAGTCTTAACACGAAGAGAAATACTTTTATAATTTCAATTTTATGAGTTGGGGGTTATCAAACATATATTTTGCTTATTTCTAAGAGGCAGCAAAAATCTGTTCACAAGAAATCATACATGAAATGCCTAAGTGAAACCTGCAAAATACATGCATACTTCCCTCCAAATCTCTTTTAAGAAACTGCCTAATATACAGAGCTTTTTCTGGTGTTTGAATATAAATGGCCAAGAGAATGGGAAATCCATTCAATCGCTGACTTTGCTGGGAGCATCAGGAGGAGAACCTATGGTTAGAGGGTTAGATTGCCCACTGCAACTGCTTTGCAAAACTTCCATGGCTTCCGTCAATAGCATGTTAAGTGATATCCAAAGTCAAACTTCAGGGCAAGGAATCATCAAAAAGCAGTATTAATCATCTGAAAGGCAAGTCACTTGTAGGTACAGAATACCCACATTTGGGAATGTAAACCGACAAGCAGAAAAAGATCTCATTTCTATAGATAGAAAGAATCATCAAGTGATACAAGAATTGATTCTGTTTAAGGAGACCAATGACAGAGCAGCTAGCTGGAGTCTGCACGATTCTGTGTGTTTCATGTCATGGTTTCAGCAAAGCCTGGCTGGTTGATTGAGAAAGGTTTCTGAGACTGCTTCACCTTCTTCTACTTGCAGAAGCTGATCCACCTCGAGGATACAGTGTCATTCTTTGCATTCCCCCAAGGACCCAAGCTCTGTACTTTTCACAAAGCTGATGTTCAAAAAAGATGCAAAGGGAATGCTTGCAAGGTGCTAAGAAAGAACAGAGGGGACCATGACAGCAGTGCTGCCTTTATGGACAACTATCACCTTTTATTGGTACAGTCCTACAGATGAGACATCATTGTCTCTGAAGCTATTTGTTTACACATGTATTTCACCGACTTTTACCCTCACCACTAAACTGAAGTACCTCAAAGACATATCAAGGATAATAAAAAGACAGTAGAAAAGATTAAAGAAAGATTAATCCTAAATACACAGAAAATCTGAACCCACTCCATCTGAGAGCAAAGAATTTTCTTAATACAAGCTCAAGGATGATAACTAATTCACCAGATGAATACAAAAAGAATGAGTTAATGCCAACTTAAAGACTGAAATAGTAAGACAAAAATCTAGAAGGACTTTGAGTGTTTTTTACCACAAAGAAACGCTATCCATTTGAGAAGACACTTGGATCCATGTAAGCTGATTTAAGAATTATATGAGGTAGGCATGTTTGGAGAAATCACATGGTCCCATTACAGTGTCTAAAGTATATGTTTCCACGTATATTAAACACTTGCTTCAATCCATTAGTTGAAATGTTCAAGTGAAAAGCTCAAGAGCTAGTTTTAAAAAAACTTGAT
Organism: Dipodomys spectabilis; assembly: GCF_019054845.1. Lineage (NCBI taxonomy): Eukaryota > Metazoa > Chordata > Mammalia > Rodentia > Heteromyidae > Dipodomys > Dipodomys spectabilis. The sequence continues at coordinate 33,327,082 of NW_024870678.1, read as the reverse complement.
TATCTAAAATAAACAGGATAAAATGTTAACAAGTAAACAAGAGTTGGGATTTCTCTATCACATCCAAAAAATTACAGGAGCATTTCCCCGTGCTCCTGAATTCCCTTGGTTTTCCTCTGCTGGTCATCTAATCCTTTAGGATGAGGACCTTTTTTTTCTAGGTTTTCTATCCTCTTTACTGTTCTTCTTTTATGTCCCTATATATCTCTTCTGCTATTCCATCCAGTGGAGTTTTAGCAGAGTGAGCATGAGTTACATTTTGAACTCTAAAATTGCAGATAACTTTGGCCCTGCTAAAAGCCCAGTCAATGTCAAAAATGAGCCAAAAAGTGGAATGATAATGTGTTGGGGAAATATACATATATCTACATATATATATGTAGATATATGTAGATATATGTGTGTATGTGTACATATGTGTGTGTGTGTGTGTGTGTGTGTGTGTGTGTGTGTGTGTGTGTGTGTGTGTGTGAGTGTGTGGGTATCAGCTCTATTAGTTTCCAGCTATACAGCTATCCTGCACTTTATTTCTCAGGGTGGATTTTCTCCTGATGCCTATTGCTTAGTAGGCTAATGGCTTATACCTGTCCAATTGCAGTTTCTACAGCTAAAATACAGTCCTGTAAGATACTTGTATCTTCTCCTTACCTTGCAACACTGGGGCTATGTTTTTTAAAAGAAAAACATCCTTTTGTATCAGAGTCTAAAAGCCTTCCAAATATCTTAAGGTTGCTATAAAATGAATGCTTTAAATTATATCAAATGAGATTATTTAAGTTGAGTACAAGGGTTGGTTTCTAATCAACTAATGTTTCAACTTCTATTTCTTGAAGGCTTTAACACAGAACCTTTCATTTCTTTAGTAAATGGTTAGTAAATTAAGTGTTAATGGAACAGATATAAAGATAATTGGAATTTTGTAAAATCTAGATGTGTATGTGTGTGTGTGTGTGTGTGTGTGTGTGTGTGTGTGTGTGTGTGTGTCCCAAAAAGGTTTTCCAGAAAGTAGCACTGTGGCTCTAGTGGTAGAGCATTCACCCTGAGTTGAAGAGCTCAGGGACAGCATCCAGGCCCAGAGTTTAAGCCCCGCAACTGACTATAATGATAATAATAGTAATAACAACAACAACCTACAGTAAAAGTAAAAATAAAAAATAAAAAAAGGCTTTCCACACAGACTGATGAAATCTCTCTCTATATACTAGGACTGAGAAAAATAAACAGACCATAAAGAGTAAGATGTAGCCATATTGGTTTTGTTTCTACTGCTTTGGTTTTATATTCTGCTTTGGTCAGGACTCAAGTGGCAAAACATCTGCTTGGTAATTTACTAGGTGGGATGATGTATTAGACTAACATCTCAGATAGGCTGGAAACGTTTTTGTCATCTAAGTCTCTTTTGTCCTTAATCAGTAGTGAAAGAAAAGAGGAAAGGTCTTGAAAGCCCCCTTGATTGTTTGAAATGACCCAAGTGCTAGGATTTACTGCACTTCACTCCAAATTTGCCACTTGCACTTTGGTCTGCTCAGCCAAATCAATGAGACAGAAACTCTCAGACACTTGTTGAATCTATTGTACTCAGGGTACTACCTTAATTTATTTCTATATTAAGATGACCTCAAAGTTCCAACCCATCTCCTAACCTCCTATCTATTGCTCTCTATTGTTAGAAAATGAATGATATGCAAAGACACATACAATGCTGGTCCCATAGTTTGCTTACCAGAAGAAGTTATCACAAGACCTGGTACAGGATCCAGAGGTAAAACTACAAGCTTAACGAGTTTGAAAGAAGAGGAAAATTGGTAGAGCGTAGGTGGGAAGCCCACTAAGGACATATGGCACTAGATGGACATAAATAGAGACAGCAGAGTGGAGGAGAGGTGTTTTTCTGATAGAAGGGAGGTGGAGACCAAACCAGAAGGGATCTGTGGCTGGGAACAAGCCTCAGCCATGGGGGGGGGGGGGGGGGGGGCGGGGGATGGCCTCAGGGAAAGGATATTCGGTGAGAGAAGGAAGTACTTCTTTGGGTGGAGCGACTCAATGCCTTGCTTAGAAATATGAATGAGACAGGGTGATAGAATGAGTTCAAAGTATTAAGGGTACTCAATTTACTCTAATCTCCTACCATTTGCAAATAAATAAAATAAAGCAGCAACAACAATGATAGCTCAAATTTTGAAGATTTGACAAAAGCTTATAACTGGAAGACAGAAACTATAAACACAATGTGCTTAAACCTTTGATGTTGAAACTGGCATCCTACTGCCAAACATGAGGTGTATATTTCAAGCCATAGTATTTCAAACATGGTATCTCATATGAAAGTTTTCTTGTTAATAATCATTTCTTATATGAAAATACACTTAGCAAAAAAAAAAATCATGCTCCTAGAATTTGTAGTGTGTGTGTGTGTGTGTGTGTGTGTGTGTGTGTGTGTGTGTGTGTGTGTGTGTGTTTGTGGCATATAATGCTCAATACATCTTGGATAGATGGATGGATGGTGGATCGATGGATGGATGGATGGAGCAAGGAAGAAAGCCAAGTAGTTAGGCATGTATTAGGTCAAGCAGTCATTTGCCCTCCCAGCACTTGAAGCCAAATTCCCTTTAATGGACTCAGGAGTTTAGAAACTACCCACCATGTTCCAAGGACTGGTGTCCACACAGAGATAATGTCAGCATACAGGAAATCCATGAGCTCACCATATCTGTAGTGTTCCAACCCATCTCCCTCTCCTCATCTCTCCTCTAAAAAAGACTCACATTTGTATGTGTAAAACTCTGAAGCTATGTGGGGCACATGGAAGGCACGAGATTTTCCTCCTTGCACCTGGGAAATTACATCATTCAAATATAAGATATAAAGATTGCTCAAGAGAAGAGAGAAATGGAGAATGGCACAGTCTCATAGTTCTTCCTCATGTGAAAATACAGCAAGGTTTAACTAGTTCTGCCCTTTGTTCTTGCGCTCTCTCTCTCTCTCTCTCTCTCTCTCTCCTTCTCTCTCTCTCTCTCTCTCTCTCTCTCTCTCTCTCTCTCTCTCTCTCTCTGTCTCTGTCTCCCTCTCCCCTGTCTCTGAGCATCTTTTTTCTGATAGCAAAGATTTTTTTCTAATGGGCCTCCAGCACCTTCTACTAGTTTATTGCAATGTTCTATTTTTGCTTTTTGTTTTTGTCAGTCATGGGGCTTGAACTCTGGGCCTGGGTGCTGTCCCTGAGATCTTCAGGTCATGGCGCGTTCTCTACCACTTGAGCCACAGAGCCACTTCCGGTTTTCTGGTGTACAATTGGAGATAAGAGTCTCTCCGACTTTCCTGCCCTGGCTGGCTTTGAATTGCAATCCTCAGATCTCAGCCTCCTGAGTAGCTAGGATTATAGGTGTGAGCTACCGGTGCCCAGCTATTACTGTTCTCTAACACTATAAAGACACCAAAATAGTATAACAATGGAACATGTTGCACTGTAAAGACAAACATGCAAGAAATCTTCTGTGCTTACTTTCGTGTATCCTGGACTCATTAAATGTATGTGTACGAGTGTGCTACTGGGGTTTTAATTTAGGGCCCGGGCACTGTCTTTTAGCTTTTTCACTGAAGGCTGGCCCTCTACCACTTAAATCACAGCTCTACTTCCTTATGTTTTGGTGAAATTGGCAATAAGAGTCTCAGAGTCTTTCCTGTCTGGGTTGATTTTGAGCCGCGATCCTCAGATCTCAGCCTGCTGAGTAGCTAGGGTTACAGGCGTGAGCCACGGCACCTGGCCTGGATTCACTTTCATTGAAAAGTGTTGGGTGGTGCCTGCTGCACCCAGAATAGCAAGAGGGACAAGTCACTGAGTCACAGTGTGAGGAGCATGTTGGGACATAAATGCCCCCTCCATCTTGGTTTAAGGTTCATTTTGAACAGCTTTTGCAACTTAATTCAACAAGTTGGATCCCACATGTCAAGAGTGATTCAGAAATGAGGGATCAAAGATCTTGTTTGAAAAGTCCACAAATGTAATAGAGATGATGTTTTAAAAGCCAAGGTTCCCACCACAAACTAAAGGCCAGGATGAACCTTGTTCATCTTAGGTGGGTACGATAAAACCTCGTTTTGGGTCTGGAAAGTAATCCAGAGTTGTAGAGTAGTCCATTTATGTACAGGGGAAGGAACTGAGGCCCAAGCATAGGATGGCAGGGTATCCACAGGCAAACAGTATTCTGAAACGTTTGCCACTTGTCAGTCTTCCTGTAGTGCTGGGGGTTGTGCTAGTGCTGGGGCTTGAACCCAGGGCATGACATTCTTGCTTAGCTTTATTGGCTACCACTTTAGTCATACCTTGACCTCTGGCTTTTTGATCATCAGTCTCTCGGATTTGTCTGCCCAGGCTGTCTTTAAGCCTTGATCCTCAAAGCTCAGATCATGGGCATGAGCCACCATGCCCAGCTGCCTCTGTAGTTTGAGTAGTCTATCTACTATCTCTGTCCCTCAGTTTCCCTCTTTGTGAAAATAGTGATTACTGTCCCCATGGGGTGGTTAGGAGGATTTAGTAACTTACTACACATAAAGGCTGACAGAAGTGTTTACTATGAAATTCAGTGGCAATGTGGTCCACTGGAAGAAACTGGTGCACACCCTGGCTTCTCCACAAACTAGTTAATATGTGGCCACGGGTAAGCTACTGGACCTGTGGAAACCTCTATTTCCTGATCTGTGCCCTGCGGGCAGATGCCTGGTACGGGGCAGAAGTTTTAAGTGCTGCTCGTGTGAGAAATCACAGGGTGGAACTCAGGTAGGGCCAGGAATGGCAAGGAGACAAAGCTGGAGCTGGAACAGGGGCTGGGCCCAGGATCTCGGAACAAGTCTGTACCCTCCTTCGTCTCTGACCCTTTCCTTGGCTTATGTCTTTTGTGGCCTGACTTCTATAACTTAGCAAGACAAGACAGTAGGCCCTGTTCACCTACTCCAAACTCCATCTGACTCCAAGAGAAGTTCATGTTAGGTCAACATGTCCTTTTCCCTGCCCTTAGATTTCTGGCTGGCTATCATTCAAAGGTATTAGGTGTCCAGTAGGAGAGAATGTCAGCTGCCCTTGGTAACTGGGGTTTTATTAACTTCCTAGGCCTGAGTGATCCCATTCATTTACAGATCAGTAGTGAATCCGGACACACATATAACATGCATCTATGTGTCTATGTACATAAACTTTCCATCCTCCTGCCTCAGCCTCCAGAAGGCTGGCATTGTAAGAATGTAGCATATATTATCCACTGATAAGCATTTATCCCATAAAAACCTTACTTTGGGCCTTGCAATCTCAGTTTTTAAACCTGTGAACAAGAAACCAAGTCCTGTCTCATACCTGTGAATAGTAATCTTCTCTTCTCTCATGCCAATGTTTTGCCAGTCAAGCGAAAATTGACTGGAATTAATGAGCGGGACAAGTGTAAGCATATAATACCATGAGCTTCCTGGTAGGCATTGTGAAAACTAGATGACATACAGTGTGTCAGACACAATTACACAAGTCCACACTCCTCATTCCGGAAGGTTCTAACTTCTTCCTAATTTGCTTCTTTTCTCTGTCATTGAGGTAACATATGAGCCACAAAAGTCATCATTCTTATGCTAGGGGTACTCATTAAAACTGGAGACATCCCCCTCTGCACATCCTGTTAGGGATCCACTACTGCTCACAGAAGTATCCTAAGGCTCTCACCATTTTTACCCACCCACCTTGCCAGCCTCAGTTCTCATAATCATCCTCCATAGGCAAGCAACATCATCTCAGACACTCTCAGTCTCCTAAGTGCCCCTGGACAATGACATTAGATGACCTTCTTGTCTTCCAAGGTCATTCAAGAAGATGCTGACTGCTTTCTATGTGGTCAGAACTATGAGAGATAGGAAGCTATAGAAACAGGTAAGCAAATGTGAATGGAGGGAAACATTATAGTAAGTGAAGTGAGCTGAGCAGGAAGGGCGCCAGGGCGAGTGGATGAATTACTTCACGTAATTCATAGTGCCTAAAGAGCTTAGATCATAGACAGAAAGTAGCTTTCAGGTTATGAGGAGTTCCTGGAGTTGGAGTGTGATGATGGCTGTGTGTTTGTATAAATGTACTTACTCCCACCAAACTCTTCCTTCCATTAAAATGGCAACTTACTTACTATGTAGATTTTACCCCTACCCATGCCCCCCGCTCCCCAACACACACACACACACACACACACAAATAGAGCTGGGTGCTGGTAGCTCACACCTATAATCCTAGCTATTCAAGAGACTGAGATCTGAAGATTGTGGCTTAAAACCACCCCAAGCAGATATATCTATGGCACTCTTATCTCCAATTAACCAGCAAAAATCCAGAAGAAGTGTGCTCAAGTGGTAGAGTATAGCCATGAGCAAAAAAAAAAAAAAAAAAAGACAAAAGCAAAAACAAAAACAAAAAAAAAACAAGTAAAAGCATAAGGCCAGGAGTTCAAGCTTTAGTAACTCCCCAGAGAGAGAGAGAGAGAGAGACAGACAGACAGACAGACAGACAGACACAAAGAACTAGAGAGACAGAGATAGAGAAATTTAGAGCACAGCAAGAAAAATGTAAAGAAGCCACAATCTCTGCCCATTAGAGCTCCTGGACAATTGGGTTGAACAGAAATGATAAAACTGAAAGGCATAAGATCCTGGAGACAGGATCAAGAGATGACTTATTCATGTCATTTAGAAAGACGAAAGAGCAGGTAAGCCAGGAGTAAGGGCACATTTGAGAGAAAATTGGGGTGAGATTAGGCGAAGGGGTGAGCAGGTTGGCCCAGGGGCAGGAAATTCAAGTCTGTGCTGAGAACAACTCTGGTGCTGCAGAAACAAGACAAGAGGCAGAATCCCAGGCCAGGGAGTAGAAGAAATGCTTTCCAGGATTGGTTCACAACATCTTTTCCACTACAGTAACCTTTCCTAATTGGCCCACATTCCTCAGGCCTTCTGGCCTAACCCGATCCATTTTCCTACAAGATAGCAGAGCTGTGAAACTCTTTCCAAGGTATTCCATGATTATTTTTCCTCTCTCTTACCATTTCTGGCATTTCTCTGCCATCCACCTCACTCAGAACTGTTCACTATTTCTGGTCTGATTTTCCTTCACTTTTATTTTGATCCACTTGAGGTTAGAGACTATTCTTTTCCCCTTGCAGCATCTAGCAGGTGAAATTATGTAATAATCTTTGGGGAAATGTTTATAGACTAGAATTCTTCTTGAATTTCCCACTACTTTTTTCTAAAGAAATAAAAATGAAGCACAAAAACCCTAAGAAGCACATTAATAAGAAAAAAAATTGCATATGGACAAAGAAGTTTAGAAACACAATAAATTGTGACTCAAGACTTCCCATTAACAAGAGTAAAGAGAAAAGACTAGAACATTATGAGAACCAGATCCAAGTACATCACTTGCCCGCATGGAATTGTATCATGAAACCCTTTTGTACAACTAATATATACTAATGATACAATTTTTTAAAGTCTTTGGAAGTTAGGCATACCCAAAACTCAAGTCAAGATCACCAAGAAAAAGAAATAAGGAGTCATAGAAGTTAACTTGCTATTAATAGGTGTCTAATGTGAAATTGGACTTTTTCTTGCTAGTCTCCTTCCAAATGCCATTTTCTTGGGGCAGGCCTGTGGTTCAAGTAGTAGAATGCTTGAGGCTCTGTCTGGGTTCAACACACAGCATCCTTCCAGAATAAAAGCTCTCATCCCTAACACATGCAAAAATTTAATGCACTAAATAGGAAGAGAAATTGAACTTAGAGCATGAGTTCTCGTCTTTCTCCTGTCAGTACTGTGTGGATGTGAAAATCCAACTGAACACTTCTGGTTCACAGTAACCCTCCTATACTTTAGATGCTATTTTATACATTTTATCATTGACGCCTCTGCTGGCGTTTGGATGTGATTGTTTCTCCAAGATAAGATCTTGGAAGACTGGTCCCCAGTATGGAATACTATTAAGAAGTTGTAGGACCTTTAAGAACTGGGGCTTAAAGAGAACTCCTTAGGTGGCTGGAGAACTGTTGGCAGAAGGGGTTAAGTATTTCTGTAAGGACTTGATTTCTCACTCTGGGCTCAATCCCCACCATTGTATGCATCTGCCATAATGGGTACAGCCAGAGTGTGTGTGTGTGTGTGGAGGGGGGGGGGTACTTGCAGACCAGACACTCCTTCAGACTTTCTGCCTCTAACACCATGGTCTAAATAACCCCCTCTCCTAAGTGTAGGATAGTGCATTATAGTAACTGAAAATGGTCTAAGTACCTGTCATCTGCTCACATCGATGATACATCCCAGGTAAGCTAAGTTGTAGAATTTAAAATTAAAGTGAACCATCCCTCTCTGCTCACTGATCTCACTACGAATTGTTCAAATACACCTATCCTATGTCTACCACCATAGCAAGGCCAACGAGATGTCGTTTCAGTACTGTCCTGAAGAGGCTTCACTGCCCACCCAAACTCCCGCAGCCCTCCCACAGATGACAGCTGCAGTTGATGCTGACAAGAGGCTGTTACGCAGGTGCCCTGCTCAGGTCGCCAGTTCCCACAGTCCCGTCTGCAGGGAGATGCCTCGGGTCCAGGCCAAGGCTGTCAGGGTGCTGCACCTGTGCCCACACACTCCTCATCCACAAGCTAGATGCCTGGGATACGAGGCTGCAGGAGATGACACAGACACACAGGAAGGTGACAGGGTCCCTGGGCCATCTTCCAACACAGAGCCGCCGCAAGGTGCCATGCAAGCAAGGCATTTTTATTGTGATCAACCATTCTATTGGGAGATTTTTCTAAGGCAGGTAACATTCTCCTTTTTTATATAACATGCAAGCATATTTCCCCCCTTTGTCTTTCTCTTTATACAACAGATATGTACACACACAGGTACATTCACCCCGCCAATAAGATTTCACTTAAAAATTAAATACAGAAAAAATTCTGGGCTAGTAATGACTAAAATTATGGTTTCTAATGCCTCTCAGAAAAATGACTAAATTATGTTCAGTAGGTTTATATTAGTTAACATTTAAATATTGTTTACTGACAGTCATATTTATTAACACTACAAATCAACCATTCACCTAACAGTCTACTGGTAATGCCATGGGAATGTCATTAAGCAACACAGAACAAAGCCTAGAATGAGGATAGAAACAGCAACGTGGGTGGACGGACACTCTTCTCTCTTTCTTTGGCTAGGAGGACAGTGCTAGATTTTACACTTAGAGCCTTCTTTTGCCAGAGTCTCTCATTTATAACAGGGTCACAATCTTCCTATGTATGGAGATGAACGATGATCTTCCTATTTATGCTTCCCTCCTAGCACCCAACTTTTTATTGGTTGAGATGGGGTCTTGCTAACTTGTTTTTCCGAGTCTCGTCTCAGACCAGATCCTCTCAACCTATGCTTCCTCAGTAGAGAGGGTTACAGATGTGAGCCACGATGCCCGGCTTCTAATGTCTATGTATCAAATGTCACACTGTAATACAAAAGTGTATTAAAACCAGCAGAGACGCTGGGAATACGCACACAATAATGCCTTTACTTTCCAGGCAAGCCCAGTGATCATGATAACAAAGTCATAATATAATAATGGAGGGTAGGTAGAATGCAACAGGAGGTTTAGAGCCTTAGCAGGTTGATGTGTGTCGGGGAGGGGGGAGATGATTATCTTGATTTCTCAAAAACACACTGGCAAAAAAATTGAATCCTATTTCAATCACAAGATTCCCTTCATTGCTCTCTGTAAACCACCTGAACTTGCAGTGTTAAATACAATGATTTTCTAATCGTTTGTGAAGTTGATTGCCTTTAAGGTTCAATGTAAGCTCTACGACTGTATTTTTTTCAAATTCATTCTAGAGAGCAGAAGAACTTTCCTGTCCTGTTTCAGCTGTCCTTTTCTGAAAGCTCAGAAGCATATCCAAGGATGGTGAGCTCCAGTGACATATGCTCACTTACTTATTGTATTTGTTTTCTGTAATACTGGAACTTGAACTCGGGACTCCATAAATATCCTACCATTTGAACCCTGCCTCTATTCCTTTGTGCACAGGGCATTGTGATATGACAATGTTTTAGCTACCAAAAAGTTAACTGAGCCATCTTCGTCAAGCCTGTAATCTCACTATGTAGCCCAGACTGGCCTCCAGAGATATTCTCTCTCTGTGTGTCTCTGTGTCTCTGTGTCTGTGTCTGTGTCTGTCTGTCTGTCTGTCTGTCTGTCTGTCTGTCTGTCTGTCTCTCTCTCTCTCTCTCTCTCTCTCTCTCCCCCTTCCCCCCTCTCTATAGCTCTCTCTCCCTCCCTCTCTGCCAGTTCTAGGGCTTGGACTCGGCCTGGGCACTGTCTCTGAGCTTCTTCTTGCTCAAGGCTAGCACTCTACCACTTGAGCCACAGCACCACTTCAGGCTTTTTCTGTTTATGTGGCACTGAGGAATTGAACCCAGGACTTCATGCATGCTAGGGAAGCACTCTACCACTAAGCCACATCCCCAACCCCCATGCTTGTAATCTTTTATGCAGGGGCCAGTCTTAGACTGAAATTCTCCTACCTATGCCTCACAAATAGATAAGACTACAAACATGTGACACCATGTCTGGTTTGTTTGTTAAGATGGGACCTCACTAAAATTTCCCCAAGCTGGCCTCAAGTTGAGAAGTTGATCATTCTTCCCCCAGTAGCTGGGATTATAGGTGTAAGCAGATGTGCCTGACATGTTAGAAAAGAAGGGAAATTTAAGTACTCTGAATATGTGTTAAAATCATCTGATATATTGGTCAAAGTAGAGATAGGTCTACAAAAATAAGGTTCATATAAGCATACAATCTGTCTGCATGCAAAGAAGTATCTGACCAAGACAATAAATGCACTTCTTGCTCTGAGACAAAGGAGTACAGTCATAGAAATAGTACTTGTAAATAATGAGTCAAAAGTGCTTTGATTTCCCAGCCTGAGGGAACAGCAGGTAGTGGAGTTGGACTGTCTTCTGCAACATCGCTCTTATGCAGTGGCAGAGGTTAAAGTCACTTTGTGAAAAAAGTTCTGCATTTGTATATGGGTGCAATCACTGCTGATTTTAGCCTAGTTTCAAGTGCCAAAACTGATTACCAAGTTTGTTATTTCTAGTCTTTTGGCTCTCAAATTGATTCCTGCTTAGATGTGTGATTTCCTCATATTTGGGACTAAATAGCCATACTTGCTTTCTATGAAAAGTCTCTGATTTTACCTTAACCTGTATTTCTCTAAAGATAAAAGCAATTTTATGACTGATGGAAAATAGCCTTATAAAACATACCCAGGAGAAATCTCTACGGGCTAGGCTTTAGGAGATGCTGCCCTCCTTTAGTTAGAAGGAAGAGGAGATATTAAACAATGCTATCAAGCACAACAGAAAAAATTTTACTAAATATTCTATAAAGTAGACAATTACCTTGTAGAGAATTCCCTATAATTACCTTATAGAAAGTAGTCTAGAGAAACTTTCTAGACTACCAATTCCAGCCTTTTTCGCTTATGTGGTGCTGAGGAATCAAACCCAGGGCCTCATGCATGCAAGGCAAGCACTCTAACACTGAACCACCTTCCTAGCCCCTGTCTGTTGAGTTTTGTTTGGTTTTAGGAAATAAAGTAGCAAGTAAAATCCATAGAGTCAATTGAACAGAAATCTGCAACTTTGACAAATCGTGTCTGTCTGTCTGTCTGCCAGTCTGTGTCTGTGCCGGTAGTGGAGCTTGTAGTCCGGAGCAAGGGACTGTCCCTTAGGGGTTTTTTCATTCAAGGCTAGCACACTACTGTTTGAGCCACTCCTCCACTTCTGGGTTTTTGGTGGTTAGTTGAAGTCTCACAGACTTTATTACCTAGGCTGGTTTCAAACCCAGATCCTCAGGTCTTGGAGTCACTTGGATTACTTGCATAAGCAATCCATCCTGAGCTAACTTTGGGAACTTACCAGGGCCTTGGATATAAAGTAGACTACATGCTGAGTGATCTGAGAGTCTTATACAGCAGCCTAATTCAAAAGCCACCTGGAATGTAACTCGTCTCCTATTTGACTCAGAGACAGCACAACATTAGAGAGGAGATCCAGAGCAGCTCTGGATATTCAAGTAAAACAGCCAAAGACACAACGGAATTTCGCTGATCCCTGATGGACAGTTGAAGTGTCTACATGTAAGTGACTGGTAGACCTCTGAAACCTTCCCATGGACCATGTCATCTTTGTCAGCCACAGGCAATAAGATGAAGTCCTCTAGTAAGTAAAAGCAGGTCTACTGTATACCCATCCATGCCACTGCTGCATTAGATACTCACAGGAAATGAAATCAGTCATACCAAAGATGCAACTCCCTGGCCATGTTTATTACAGTATTTACTGACAATGGCTAAGATATTGAATCAAGCCAGGTATCTATCAACAGAGGAATGAATGGATGAAGAGAATATGGAGTAGATACCCAGTATGATACTCCCTGGCCACGAGGAAGAATGAAATCCGATCAGAACAAGTGAAACAATCCAGACAGAGAAAGCCAGATTCCAGATATTCTCTCTCACACATGGAAACTGAAAAGCAATTGACTTACACTTAGGCTAGTGATTATTAGAAGTTGGGAAAGGAGGTGGTGGGGGATGGGTAAAAGGAGCTGATTCGATCCATGCGTGCTGTATACATATACGAAGCTAACAAACTGAACTTATTAATACATGAAATGAATACAGCTTAGCTTTTAAAGCAGTACTACTTTCATGCTAAAAATTAATAGGTGAAGTAGATGTGAGTGTGGGTCCAATAAAATCATACTCATGAGGGACCTTAAAAAATGACAATAGCAAAATCCAAATTAGAGTGAGTAACGGCATTTTGATACACTCTTGACCCCCACCCACCTCCACCTCTCTGCAAAATGGGTCCATAGATAATCTCCCTACGTGAGCTGAGAGATTTCATCACTCGGAGGCCCCACCACCCAGCCAAGCTCCACACCTAGTGTCTGTTCAATTAATTACTGCTGATTAATGATCCATCCTAAATGACTTCACCTACAATTGCAGCTTCTCACACTTCCAAAAGATTGAATTGGTTTGTCTTCCTTCCCCGTCTCTGCCTGATATAATCCTATTGATGTTTCAAGTTCCACTTTACTGATTCCATTCTTAACTCCACCAATCTCTCCCATCATGGCTCTACTATGCAGTACTTATGCTGAGCTCAATATGAGCTATGATATCCAATTTAATAGCCAGTGGTCTACTGAAAAATGACTCTAGTATGGTTAAGGAACAGACTGTTCCATTTTATTTAATTTTGATTAACTTTCATTTTAAAATTGATCATTCACTTACTAGAACATTGCTAAATATCTTCGGAACAACTTAGGTATGTGTGAACCTTACTCAAATCTAACAGCTCTCTAATCTAAATATACATCAAGTACTCCAGTGAAAATTTAACAACTAATTCAAGATATGCTAGAAGTATAAAATGAAACTGGATTTCAAAGACAGCTCCAAAATTTTAAATGTGAACTAGTTGATAAAGATTCTACACTGATTACATATTAGAATGCCAATGCTGTTATCTATTGGACTGAATATATTATTAAAATTAATTTCATCAGCTGTTTTTTACTCTTTTAATGCATCAACTACAAAACTGTAAATTACTTGTATACAGCCTGAGTTAGCATGTTACTATATTGGACAAGCAATGTTCTAGACACCCATAAACATTTTGTAAATGCTACTCTCTGAGGTTAGGTTAGCCTGGTGTTTTACCTGGTGTTCATGCCTCAGTCTGTCCACTAGACAGGGAGCTGCTTTAGCACGGATCCTTGCCTTCATCAACATGTCTTTTTCTCTCTGTACGGATCCTAGGGTACTCACTGCCCCTGAGCCTATTTGCTCTATAATTTGAGCACTCTATAATTTGAGCCACAGCTCCACTTCCAGCTTCTTGGTCTCACAGACTTTCCTCTTAGTCTGGCTTTGAACTGTGATCCTCAGATCCTCAGATCTCAGCTTTCTGAGTCACTATGATTACGGGCATGAGCCACTGGTACCCAGCTTTACTATATGTTAACCACTTCACCAACTTACACACAGGATGCAACACAGAAAATAAATTATAAAGAGTGAACTAGGAATGCTGAATCGAACTGGTGCCATCTTGTTTACCTGGTACCATCTTATCTTCATGGTGGAGGCAAGAAAGTCCCACCTACAGGTGAGGGGCATGGCTGACTTCCTAGAGGCAGGGGCGGGGACGTGGACAATAGCTTACTAGATCTGGCAGTCTTGGGTTGTGAACTCTCAAGAGCCCTGTGACCCTGCCCCCTGACTTGACCCTAGCTAGGCCTGGACCAGCTCCGGTGCCATTATGCCATGCCATATGCCTCTGTGTTCCTGTCCTGTCTCCTGTCTCTTTTCTAGTCACCATGGTGTCCCACTTCAGCTGTCCATTGGAACTAATCTGGTTTGTTGCTATTGATTTTCTGCTTTTGTTTTCTTCTCGGGCTCTCATGGCTCAGTTTTCCAATAGTGTTCAGTGTATCTGTGAGGATGCTGGTCTTTGAGACAGGAGTTTGTCTTGCGGTCACTAGCTTTTTAATAAAGACTCCTGATTCGACCTCTCAAAATATGGCTTCTCTGTTTTCTTGCTGTACAAGGATAGATAGATAGATAATATATACATATATCAACCAATATAAATAAACTGATCTGCAGCTATTAACTCAAGGCCTTGTGGTTGCTAGTTGTTCTACCACTTGAACCACATACCAGCATTTCTTTGCTTTTAGTTATTTTTCAGATAAGGTCTCTCGTTTTGCCAGGGCCAGTCTCTAACCTTGACCATCCTGAGTAGCCGATATGACAGGTATACACTAGCCCTGACAGCCATTGCACTGAATGAATTCAATGCAGAGCGAATGTATGGGGTTATCTATATAAATAAATATTAATTTGTAGGGATTCTATATAATCTTAAATTCAAGTTTAACAATATAGAGAGAATGAAAGTGGGCCTGATATGTCTAGCTATGTAGAACTCCTTACAGTCAACCTAAGGAAGTGTTCTCTTTGAGAAAAACAGAACGTGAAGAATATTCTATCAGACAGATGGAAAAGCACTAGAAACTCAAGGTAAGGCAAACAACAATGTCTAACAATTGAATAAAGGCTAGCAAAAGATGAAACAAATCTAGACTTTTGTATTCAATAGTCCATACTGCTCAAATTTGCACAGCCATCATTTTATGTAAATATAATGATTTTATACTGTTAGCTGTATATTTTACAACCGGTACTTGAAAAGATATTCAATATGTATTTCTTAACTCTATTTTGCTAGGTTTAGTCTGTCTTATGTGTCAGTGTATTTTTGAAATTATACTTTCATTAACTCTAAATAATTGTACAAAGCGATTACAATTCAACATGTCAATTTATGAGTACAATGTATCTTGATCAATATCAATCTTGGTTTTGGTTTGCTTTTGTTTTTTGTTTTTACTCAGGATTCATCAGAAGAATACAGAAATGTTCATCACAATATTTTTCTTGGATTGAAAGTTTCTGTAATTCTATTTTCTTTATTGACATTTAATGTAAGAGTAAACTTAATTTAATGCCACAAAAAAATTGACCAAATGCCTGCAGGAGGCCACCTTCTGTACAAGGTGCTGGTATTCACAAGAGAATAAGAAACTTTTCCAGATGTCTAAATTGATCATTTCGCTTTCCTTTCTTACCCACCCTTGCAAATGAGTGACTACTTTCAGCCTGATGGTATGGAGGAAAATGCAAGTTTATGAAGGAGCAAGGCAGTATAAAATGCTGGCTAACCTAAAATGAAAGTATAGAATGCGCGAGAAAACAACAGCCACGGCACCACTACGAGTAGAAATTGCTCAGAACATGCTGTTCCAGATTCAAGAAATGAAGCGCAACCCCAGAGTTCACGGTCTGGTCATTCTTTCTAATCATTAGAAAACAAAATTAGTCTCCTCCTAAGACACCTGCAGCCATTTTAAAACTTCCTATGAGTCCAGTTTGCAAAGTGCATCTCTCTGAACTCCTTTTTGGTAAGATAACCTAGTACTGCTGTATGCTACAGCTGACTACTGGAGAATTCTCTTCCTAATGGCTGCTCCAAAAATGGAAAAAAATAAACAAAAAATAAAAATAAACAAACAAACAGCTATAGTTAACCGTGACAATTACTTATTTACATTGTTATCCAACAAGAAAAAATGTATAGCTTTAGATTATGTACACAAAATATATTTTGTTTCCTATTTAGGAGAAAAAATTACAGTCCTTCCTTTATTGCTTCCCCTCCTCTTGAAGGTCAAGAGATTATCCTTGAACAGTTGCCAGACAGTGAAAATTACTCAGTACATTATAGTGACACATCAAAGAGAGAAGAGACTAGGAAATTAATTGCAACAATTTCTTTTGGACACTCTAACAAGTGCTTTAACTGTTGTGTAGGAGTATTAGAATCCAGGAATGCAAAAGGGGCAGACATTAAAGGAAGAATATAAATTGGAATGTAGATGACCATCTGAATTTATTTCCTTGTCTAGTAAAATTAGCACACAACATGTTCCAAGAAAACCCATCACTTACTAACCAAAAGTTATTTTCTTCCCCAGAATTCTTTCTAAAATGTGACAGCTGCAAGTGTGCTCTCATCTGAATCCTTCAACTTCAGGCAAGAAAATATTTGATTAAGATGTCTTTTTAAAACTCTACACAAATAGCTAGGCAATTTGGATTATGCAGTTGGAAAGGCTGATTATTTTTTAAAGTTTTTATACAATCAGATCTATAACACAAGGAAATGTTTATTGAACAAATCACCAGCAAAGATTTTTCTAGTGGAGATGACACAAGCAAAAGCTTGTTAAAATTTAATTCCACATACAATCTGGTATTTAGAAAGCAAATACATCTGAGATTTATATCCCACCATGTAGAAAAATGGATTTATCCCAGTATTATTATTTGGTATTAGATTTCAGTATTGTTATTTTTCATTATTATTTTGGAAATAATGCTGAATAGGAAAGATAATTAAAATTAATTACAAGAATTTAGAGGAGTTTACTTTCAAGAACTTTGCAATGGGGCTGGGAAGGTGGCTCAGTGATAGAGCGCTTGCCTTGCATGCATGAGGCCCTGGGTTCCATTCCTCAGCACCACATAAGCAAAAAGAAAAAAAGCCAGAAGTGGCTCTGTGGCTCAAGTGGTAGAGCACTAGCCCAGGCCCAGAGTTCAGGCCCCACGACTGGACCCCCCCCCCCAAAAAGAACTTTGCAATAACTATATAGGATGAGTTTTAATTGCCAGCTGATTATATCTGTCCAATAAAACAAGTTCAAATTCTACTTTCCTAAGGTACCTATATATTCTAGAAAATAAATTTAAAAATAGTTTGATGTGATTCTATTTCTGTGGAAATGAAACCTTCATAACATTAAAGAGCAGGAATATGAGTTACAATTACAAGACTGTCTTTTGTTATGTTACTGATCTTTATTTTTTCAGTTGTGGGCACTATCCTTGAGCTCTTTTACTCAAGGCTAGCACTATATCACTCTGAATCACAGCACCACTTCTGGTTTTCTGGTGGTTAATTGGAGATAAGAGCCTCATGGATTTGCCTGCTTGCACTGGCTTTAAACCATGATCCTCAGATCTCAGTCTCCTGACTAAGCTGATTTAAAAAAAAAAATACAAAATCATTTAACAATGTATAAAAGCAAATCCTCATATTCTTTTTTTTTTTTTCTTTTGTTTTTGGGGTCTGGTCGTGGGGCCTGAACTCTGGGCCTGGGCACTGTCCCTCAGCTCTTCAGCTCAAGTCTAGTGCTCTACCACTTGAGCCATAGCACCACTTCCAGCTTTTTTCTTTTTGCTTATGTGGTGCTGAGGAATGGAACCCAGGGCCTCAGGCATGCAAGGCAAACGCTCTACCACTGAGCCACCTTCCCAGCCCCAATCCTCATATTCTTAACATTCATTTTCTCCTAAAATCGACATTGAAATCACCAAGTCCAGTCCTCCAAAACAACTTTCTTCTTTGCCTGTTCCAGAGATGAAGATTTACTATAAAAGTTGTATTGAAATTGCTATGGGATAAAGGAGGATAAGGAAGGATAATGGAGGGACTGAAGATAATTAACATAACTATACTATACAAGGCAGTCATATATGAAAATATCACATGGGAACCCCTTGCATTGAGTAATTAATGTGCCCAAATATAAAGATGTAGGAAAAATAAAATAAATTGCTCTAAGCTGAATAGTTCTCTGTCCCCTATTCATATGCGGAAGCCTAATTCCCAGTGTCTCAGAATACAACCATATTTGGATACAAGACTTCAAAGGTATGAGGTCATTCCTAGCCATAGTAGACTGGTGACCTTTCAAAGAGAAATGTGTTTGCGTGTGTGTTTGGGTGGTGTGTGTGTGTGTTTGTGTGTGGTGTGTGTGTGTTTGGGTGGTGTATGTGTGGTGTGTGTGTGTGTGTGTGGTGTGTGTTTGTGTATGTGTGTGTGTTTGGGTGGTGTGTGTGTGTTTGGGTGCGTGTGTGTGTTTGGATGGTGTGTGTGTTTGGGTGTGTTTGGGTGGTGTGTGTGTTTGTGTGTGGTGTGTGTTTGGGTGTGTTTGGGTGGTGTGTGTGTTTGTGTGTGGTGTGTGTTTGGGTGGTGTGTGTATGTGTGGATGGTGTGTGTATGGGTGGTATGTGTTTGTGTGTGTTTGTGTGGTGTGGGTGTGGGTGGGTATGGTGTGTGTTTGGGTGTGTGGTGTGTGTGTGGTGTATGTGTGATGTGTGTTTGGGTGGTGTGTGTGGTGTGTGTGTTTGGATGTGTTTGGGTGGTGTGTATGGCGTGTGTGTTTAGGTGGTGTGTGTGTGGTATGTGTGTTTGGGTGTGTGTTTGGGTGGTATGGGTGTGGGTGGGTGTGGTGTGTGTGTGGTGTGTATGTGTGGTTTGTGTTTGGGTATGTGTTTGGGTGGTGTGTGTGGTGTGTGTTTGTGTGTGTGGTGTGAGTGTTTGTTTGTGTGTGGTGTGTGTGTTTGGGTGGTGTGGGGGAGTGGTGTATTGTGGTATGTGTGTGTGGTGTGTGTTTGTGTATGTGTGTGTTTGGGTGGTGTGTGTGGTGTGTGTTTGGGTGGTGTGTGTGTTTGTGTGTGGTGTGTGGGTGTGTGTGGTGTGTGTGTGGTATGTGTTTGTGTGGTGTGTTTGGGAGGTGTGTGTGTGGGGTGTGTGTGTTTTGGTGTGTTTGTGTGGTGTGTGTGTTTGTGTGTGTGTTTGGGTGGTGTGGGTAGGTGTGGTGTGTATTTGTGTGTGGTGTGTGTGTGGTGTGTATGTGTGGTATGTGTTTGGGTATGTGTTTGGGTGGTGTGGGGGGGGTATGTGTGTGGTGTGTGTGTGTTTGTGTATGTGGTGTGAGTGTGTTTGTGTGTGTGGTGTGTGTGTTTGGGTGGTGTATGTGTTTGGGTGGTGTGTGTGTGTGTGGTGTGTGTGTGTATTGTCATTCCAGCCTGAACTCAGTGCATCAAGTTTCAAGCTTTCTTGCTCAAAACTGGTACTCTACCACTGAAATTATGCCTCCAGCCAGGCTTTTTGGTGTTTGAGTTAAAAGTCTCTCAGAGTTTTCTGTCCTGGTTAGTTTTGAACCTTATTCCACAGATCTCCTCATCCTGAGTAGCTAGGATAACAAGTGTGAGCCGCTAGTGCCCAGATAAGAAGAAATCTGAACACATAAATGGGACCTAGAGATGTGAGACTCATAGAACATGTGAAGTTTCATGCCTTCCTTCTCATTTACATACCATTATCTCAGACTTCAGGTCTAATAATTGAACCTTCAAGTCAGACACTATGCATGTCTCCTTAGTCAACGCTTGTCTTGTTCACTCACTTATTTCTCAGTATTTACTCCCTATCCCTCTCTCATATTCTTCTTTTTAGAATCTTAACTCTTCGGCCTGAAATGCTGTTCTAACACTTCCCTTTGTGATGGTATAATTTTCTTTTTGGGCAAAGTTCTAGCACTTTTCATCCCAGGTTCATTCATCACTGACATTTGCAGGTTTCTGCTCCACCTGGGCCTTCTTTGGTTCTTCCTCAATTTCTACAGCCATGTCCAGGACAAGGACAGGAATAATTCTAGCCCCAGTAATGGGGTAGAAAAAGAGAAGTCTTGTTGGAAGACAAAAGGAGAGGGTAGAAAGGACCAAGCTTGAGTGGCTTGGGTCACTTGCTTATGAAACAATATACTTGTCCTTCCTGTGGCCCCACAAGGCACACTGGATCCTCACAGGATCTTGGAAAACCATAGAAGAGGAAGCCTCACTTTGGCTCCTGTCCTCATGTGCCTTGTGTCCCCCAGAGGCTACCCCAGCACTCAGTATCTGCACACCATCACCCAGGGCTAAGTGTAGCCTCGCCTACATCTGTGAGTATCTCAGAACTAAGAAGAGGAAGAACATACCAAAAACATGGAGCCAGGCCCTGCTCATACTAAGGTCATCACAAGCAACAGTTGATCAAAAGAGGATATAGGACCCTTGCTGTCTTCTCCTAACAGTGAGTTAGTTACCCTCACTGTCTTTGCCCTGGCTAAGATGAGTGTCTGCTCCCTGGCAGCCTGGCTAGGTCTGCTGACATACACAAATAAGTTCAGAAGACAGCATACTGAGTTTCCCATTGGACAATCCATAAAGGAGATGATTTTCATTCATAGAATCATGTGAGTTCAAAACCAAAAGCATGTAGGCATAGCAGCAACAATAGTGTTACACACAGACTCTATTACAAGGCATGACATTCAACTCTAAGGTCAACTATCTTGAGGTCTACTGTCTGGTGTCACCCAGGTGCAGCCTCTGATGATGACTGGTCAGGCTGTATGTTCACAGGCACAGGACTGAGAATGAGAAGTCAGGTCACAAAGCCAGATCATCTCCAGTTCATCCGTGCTTGTCCCTCGACCCTGAACAATCACTGAAGCCCGAAGTCCTGTCAGTTACCCCAAAGAGCAATGTCAACAATGGGCCACTCTTTGTCCAGGCTCTGTAGGCATGGCAGAGACTCATGGGATGATGTGTGCAAGGTACCAGAACTACCCACAAAATGTGGTTGGTGATATCATGAATGCTATGAAGTCAACATATATCCATTCTGAAGATGGATACTACTTGTGAATAGTGCCCAGACCCCAGGAAGTGCCCACTGCCTAGGGCTATGTGCTGATTGCTTATAGCAAACTGTTTTTGTCTGATAATGTCATTGGCATCATTGTCTTTACGGAAAGATAACTTTACACACAATTTCAAGTTGAAAGTAATGTTGTCTCACAATGTGGAAGGTATTCTACAGGCTGCTCATTTTCCTTGTCACTACTGAGACTGCATTTATCTAATCCCTTCCTTTGAAGGTAATCTGTCTCTGGCTGCAGTTAGGATAAGTTCTTCATCTTTGATCTTTGGCCAATGCCCTAAGATAGTTCTTGATGTAGATTTCTTTCTCCTGTTGCTATTTGTGAGTTGTAGGCCTCTGAAGCTAATGATGTGTCTTTTAACATTTCTAGAAAATTTTTATCCACTATACTCCATTCTCTTTTTTACCTTCTCATTAATTCTGGTTAGACTTCATTACACTTTCATCCATCTGACATAAACTACTGTTTACTGGTGTTAAACATTGTTTATTGCCCATTTGATCGCTCATCTTCATTCTAGATCATTTGTATCTCTCTAAACTTCATTATGGATCATTCATAGCTCCCTAAGCTTCATTCTGGATCAGCAATCTCAATCTGTCTTTCAGTCCAACAAGTCTATCTTGTTCTCGATCCATTCTGTTGTTTGGTCCATCAAATACTTTGTTTAACATCATTATTATACTATTTTATTTCTAGAGGTTTCATTTTATTCTGCTTGTAGATCTGCTTGGTCAATTTTTCCAACTTTTTATTCCTTCATGATATTTTCAATTCCCCTTTCACTTTTTAGATGCATTCCACATACATCTTCCATTTGACATGTGGAAACCTTCCCTAGTCGAAGTCTCTGAATGGAATGCTAAAAACTGTGTTTTTCCTCCTGACTCACTCATGAGCGTTTGTTTTGGAAAGGGTGTTCTGTGATTTCTGTCCGAGGGCATATGGTCTTTAAAACTTTTTTTAGCGGGAAAACTTTGAGAACCAACATGAAATTCCATTCCTCAGGTTTTTTTTTTTTTAAATATGTTTCCTTTTCTCAATCTCCTGTGGTCACTACCAACCCAGGTCCATAGGAAAGCACAGAGTCTGACAGTACATTGTTTGGACTATGCAGATAACTTTAATCCTGGAAGCCAGTTCACCACGGGGCTGCCTTGGAGTTCTCAGGTCTTAGAGATATATTCCTTGCCTCTTTCCAGAGCCAAAGTTGTACCAGGCAAGTCTCATTCCCCTGGCTTTCTTCAGAGAGTTTACTTCTCATTCTGCTACTGCTACCAAGAGTGCAGTTTGTGGGGTTTCAGATTTAGGTAGGAAGTATCACCTGGCCTTTGTTCAGGTCAGGAAACTTGAGGCTGTGAGGTTACATAAATATCTTCAAGCTCTCTTGCCTCCTAGGATTCCAGCTTTCAGGTTCTTTTGTTCTCTGTAATGGCATGCTTTTTTGCCAGCTTACTGATGCATTTTGAAAGGTATTTTTCAATGTATGACCTAGCATTTAGAGTTGCTTTCAATGGGCTTTCTGTAGCACAGAGTCTCCATGCTGTCAGCAAATAAAGTCACTAAATAAGATCTTACAGACCAAATAAAATAAAATAAAATCCTCCATCCCCAGTTCTCTTACTAAGTTGAATGGCAGACTTAATTTTTAAGTATGATTATACATATTTTATACATATATATGCATGTGTGTAAAAAGAATTGGAATATCTGTTAGTAGCAACAGGGAAAAACTTATCAAAATGCTTGGCTCTTCAAAAAACAGTCATTAGATTCAATGGACATTATGTAATAGTTGAACTATGTAACCTGAAGATAGGGATTAAATGGGGAAAGATTAAGAACAATGGAAGGGGTGACATTGAGAGGCATTGTGCTCATAATTTAACTTGTGGGATTAAAAGCCCTTTGTACAACTACTTTTAAAAATAAATGTATAAATTTTAAAAACAAAATGTTTTGCCCCTAAAGGAACGAGTAAATAATAGTAATAATAATAATATAAAGAAACTGTGCTGAGTGTCCAAGGCTCACACTTATAATCCTAGCTACTCTGGGGCTGAGATCTGCCCTAAAGATTTCTGACTTGCCAATATCATAACTGTAGAACCCACTTCCTTAAAAATAAATCTAGATAGATGGATAGGTGATAGATAGATAGATAGATAGACAGACAGACAGAGCCTATTGATTCTGTTTTACTGGAGAACGCTGGCAACTGCTTGAAATTGTTCTAGGGCCTTAACTGGAAGGGAGAGCTGAGTTTTAAAAAAAATAGAGTTTAGTAAGCACATTACTGTAGAAGACTTGCCTAGGTAGGAAAGAAGCAGCATTGAAAGCCATTCCTTTTCTTCTACTTCTGTGCCTTCCAGATAGGGAGATGTTGGGCTTCAGTCCCTGTGACTAAGCTGCTAGCACTTGGCTAGATGCCATGTTGAGGGGCTGGAAGGAACTGGGTGTCTGGGAGCTATGCCAGCCAAGTCAATCTTTAGCAGAACTTAGTGACAGTTGGATCATAAATATGAACTCTGTCAAAACCTAGCTGTGCTTTCTTCACATCCCAGCCCTGGGTTCTGACCCCTTCATTTGCAGCTGGACTATAAGGTGGAGGGAAATTCATCTTGCTCAGGAGAGCAGGAGAATGACCCACCATTCTTTCACAGCAGGGATGAACTAGCAGTAGTCAAACAGATCAAATTCTTCCAAATGGTGAGTGCTCAGATGGCACCGAGAGACATAGTTCTTTAGGAAAAGAAAGAAAAATCAGCCAAGATGGCATCCCAAAATGCCTCCTCTCAGCTTTTTAATTTCACACAGAAAAAAAAAGACTAAGATATACCCAAACCAATTACTAACATATGAATTAGGTTTACAATTTAGAGACACGTTCATGTGATCTTTTATTCTCCTGACAACCTCTAATATTGGAAGGGCAAGGGCTCATGTTCATCTCCTTTTGTACAGGAGAAGGTTGAGGCTCGGTGTCAATATGACAAGCCACAGGATGAAGGAAGAATATAATTCTAGATTTCTGATGGGAAGTCCTATGCTCTTTCCTCTCAAGTTCAACATCCTTGTGATTTGCTCATGGATCCTCTAATCAGACACATGATTGAATATATTGATGACATGTACTACAGACAGTCCACTTAAGCCCTCTGTGACTCAGTTCCCTCCGCTGTAAAGGGAGATAATAACAGTATTTACCTTATAAACCATATAAAGCACAAATGTTACTTAGCAAAGAGCCTGCCACACAGTGAACAGTCAATAGGTGTTAAGCATTATTAGCCGAATTATTAAATTAGATTACATGTCATCAATTTAGTCATTTCCTACTCAGTAAGTTTTAGAAAAATACAGAAACTCAGAACCAAACCCAGGTAACATCTAATGGACACAGCACATTTTGTCTTCGCTTTAAATTAAGGATTGGAAAATTATAGCCCAGGCTCATCCCTCAATTTTTAAATAAAGTTTTATTGGAACAGAGCTATGCTCATTCATTTCCTGTGTACCTGTGCCTTCTTTGATGCTACAGTGGCAGAACTGAAAATATATGATGGAGATCAAAGCCTAATGCTGAGCCCTTTACAGAGAATTTTCTGACTCCTACTCTGAGACAATGCTGAGAACTAGAAAACAAACAAGCTTGCTGGTTATCAAAATAAGGCAAAATGATTTATGGGAGCAGAAAGAGTCTAGCTGGAAGCTGTGTTTTGCCCGTCTTGTATCAACTCATAGGGTGTGATATGGGAGACTTCACTTTCTACCCGTAAGATATAATCCTTGGCACACTTATGAAACTGTGTGTCTATTCCAGAAGTCTGGGGAAAGCTAAGGTAACATAAGCAGTGACTTTCTCAGTAACAGCTTTAAGTAGCAGCAAAGGGAAGGAGCAGATAGAAGCCTACAATGGCTTGTACTGTCTGCACAGTAGATATTCTAGAAGGGATAAGAGCATAGACATCGGCAGCTTTGTGTGCTCTCCATGCTCAGCCTGGGGAATTACAGAGAATTCCCTGACTTCTACCAGAACAAGAACCCAGCCCTGCTTTCTTTACCTCCCAGCCTCTGTTCTACCCACTGCATTGCTGCCCAGTCCATTCCATCCTTCCCATTTCCATTTCCCTGCAGTTTAACTAGCCATGTTTTCGAAATGGGAATACAAATCCATCTGTATCCTCCAGCTTGTTTACAATTCAGGGACAAATAATGTGGCACACGCTTCTGAATGCAGACAGAACATAATGACTCTGCTATTTTTCTACTCTGCAAATCATTCAAGCCCTCTAAGCCTTCTTCCTCCTTACTAAGATGAAAACAGATGCTGAATTGGTGGTTTATACCTATAATCTGAGCTGTGTGGGAGCCAGAGGCACAAGGATTGCAAGTTTGAGGGCAGCTAAGACAAAAGTTAGTGAGCCTCTCTCAGAACAAAATAAAGCCAGGTACAGGTGGCTAATGCCTGTAATCCTATCTGCTCAAGCAAGGGTTTTAAGCCAGCCTGTGTAAGAAAGTCCATGAGACTATTATCTCCAATTAACCATCAAAAAAGCCAGAGGTAGAGCTGTGGCTCAAGTGGTAGAGTGCTAACCTTGAGCCAAAAAGGTCAGGGACAGTGCCCAGGGCTTGAGTTCAAGCCTTAGGACTATCACACACAAAAATGAAATGAAATGAAATGAAATGAAAGAAAAAATAGAAAAGAAAATGAAGAAGAAAAAGAACAAAATAAATACAAAACAAAACAGCCTGACTGTTATAGTACTTGCCTACTATGTGCAGGGACAGAGGAAAATAAATATAAAAATAGATGACTGCTTCACAGAATTATTACTAGGATTAAAGGATCACATGGTTGTCATAAATGTCTGAATTTCCATGAAAACCACTGACCACATTTAACAATCCATTCCTGATACCTCCACACATACACCTCCATATTAGAGTCTCTACTAGTCAGCACAAAACAAAAAGGTACAAACTTAATCTAAACCCTATCAAGAAGCATCTATTGATTATGGTGTGGCAGGAACTATGCTTATAAAAATGAATGAAATACATTTACAGTCTGCAGGAAATAATGCATTCCTGTGAGCACTTTATTGTAGGTGAAGTAGACCATAATAAACATGAATCAAAGAGGGACCAAAGATTTGTCTTGGGAAGAGGAAGGGGACCACCAGCCTCAGAGGCTTGCAAAGCAGAGATGGACTCTAAGGGGAGAGAGGCACAAAACAGTGAAGTCAACAGGGCAGAACAGTTCTAGGATGGAGTTTGGAAAGAGTGGGAAGACCCAAGGACCAGCACTGAAGACTGGCTGCTGAACTCAAGGCCGGAATGCTGACCAGCATTTCCCTATGTAATCTCTTGCAAATAATAAGTCAGAATAACTTCTTTTTAAATATACATAACGCGAGATGAAATCCAAGGAATTCCTTGGTGAAACATTTCTTCAATCAACCCAGATCTACTTTCCAAGGTGGTAGAGAAAGGGATTGAGCTTCAGACAACAGCAAGACCCCAATACCATGCTTACCTTCAGTGAGCGTAGAGAGAAGAGCCCTGGCCTACAAGTACTCTGTTTACTTCGCATGTCTTACAAACACTTCATGTGCTTTTGTAACATTCCAGTGTGATCGTGGGCACTTCTCACACATCTCATGTGTGGTAGGAAGAAGACTGAGAGATGCTAGAGGCCCAAGCTAGAGAGATACACAAGCCTTCATTTGCCCCTGCTGGCTGGGTATCATTGGCTTTGGCTCCTGAGTACAGCACTATACTAAAGCACAGAAGAGGAGGAAATGGACCTGGGATGCTAGTCATGAAGCATAGTGCAGCGAAGTGGTTAGCAGAGCCATGCAGACTACAAGTGCCATTCTGGAGGCGAAGGGTGGGAGTAATGCAAAGGCAAAGCAACAAGAAGGCAAAAGAGCAGCAAGGAGTTGAGTGCAAGAGTCCAGCTCAGCAGGGATCAAGCATTGTCCACATCCCTAGAAAGGAAGAGACACACAGGGGAAACAATGAGTAACTTAATTGAGCACTACAGAAAACAATGAGCTATATTGCAGAAGGAAAACCAAGTAGTAGAGACACATCACTAACAAAGAATCATGAAACAGGAGTAAGGGAATAATGGGCATAGACAAGGAGTTTAGTTTGAGCTTACAGAGTCCTAGTATCCTGAAATGACGAACTGTCTAAAGTGTTTGTGGCTCACAATGGAAACTGGCAGAACCAGTTGGAGGAAGCCACCCCACAGCTGGCCCATCACTGTTTGTGGGAGCAACAGGGGAGATCAGCGGAGGGAAGTGAGTTTCCTGCTGACGGTGTCTTCTCTTCTTTTCTGAACAGCTGGCTCCTGCTCGGAGGCTTCTGTTCAGAATCCTACCACAGCCACAATCCTCTGTCTCCAACAAAGGCTAGATGAGAGATGCAGAGAGATTCCTGGTGTGTGCATGTGTGTGCACACATGACTTGGTGTGTATCTGTGTGTGTAAATGTGCAATACACACTCCCGTGCAGGGGCTCATGTTCCACTGCACATCTGAATGGCTGATTGAGAAAAACATCTCAGAGCATTTCAGAATACAGAACCTCCCCCTGTATACTCTTTTCTTCCACATGACAGTGAAAACCATTTTTTTTTGTCAGTGGTGGGGATTGAACTCAGGGACTGGGCGCTCTACCTGAGCACTTCTGTTCAAGGCTAAGACTCCACCACTTTGAGTCATAGCACCACTTTCCTGCCCAGGCTGACTCTGAACTTTGATCCTCAGATCTCAGCCTCCTGAGTAGCTAGGATTACAGGCCAGAGCCACCAGCACCCCACAAAAACCAAATGTTTTTCTTTTCTTTTACTCTTTTGATCCTACTTAGCACAAAACTTTCATACTGAATCTGTAGAAATATAAAATCTCATTGAAAATAAGAGGTCATTTTTGTTAAAGGAAAAGAACAGACCACCCCCACATGCCTCCTCTCTCTCCCCAAAGAGAAGCAGCAACCTGGATGGGTTAGCACAGAAACCAGAGCAGAGAAAACCAAAACCCACACACCAGTCCCCAGGGCTCATCCCAGATACTCGGAGTTCATAAACACCAAGTTCCCAGGTAATTCATTCAGGAGAGCTTGGAGAACTATGATGGGTCTCCTGTCTCCCAATCGACCTAGACATTCAGCCTTGGTTGTTAAAAATGTGGGTGACCTAAGGAAGAAAGCTTTTTGCCCAGTGGATTTGGTGCCAACACTGAAGAAAGAATGACAGAAAAATAAATCAAGGAGGCAGCTCTGACCAGGACAAAACATATACTGAAGTCTTATCTTGGAGTATTACATTCCTGGCTCCGACCATCACTCAAAGGTATGCTTGTAAGAGGAAATGCTGTGTCCACTGACCCGGAACCAGATCAGCTCACCCGTGTGAGCAGAAGCGTGGCACAACTTCACTAAAAGCCCTGACCAGCTGTCCATACCAACCTTGGCTATAACTAAGAAATAGGAACAATGCAACAAACCTCCATGAGCCACTGGACACCGGCAGGAAATTGAGAGTAAGAAAGAAATGACAATATGTCTGAGACAAGCAGAAAAGGTCAAGTAAGTTGATGTTAGGTGAAATGAACCCCAAGATAAGTATTCAAATATTTTTTTTCTTTCTTGCGATTGTTTCTAACATATTTATAAGATGATTTCTTTGTTGCTTTGTATGTCCCTCCCCCACGGTATAACCCCTGCTTTCACTTCATTTGATGTTGGTATAATTTGTGGAGGCGAAGGGAAAAAACAAATCATTTAAATAGGGATACAGGTAGACCCATTGCAACAATGAGATGTACAAGATGTTATGTCGAAAACAAACTTTACAACTTTGGCTGGTGCGGGGGGGGGGGGGGAGGGGGGGAGGGAAGGGGGGGAAGGGAGGATGAGGGAGGGGGAGATGGGAAGGGAAAACAAAGGAAGAGGCAACAATGCTTGATAAGAAATGTACTCATTACATTGCCCATGTAATTGTAACCCCTCTGTATGGTATTTTCACAATTAAAAAAAAAATGACACAAGATGGACAAACGCCATTAATAAGTCATGAAAAAGAAAATCAATGGAGAACATTCTAGGACTAGAAAGATATTTTAAATATTCACCTCTCTATCCATAAAACAGGAGGAAATTGCAATGAACAAGAAGTACAGTACAGATTCGTCTTCCTTTAGAAGCCTTGATTTCTCATTCCATGCAGCTAGGGGGTTGAAAGCCGATGTCACTGGAGATGTGAGCAATGACCACCTGACCTGGGGCACTGCTAGTCCCACACAAAGATCAGTGGCAAAAATGAAGCTGGAACATCAGGGTAGAGGCAAGGATAAGGGTAAGAGAGTAAGAGGATAAGAGTAAGAGAGGCCGGAAGAGTCTGGGCTGGAAGAGACATGAGGATAGTGGAAACAAGGTAAATTCCTTCTAGGGGATTGCAGGGTACAAAAGTTATGGTGTCATGATAAAATGTACATTAAAAGCAACCGATTAGGGGCTGGGAAGGTGGCTCAGTGGTAGAGCACTTGCCTTGCATGCATGAGGCCTTGGGTTCGATTCCTCAGCACCACATAAGCAGAAAAAAAAAGTCGGAAGTGGTGCTGTGGCTCAAGTGGTAGAGCGCTAGCCTTGAGCTGAAGAGCTGAGGGACAGAACCCAGGCCCAGAGTTCAGGCCCCACGACTGGACCCAAAAAAAAAAAAGCAACCGATTATTAGAAATTAAAAATCTGGTTGTTGAAATATAAAAGAAAAAAGAAGCCTGGCAGGAAAGCTCAAGCCTATATTCCTAGCTACTTGGATGGCAGAGATTAGAGGATTATAGTTTGAGGCCAGGCCAGGCATAAGAATTCATGAGATTTCATCTTAATCAACAGTTGGGGACAGCCCAGAAATCATGTAAGATCATATCTAGAAAGGTAGCAAAGCAAAAAGGGGTGAGTGCCATGGTTCAAGCAGTAGAACACTTGTCCAGTGAGCCCTTAAAGTCAATCCCTCGTACTGATCAAATAAAGATGTATACAGATTAAATAATAAATTGATGGCTAAAGAACTAGTAGCAAGTATGTTGTATCTAATAAGAGTATCTTAAACATAGTGTAAAAGGAGAACAATGGTAGAAAAATATAAGATACTCTCAAAAACATGGACGATAGAGCAAGAGAATACAATACCTATCAAAAAGAAATAATCAAACCCAGGTTTCATAGCACACACCTATAACCATAGCTACTTGACAGGCTGCAGCAGGAAGAGCAAAAGGGAGAAAAACAAAGAAGAAAGCAACAGAATTTAAAGTTCCACAAAACTGAAGATAAAAATTTAATGGAAAGCCTATTAAAGATTTCGAGGAACAATTGAGATCAATACTCACTCCCATAGCCTTGACTGACAGAATTTCATTGTTCAGATGATAAGCCCTAGCTTTCTATAAAAATAAGGTAAATGGACTCAAAGAAGATTGAGGCTTGCACCAGAAATCCTCTTTGGCAGAAATATAATGGGGCAGCATTTTCAAAGTTCTGAAGGCAAAAGAATTTTAATCTAGAATTTAATAGTGAAATTTTTTATATCTGTGAAGGCAGCCTCTTTGGATATAGAAGAGGTCAAAAAATTCTATAATCGATATAACCATTCAGAAAAAAAATCTTCAAAGATCTACTCCAGTCAAAAGAAAAATGGTCCAAAATAGATTAAGTGAGAAGAAATGATCTCTATTCAATGGATGTGAAAACACAATGTGTGTATACGTCAACCCACAAAACTCTGCAACTATGTAATACCTGCATGGAGGGACTTGTGAAGGAATAAAAGAGCAGAGATTTTGCTTCTTCATTCACACCTCTTTTCATTTCATCTTTTTTTCAATAAACTATGCATACCACATTATTAAGAAAACAGAAGTAAAATTGTGTTTGTTTACCGATGACATCTTATATAGAGAACAAAAATCATAAAGATTTTACACACAAACACAGAAAAAAGATGTTAGAGCTGATAAAAAATTTAGCTAAGCTACAAGATATAAAATCAACATACAACAATCACCAGCATTTCATTAAATTATAGCAAACTGTTAGAAACAGAAATGAAGAAAATAATCCCATTTACAATAGTTACGAAAAAATTTTAAATTTAACCAAGAAGGTGAAATACTAATATACTAAAAATCATAAAACATTAACTGAAGAAAAAGGAAAACAAATCAGTGGAAAAGTTTCTTGTGTTCCTGAATTGAAAGAATCAGTATTATTTGCATGTCTATACTAAATGATGCACAGTTTGCAACTACTATCAAAATTACATTTTTTCGGGGAAATAGGAAAATAAATCTAACATTTCTCAAGAACCATAAAAAGACCCGAGTTAGCTAAAATAATCTTTAGCAAAAAGAACAAATCTGCTCCTTGACTTAAAATATATTTCAAAGCTATTATACTCAGACAGTAAGTCCGCATATAGAAATAAGCTGGGCACCAATGGCTCACACCTATCTTCCCTGTTACTCAGGAAGTTGAGATAAAGAAGACTGTGGTTCAAAGACAACCTTGGGAGAAAATTCTATAAGATTCCATAAAGCCAGGCAAGAGGTATGGCTCAAATGGTAGACCACCAGCCAAGAAAGCAAACACAAGGCCCTGTGTTCAAACACCATTGCTAGAACAAATAAGTAAATACTAAATAGATTTAAAAAGCTCAGAAATCAATGAATTTGGAAAATAAAATGAGACTGTTACTTCATACAGTATGTAAATCATCCCCAAACGGATTAAAAACTTAAACGTAAAGACCCAGTACTGCAAAACTACCAGAGGAAACCCTAGAAGAAATATCCAATGACATTATTCTAAGCCAGGGAATTTTGGACACAACTTGGAAAGCATAGGCAAGAAAAGCCAAATGAATCACATAGAACTGCATCACATTAGAAGTCTTCTGCACAGCAAAGGAAAGACTGAACACACTCAAGAGTCAATCCAGAGGGAAACATTTGCACACCTTACATCAGATGAGAGCTTAATATTAAAGCTAAGTGGGCAATTCAAATAATAATGGAATGGTAAAAGGAAAAACCTGATCAAAAATGGGCAGAAGATCTAAATAACTAGATCCTTATTTTTCACAGAAATACAAATTAAGAGTTTTTGTTATCAGCTGGTAAGGTGGTAGAGTGCTTGCCTCACATGCATGAGGCCCTGGGTTTGATTCCTCAGTACCATATAAGCAGAAAAAAGCTGGAAGTGGTGCTATGGCTCAAGCGGTAGAACACTAGCATTGAGCTGAAGAGCTGAAGGCAGTGCCCAGGTCCAGAGTTCAGGCCTCACAACCGACCAAAAAAAACAAAGGATGCTTAATCATAGGTTTGGATAAGCCTCCAAAATCCAGAGCATATGAAAATGAAGAAAAGAAGAAGAGAGGGAAGAAGGGAGAAAGTGGAAAGAGGAAGGCTTAGAGAAAGGGGGATGAGAAAAATACATAATTTAGGAGACAGCACACATGATTCATTTGCAGATTTTTATTTTGAGGCATGTTATAAAGCTCTTTTATTGGAATTTTTATACAAGTTTTTTTAATCCTATAATGACTATCATTCATGAAAAAAATACTATAATGATGAGCCGAACTCTATACAAAATACCCATATGTATACCTCTTAGTACAAATGAAGCAGATTTTTTTTCATTCATGAGAAGTATCTTTCAAAATAGCCTTGCCTGAAGAAAAATAATAATAATAACAAACTGACAGGGTCTTTTGAGTGTCCAGTTCAATGAATGCAAATGAGCATGTGATTATGAAACTTCAGCGGTAAATGAGCCAGAACACTTCAATGTGGGATGAGTTGGTGGTAGCAAGTCACATATCCCCCCCCCCCCCCCTTTTAGTTTTGGCTTGTTTTGTTTTCCTTTTTTCTTTTTCTCCTTGCTTGTGGTTTTGGTTTGTGTGGGAAACAACCCCATCACTATTTAATTCTTTGTAAGGCTGTGATGGGGAAAGGCAGTATTTGAAAAGAGAATTGTATGAACCAGGAGCCCAGTACCACAGTGGGGTTGTAACAGTTGCAGGCTGAGCAGGAAACCAGTGGAAGCCTGGCTGTTCCAGGCTTCCTCCTGCAGAGGCTAAGCCTCCACCCTCCCTCCACTCCGCCCAATGACATCATCGCAACCCCCTTCCTCCTCCTGCATGTTCCAATTCTTCCACCATTCCTTCCAATGGCACCTCCACCCCACCACTCGCTCACAATGCTCTTAACAAAACGGACAACTGTGAGTTCTCTAACATGAGCATGCCACGCAGCTATTTCTCCCTCCATTTCTTTGTTTTTGAAGATGCTACAATATAGATGGGCTCCATGTCAGCCTTCTTTGTCAGACTCTCCCCTCGCTGACCTGGTATTTCAAGTCTCAGTCTTTGGGTTCCTCTTTTTATGTTCACTCCTTGATGATCTCATTCATCATTTCTAGGGAAGGAAGGAAGGAAGGAAGGAAGGAAGGAAGGAAGGAAGGAAGGAAGGAAGGAAGGAAGGAAGGAAGGAAGGAAGGAAGGAAGGAAGGAAGGAAGGAAGAAAGGAAGGAAGGAAGGAAGGAATCCTATACATTGCAATGGCTTATGGTCTCCTGCCTAGTGAAATCTTCCCTAGTATTTGGTTGCTCTCATCAAATTCAATTCAATTCAATTTTTCTTTGGAGTGGGAGGTTAAGAATTAAAAAGAAAGGCCGAGTCAGACCACCATTTTGTTCAAGGTACCCTGGTGAACTCTGAGTCACTAGCCAAGGGGAGGAAGACCCCCCTCCCCCCCAACACACTCCAGCTCAGCCTTGCAGTCTGAAGGAATGCAGGTCCACACCTTCCTCAACAGCTGGGGGAGAGGCTGGAGGCCCCCTGCACGCCTGCACTGAGGCATGTCCAGGAAATGATGCAATATATGAAAGAGATTGAGAAAGGGACTAGCCTGGGGGGGGCAGTTGGGTGAAGGGGGGAAGAAATAAGGAAAGAGTCCTTGATTATTTGACCTAAGAACTTTCTTTTTTAAAGAAAAACAAAAAAAAATTCATGAGAAAATAGGTATTTGCATTTGGGCACTGGGTAGAAAAAGCGTACCGCACCAGTGATTCCTAACAATCAAGAACTTGTGCTTTCACAGATGACTCAGTCATCTTTCACTAGGCTTGATTAATAGAGTAACTCCAAGAGGGAAGAAACAAGCCGAGCTCTACACCTGAGAAGGTAGGAGCTGGACATTGTAATGCCAAAATGGCCAGTTTGTAGGTGAGTGATGTGCTGCGCTTGTACATTCAGCTCAGTGGTCCCAGCCCTCCTTACTGGCCTCTGCTTCTCATACAGATGCCTATGGCCAAACGTACACAGAGTCCTGTGGAACCTCTTCTGATGGACGCAGTAGCGCTCTACTTCAAATACATCATCCTTCAATTCCAAAAAGAGACAAAGGAGAAAATGATGCACAGGCTTCAGCTTAGCAAGGATGATGCCTAATGAATATTCACTCAGTCAGTATTCAGCCTGAGCGTTGACAGGACTTGGTAGGATATATATATATATATATATAGTGTGTGTGTGTGTGTGTGTGTACACAGTACGATCATGTGTGTTTAAAATCCCCAAAATCAAAATATTTGAATGGCCAGAATGTTTTCACAGAGCTGTCCAACTGTAGAACTGTGAAATACTTTGTGTGTGTACACACACACGTCAGTAGGAGGGCTTGAACTTAGGGCCTGAGTGCTGTCCCTTAGCCTTTTAGCTTGAGGCCAGTTCTCTACCACTTAAGCCATGTCTTCATTCCAACTTTTTGGTGATTAAATGGAGAAAAGAGTTTCACTAACTTCCCTGCCTTAGCTGTCTTTAAACTATGATCCCCACGGCTGGGAAGGTGGCTCAGTGGTAGAGTGCTTGCCTTGCATGCATGAGGCCCTGGGTTCAATTCCTCAGCACCACATAAGCAGAAAAAATAAAAGCTGGAAGTGGCGCTGTGGCTCAAGTGGTAGAGCGCTAGCCTTGAGCTGAAGAGCTGAGGGACAGCGCCCAGGCCCAGAGTTCAGGCTCCACGACCGGACCCCCCCCCCAAAAAAAAATAATAATAAACTAAGATCCCCAAATGTAAGTGTCCTGAGCAGCCTGGGTTACAGGCTTGAGTCATGAATATGAAATAAGTTTTGCATGACAAAATAAAGCAGCATGGTGTGATGCTCTTACGGCCCCCAGTCAGAAGCCACTGCCTGCTGTTTGCTCTTGGTTCATAACATGTTTGGTGCCTCTGCTTTGTCTGTCTGTAAAATGTCTACAATCATGAGAGCTTGCTCCCCACCTGACCCTAGCATAGATTGTATGTTACTGTGTTCTGATTCTTCTAGGAAAATGATGATCCAGAAAATATTGATACTCAGTAAGTCAGGATATTCATTAAATAGGATGTCTAATGCTGAAATTATTGTCTGAAATTCACTGTTGTAGCAGACACGGCTATTGCCACTAATTAGTGGGCAATCTACTTATTAGCAGGGTTCAGATTTCATTCCAATGTGGGCTCAGCATGTACAGCATAAAAATTAGAGTCCCTTGCATGAGGTGGAGTTTAAGTTGTGGCCAGTAGTCATAAGATTAAGTGTCGAGTGAGACTTCCAGAGAGATTCCTTCAAGGAAACTGCTTCTGCTGGGCATGGTGGTGTATACCTCTAACCCCAGCTTCAGAGGACGTAGAGATAGAAGCGATATAATCCAAGGCTTTCCTAGGACTGAAAGGGTGAGCTTGTAGATAAAAAACTAAAGCAAAAGAGGAAGGAGTACCTGCCTACCAGGGGTTAGGCACCAAGGCCCTGAGTATTGCAAGAAGAAGAAGAAGAAGAAGAAGAAGAAGAAGAAGAAGAAGAGGAAGCAGAAGAAGAATCAGAAGAATCAGAAGAAGAGGAGGAGGAAGAGGAGGAAGAGGAGGAAGAGGAAGAAGAGGAAGAAGAGGAAGAGGAGCAGGAGAAGGAAGAGGAGGAGGAGGAGGAAGAGAGAAGGAGAAGAAGAAGAAGAAGAAGAAGAAGAAGAAGAAGAAGAAGAAGAAGAAGAAGAAGAAGAAGAAGAAGAAGAAGAAGAAGAAGAAGAAGAAGAAGAAGAAGAAGAAGAAGAAGAAGGAGGAGGAGAAGAAGAGAAAGAGAGAGAAAGAAAGAAAGAATAAAAAATGTACTCATTATCTTGCCCATGTAATTGTAACCCCTCTGTACAGTATTTTCACAATAAAAAATAATAAAAAAAATTTTTTAAAAAGAAAGAAAGAAAACGAAAAGAAGAGAAAAGAAAAGATCCCACGTTGTTGCTGTGCGTAAGGTAGCCATGAGGGCCGACAAAGCCACTGTGGCCACACGAAGCAGGAGTTAGTCTGCAGAAAGCCTCGTGCTAGCACAGGAAACAAGAAAACCTGTAAATTTGTTTAAAGGGGGCTATGAATAACCATTTATGTGTTTGGACAATCACTTTCATGCTAAGGATTGTCTCTATAATAGAGAGCATGAATTCGATCAAGTATATTATATGTATATACATAAATAACACATAAAACCCCTCTGTACAATCAGTATATGCAAATATTAAAAAATATTCTCTCAATGTTCTCTTGATATTTGTTAGGCAAGACATTTAAAAGACATTTAGATGAATGGCTCTGATTTCATAAGATTGGGGACAGGAATTTTGATCTGTATGTACTAGATGTTAATTGACAATTTGATGACATTTAATCATACACCTATAGATGCACATCTTTTAAATTTCAAGTATTTTTAACACCATGAGTTGAGCCTTCTACTTCCATAGACCCAATGCCAAAGCAGCACGACTCTGGATCAAGAATTGGCAGAGTTAGTATCAACCCAGGCAAAGATATTTATGTTTTCTTTTTAGTTTATATCTCTGAATTGCAGACAGCAATAAGAAACACCCAAATGTGATGATGATATTCCATTTGTGGACTATTCCTGATAGGTACAAGAAGGAAACCTCTGACAGATGTAACTTGAAAACATACTTTAGAAAATATCCTTCTATTGAGTGACTTTTTTTTTTTTTAATTCAAAGCATTTACCTAGCACTTTCAAATGCCCTAAGCAAATTTAGGCAAGCATCTTGACCAGGTAAAAAGAACTACATTATGGAAAGACTCACTATCTCAAAAAAAAAAAAAAAAAAAAAAAAAAAGACACTTTCAACACTCTCTAGAGAGGAACTGCCCACCAGATTATCAGATTTCATGTTTATAAAATAGTCACATAATGAACACAGGTAGTACTACAACGAGAAAGTTTCATTCTCCCCAGAGAAGGACAATTTTTATTTAATCTCATCTTTTCTTTAGTAATTGCCCATCTACTTGCTTTTTTTGTTAGGGACTCTCCTCGGTACAATCAAGTGATAAATCAAGACTAGAAGACAAGGTCACTTGTTTTTGCAAACTAAATCACAGTGACTTTATTGCGAGAAATTTCACCCAGAGCTTAGATTTTTAACACATCAGCAATCTATTTAGGAGGGGAAAGGTTGCTGAGAGAAATAGCCGTTTGACTTTGAGCAAGGCCTGGGGGTGTAGCTCAGTGGAAGGACACGTGCTTAGCATGTGCTAGGGGCCATAGGTTCAACCCCCAGCACCAAAGAAAACAAAGCTGAACAAACTTCATAGACCAAAGAGACACAATGCAATCTAAAGGTTTCCTAGAGCTTGGTTCCCAAGCAGAAAGCATAACTGAGGTCCCTAGTCCTTCCGAAGATGAGGAACTGCACACCTGTGGTGCAGCCTGCAGTGATTCAAATGAGATGAAGTCCCCTCCCCTCCCCCCATTACCGTTCATGTTCAAATACCATAAACCAGCAAAGGTCTCTACCAATGCCCTCACTTTCATGCTCTGCACTGTGTTGGCACGAGGGAGGGTCCTGTTTACCCGAATGACTCTCGCCTTTCCTATATGAATCACCATGGGAGAATATTACACTGTCTTCTCTGGGAAATAAATTATTTGACTTAGAGAAAAAGAGTACATTTTAAAGCTACACAGTCTACTATTTTGCAGTCTGTTTCAGGGTCCAACTACCTGCTTGAAAGCAGTATATTTATTTTTATGTTCATAAAAAAAATTGCTTGGCCTGAGTGGGGGTGAGAAGAGTAATACTGGTGCCAAAAAATATAAAAAGCCAAGTTTATCTTGTTGTTTAATGTAAAGATTACAGTGTAAACCTTTTGATTAAATTTCTCTGGTGTCGGTGAAAGGAAGAATAACAGAGTAGTGATCTGAAATAAATCTCCAACATAGGTAGCAGGCTCCCTTAGACTGTTATGGATTACATGCGGAGTAGAAAAACAAGCACATTTCTTTTAATTCTACTCTACTACAGATTCCTTCCCATGCACTCACTGTTTTCTGTATCTATCTACTTAGCTCTCAGGAGAGATAAAACCAATTTTCTCTCTTCTTCGTAGTTTTTCTATCCTCTAAAGAACAGATACAAAGGTCTTCACTGAGTTTTAACTTCCATTGCACACACAAGAAAAGTACAAACTGAATTCCTCCACATTGGCACTTAGAACACAGAGATCAGCTACATCGCTCTACATAGACCTACTGAGACTGAATTCAGGGATCTAGATACAGAATAGTTTAAACAAACAATCCCCTAGACAAGTCACATATATGCTCGAGACGCCACACAGTTGTAGGGCCTTTCTAAGAACTCAGCTATAGTATCATCAGTATTAGTAGTCATCATACTGAGAAATCTCCATTTGTGAAAAATTGTATCTCAATTTAAAAGGAGAACATTTGTCTTGTCAAAGAAACGTGTACCCCTTCACACGTATATCTATGTTTATTTAAGTTAAAGATATCCTTACTATAATTTGACTCGTTTAATAGAAATTAACTTTGTACAACTACAATTTTTAAGGAACTAGTAGGTACTTCAAGTGAAATAATTTGGATGGCAGCAATACTTCATCTTTTATTTCAGAGAAGAAATTTGACTACCATTTTGTCAAAAGACAAAATTACAACAATTTAGACATCTTAATTGGCTTTATTTTACCATTCTAGAATAGGTCAACATTTCATTCCACAAAACAGAGTACATGTGAGGCTGGCCACGTGAGAACAGGTTGATTTTATGGACAGAGAAAGGCTAAAGAAAGCAGAAACTAATAATAAAAAATGGATTGGTCATTTCAACATTGTTCTTCTTGTGAAGAGTGAACAGGAAGAAAGAACAATAGAAATACTACTAATTGATTAACATTAGATTACTCCAGGTGACTTTTGGTAAGAATTAAATGATATAATTAGTAAATAGATTTCATTGCCATGACATTGAATAGATCTACTGAGCTGCTACTTCTTTCTCTATTGTTTTCTTGGATTGTCAGATAACAACTTGGTTTCAGTTTGACATTAGTATGAATAACTCCATTTTGAGTTTTTACTCTGGTCTATAAGAGCTTTCTATAAAAGTCCAAAATAATGGCCTTTTATAATTTTTCTAACAAATGAATCATCTAGCAACAAATCTACCAGGAAGGAAATAAGGAAACAATTAAGAGCTATTTCTATGTTTTAGGTGCCAGTTAACCTAGTTCTGTAGTACACATCTGGCAAGATATTTTGCACCAAGGACCAGCTGACTTGGGAGGATAAACTCAATTCAAGACTGTTTTAGTGACAAAATTGTAAATTCCTGAGAGGAAGTAGAAGTTGTGCTGTTCCTTTAGGCAAAAATGAGCAGAGAGATCTTGATAGGGAAAAGAAAGCAGGAATTCAAAGGAAAGAAAGTAAAATAGACCCACTGTGTGAGAAAGCGGTGTGGCAGGAGGTCAGGGTGGACCAAGGAGATTGTCTGAGTTAAGGAGTCCCTGTTGTAAGGATGAGAAACTCTTTTGTAAAAAGATGACTCCAGCCCATGGCCTGTCTCAAAAAGGTGAGCCTAAGGTGAGCCATTCGTCAGTAGAATCTGGCTCTCCATTTTAAGATTTGGAGGATATTATAAGATCTCAATGCCCAATTTTTAATAGACTAGTGTCCCCCTTAAACATGTATCCCCCTAGAACATACAGAAGACCACCTCAGATGGAAACAGGGTCTGGAGGAAGACATAATCAGGTAGAGATGATGTCATACCGATCAGAGCAGGACTGAAAGCCAATATGGTGGGTGTCCTGGTAAGAAAGAAATTTGGACTCAGCCACACAGGGAGAACAGGTGAGATGATCTGGCAGCGCAAGCCAGAGTACCAAGGATGCCCACAGCTACCGGAT
This sequence comes from Dipodomys spectabilis, assembly GCF_019054845.1. NCBI lineage: Eukaryota > Metazoa > Chordata > Mammalia > Rodentia > Heteromyidae > Dipodomys > Dipodomys spectabilis. Next base: position 33,286,498 of record NW_024870678.1, on the reverse strand, counting down.
GCCCACATGTCCTTGGAGAAAGAGGGACGCTGTCCACCCCTTGAATTCCAGGCTCGGAATTCCAGACTCTGCTGTTTCATACTTCCTTGCTTGTGGTACTTTGCTACGGCAGCCTTAGGAAAGTGATGTTGGAGAGCTAGCGATAATTTACAAACAGTATTTTGGTAGTAATGAGTAAGATAAATTGAAAGAGAGAGATCCGGAAAAAATCTAAATGGAGCAGCTAGCATGATAGTATAATTATTCAGTGTTGGAACAAAAAAAAAAAAATCAAAAAGAGCTGGAAACTGGTGGCTCACATCTGTAATCCTAGCTACTCAGGAGGCTGAGATCTGAGGATTGAGGTTCAAAGAAAGCCCCAACAGATAAATCTGAGAGATTTAACCAGCAAAAGGCCAGAACTGGAGGCATGGTTCAAATGAGAGTGTGCCAGCCTTAAGTGAGGAAACTAAACAATTGCACATGGACCCAAATTCAAGCCTTAGTATCAGCACAAAGACAAGAAGAAAAGGATCTGGACCAAGACGAAGCTGGTGGTGACACAACACAGAAACAGTATAAATCTAGGGATGAAGAGCAGCCAGGGGAAAGGGCACCCCAAAGTTGGGCAAGGAAGAAGAAAGCAAGCCCTGGCAAGAAAGGAAGTGACCCGGAGACGTAAGAGAGTCTGCTGCTATGGGAGAGAGGGAATGGGAAAACTACTCGTGAGCTTTCAGAGAAGTTGGTGAAAATGTGCGTTTAACCCTGGCCCTGTCAGGTAATGAAATTAAAAACTGAATATTGAAGGGTTGAGGACCTAAGGAAAGAAATCCACAAGCATAAGCTTAAAGAAGTTAAGGGCAGAGGTGAAGATTTCTGCATAACCTAACTTCCCCAGTTGGTTAAAAGTAGCAGGGGCCACTGTTGGCTCACGCCTATAATCCTAGCTATTCAGGAGATCTGAGGATTCTGTGATCTGAGGATTCTGGTTTGAAGCCAGTTGGGGCAGGCAAGCGCATGAGACCCTTTACCTCCAATCACCAAAAAGCTAGATGTGGAGCTGTGGCCTTGAACAAAAAAAGCTCAGGGACAGATCCTAGGCCCTGAGTTCAAGTCCTAGTTCTGGCGCGCGCACACACACACACACACACACACACACACACACACACACACACACACACAGGAACAGGACCACCAGGGCTCAGTGCTGGACAACTAATAACTACAATGGGGGGTGAGGGTGGGGGGCTGGGGGACTGGTACCTCTTCTTTATGTTCTACTGAGACAAATCTTCACTAAGTCACCCCACTGCTTCTTTCTAGCATGTGTCTCCACTACATGCCCCAAATATCATGAAGTTTTGTCTTTTACTCTCAAAAATAATGGGGAGTTGCTAAATATTTCTCATACAGGACAACCAAATCCTACCATACAGTAAGTTACCATAAATGAATAGGTAACTTCTTTTTTTTTTGCATTTGAGAATTGGGAAAGTGAGCACAAATGTTAACTAATGGTCATGCCTTGTACTGTACTTTAAAAGGTCTCAAGCTGGAAGGAAATACTAATAAAGCACTTAAATTTTGCATTCAATTATGAAAGAAGTCTTAAAAACACTTCAGGACGTGGAATGAACCATCTGTGTACCCATCTGCACAGAAGATGATAGGGGGCCGGGCCTCACACTGTATCCTAGGAGGAAGGCCAATGCATCAGACATAAAAGAAAAAAGGGAAAACCACGAAAGTGCCAGGTAAAAGCATTCTTCTGATGGTTATCCTCTTTTGACAAGATATTTACCAGGTAGAGTCAAGGAACTGTTACAACTCTGAATCTGCTTCAAAGCCAGAAGTAAAGTAATCAGCTTGTGCCAGACAATGGAAGGAATGTCCAGGAGTAATGATTAGCCAGGCCTCCCTTGCATGAGCCAAATGGTCCTCTTGAATCAACAGTTTCATTTATATTTCAAAAATACAAAACTGGCAGGGTGCTGGTGGTTCATGTCTGTAATCCTAGTTACTCAGAAGGCTGAGAAATGAGGATGGAGGTTTGAAGTCAGCCCAGGTAAGTCCATGAGACTCTTATCTCCAATTAACTACCAGAAAATCTGAAGTGGTGCTGTGGCTCAAAGTAGCAGAGCACTAGCCTTGAGCAAAAAAGGTCAGGGGTAGTGCTTGGACACTGAGTTCAAGCCCTATAACCAACAACAACGATGAACTGTCATGTATATGTATATGTACAGACACAGATACATATATGTATATATATTATATATGTATATATGTATGTATATGTGTAAGTATACACATAGATGTGTAAGTATACACATATATATACATATATATAATATCTATACACAATATATACATATATGTAATATACATTCCTGAGGAATATTTTGAGGATGAAGCGTTGAGTCCCAGATATCTGAAACAATCACTCTCCCTGAGATGACATTGGAGACAACATAAAACTACCGAAAATCTGTGCATGTCCAGAAAAAGTAGGTCCTCGACTCTTGAGACCACAAATGCATGTACACCCAAAAGGAAATGGTAGGGAGAGTCAGGGCACAAAAGAAAGATGCAACTGATCTCGCATTGGATGGAGAGAAGCCAGCAAAGAAGGGAAAAGAGAAAAGTGGCTCTCCTGCCACCAAAGAATGAGGAGGTGTTCCCATGAAAGTACATCCTCTTCTTCATTCCCTTTCCTGGGCCTGGCCTCCCTCTGACCCTTCTGAGCCTCCCCGCTCTTTCTGGGCCTTGGCCCTGTGGCTTGTGGAGTTCTCAGTCTTTTGAACACCAATCTTGAAAAGCTTGCATAGAATAAAATTCAATATATAGAACCACGGCACAGACAAAGCTTGCACTAAATAAAGATATAACCTATGGAACTATAACACAAACTTAAAGAATAAAATTGCTTTTTTTTTTTTTTGTCGGTCATGGGCTTGAACTCTGGGCTTGGGTGCTGTCCCTGTGCTCTTCAGCTCAAGGCGAGCGCTCTGTCTCTTGAGCCATAGCAACACTTCCAGTTTTCTAGTGGTTTATTGGAGATAAGAATCTCAAGGACATTCCTGCTTGGGCCTGCTTTGAACTGCAATCCTCAGACCTCAGCCTCCTGAGTAGCTAGGATTATAGGCGTGAGCCACCAGCGTCTGGCTGAAATTGCTTTTGAGGTATGATTTTAGTGAGTTTCGAAAAGGCTTGATTTTTTCCTAAATCTGGGTGACAGCTAAGGTGGTACTTTTCAAGCTTCTGGTAAAAAAAAAAAAATCATACATCTTTCATTATCACTGAATCTATGAATCAATCACTCAATGATACAACTCAGTGTGAAACAAGTACTAAAAATATAACATTTTGCAGTAATGTTTTTTTTCTCTTTTTACTTGTAGCTAAATGATGATCCAATGGTTGACTAGTTTCAGTATGTGAAGGTTAATAGTAAATTAAGATTCAATAATACAAAGTAAATCTCTACCCTGCTAGTCTTGAGCAAAAGAAGCTCAGGGACAATGCCAAGGCCCTGAGTTCAAATCCCAGGACTGGCAAAAACAAAAACAAAAAAAAATAAAGTAAATCTCTACCCATGAACAGACAACAAAATGCCTACAAAAACTTGCAAATTAGGGGCAAAAAAAATAAAGAGAAAAACATCCTTAGCTAGACATATAAATGCAGGAATATAGCATGTGTTGTCAAAGCTGGAAATATGGGCTTTATCCATTTTGTTATTGCTTTACTTTTTGAGATTGCAAAGGGAAAAAGTAATTCTTTGATGCCATCTTTAACCAGATCTAAATATAAGTATTCTATAGATTGGCATCTGACTGTCATACTTTTATGATGTATTTTAAGTCTGTATCTTCATCTTTAGTAAAGAGACATACAAGTTTTGGAAAATGGCCAGATGTTAAAACAAAGAAAAGTTCAACCTCTAAATTACCAACACTCGAGAATTCTAACAATATCCTATTATTTAAAAAAAATACTGTTAGCTAGGCTCCAGTGGGTCAGGAGGCTGAGATTTGGGCATCAGAGTGTGAAGCCAGCCAAGGCAGGAAAGTCTGTGAGACTCTTATCTTTAATTAACCACCAAAAAGCCACAAATGGAGTTGTGGGTCAGAAGGTGGAATGTTAGCCTTGGGCACCCAGGGACAGCCCCCAGGCTCTGAGTTCAAGCCGTAGGACTACAAAAAAATAAAAATAAAAGATTACTACTCTTAAATTATTGACATAAATGTAACATTTCTATATTCTATATTTATTAGTGTGAGCTATTGCTTTACCTGACAGATGATATTTGGATATACAAAGTCTATTCAAAATGTGGTTTTCATTTTCAGAGGTTTTCCTGAAGAACTTTTCCATCCCTCATTTTTTTATCCTTTCCAATTCAGAGATCTTTTTTTTTTATTCTGGTGGCAAGAAAGTAGACATTCCACTTGAAATAGCTATATTCCAATGGCAGATAGACAAACACACATACACACATACATGGGACATGGAGAATATTGTCGATAGGAGACCAATCTGAGAAACAACTCATCAGCGATTTTGTCATTTTGTATACATCCTGGAGTATATAATTTCACATACAACTATGGCTCCACCATCATCAGTGAATTTAATCTATAGGTGCTCTTCTGTATATGTGTTCTGTTGCAAACCAAAATATCACTCTACAACATGTGGCTTCATATTTGCATTTTTGCCTTCATAATCCTTTCTTTATTCCAAGGATTTTAGAATCCTTTAAATCAACATAAAGATGGCTGCAAATAGTTTCGTGATGTATCTCATTACCATCTTTAGTTCTGAGTTGTACAATGGAATAACCCTACATAGACATACTATTTTCCTCCATTGAGGTCTGTCCCTGTTTTATTTCCAAATTCAAAAGAATATTGCTATAAGTCCTTCATCTCCTTTTGAACTGCATTCTAGTTGTTTCAAGTGCTTTTTAAATTCATGTAGCTAGACAAGCTACTGATAAATATGAAAAATATTTACTTGTGGGTTAAGAGGGAAGCCCAGTGGTAGAGGACTTGCCTAACATGTGCAAGGCTCTAGGTTCAATCCCCTGTGCTACATCACACACCAAACAAACGCACACACAAACACACACCTGGGTGTGTGCTGAGTGCTCTAGCGCCAGGAATTCATAAGGGAAATGACGTGGTTATAGAACAAAGCTCAACAGCATCCAAGAATTAATTGTCAAGGATATGGCCATACATTTGTTTACAAAAACAAGGTACAATAGATACAAATATCAGGGGGAAAATCCTTATAGGCCTATGTCATTCAGATTCCAATTTATGTGTAATGGGGGGGGGGGTCTATGCCACATCAGAATGATAAGATATATAAATGCAAAAACGAAGCTTGTATTTTCAAAGATTGCCAAATAGCCAAGACTTTTTGTTTGTCAGTTGGTGGGACCTTAAACATCTAGATTGTAATAGATCCAGTGTTTCCAAGTAATTCAATCTCCATTACCCAAGGCACCTAGACTGTCACAAGTTTGGATCATGGTAGTGCCAGCTCCTTATTCAAATGACCACATGTTTATGTGTTGATATGTGTAAACACACTTAAAGTTATCTAAGGCCAGATCATTACTCAACTTCTAACATCCCAATGATGCCTTCAGAAACACAAACAGAAGACTCTATATTTGTTTGGTTACATAAAGGAAAACATCCCTATGTTATACATAAATCCTATATCAATTCTAGTGAAGGGGACCGATGAGAAAAACTATGTAAATCTATGATACATTTGATCAGAATAAGCTTCCGGATATCGGATAATGGATATGTTGGGAGCTCGGAAGAATGTCACTTACATAATAACTAGATTTCTTCTCTAAGAATGACAGAAATACCACTTCTGAGAGAATCAATGAAAGGGCCAACTCATCATTTCAATCCCTGGACTTTTCTACTACCCCATTGGGTTTCCTTTTGTCCTAAAATATGTATAAATTGGGTTGGATAAATAATTGGCAGCCAGTAAATAAACTTTGCTATTATTCCTTTCATTCAAAAAATATTTAAAAAGAAAAATTTTTCAAAAAAATAAGTATTGGTAAATAGAAATGTTTTTAACAAGGATCTTCAGTATTAAAAACCTACATAGATCACTAACCACCTTTGATATGGCTATATAGGAGGCATAAAACCTGTATCATCTAGTGTCCCTCCAAATCTTTTCAGCAAATGAGTTCCAAAGAAGTTATGTCAAGTCTGGATTTGGAAAAGTATTCTTTTCCTTAAATACCAAGAAAAATAAAATTTCCTTAAATTCCAAGAAAAATAAAATCTGGTTGTCACCTTAGTACAAATTAAATAGTCAAGCATGATTTCATCTTCCTCCGATATTTCTCCCAAGACATGAAAGCCAGTTCTTGAAAAGCTATTGACTCCTACAAGTGGAACTTGGTTTCCTTACCTGGCACTCTTTTTGCCCAGTTGATCATGTGAACCAGCTCCCTGTCCGCCAGGTTGGTCAACAAGCCCATCATGGAAGCTTCACTGAAGGGTCTAGAAGGATCGTACTCAGAATAGATGATGGGGGGCTCAGCCTCCAACAAGGCACTGACCATCTGATCGGCTGTCAGGGACAAGGCTGGGCTGTTCTTCTTCGTGTGCTTAATCACCAGGGGGCTGGGCCACAGGTTGGCAGCTCTCATGTCTCCCGAGGGCCCCACTTCATTCCTGCCCTCCACGTCATCTCTCTGGCGCTTGTGTTTCAACATTCTCCCTCCTCTTCTGTCTTTCCGAATGCCTGAAAATGCAGGGGGGACAACTCATTAGTCAATTTTCAGATTCCTGTGCCCTTTCATACAAAAACTACCTTCAGAGCTAACACTGGTCCTGGGGTTTGAATTCAGGGCCTGGGCACTGGTCTTGAGAGTTTTTTTTAATGCTCCAGGCCAGTGCTCTACCACTTGAGATACTGCTCTACTTGTGGTGTTTTGCTAGTTAACTGGAGATGAGAGTCTCATGGACTTTTCTGACCAGGCTGGCTTCAAACCTTGAAGATCTCAGACTTGTAAGTAGCTAGGATTAAATGCATGAGCCACTGATCTACAAATTCAATGCAATACCTATCAATATTCCAACCTCATTCTTCAAAGAAATAGAAGAGGCAATCCAAAAATTCATATGGAACAATAAAAGACCCCGAATAGCAAAAAGGATCCTCAACAGAAAGAACAGTGCTGGAGGAATATCAATACCAAATTTCAAACTCTACTACAAAGCCATAGTAATCAAAACAGCTTGGTACTGGCACAAGAACAGACCTCAGGACCAATGGAATAGAATTGAAAACCCAGAAATGAACCCATACACCTATAGCCATCTAATCTTCAATAAGGGAGCTAAAAAAAAATAGAATGGAAGAAAGACAGCCTCTTCAGTAAATGGTGCTAGCAAAATTGGTTAATCACCTATAAAAAAACTAAAGCTAGATCCTTATATATCACCGTGCACAAGAATCAACTCCAAATGGATCAAAGACCTCGGAGTCAAAGCAGACACTCTGAAAACATTACAGGATGGAATAGGAGAAACCCTAGGTCTCCTTGGCACAGGCCGAAATTTTCTTAATAGAGACCCAGAAACACAACAAATCAAAGAAAGGTTGGACAAATGGGATTACATGAAATTGCAGAGCTTCTGCATGGCAAAGGACATAGCTAGCAAGAGCATTAGAAAGCCCACGAATTTGGAGAAGATCTTCATTAGCCATACAACGGACAAGGGTCTCATATCTAAAATATACCTGAAACTCAAAAAATTAAATCCCCCAACAACAAATCTTCAAAGAAACAACTGCCCAATAAATAAGTGGGCTAAAGACTTAAAGAGAAACTTCTCTGAAGAGGAAAGAAGGATGGCCAATAGACACACGAAGAAATGCTCAACCTCTCTAGCCATAAAAGAAATGCAAATCAAAACAACATTAAGATACCACCTCACCCCAGTTAGAATGGCTATAATCAAGAACTCTAATAACAACAGATGCTGGACAGAAGGGAACCTTACTGCATTGTTGGTGGGTATGTGGACAGAAGGGAACCTTACTGCATTGTTGGTGGGAGTGTAAACTTGTTCAACCACTTTGGAAAGCAGTATGGAGGTTCCTCAAAAGACTCCACATAGAGCTCCCATATGACCCAGCAATCCCACTTTTGGGCATTTACCCAAATGATCACAAACAAGACCACACTAAAGCTACCAGCACAACTATGTTTATTGCAGCATTATTTACCATAGCTAAGATATGGAACCAACCCAGATGCCCCTCAGTAGATGAATGGATCAAGAAAATGTGGTATATATAAACAATGGAATTCTATGCCTCCATTAGAAAGAATGACATTGCCCCATTTGTTAGGAAATTGAAAGACTTGGAAAAAATTATATTAAGTAAAGTAAGCCAGGCCCAAAGAAACATAGGTCCCATGGTTTCCCTTATTTGCAATAACTAGTATATGTCTGAGTCAAGCAGAAAAGGTCAGATAAGTTGGTGTTAGGGAAATGAACCCTAAGATATGTATTCAAATGTTTTGTCTCTCATGGGATTGTTTCTAACACATTTATAAGATTATTTCTTTGTTGCTTTGTATGTCCCTCCCCCACGGTATAACCCCTACTTTCACTGTATTTGATGTTGTTATAATTTGTGGAGGGGAAGGGAAAAAACAAATCATTTAAATAGGGATACAGGTGGACCCATTGCAACAATGAGATGTACAAGTTGTTATATTGAAAACGAACTTTACAACTTTGGTGGTGGGGGGAGGATGAGAAAGGATGTGAAGGGTAAACAAAGGAGGAGGCTGCAATGCTTGATAAGAAATGTACTCATTATCTTGCCCATGTAATTGTAACCCCTCTGTACAGTATTTTCACAATAAAAAAATAAAAAATAAAAAAAAATGTATGAGCCACTGGTGCCCAGCTAACACCTATTATTGAAAAAATAAATAAATATTGGTAGAAACTAATTCAATAACTGGGTTCTCTGCAAGAAAAAGGGATTGATTTGTAGTATTTGTCAATTTTCATTGTGAAAATGCTGTCAACAAATTTCAAGTCTCTTGTCTGACATGCCTGTACCATGTGTGTGTATGCGTGTGCATGTGTATATATGTAACATATGATATAAAAATATAATAACTAGTGATTCTTGAAATATGGTCTAAGATTGCTTCCAATATTCTTTATATTTCCATGCATATTCATTTAATAGCACACTAGTATTTTTAATAATGAAGGGATAAGCAAGATGATGGACTAAGACCTGCCACTGACAGAGTCTCAAGTGTACACTGATGTGAACAACTATTCACACAAGAGAATACTTTCACAAAAGCAAAAGAAACCAGGAGAGATCACAGAACCTGATTTTGGCCTAATAGATTTTTCAAAGAATGCAAGAAGGGAAAGTTGCCCACATTACCTGTGCTTCCCCTCAGAGAGAAACAGCGTGAAGATACCTTTTGCTTGAGCAAAAGACAGGAGAACAAGTACAGGCCCTACATTTGAACCTTAGTACCAGATACATTACAGAGAAATCTAGCTGTGGGCAGAATATCACAGTCCTACCATCAGCCCATTGCCAACATAAAAAGCCTGTAGACCTACCCGTGCACAAAATGAAAACCTAAGGCCCCAATAGCATAGAAGTATATTTCAAGCTGCATCACCTCCAACCAGCTGCAGTGGTCTTAGAGGGTGAAGACAAGCCATCTCATGCTTCAGTCCTGCCTGTGCTATGCAGCTCAGTGGAGTGTGGCATACTGGCATGAATTAGCTCTGAGGCAACTGGGGACTACCAAGCCATTCCTCAGACAGTACAACACAGAGAGAGCTGCTGTCCATTGAGGGAGGAAGAGGATGGCAGATCTTCCAGACTGGGGACATGCTACCTGACCACTGGCTTTGGATGCGGCAATGAGGCTTACACTAGTTTCATAAGGAGGCTTGAGAAGAAGACCACCCTTGTTAGGGATGTCCCCATCCATCCTTAAGCAACACTATGATATGTTTATGACAAGAGTTTGGGACAGCCTTCAGTGACAAACAGTGGCTACACACCAACTAAAGACTGATGGAATGGCTAGACTTGGGGAATAGCAATGACTATAGGCCAGGAGCAAAACAATAAAAGTAAACAGCCTGCTTAGAGTATTTGAAGATACACAGAGGAGAAACAAGGAAAAGAATGAATACATAGAACAGTAATGGGGCTATGGGACAGCATTGAAAGAACACTCAGGAATAGGTTCCATGATGACTTCATATGGACTTCTTCGTCAGATGATGAAATTTTCCTTCTTGTAGGAAATTAGAAGTCCTAGTATCAGCTAAAGCAATTATTTGAACCACCATACCCACTGGAGTTTTTAAAACAATGCAATTCAGGTTGTTGAGTTGCGTTGACCCCAGGGCTCAGAGGAGGACAAATAAAATCCAGTGGGAAAGATCAGAAGAGTTTATTGGATGAAAAACTGTTAGCCAAACATGGGAAAGGGGATTCCATGAATACTAACAAATAAGCACTCTTCCCAACTTTCCCCAAATGTACTATTTTTCAAATGTCAAAATCCCTATGAAATGTACAAAATTATACATATTATGAGGTCATTTGCCTGTGACAGTAGTCCAGGTTATGGAAGAAGAGAAGGAAGAAATTCCTATTCTACTTATAAATAGTAATTTTCCGCAATAATGGTGATATATACATATATAATCCTTTGTTTTATGTAGTTTGAAAAAATCTAATGAATGAAATGGAAGGTTAAAAGTTTATTCAGCTTTTATTTCTGTTGTTTATTTCTGTTGTCTTCCCCAAGGACCAGAGAACAGCAAAGGTCAGATCCTGACTCCAGGCTGTGTCTGGTGGGGAATTCAGATCACTCATAGTTAAACCAAGTGGATAGTCAGAGTGGCATGGGTAACTGAGATCCAAAGATAAAACAGAAATCTCACTCTTGGCTGGCTCCCAAGACATTTTCCAGAATTATCTGCAGAATTCCCCCCTACTTTTCCCCATCTCTTTTTTTTGGGGGGGGGGGGGGTCGGTCATGAAGCTTGAACTCTGGGCTTGGCACTGTCCCTGTGCTCTTCAGCTCAAAGCAAGCGCTCTACTGCTTGAGCCACAGCGCCACTTCCAGTTTTCTGGTGGTTTACTGGAGATAAGAGTTTCACGGACTTTCCTGCCCAGGCTGGCTTTGAACCATGATCCTCAGATCTCAGCCTCCTGAGTAGCTAGGATTACAGGCGTGAGCCACTGGTGCCCAGCTTCCCCATCTCTTTTTAAAATGTTTTTAATTTAAAATTTTCTTCTTTAAATAGTTGTACAAAGGAGTTTCAATTCAGTATGTAGGTTCTTGAGTACAATGCATTTTCATCAGGGAATAAGATTAAGTTGTCATTTTATAAAGCATAAGCATAGATAATGCAAATACTAAACAAGGAGGTTTTTAAGAATCAAAAAGTTTATTTGTAAGGAAATACTTGCTGGCTGCCAGTGCTGTACATGCTCCATGTGCTGGGTTGTCGTAGAGCACATTACCCATCATCTTCAGAATAATTAAGCAGTGTATTCAACAGTACCATGAAGGCAGTACGCATTGGGCCGGACAGTTCCTGCTTGCTATTACCCCTCTCTAGCTGCATCACTGGTTAGAAAACACTTCAGGAAAGCAAATCTCTCCTTCTTTTAGCATTTTAAGATTAGCAAATTTAGATCCATGGGTTTTACATAGGGGATTGAGACACAGGAATGGAGAAACCCAATCTTCTTGGATCTGTCCAGTCCACTGCAAGTGTGAAATGGTTTGAATGGTATCTCCTCCAGGCAAAACAACTGTTATTTCCTAATCACATTATTGTCAGGATTTACAGGGGCCAAGTGTCAAACTGCTGGGTGGTGTGGATTTGTGTGATGGTAATCTACCCTAGGAGGTGTGAACCTAAGGGAATTTGCTAAGCAAATAAACATAAGCTCTGGGGATGAGGACTAAAAAGGAAAGGAAAGATGGCCTGGGCACTTCCAGGGAAGGCAGCCTCTATAGAATCGCTCCAAAGGCTGCCAGGTCCTAAGAGAGTCAGTGAAAATGCTGAACTTGAGGTTCAGTTCTGGCTATGGCAAAGGAGCTGAGGATAGCAATGGCTTAAACACCTGTGTCCCAACCAGAAAACAAACCAATCGGTCTTAAAAATGCAAATGTCTGAGCCATATTGAAAGATTTCTAATTATTTTAGAGTTTGTTTAGGCATTTCTTTTATCAGTCTTTGCATTCTTTCCTTTGACCATGGACTGTCAGGAAAAAATTAATAATGCTTTTGGAATACTCACTAGCTATAGACTTCACAGAATTATTGGCTCCTAATGCATTCAAGTTTTTTTAAATCTTCTTTTATTGAAATGATCCTTTGTTTCCTTTTAAAATCTATGCCTCTGCAAAAAAAAAAATCTAGCATAACATCAGTAACATTATTTTTCCAGTTTCCTCCAGCTACCTCAATGTATGAAGTAGTTCAAACATTTGCATAATTACTTTTCTTTTGTTTCTCAATAATTTTACATTGCTCACGAGGTACTAAAAAGCCAGATAAAGAAACACACTAAAAGCTTTTTTAATTCAACATGTTGAAGGAAACAGAAGTACTGATTAGTTAAGAATTAATAAAGTCTGCAACTAATAAACTCCTGCATCAATACTAATGTGTTCTTCATTCCACATAGCCAAGATAAACTGTACAAGGTAAGTTTGGCCATTGTCCACCAGTTTACAGAGAAGCAAGAAGCTAAGAGGAGCTGTCATGCCCAAAGACATACTAAAAGGTTATGTCTGGTTCCAAGCCCTCATCCAGTACTATTGATTGCAAATCCTCCATCCAACAATACAAATGCAGTTTATACTATAAAATACAATCCATTAGGTTATAGCATATTTTTAAATCATGTAATTATAGATTATTTTATGACTCCCTCTAAGTGCCAGATCAAGGAACAATCAATTTATCTGGTTCATTTCAATCTACTTGAGGTGGTCAATTATAATTGTTAGCATGATTGGGTTGAGAATAACCAGTTAAAATCCATGCCACGCTCTCTCAGCAACCACAGCTGAGGGCTGTCTATACACTTTCCAGCTGTGTTAGCCCACAGAATACAGGTTTGCTTCTGTGTGCTGTGCTTGGATTTGAAGCCCAGCGGTTCCTGGCAGCCGGTTTTTCTAGTGATGCACCCGGGGCACAATCTTGTTCCAGAATTCCTACAGGCATCAGCTATCATAGTCCATACTAGGGTTCCAGAGTAAGTATCTTGGTCTAGAAATGCTTTTACAAATTAGTTCCTCCTCTTTTCACTGATGGGTTTATTCACATAATTTATTTGCTTATCAATAGATTCTTAGTGTATGAATATCAAATGTATTAAGATAGATTTAAAAGTTTTGCAAAAGATGCGCTAAAATTGATATTTCTCTCCTACCAACATCAGCTCTTGGAGTCTTTGCTATGGTATTCCTAAGATGGCACAACTCTTGAGAATGATGAAATGAATCTCGAAAGTTTTAAGGGGGATTATAGATCACTTAAATGTGTACATGCTCATATACCAGTTTATATTCATTCAATTTTAGTTTTATTTATTACTCTTATGGGGAAAAAAATCATTAATGACCAGACACTGCTCTGAAGTATAAACACAAAGTCTGTACCCTTGTAACACATATTTTTGTGAGGAAGATAGATATTAAACACATAGATCAAATCGGGTATAAAGACATGTGGAGATAAAGACATGTGGAACGGGAATGGGAGGACCTTGCACTTCTGTCAGGAAGGGGAGACAGAGCAAAGACAGGAAGGACAGACAACTCTGCAGGTGGAAGGAGGACTCACCAACTGTCAGGGAAGGAATTGCCCTGAAGGGTCCTGGGAAGTGCCAAAGGTCAAGGCAGTAACAGTCATAAGGTCTAAGCAAAGAAGACCACACACGAGAGAGAGAGAGGCCCATCCCAGGCTGAGCCATGGAGAGAAGACTCACAGCATTCTGAAAAGAAGGGAGACCTGCTCTTTGAAGGCTGGAGCTCCATCCGGCTCAGTGGTAGTATGCTTGTGTAGCAGCTGCAAGGCCTTGGTCTTGATCCCCAGAGCCAAAAATAAGCCTAGTTTTGAAGCACATGATTGACAGAATAGGACTTAGCGTGTGTGTGTGTATGTGTGTGTTGGCTTGATATGGGTTTTTGATTTGAGGGCTTTTTGTATGTTTTTATTTGTCTTGTGTTGATACTAGGAGTTGAACTCAGAACCTGTTCGTTTTTGCTTAAGCTGGTGCTCTATCATGTAAACTACGTCTCTGCTTCTGGCTCTTGGGTAGTTAATTGGAGATAAGAGTTTCTAGGACTTTCCTGCCCAGGCTGGCTTCAAACCATGTTATATCTCAGCCTCTAAATAACTAGGATTTCAGGTATGAGTCACCTGAGCCTGAGCAGATTTAGTTTTAAATCTGGGAGCACCAAAGAATAGTTCGTTTGGCTGGGAAGGTGGCTCTGTGGTAGAGTGCTTGCCTTGTATGCATGAGGCCCGGGGTTCGATTCCTCAGCACCACATAAGCAAAAAGAAAAAAGCCAGAAATCGCACTGTGGCTCAAAGTGGTAGAGCACTAGCCTTGAGCTGAAGAGCTGAGGGACAGCGCCCAGGCCCAGAGTTCAGGCCCCATGACCAGACCCCCAAAAAAACAAATTAAAAAAAAAAGAATAGTTCATTTATTCTAAATCAGCAAGTTATAAGTCATTACACTGGATGATGTAACAGATAACAGGAGTTCATATGAAGGTGACAGGAAGAAAATGAAGATGATCTAAGTTTGGGATATATTTTGACAGTAAAATGAACAAGACTCACTGATGAATTGGATATGGAGTAGAAAGAAAGGGAAACTCAACTTTAATTAAGATGTCAAGGGTTCTAATAAAGAAGTAGACAATACACAAGAACAGGTGTGAAATAGAAGCAGAAAGATACAAATTCTAAGAGAAAATGAAAATCGAACACTAGATATTTAAAACATCATAGTAGAAATAATGTATATGATGGCTGTCCAAGAGAAAATATCAGTGAGCTAGAAGATAAGTCATCAAATATATCCTAGCATACAGGGCTGGGAGTGTGGCTTACATAGAAAACACTAAGAAAAGGACAATCTAAAAAAAGAATAGAAAGTTCAATGCTAGGGCTGGGAAGGTGGCTCAGTGGTAGAGCGCTTGCTTGGCATGCATGAGGCCCTGGGTTCGATTCCTCAGCACCACATAAGCAAAAAGAAAAAAGCCAGAAGTGGCGCTGTGGCTCAAGTGATAGAGCACTAGCCTTGAGCTGAAGAGCTGAGGGACAGCGCCCAGGCCCAGGGTTCAGGCCCCATAACCAGACCAAAAAAAAAAAAAAAAAGTTCAATGCTATTAAAAGCTGATATTGTATAGAAAGATGTAAATTCTATCCAACTTACAGCCTCAGTGGTAAAAGGCTGATCATAGGAGCAAAGCAGGAAATACACAAGATGAATTTTAATCAAAGTGAAGTGACAGAATGTGGGAATATGCTTCTAAGAAAAAGAAGAAATAAATGGAAACGCTCCACAATTATAGATATATGTCAAAAAGAGACAGAGGAGTTAATTGCAAGAACTCTCAATGAACAAAGTTAGAATGACATGAACAACAAAATAATAAAAACAATGTTGACCTATACCCAAAGCATAAAATAGCCATGGACTCTGTGTGCATGTGTGTATGTGTGTGTGTGTGTGTGTATGCATACATGTGTGTGTATATAGTTATGTAAATGATTACTTAGTGGAGGAGATAAACACTTGCAAATAATTGTGTGTGTTTGTGACTGTACACACACACACACGTGATCAGACCGGGATGCTGTCCCTGAGCTTTTTGGCTCAGAGCTAGCGCTCTACTACTTGAGCCACAGCTCCACTTCCAGCATTTTTCTGGTTAATTGAAGGTAAGACTCACATGTACTTTCCTGCCCTAGCTGGTTTTGAACCATGATCCTCAGATCTCAGCATCCTGAGTAGCTAGGATTACAGGCGTGAGCCACCAATGCCCAGAACTTGCAAATAATTTGCACAGCTAATTACTCTTAAGAAGGTAAAGCCCAGTTCCCAATGTTTAAAGTGGTTCATAATCACCTTAGCCAAAGAGTGATTCATTCAAAGGAAGAAAAAAAGAGCTGGACACTAGAGGAATCTGACGACTCTCACCTCAGTCAGGGAACACATGTTAACACCAACAGCAATGAGTCCTGTTGCAGAATGTACTCATGGTGTGATGCTCTGAGAATCACTTTTAACTGCTGTGATCTTCCTTCCAAAACACATGAACCCCAGTCAAATGCATCCACATTGAGATGCATTCTACAAAATGCCTGGTGAGTAGCTCTCCAAACTGTGTAGATCAACCAGAACAACTGTCACAGTCAAGGGAAACCTTGGTGACCCAGAAACTAAGTATAATGGATCCTGATAAGATCCTACAACAGGAAAATTACATTCTGTAAAGATTAAATCCTAATGAGAATGATTCAGGTAATAATAAAGGCTCAGAAATGGTTCACTCATTGTGATGAATAATATGTACCATAGAATCGAAGATGCAACACATATGACAACGCTAGCCATTTATGCACAAATTCTGTAAATCTAAAGTGTTATTTTTAAAAAGTTGCCAAGGGGAGCTGAGCCCCAGTGGCTCATGCCTGTGATCCTAACTGTTCAGGAGGCTGAGATTTGAGGATCAAAGCTCAAAGCCAGCCCAGGGAAGGAAAGTCCATGAGACTCTTATTTCCA
The DNA here is from genome assembly GCF_019054845.1 of Dipodomys spectabilis. Taxonomy (NCBI): domain Eukaryota; kingdom Metazoa; phylum Chordata; class Mammalia; order Rodentia; family Heteromyidae; genus Dipodomys; species Dipodomys spectabilis. The sequence continues at coordinate 33,269,626 of NW_024870678.1, read as the reverse complement.
ATTAACCATGAAAAAGCTCAAAGTGAGACTGTGGCTCAAGTGACAGAGCACCAATCTTGAACCAACCTTGAGCAAAATAAGCTTAGGATAGAACAGTTCAAGTCCCAGGAACCCCCCCTCCAAACACACACATGTGCACACAAAAATACACACACACACACACACACACACACACACACATACATGTAGAAGTTACCAAGGATGCAACATTGTGCAGAAGAAGCTAATACTAAAATTCATTTTATGAGGCCCTATTCCCTGTCTCAATTGATTAGTCTCTGCCATTTGCACCACTATTTGAAGCAGAACAGCTGAATTGTTCTTCCCAGGAGTTGAGGTCAAAATATTATTTTCTAATTGTGATTACATCTTATAAGTAGAAGAAGTTGGTGAAGGAGAAAAATACAGCAATCAGGAAAACTGGATTATAAAACTATAAAGATTTTTGTTGCTTAAAAAGCTTTTGTGTTACCAGGTACTGGTGGCTCAGGCCTGTAATCCCAGCTACTGAGGAGGCTGAGATCTGAGGATGATGGTTCAATGTCAGCTTGGGCAGAAAAGTCCCTGTGAGAATCTTATCTCCAAATAACCACTCAAAAATCAGAAGTGGTGCTACGGCTCAAGTGGTACAGCACCAGCCGTGAGCGAAAGCTCTGGGAAGTGCCTAGGCTCTGAGTTTAAGCCCAATGACTGACAAAAAAGAAAAAGGTTTTGTCTCTATATTTACAGTTCTGAATAAGTTTTGATAATTGGGACTATAAAGCCAATCTTGTGTATTTTCATCTTTTTCAAGGTGTGTGTGTGTTTGTATTTTTCCTCCTTTGTATCTCCTGCTTTCCCTTGTCTTCTGAACTACTGCTTCTACTTATCTTTTCAAATCCAGCAAAATGTCTCCCCCTCAAAGATATTTCTCAACTACCTTACTAATCAATCAATAAAATACTGTTTTCATTGCAATGCTTTTCCTTCACAATATTTATCAAAATTACACCTGTGCGACTCCAAACTGATTACAGGGTTGAACTTGTACATCTTCAACAAAGGGTTGTCATTTTGTGAGCTCAGGATCTAACACAATGCACAGCTAATATGTATTGCATTACAACTATCTTAGGATTATTATTATTTGCAGAGATAACAGTCTCAAAAAATTCTCTGACCACTAAAATGCTATCATGGTGAAAGTTACTTCAATGACATGATTCCAAAAATTCTAGCCTATTTGCGTGCTCATTTTTCCTTTTTAACAGAAAATTTAAATGGGTAGTATTAGAGTCTCAGCAACGCAAGACACATTTGTCTTCCTTAATGCTAAATGCAACATAAATTTAAACTTAAAACTTCTCCAGTTAAAGAAGTAAAATGATGACAGCAAAATGGCACAGGTCATGCAGTGACAAAATGCATGAATGCTATCTGACAGGCAGATTTCAGCAGCCCGGCATCTGAATACATAAAGCCACATTATATATGAATAAGTTCAATATGCTAAAATTGTCTTGGCCATTATTAATCGTTGGTATTTTATTATGAGTCCTCCAAATATACCTTCATAATAGCTTATCATGCTATCTTGCCATTACTAAATACAAGTAAGAACTTAGGATCAGCTGTTCTGCATGACATCTTGATCCAGTGCTGTAGTCTAATTAACATGTGATTTAGTTTTACACTCTGCCTGCTGTCTTCTGACTTCCTTCCATTATTTTATATAATCTTGCAATCCATCTGCCTATAGTGAAGAAGAGGTTATATGCAAGAAACACAAATCGGGTCAATTTATTATTTTTTCCCCTAACTAACATGATCCTTCCTCTTCCCCCTTCAGTCTTTCGCATATCTTCACAACAGATTGCTGTATATGTGGAGAACCAAAGCAGTAAACCAGAGACTGGGAATGTGGCTTAGTAGTAGAGTGCTTACCAAACTGGTTATCTGACACAGCCCTCTGGAGCAATTAACCTTGTGTCAACATGAGCAGAAGGCCAATGATTCCCCCAGGGTGAGAGAGGTACCAAGGGCACATTTCCTCCTTTCTACTTCAACCAGAAACCAGGCTTCTACTAGCCTGCAAAGTCACTCGGCCTGACAGGGCAGCTCATCCTGTCCCCACCCCCCATGCCAGGGATCTCCTTGTTTTGAGGCCCACAGCTAGGTTCTCCGCTGCTGTGGAACTCCACAGTGGGGAAGGGATGCCAGCAGCTGCAGAGGGGTGGTCGCCGTGCTGCCCATCCTGCCTGGCCAACACCCGTTCTACCGTAGGACAGGTGCCCACAAGATTCCAACAGCCACAGGGCCCTGTTGGGTAGAGAGTTCTAGCTTGAAAGCCCTTAACGAACACAAATGGCAGACAACACAAGGGCTGGGTTTTCTCCATCATTCGCATGGATATTAAGTCCACCATCAGAGAAGAAATCACCTATGTGGTTATTTTTAAATGAACGAATACATAGGGAGTTTTCATCTTTTCGTGGCCTCTTACTGGAAAAGCTCCATGTACTTTGATAATATTGGTTTCAAGCTTACTGTGTGAAAGGTATTAATTACAGCCTTCCTGTTCTGACTTGGTCATACTGCTTGAACACTGTTCCTTGCAGAAATCAAAGCCACCAAGGAGGGGCATCCTCCTGCTAACACGGAACTGCTTTGGAATTCTCCCAGTGAGGGCTGGGAGCATGGAGACTGGGCACTCCAGCACAGGTTATCACCCTTTAATTTATTTTAATTTGCAGGTCAAAGCACACTACCTTAGCCCCAGTAATGAAAATGGCTAAATAACAGCCATGCATGCGTGTTCTCCTTGACAGCCCTCTTGACTTGCAAGTATAATGTTCACTCCTAAAACTACTGTGTATCTTCCTTTAATAAAAATTCTTGCTAATAAAACCATGATTCTAGAGGCAGCTGTGGCAGGCTGTTCTATAAGAATCTGATTTATTAATAACAAAATTTATTGGGTGAGGAGAGAAAAGCAGTACATAGTTTTCTTGCCTGGCTTCACTTCCCTGTAATTTCTTAGTGATAAGTCTCCCACTGGCACCATTCTGTAGCCAAGAGGAATAAATAAGACACCAAGGTACAGCCTGTAGAGGTCTCCCCCGCCTCTTCCTCCCTCTCTCTCTCTCTTCCCTACTTCATTTCACAGCACTTTTGCTGCCCTGTAGTTCTCCATTTCTAAGTTGGAAAAGGAACCCTGTGTGTCCCTCTCATTTCCCTGTGGGTCTCACGGTGATCAGCAGGCTGGACAGGAATGAAATCTTTAATTTGGCCATAGATGACTTTTCTCAGATTCACTTGAGTCACCAACACACAGTGGCACTGCCTGGAGCAAGAAGAGCCTGCAAGCGGGAAAACCATCCTCAAATCCTACACCGGATCACAAGAGAACTCACACCACCTGATGATTTCACAATCCTTATGGGTACGTGTCATAGTTCTTGAGACTTAAGAAAGGCTTCGCCTTCAATATACTAGAGATATCTATTGATTCCCATAGAGCCAAAGCTCAGGGTGGGTCAAATTAGGGGCTCAGCAAATACTGCTGAAATGATTCATTTGTGTTCTGGTTGATGGAAATCATGACTCTTCCATATTGACCTGATAAATAGGACAACTAGAGGATAATAACATTGAGTATTATTAGGTTTTAATGATTCGGATGGCCTACCTCTCTAATTTTAGCAGAAAGATGACCAAAATAAAGTATCTCCCACTTATCACAGATGCATTCAGTGTGTCTGATCACACCATGTTTATTTCCAAAGGGGTGAAAAATCTCTTGCCCCAAGCAGAGAAATTCCCATGGAAATAGGCCTAGATTTAGAAATGTCTTAACAAGAGGACTGTACTTAATTTTCTGTATTTTCTACTGTTGGATTCTGTGCTTTGGAAACACATTGGGCTTCCTAAGTAACAATCAATATATTTCATACTCTGAATTAGCTTTTCAGAGATTACAGCCGCTGATGAGAGGAGCATCACCCCAAACCCACACCACGACCTTATTCCTTTTCTCTGCCTCCGTTTCACCCTGATGTGAGTCCTTCCTTCAATTCACACCTAATAGCAGATTTATTATACTGCGATTTATTCCTGAATATCAAATCTCTCACCCCATCTGATTTGAATGCCATTATTCATTCATACAAGTTATTAGCCACTTTCCAGAGAAATTAATGCCTCTCAACGCAGACAGCATGTCCACACACCTGTTTAGTTTCACCAAATACCAACTAGATCTTTTGCTTACAATTGAGACCTAGCCGAAATCATACTGAAAATATCTGACTAGTTTGTTTGTCAAATGTCAAGTGCTAAATGCCGTCATTCCAAAGCAATTGTCTTTCAGTTGGAAGACATTTAACAACCTGATATAACTACAGATTTCCTAGAAAACCTAGATTATGGCTGGAAATGGAAAGACAGATAGACACAGAGAGCTCTTCAGTCAAAATACAAATGCTGAGTCAGCTGACGTATATAACAGGGAAGCAGAAGGAATTCCATAACAGGTGTTTAGAATAACTTTAAACGCAGGTAAAAGGGATTAGTAATCTTAAAAATCTTCCTAAAAAAATCACAAGTCAAGGCTCAAGTAAGAAATCAGTCATGCATGATGAACAGTCCAGTTAGCAGTAGGACATATTGGAGCTAGTTCCATCTCATCATTTGATTCTTGCAGGTCCTAGTGTTTTGTAAAGCTGATGAACAAGTTCCTGGTTCTGATATGTTGCACCTGTACCTGGTTCTAAGTGCCATACATTCTGCCCTCATTTAGGACCAGGGAGAATTCATGGAAAGTGGGGGATGGTGGCACATGCCTGTAATCCCAGTTACTCGGAGGTAGAGGTAGGAGAATTGTACTCTGAGGCTGCCCATGCAAAAGCCTGAGATCCTATCTGAAAATCAAACTCAAGCAAAGGGGGTTCCTGGTGATTGCACAGCAGTCCTTGCCTCGCAATGTGGCAGGTGTTGCCGGGCCTTGAGCTCCATCCCCAGCACTGCAAATGAAGGACTGTGAATCAGAATGAAAAAGGATTTTAGCCTAAAATGGGAGAGGAAGAAATGTTCTTATTGCTATAATTTTAGAAAAAAAATGATTAGGCCTTAGTCATAGATTGTAAACTTAGCTACTTAAAGGTAGAAAAAATAATAAGCAGATTCTAAGCTGTTCTGATAATAAAAAAGAGTTCCTCTGGTGCATAGTTCCTTTATATAAAGAATGGAAAGGGTTAATGTCACCGTTTCTGATCATGGCTAATGTCACATACAGATTATCCAATCTTTTAGTAATTGAAATTGAATAAATGCATATCTATGGCAGGAGAGCACTGGTACTAGTACTTGAATTCAGGGCCTTATGCTCTTGCTGGGCTTTTTTGCTCATGGCTGGCACTCTGCTACTTGAATCTCAGCTCCATTTTCAACTTTTTGCTAATCACAACAGACTAGATGCATTGACCTAAGCAAAGGTATAGAAGAAATCATCTCAAACTAGATAATAGACTGGCTTAGTAGTCAAGTTAGAAATAATTTAAAAGCTAGAACAGATATTTAGTTAAGATTCAATCAGATGGAATATTCAATATGATACTTTCTTTAGATATTTTACCCAAGTCTGAGCTGGTAGATGAAGTGAAAAGCATAGTTAGCTTTCCATGAGGGTCATTTATCAGTAATGATGAAAGCAGTGTTCTCTTAAAATGGTGATAAATAAACTGAAATCAACCCATCCTGAAGTGTCCATTTTTAAGAAAGAGCATTATAGGATGAGGTTAATGGAAACATCTATTAGCTCCCATGTTATCAAAGAAAAGCTTAGGAAGTGAGAATGACTTAAGCCAAAATCATATAATACAATTAGGACACAAGGCAGCGAATCCCTAAGCTTCATCTTTTTCCCTGCTGTACCTGCATCCATGCTAGTATGGTTTGTAAAGTTTCTAATAAAACAGAGATTTCTGCCTGTAGCTGGTTGGCCCTATGACAATTTTAAGACATTAAGAAAAATAAGTAGTTCCTTAATTCACTACATGATGTGAAGAGGTTCAGTTCGATCAACAAGTAGATGGGTTTTAAACATGACTGTATACTCACGAAGAAGTTTTAAAAAAAATGACCAAAGTCTTTTTTTAATGAAAAAGTAGACACAAGTACAAAGGATAATCTGAGAAGCTCAAAGAAATTGTGAGCCCTGAATTGCAGAGAATGGAGCCAAGTGAAAAGTTCCTCAGAGCAGACAGAAGAAAAAGGAGAAAATTGGCTTATGGAAGATGATGAGGGAATTGGAGATAGAGATAAAGAAATGACTGTTATTTTTCCCATGATTTTAAAGTGAAGGAATAGAACACAGAGCTCCCAAAACTAAAAAATTTATTTTATTTTTTTAAAAGACAACACAGTAAGACCACATAGAGTAGTGGAAAAGAAAATTTTAAGTTTCCAATGAAATGTTCAGAAGGGAAACAAGAATAATGATGAAATAAATTCCTCAAAGATGATATGTTGAAAATTACAAGATTATCACAACTCTTAAAAATGGAATCATTTTTTTTCAAACTAAGGAATTGGTTGTTAGAGGAATTTTCTGGTAATTTGGTAGATGCTTATAATTTTTAGCCCAGCACATGAAGAAAGATCTAATCTATGTTACTCCTTTTCATAATACTATATTTTTAATATAAAATCTCACCCAAGAAAAGATTCAACCTGCTTTAGAAGAACAAAATTATAATTCTATAGGTATATATATATATATATATGACATATATATATATATATATATATATATATACATAAGATATATGTGCTAGAAAGAAAAAATATTATGGTAGCCAAAATGAATTAATTAATTGGATTGATTATTCTTTCCAATTTTCATAGGTATCTTAACAAAATAAACTTCAAGGTCCTATCTGTGTGCTATGAATTAATATTTATAATTGACAGTAATATTGACAGTAACTGGCTTTACCTGTGAAATATGTCAGTTCAACTAATAGCTTAGTAATTCTTCCTTGTATCAGTGACTGTCACTATTCAAAATAGGGTGGAACTTACCAGAAGGAGCTCACTACAAATAATGGGTACTCATCTATGGAATTGTAATTCATTACAATCATATGTGATCATCTTTAATAGTTCTTGCCAAAGACAACGGAGTGCAATGAAGCACATTAATGGACTCCTGTGTTTGGTTACATGGAGAGAGAGGCTTCGTAAAAGTATCCCAAAGGGGCTGGGAAGGTGGCTCAGTGTTAGAGTGCTCGGCTTGCATGCATAAGGCCCTAGGTTCTATTCCTCAGCACCACATATGCAGAAAAGGCCAGAAATGGCACTGTGGCTCAAGTGGTAGAGCATTAGCCTTGAGCTGAAAATCTCAGGGACAATGTTCAGGCCCAGAGTTCAGACCCCACAACCAACAACAACAACAACAAAAAGTATCCCAAAGAGGAGACAAGCCAATGAGGCATACTACTGGGTGTGGCTGAAAAAAATCACCCCATGGGGAGCAGGCATCACGTGATAAGGTTTCAAGTAATCTGAGAAGGTAATTCTCGCAAAAAGTCAATCTATAGACAACTGGTGCAATTTTACCTGTAGCTCTTTAATATATGTAAAAGATAGTAAAGTGGTTATGCTACCTTTCCTGATGCCCCAATACCATCAGGTGTTTCAATGCTGTCCGATGAAGAAAATGTTTTTGCATTATTAGAGTATAAAATCTGCCACAAATGTCATGGTCCAAAGCCATTACTCACATCGTGTTTTTATTTGGTGGCATTAGAAACCTTGGAGGTATTTTCACCAGCTGTTCACCTCTTCCATTAAAACAATATAGATTTCACAAGGGAGAGGCTTCAAAGATTAAATTGTTTTTAAACAGTGCACATCACCCCAAATAAGTAAGAGACTGAATGAGATGCTACTACAAAACACTGTCATGAGAGCGATACTTTCCACGGAAGTAAGCTAAGCACACTGGGTACCTCATCTAAAGAAACCGGAGTTTATTCCAACTAAACCCGAAAATTAAGAAATGCATAGACTGTATTCCAAAGGTAACATTGGGTACAACCTTGATCACACCCTCAGCATACTTCGAGTTTTTCTTCTCTCTTTCCATCTTGCTGTCCCCTGATTCTGAGCATGATTCATCAGCACTCTGGGGGAGGCAGAAATCCTCTGTAGCTGAACCACCCAGTGTGGTGAGCATGTGTCTCTTGAGCACTTGAACATGGTTAAGGCAAGAGAGTTGAAATGATAGTATTATTTCATTTTATTTCATTTACTTTCAAACAGACCCATGTGACCAGGGCCCACATATGAGAAACAAGGAAGCAGCCTCCCGGCGATGAAGGTCAGGGACAGGGTTACAAGAAGAAAGGACTTTCCCCGGGAGATCAGGACCTGAACTGATGGCTGTGGAGGGGACGCTGGAAGCCACACTGCCATCTTTATATTAGAACAACAAATACCAGGACTGATCTTCCAGCTGTGAGTTCAGGGGACGGTCCACTGGTGGCAGAGGGGCAGCACCCCCAGGGAGTCAGAGTGAGGTCCAGGGACACTGCACAGGGTTCCCGAGTCTAGGGAAGATTCTAAGAGCATGTTTAGAGGGAGCTATGAAGACTGAGGGAAACAGCACAGGAAAGACGGGAGGAAACAGGCAGAAATGTGTACACTCACTGCCAAAAACAGAATTGCAAACACGTGTAACAAATGGACCAGATAACATAGTTCCTAAAACAGTTGTAAAAGGAAGGCCATTCAGTAAGTCTGCTTTCCCTGTTACTACAATATCACAACATCAGAGAACAGGAGAAACATTTAATCATGCTGGCCAGCACAACAGGCTACCTTTCCAAGAAAATTCAGGACTGGCAGTGTCTCCACAGCTTTAATTGCACATCTCTACTAGGAAAAATAGGTTTGAGATAGTGCCTCCAAGATAAATACTTGTGCATATGCATGTTTGTATGTATATCTATATCTATATCTATCTATCTATCTATATATATAGATAGATATATATATGTTCATTTATATGGACATACATACAAAACATTACATACATACCAGTGTACCAGAGTACTAGCAACCCAGGTGTCTGTGGCTCATAGCTAGCTACTTAGGAAGCTGGTATCTGGAAGATAGTGGGTGGAAGCCAGTCATGAACAGAAAAGCAAGACTGGAGACATGGCTCAAGTGGCAGAGAGCCAGACAATAAAGCAAAGCTGAGGAAATACAAGGATCTGAGTTCAAGCCCCAGTACTACCAAAAGAAAAATGTATGTGTGTGTTTGTGAGTATACATATATAATATATGTTTGTATATGTTTATAATTTAAATATTTTATATTTATAATAATGTTATAATTACATTATAACATATCAGTTAGTATATAAATATATTACATAGCATACTAATGTATTACATAAGAAATATAGGACAAAATACAATTTTCTTAATGAAACTTTAAAAAATACAGAATTCTCTTATTTTCTTTCCCTACTTTGTTAGATTATACTGCCAAATATCTAATTCCAAAATTTGACAAAAACTACCATACAATTCAAAGAAATAGAAGTTGGCCCAGTTACTATTTATTGCTTTGGACAATATAATGTATTTACTACTTTGTAGGTGAGCTCACAGTGAGTGACACAGTGTGGGTCTTGAGAATGAGTTCCATGCTCTCTCTGAGTGTGGGACTGCAATGACTAACTGGACGTCCATCATTACAAGCAAAGGAGTTTGTACACTTTATAAATTAGAAAGTGAGTGTTCCCTAATTCAGTGTAAACCAAAGAGGAAGGTCTGTCTGTGCTGTGTTCTCCTTGCTTACTTAGAATTTTTATTCGGCATTATTCTCCATGGATTTGACACGAGTCACAGATCTAGAATCTAGATCTGTTCTGACCCATCAAGTAGCCACCGATCACATGTTGCTATTTAAAGTATAGTTTAAGCTGAATTAAATTCTATTTCCCCCAGTCACACTAGCCATTAGCTCAATAGCCATTTTTGTCTAGCGGCCTCCCCAAATGGACAATCAGAACACTCCCACACCACAGAAAGCTCTACCTGACAAGGCCACACGAGAAACATAGGGTGTCCTTCTAGAGCTGTGTTGGAAATGAAAAGGATCCTTCTGCCAGTAGAAAAAGTCTCTCTAGTATTTGTCATAATTATCATTGGTCATAAACTACCCCTATTTGGTTCTTTCTCTATGTTGATAGACTCTGCAACTGGATTTGTTGATGGCCACTCTACATTTCAGACCCTTCCTGATCCCAAATAAGGTACCCAGCATTGCTAGCTACTTGATATGGTGAAGCTTGTAACTCAGTAATGCTCATAGACGCAACACCGATTCCATATCTAAACCCAAGGCCTTGGCGAAGAGCCCAGAGTTCACCAAATACCCCCACTTCTTGTCTATGCCACTCCCAGATAAACCACCCAGCCATGGTCCAGGGTCATGCTTCTATCCAGCTTCTCAGATATGATTCTTGCCATTGAACCTAGTGGTAGCTGGGAGACTTTATGGCATTTGACAACACCATGCCTCCAAGTCCAGAGCCCTTGCCAGACAGATGGTAGGTGCCCATCCCTTTAGACAGATACCCCCAACACTGGCCTATACTATTACTGCCATCTGAAATCTGCTGGTGCTAGAAACCCTGTCTTGCTGGTCACAGACACTGGATGTCTACCTCTTGAAGCCAGTTAAGTTTTGCTAATTCTCTGCTGTGATCTGGTCTAAGAGGTTCAAGCCTGGCTCTCCTCTTTGGTCCCACGCCCATCCTCAAGTAAGAGACTCACGAAGTCATGATGTGACTCACTTAAAAATCCACATCCCTTTCTTTGTTAGACAAAAAATGGCTAACAAATGTCCCAGAGAATGACTTAATGCAGTAAGATTTTTTTTCCATTGAGATTCACTGCCCTGTAATGGGATAGAACCCATGACCTTGATGTATCCTTAGCACCCAGCTCTCCCAGCTGAGCCAATCATCTCTAAGCTTCAATGGAAGTTTAAGGTCAGAGAGATTGGGTTTCCTTTTTCCATGTTATTCTTTGACCATAGGGTGAATTGCCTTGACTACAGAAATTGCCCAAATAAAAATATTTTAAGTCAGAGATTTTTTTTTCATAACAGTGTGTTCTAGCAGTGGAAGTGGAGCAGGCTACCAGGATGGACTTACAGGTGTCACTTACAGAGTATCCCTGAGAAGAAACCTGAGGGCTGTGGAATAATTGGCTCAGAAAAATTAAAAACTTTAACCTAAAATCAACAAAGTATTTGCCAGTCATTTCCTTAAGAAACACATTTTTTAAAAAAAGAAAGAGAAAGGGGTGAGACTGATCAAGACGCATTGTACTCATAACCACTTTGTTACCTTCGTACAATTACTTACAGATAATTTTACAAAAGAGGTAAGTTGTTTCAGAACAATTTCTTCTCATAGTTTGAAGGCTTATATTGTTATTCATTATTGAATGTACTACTTACCATCCAGAGAGACTGAAAACATTTGGATAGAGTACAGGTACGTAAACATTGACTTATTTCCCTACAGCTGCAGGCTCCAACTCCTGACCAATAAGGCCAGTCATTGGTTTTAAGCAAGGAGAAAGAAAAGTGTAGCGGATGAGTCTTGATGGTGTCCTTGCCACAAATGATAGTGGGTGCTTTCCATCATCAAAACACAAATGAAACCAACAAACCCATTATCACACAAGAAACCACCCTTGTGTGAGGGATATTTTAATATGCTGATGATGGCCTTGAAGAAGCTCATTCAAAACTCACCTAAAATATAGCTAAGTAGCAAGTGAGGAAGAAAATAATTCACAGTTGTAAGATGTATGAACTAGGTAACAATGATAATAATACCCACTATTCTCCTGGAAAAATAGCTGGTTAACCCTACTTTTCAAACAGAAGAAAGACCATTTAAAAAGAAAAGAAACTGTAATGAAGAAAGACATCTTAAAATGAAAGAAATAGAGGAGAAATAATAACCCAGGAGATCAATATTTTGATCTCAGTGTGAAGCCAGGATGAGCGGGAAAGCCTATCAAACTCTTATCACAATTACTTACCCAAAACCCAGAAGTAGAGCTGTAGCTCAAGTGGTAGTCTTGAATACAAAAGCTCAGGGACAGTGCTTGGGCCCTGAGTTCAAGACCCAAGACTGACACCAAATTTTACATATATATATAGATAGATATACATATACACATGTATCTATATATAAAATATGTACAGTATATAATATAGTATATATACTATATAGTATATAATATATATGGTATATATTATATATAATATCTGCTATACTGTCTTATAAATATATACTATATATTATATACTATGGTACATAGCATATATTATAAATATATGTTTATATTAAATTCTATTATAACATAATATATATAATATAATATAGTATATATTATATAACATATGTAATATATAATGCATAATATAAATATATAACATATATACATATTATAGAGTATATAATATATGGCATATAATGCATATTTTTGTTCTATATAATAAATATAAATAATATATAAAATATATTATATAATATAAAATATAAATTATATATAATATAAAATAAAAATAAATAACTATATAGTAATATATTGCTATATATTCTATAATACATATAATTCACATAGTGTCAAAAAGACCAAATAGAAAAAACTAAAAACTATACTTAATTCCCATATTCAAAGCTAACTACCAATAATCCTTCATGGCATTCCAGCAATAGCTCTTTGTTCACTTAAATATTCACCCTCTTCTTTATTGCTCAGAGAAGAGTATATAACTTAACATGTTTAAGCATGATTTGAAATCTATTTTCTTCATGATAGGTGGCATGTCAGTAAATACATTCTTTAAAGTACAATTTGTTATTCTCTCAGAGCATTTCTTTTAAAAGGACACAATATGATTCCTGAACCAATCATATTGGCTTGATTTTGAATCTATCTGTATCAAAAGTTATGAAAAAGTGTATGTATATATGTATGTATATCTGTGTGTGTATACACACACACAGAGTCATGAAAAAATATATACCTTTACACACAAAAATTCAAGTACTAGAAATGAATCCTAATAAAACAAAATATTGCAGAATAAAAAGACCTGGCAAAAAAGGTGTTTACATTCATGTTCAAAATTATAAAACTAAGCTGGGCGCAGGTGGCTCATGCCTGTAATTCTAGCTGCTCAGGAGGCTGAGATCTGAGGAGCATAGTTCAAAGCCAGCCCAGGCAGAAAAACTCTGTGAGACTCTTATCTCCAATAAAGTGGCACTGTGGCTCAAGTGGTGTGAGCTGAAGAGCTCAGGGACAGCACCCAGGCTCAGAGTTCAAGCCCCACAACCCACAAAAAACAAAAACAAACTATAGGGCTGGGAAGGTGACTCAGTGGTAGAGCGCTTGCTTTGCATGCCTGAGGCCCTGGGTTCGATTCCTCAGCACCACATAAGTAGAAAGAAAAAAGCCGGAAGTGGCGCTGTGGCTCAAGTGGTAGAGCGCTAGCCTTGAGCTGAAGAGCTGAGGGACAGCGCCCAGGCCCAGAGTTCAGGCCCCTTGACTGGACCCCCCCCCAAAAAAAAAAAAAACTATAAAACTTAGAGGGCTATGAAGGTGGCTCAGTGGTAGAGCACCTGCCTTGCATGCCTGAGGCCCTGGATTGGATTTCTGAGCACCACATAAGCAAAATAAAAGCCGGAAGTGGCGCTGTGGTTCAAGTGGTAGAGTGCTAGCCTTGAGCTAGCGTTTAGGGACAGCACCCAGGCCCAGAGTTCAGGCCCCAGGACCGGAACCCCCCCCCCCAAAAAAAAAAAACTTAGAAACAATGTAAGTTAGGAAAATGGATTAAATAAAAGAAAAGGAATAAACAGGAAAATAATTAATTACAGCATGTTCACACTGAGATATTAATGCAATTAATTTTCCTTTGATGGAAACCCTAGAGAGATACCCATGAGAAAAAGTTAAGTAGGCAATATAATCCTAAATCTATAAAGTTTTTACAAATGCGTAATACACTTGAAATAAATAATATAATTTTACAAAGTTTTATCTTAAAATGTCATAAAATAAGATAGCTATGAATATTTTTAAATATCTAAAAACTTTCTGTAGAAAACTTTAAGTTGTTATTAAGATTTCTTTAAAAGATTTAAAATAAAGGAGAGTTATAAAATGTTAATGGGTGGGAAGACTAAATGTCATAAAAATGTCAACTCCCTTGAAATTAATTTTAAATCCAATGTGATTTCATTAATCATTGAATTAAAAAATTCATTTGAAGCAAGATGGCCCTAAGTAGTGAAAACAACTTTGAAGAAAAAAACTCCCTTTCAAGAAAGACCGTAACGTCAAAATAAATTGCAAAGTTACAGTAATTAAACAGTGATATTCATGAAGTCAGAGTCAAATAGAGAAATCGCAAAGACAGCTCCAAATCAGATATGTTCATATTGAAGAATTTGATATGCAATAGAGATAGCATTGAGCATCAATAGGGAAAGAATGATAAATTTATAATTAGCAGCTGTTAGATGATTTTATTCTCCATAAGGAAAAATAAAATGAAATTATATTCTTTCCTCACCTAATAAATTTTTCTTGCAGGTGAAATAAGCAACAAAACATTTTTACAAAAGAAAAGCTTTAACATTTTTAAAACTGTGTACTGATATATAACTTTACAATGTCTTTGTTGGGAAATTATGAAACTGACCACGAAATACAAACTATCAAAAAAAATGATACATGCCAGGTTTGGAAACTGAAATTTTGGCTTCCTAGGTAAGATGTCAAGGTAGAAATTTCCTCCTTGTGAATCTGTAATTGAAAAGAGGGTGAAAAAGGGAAATCTATAAACCTAAAACAGAAGGAGGAGAATCAGGAGTCACAACAGAGGCAAGAGGACAACTGACAAGCATGGAGGAACAGAAAAGCTAAGCAGAGGGAAAATTGCAGAAATAGCTAGCAGCTCTAACCTGATCTCCCAGACCAGAGAGGAAGCTGAAGTCACAACCAACCAGAAGGTAAGACAGGCAGCCAGCCCTGCGGTCAACTGCTACTCTTAACCCTAGGATAAGCCCACAGTTCTCCCAAGCCTTCGCCACTCTGGGAATTTAGTGTGACAGCAAGTCCTTCTGCATGACAGGCTGTATTGGAGAAGAAATCCATTGCATCATTCTCCATATGTCAGAGAGCTATAGCCCGACAACAACATGAGATGGTGTCTACTGTCTCAAACTAAGCTACGCTGGAACCTGAAAACAAGAAATAAGTTAGGGAGTCTGGGCACATTCTGCCAGTGTTTCAGTGATGCACAACTACAAGAAGCAGTCATGGAGACAAGGCAGAAGGAGAAATATAAGCAGCAAATAGGTAGGAAAGAATCCAATGTTATTAACTCAGAAAACCAACACAAAGATGAGGAAGGGAAAGTTTAGTGTACTTCTCAATAATAGCCCTAAGTGTAAACTGTCTTAGATCTTCATGTAAAAGACAGACTGGATGGAGTTACAAGCATGATCCAACTATATGCTGTCTACCAGAAACTCACCTCAGTGGCAAAGATGACCATGGTTGCTCAGGAAATCTGAGCGAGTATTTATATACAGGATCATATTTGATTTAAAACCTTCTGCTCATCAAAGGAAATGATGAAGGTAAAGAGACAGTCTGTTTAGAAAATTTAGAAGCAAAATTGGTAACTATTCATCTGAAAGGGATTGATATCCAGAACATATGAATAACTCAAAAAATTATGTGATTTTAATAATAGAAACTGAAACTGGCTGAATTGTAGGTTCTTTGGGCAAGGTGTTACCTTTTATACATCAATGATTATCCAAATTGGATCAAATACATACTAATTATTTCATATTTTAATTATGATATTGCAGTGCAATTGCATTTTAATTGAAGGTAACATTAAGGACAAAAGGTAAAAATTAATGGTACCTTTTATTTTCCTCACTACAAATCAAATACAATGCTAAAGCTTTATAACAATTCTACTAAAACTTTCCTCAAGTGTGTATATTTAGTCTCATCTGACAAAGAAGTCAAGATCTGAAGATGTTAAGTATCTTGTTCAAGCCTGCATATTCTATAAAATAAGAAAATTGAAGGAAGGTGTGCGGTTGGGAAAGATGGGGAGAAGGATGAAAGGAGTCACATTGATAGATATTTGTTGTATTCCTATACTACTTTGCTGAGTGGCAACTCCTTGGCACAACTACTTAAAGATAAAATTTAAATACATAAACAATTATATTTAATTTTAAATGCTTTGATCTATTCAGTCATGCATATATAAAACCTATACGTGTGGCATTCAGGTCTGACAAGAATATCCCTCTGACCTCTGATCTCTTTTAGGCATGGCATATATTTCTGTGGTTACTAGGAAATGTGATCTCAGATGCACTGGTGTCTAACTCCTGGATGCAGCAAATACCAGCAAATAAACTTATAAGTTGCTTAACTGGAATCTTCCCCCAAATCACCATTATTTTAGGCTCTTCTTTTTCTTTCCATATGCAGAAACTAGAAAGTTCTGCCAGATCTTGAGACTCAAATCTTAGACATAGCTATTATATCTCTAATAGTAGAAAATAGCTCAGTTATCTTCTTAACATCCTATCCAAACAAGCTTTGCTCTTAAATTCTTCCCCATGGTATGAGGCTTAATAATGAGGAGCAATTTTATTCTTATGCTTGCTACAATGATCACATCACTCAGATCAGAGGAGAGACATTTGCCATATGTATTAAAGAAGAGACTAATTTACTCCATTTCAACTAGTTGTCCAGTTGCTAGTTAGCAGGGTCATTGCTGAAGTTGTTCTTATGACTAGTGATTTGCATATATTGCCTCTAGCTTTAGCTTTATTATTATTATTAGGGTCATAAAATATAATATTTAATATTTGAAAGAGACTTGGGAAATGACCACATTTTTCAGAAGCAAAAACAAAATGCGTGTATTAGTGCATTTCTCATTGCTATAACAAACTACCTGTGCTGGGTTATTTTATAGAGACAAGAGGTTTGTTGAGCTCACAGCTTTGAAAACTGAAAGCCTAAAAGTGAGGTGCTCCATTGATTTACTCTCGAGTGAGGACATTGGGAAAGAGAGCATCCTGGAGTGTGTACATGAAAGACGGATTGCATAGCAAGACAGAGAGCCAGAGTGTCAGGAGGGGTTATTCTTTCTCCTTTTATAATTAACTACCCCTGGCTCCAAGGAGAATGATATTATTCCCTTCTGAGAGTGGATTTGATTCCCAACAAAATCAAGTCCTACTTGGGCTCTTCCTCTTTAAGTTCCTGCCAGTTCAACACCACCATGCAGTAAGTCTAGCCTCTAGCACCTAAGCCCCTGGAGGATAAACTACATCTAACCCAGAATAGTACATAAAAGCTAAGTGATCTGCCAATGATTTTTAGTCAGTAAGCGAAGAGCCAGGATATATTTGATCCTTAGGACCTCATTCAGTCAAATGACATTTCTGTGTACCAAAATTGTCAAAAGATTACAACTAAAATGGGCTTTATAATAAAGATTGTTATTGCCTACGAGAGGCAACATCCTTTATAAATTATATTAACTATTAAGTTTAATATATGTGCATATATATATATATATATATATATATATATATATATACACCACAATCCCTACATGCATTTATTTTGGTACTTCTGTTATATAACTAAGCCAAGTTCATTGATACTTTCCTTGATGAAGGACAGCATTCTGTGCCCACAGTAGTTATTACTAAGTCACAGCTCTGGTCCAGGGTCTGTTAACACCTTATGATGTGTGAATCAAACTTGTATGATAATTTATGCCATTAGTAGAGCAGCACTGAGTCTACCTAAGCAGTTTACCCTGCTGTCTGACCTGGATGGGAACAATCAGATGAAAAACAAAGAGGTGAACAGCATGATCTTCAAGTTCTCCATAGCTCTGACAACCATTCAGTAGCCCAATCCATTGCAATGGAAAGCAAACATATAGGAATTCTGGGAGCCCTGGGCTTAAAGAATTCAAAAATTGCAATTCTGTCATACCACTCTGCCTCAGACTTTAGCACTTAGTAGACCCTATCCACAGAAACCGTCCTTATTTCATATCAAATATCTTTTAACTTTTACAAAATAAAATTGTAGAAATAGAAGAGACCCTTGCTATGGGATTTTTGAGGGGTGGCAGGGGCTGGCCTTGAGTCACTGATCCTAATATTCAAGGTTGTGATATGGCTATTCTTGGAAAAGTACATGAAGAATCCTCCTTTACCTTAAAAAAATCAAATCAAGGGAAGATATCATAGTTCCAGAATGCCCTAGGCATTCTGTTAGACAAACCCCACCTCAACCAACATAACTGTCACAGTGGTTATTGTAAACTCAAATATACAGGAAGCATAGATGTCATAATCATAGTCTAGGACTGGCCCAGACTAAAATGTAAAACCCTACTCTAAAAACATGACTAACTTTTGGATAATACCAGAGCAAAATTCTATAGTAGGTGACAAAAGACAAAAGGTAAGGGTAAGGAATAAAAGCAAACTACTACTAGAAAAAAAAAATCACCTAATCATGAAAAAGATAGTAAGAGAAGAAAATAGGAATCATGGATCTAAAAAATGAACTAGAAAGCCATTAATGTAATGACAGTAATAAGTTCTTATTAAAAATTACCTTGAGTATAAATGAATCTAATTATCCAATCTAAACACAGTGAGTGGTACACTGGATTTTTAAAAAGACCCAACTGTAAGAAATCCACACACAGAGATAGACTGAACTAAAAGATGGAAAGAGATATTTCATGAAAATGGAAACAACAAGATTGCTGAAGCAATTTTACTTAGATAAAGCAGGCCTCAATTAAAACCCTATAAAAGTAGACAAAGAAGGTTATATAAATGATCAATTTATCAAAAATATAACAAATGTAAATAAATATGCATGTAACTTTGAAGCAGGTAAATATAAATAGATCTGAAAAAAAGATGTAGACTATAATTACAATGCAAGCAGGGAGACTCAATACTTCTCTTTTATCAGTGGACAAATCATCCAAGGAAGGAAAAAAAGAAAAGAAAAGAAGAGAAAAAAGGAAAAGAAAAGAAAAGAAAGAGGGAGGGAGGAGGGAGGAAGGGAGGAGGGAGGGAGAGAGGAGGGAAGGAGGGAGTGAGGGAGGAAAGAAGGAAGGAAGGAAGGAAGGAAGGAAGGAAGGAAGGAAGGAAGGGAAGGAGGGAGGAAGGGAGGAAGGGAAGAGAAGGAAAGGAAGAAAGGAAGGGAAAGAGAAAGGAAGGAAGGACCGAAAGGGAAAGGAAAGAAATAGAGAAAGGAAGGAAGGAGAAAGAGAGAGTAGAGAAAGAAAGAAAAAAGAAGGGAGAGTGAGAGGAAGAAAGGAAGGAAGGAAAGAAGGGAAGTAGGAAGGGAGGGATGGATGGAGGGAGGGAGGGAGGAAGGAGCAACCCCTAAAGAAACCATCCTAAAACTAATAGACCTAACAAATTAAGCAGAGAAAAAGCAGTACAGTTTGTATTCATTAGCCATGAATTATTTAAAACCTAAATCAAGTAAACAACCTCATTTACAATAGTTACATAGAAATAAAGTCAACTAAAAATACTTGTATTGTACAAACTGAGCACTTAACTGAAGAAGACACAAATGAATGGAAAAGTATTGCATGTTCATGGATGTAAAATGTCCCTACTAGTCAAAATGATTTACAGATTCAACACCATCTCTTTCAAAAATTTCAAGGACATTTTTCTTTTTTTTTTTTTTTTTTTTAATTTTTTTTTTGGGTCCGGTCGTGGGGCCTGAACTCTGGGCCTGGGTGCTGTCCCTCAGCTCTTCAGCTCAAGGCTAGCGCTCTACCACTTGAGCCATAGCGCCACTTCCGGCTTTTTTCTTTTTGCTTATGTGGTGCTGAGGAATTGAACCCAGGGCCTCAGGCATGCAAGGCAAGCGCTCTACCACTGAGCCACCTTCCCAGCCCCTCAAGGACATTTTTCAAAAGCAAAAGTGAATGAACAATCTTAAAATTCACATGTAATTCTGGATAACAATGCTTACAGTGTCACACTGGCTTCAAACTGCATCACAAAATTATTATAACCAAGAGTAAAGTGCTGGCATAAAATGGACACATTAACCAACAGAATAAAACACACAGGAATAAATTCATGTATTAATAGCCAAATGGTTTTCAACAAAGGATCAATAATGCAAGATAGGGAAATAATATATTCTTTGGTAAATGATACTGAGAAAAATCAATTAACTACTTGCAGAAGAAGGAAAACAGACTTTACACTGTAATCAAAAATCAACTTGGCACAAATTAAAGACTTACACATAATACATGACATGGAAAAACTACTAGGAAAAAAAATAAAGGAAAAGCTCCAGACCATTGGTCTACAGGATGAGTTTTTGTTTGGTTGATTGGATGTTTGTTGGGTTGGCCAGTGGGATGGTTGGCTTTTAGATACAACCTCAAAAATACAAGCAACAAAGGCAAAAATAGACAAATGGAATTTCATTAAAAAGACTCCAACTAAAAAAAACTTCTATATAATAAATGAACAATCCACAGAATCATGAGACAGCCTTCAAAACAAAGGAAAAGATGTGCAACCTGGCATCCGATAAGGGGTTAATCCAAATAAACAAAAGAAACCCAACTTAGTAGCAAAAAGAGAGAGAGAGAGAATAAAATGGGAAAAGGCCATAAACAATTTCTCAAGCAAGAGAAATGTCAAAAATCATTAATCATCAGAAAAAAATGTAAAAATCCCAATGAGGTATCACCTCAAATCTGGTGCAGTGAGTGTGATCAAGAATGAGGCATAGATGCAGCAAAAGGCTCACACAATTGGTAGAAGGTAAATTTGTGCAGAAACCATGGGAAATACTTCAGAAGTGCTTAAAAAAATTAAACATAGAACTTAGCAATGCCACCAGTGGGTAGATGTCCAAAAACGGAAATCAAAATATTAAATATTCAGCTGCATTGTTGTTTTCCTCGAAGCATCATTCATAATGGCCAACACAATGTGTCAATATGTCCATCAACCGATAAATGGATATAAAGAAAACTGCTAGATCACACAATGGTATAATATTCACCTGAAAAAAAAAGACCTCTGACATTCACAACAGCATAAAGCTAGATGCAGAAACACAAAGGCCATGTGATTTTGCTTAGAAATGAAATAGAGAGCCCTCAAAGCACAGATGCAGAGGATGTAGAGAAACATTGGCCAAGGAGATGCTGTTGGTAAGTTAGAGAGATGAATTTTACAAAATGGTATCCATAGTCAATCACAAATGGGAACTACAGTTAATGGAAACAACAGCTCCTTTGTTATTATTTTGTTTTAGTGATAGGATCTTGCTAAATATGCAAAGGCCAGCCGCTAGCTTAGGACCTTCCTCCTTTCATCCCCTAAGTATATGGAATCATAGACATGTGCCACCACCATGGACTGCTAATTATAGGCTAAATTAAAATGAAGATGTATTTATCTTGTCCATGTTCTTTGCTGAACTTTATATGTAAAGTGGAAGTTTACTGAAATGTTGACTTTTACCATTATTGTTATAATCTTGTAAGTTTATATTTGCAAAAGCCTTTCAATTTTACTGCTTTTTCAATCCCTGGTTGCAACCAGTTCAAGCATACACATATACACTAAATGCACACTGAATGTATCAGTGACAGCCAGCATGCTGGAAGCTCTCCCATGTTTTCCGGAAGTAATGGCTCTCATTTATTCCTAGGTTTTCAAACTCCTGTGTCCACTAATTGTGTATATACAGATTATACTGTATTCTGGCCTCCCACACAAGCATTCAGGAATCCTATATAATGGATTCTTGTCATAAGGAGAGGAGAAACATCAGTAAGTGATCCCAGCTCTAAAATTCTGACTTTCATGTACAGTCCACAACCTAAAAGTCTCCTGATTTTGGTTGAGATCAATGACAAAATCTGGTCCTCATTGTTTAACAATTGCCATGTAACTTGGAAGCCCTGATCATTCTGGCTAAAGACTCAGACATCTGACTTGATATGATCCACTGCTTCTCACCAAGGGAGCCGAGCAAAGACTTCAAACAGGTCTGCTCTCTGTCTCTGCCATTCTGGTGAGAACATGCCTTGCCCAGCCTGCTGGAGGAATGACAGGTGACTCAAAACCATCTCCCAGTTGCTCTAGCCAAAACAGGCAGCTTCACCTCCAGATATGAGTGAGCCCAGCCAACATCAGCAAAATCTCCTAACTGGTATTCATATCATGTGAGAAGGAGATGCTGCTTAGAGGCTATTAAGATCTGAGGTGAGATTCTGTTACACAGCCAAAGCTGCTGCTCCACAGTTTCACATCTCCTGATCAGAAAGATAAGATTCTTGATTCTCAGTGTATTCATAGCTCTACAATTACATTTTCAGTTTCGTGTGTTTTGTCTATTAAAGTGAACATTCTACAACTCTCTACCAACTCCCTAAAGTACAGACATTGGTGTAAACAATTGACACAGATTATTCCTGTCCTGGCCCCCTTAACTGCAAAAAAATACATTTTAACACACATTATTGTCAATTAAAAATAAACTAATTTTTTTCAATTTAAAAAAGCAATTTGGCAAAACTATAATTTTTTGTGGGATATGACATATTGAACCCAGAAGAATATGATTCAAACCATTAGTATAACTAAACTCAACATATGTAACAAAATCTTACTCTATACTTTTGCAAGAAGGAGGAGGAGAAGGAGGAAGTAGAGGAAGAGGAAGAGGAGGAAGAAGAGGAGGAAGAAGGGGAGGAAGAAGAGGAGGAAGAAAAAGAAAATAACAAGTATTCACAAGGCTGAGATCTGCAGGGTATCAGTTCTAAGCCAGCCCAGGCTTTTGGGAAAGTCCACAAGAGTCCATCTTCAAACTAACCAGCAAAAAGCAGAGCTGAAGACACAGCCCAAGTGGTAAAAAAAAAATCTCCAAAATAACCAGCAGTAGACTGGGCCAAAAGCATGGCTCAAGCGGCAAAGCATCAACTAAATGAGCAAAGGCCCTGAGTTCAAATCCCAGTACCTCAGGGAAAAAAAAACTTCTCTTAGGTTTTCAAGTAGAATAAAAATCCTCAGGTCTGCCCCTATTTTACATCTAACTTCTTTAGAGCTAAAACTTGGGGGTATATTTCCTGTGCAACTCTGAATGTGGCCCTGTTAATGACTGAATGCCTGATTACTCATCTAAAGTTGGGACTCCTCTTCAAGTCTGAGAAGACTAAATTATTTTTCAGATCTGTCAAGTCTTCACAATCAAGAGATTGTCAAACACCAGCTTTAAGAGCATACTGTTACACACCACGGGAATGGTGCCTCAGGTTCTAGCCATCGCCCAAAACCTGAGGAAGACCATGTCCTTTTCCCTGAATTATTTCTTTTCCCACAGTTGCTTTGGATTCCAAGACCAGCAGAGAACCTTGTAAGCAGCTCACCCCTATGATGAGGTTGCTCCAGCCCGGAAGTGAGAGTAATGGCCCCATGACATGATGGGAGCTGATCTTTCCCCTCCAGCCATAATGACTCCTCTTTTTGAGCCAGAGGCCCCAACAGGCAGCACCAGACCTGAGACCACTCAAGCCGACCACTGGGCCAGCCTCTATCCCTCTACCCTCATTCTTTCCTACTGATGTGCCCAGCACCTTTGCCCTGTGCACCGTGGCTGCTGGAAGGCTGATTCTTTCCCTAATTAACCCTGGAGCCTAGGTCAGAGTCCCAAAGGCTGAGGCTGCACTAAGTATGTATTCCCACTCCCTTCCTGCTGCCAGTGTCTGGACCTGCTTTGTGGAGACTCCCTAAAGCCAGGCTCTTCTCCAGCCCTGGACTCTTATAACCTACAAGCTGATTTTTAAACATCTATACCATTGTAAGGTTTAGATTATAAATATATTACAGTAAAAGACTGACAATAATAACTAATGATGAAACAGAACGGTCCTGAGACGAGGCGAAGGGAGTGGACCCAACATTAGGTGACCACACGGGGTTCCTTGAGCACAAGTCAGCCCAGGGGACACCACCACAGCTGGCCTGGTGACAGTCAGCTCCGAAATGACGCCCATGAGGGTCGTGTGCCCAGGACTGAGCTAAGTCCTGGGCAGGACAGAGCAACAGGCAATGAAAAAAGCAATCAACTATTTGTTCCTGGAATTCTCCATGCATATCTTTGGGTCACAGTTCACAGTGGATAATTGAAACGGTAGCAGGCAAAACCATGGATGGAAGGGGTCATTCTGCATGAGTGAAGAGAACATACAAATGTTCTATAAGCAGGGCCTTCCTGAGCCCGAGTCACTAGCCACTGTGACCCTGGGCTGCCTGGCCTCTAAGACTTTGTAAAATAAAACTCTGTAGTTTATTTGAAAAAAAAAAAAAACAATTCTATAAGCTCCCTCTTAAAGCTTGCATTCATCCTAATGAGGGAGCTAGACAACAAGCCAGCACCACCATATTTTAAGAATTAACTATATGGCACATTAGAAAGTAGAAACGCCATGGAATAATAAAGAAATGTCTCCCAATGGGAGGTAGAAAGACACAGAGAGTACCACAGGATAGAGGGAAGCAAATCACATTAGTAATACAATGGCAGAGCCTTGCTGGTAACAAGATGTCAACCACGGGCTCTAGGGAAGGGAATACCTCACACTGATACCTGAGGGAGGTGGTAGTCATGGAGACAAAAGAGAAAAGTCACCTATGTGAGGAGCACCTACTGGGCCAGAGGGGAGGGAGGGAGAAAGGAAGGAAAAATGGAGGAAGGGAGGGCAGAGGGAAGGAGGGAAGGAGAGAGAGAGAGAGAGAACAGAAGAAGAAGAAGACAGGCAGAGGCAGAAAGAAGCAGAGAGGCGCAGAAGGACAGAGGGAAAAGAATAAGAATGAAGAAAGGAGAAGTTAGATGACAGCTGGGTATTAGGGTGTGAGATGGGAGTCAAATGGGAAGCTACACCTTCATACATTCTGACAAAAGAAGTGATACAAGCTACTTCATATTTCAGTATGCCTAGTAGAAGAGGCTGGAAGGAAACACGGGAGGAGCAGACAGGGCCTTGGTAGTAAACTGGGAAAAGGAGGAAGGTGGTTCAGACTGTTAGGTGTGAGCATGGTAAGACATGCTCCAAATGGGGCTCATTAGAAGGGAGACAGACGCCATTTCCTAACTGGGAGCTGCCGTACAGATCCATGCTGCAAATTATTTTGGCCTAAATGATCTTTGTTTGAGAGGTTCTGACCATTTCCATACCCAAGGGGTGAAGACTCATGAGCAGATGCACACAAAGTCAGAGGGATCTGGGAAAAGGTCTGGACCAGAGGAGAACTTGAAGTCACCTGCACATAAATGCAAAGGCATTAAGAAGAGAATTATCTCTTATGTCAACTTTCTTCTCATTGGTTAAAAAGGAGAGATGAAGCAGGACGCTGGTGGTTTACACCCCTAATCCTGGCTACTCAGAAGGCTGAGATCTGAGGATTGTGGTTCGAAGCCAGCCCAGGCAGGAAAGTCCACAGGACTATTGTCTCCAGTAAACAACTCAGAAAAAGCCTAAAGTGGTTCTATAGTTCAAGTGGTAGAGCGCTAGCCTTGAGCACCAAAGTTCAGGGACAGGCCCTAAATTCAAGTCCCAGGACTGCGGAAAAAAAAAAAAAAGTGTGTGTGAGAGAGAGATGAAGCTTAATAATTGCTGGATTGAGCATCAGCTAGCTCATTAATGGCCCTTCAAAGACAGTTTTCATAAAGGAGTCAGTAAGACATCAGTCTTTAAATTAAGCTGATAATTATACTCTGCCGAATTTAGAAGAAAGATCGCTGGAGCCACACAGTCTTTGCAACAATCCTCTGAGCAAAAGCTGGTCTGCCTTCATCGCTATAAGATCACTGGGGCACTAGGGAACAGACATCACTTTCATTTTTAATCTAAGAGAGGAAAACCTAATGCCATGGTTCTTTTCATCCATGCTGTACTAATGGATGTCTAAATTTCTCTCTGGAGTTTCATGACTGTGGCTTCTATTGCTTGGTTCCTCACCAATCATATTTCCAATGTAGTCATTACTGTCCACACATCTCTTCAAAGTGCACAGCCCAGCGTGAGTCTAATGTGTTCCATGCACATTGCTCTTCCCAAGAAGGCCACTGTGACTAAAGTAGAAGCACATGACTAAGGCTGAGCTCCCTTAGTTTCTACACCATCATCAAATCTGTAAGAATACAGTGGATAATTATACTCTGGATTTCATCTATGAATGAATTCCTGTGTATGGGGAATCAATTTGTGAATGAATGAATTCATGCACATGTATGAACTGGTGGGCATTAAATGATATGCACCCACATATTTTATCAATTATTTTTCATGTTTGGAGTGAATGCTAACACAAAGACAAGTGAGAACTGCCAGATAGTTTAAAAACTGTGCTCAAGTCACTTAATCTTCCTTTCTGGGCCTCAGATTGCTTAGCTAGACAATGATAAGGTTACATTAGGTCAATGGTTTGCAAACTGTGTTCCTTGGAAGTGTAGAGTTCCAAAAAGGTTGTTCATAAACACATTATGCAGTCAAGGAAAGCTATCCCAGATCTACTTTTATCTTCCATGCACTGGGTATCTGCTTGTGGAAGAGTTTCATTGCTTTTGTTGTTGTTGTTAGTTGTAGAGTATTGTTGTTGTTAGTTGTAGAGCTTGAACTCAGGGCCTGGATGCTGCCCCTGAGCCTCTTTGTGCTGAAGGATAAAGCTCTACCACTTAAGCCACAGCACCACTTCTCATTTTTGAGTGGTTAATTGGAGATAAGAGTCTCACGGGGACTTTTCTGCCTGGGCTGTCTTTGAGCTGCAGTCTTCAGATCTCAGCCTCCTGGATAGCTAGGATTACAGGCATGAGCCACTGGTGCCTGGCTTGATTGCTTTTAGAATGTGACAAAATGCTGAAATAAGGATACAGGTTGACCCATTGTAACAATGAGATGTACAAGACACTATGTTGAAAACGAACTTTACCACTTTGGAGGAGGGGAGTTGGGGGGAGGGGTGATAGGGGAAGAACAAAGGAGGAGGTAACAATGCTGGATAGGAAATGTACATATTACCTTACTCATGTAACTGTAACCCCTCTGTGCAGTATTTTTACAATAAAAATATATGCAAAAAATGTGGCAAACATTATATTCACTAGTCCTCAAGGCTCTATACATAATTTAATGGATTTGGTACATTTATTTGCAACTGAATAATGGCAATGCTGGGGATATTTTGGACAGGTTAAATATGTATGATATGAATTAATAAAATAATGTTTAAGTATTAAAAGTATAGTGTATTTCACTTAAAATATAGTCTTGATAAAAGCAACTAGCTTTTCTTTGACTGTTTTTCATGATTAAATCAAATCCTAAATATGAACTTCAGAGCCTGCCTTTTGGGAATACTTGGGTGTATCTGTAGGGACAATTCTGCAATTACTGGGCAATCATATTTGTGTTTCTACCTAATTTACATTTTATCATTTCAATATATTGGTTTAGTTGTGATATCATTAACATTATCACCTGGTTATTTATTTTGGGTAAAAAAGAAAGCAGGATGAAGGAAATTTCAATCCCAACCCTTGCATCAAGGGTTTATTTCATCAGCAAAGAAAATTATAGCAACAAACACCACTAAATATAAAACAACAAGGAAATATTTTATTTCACAGTTTCTCACTGGCTTCTGTGTTATTCTGTATACATGCCTATATTTCCCCACTCATGTTAGTATTATATGTAGCCTATGTCAAGTAGAGGTAGGATCCTTCTATATTTAATTTGTTGAGAAGATTCCAAGGATGTTGAATTTTACCGAACACTTTCTGTGCTTATGTTGGTATGATCATATGGTTTTTGACCTTCATTTTGTTGAGATGTTTTACAACCTTTATGGATTTGCATATGTTATACCTAGAAGTAAATACATACATCTAACTGAGGTTTACAACCAAGGTGCTAAGAATATACACTGGAAAAAGACAGTATTTCCAACAAATGGTTCTATGAAAATTGGAGAACTATATACAGAGCAATGAACTGAATCTTTCTCAGTCATTCACTGGTAACAAAAAGCTTAACACACATTTAAGATTTTAATGTAAGAAAAACATGGAACTGAATTTACTACAACAAAATACTGGAAGATATTTTCAGGACATTGGGATGGGCAAGGATTTCTCTTTTACACAAGACCCCAAACAACAGAGAACAAAACCACAAACAAGCAAATGGGATTGCACCAAACAAATGATTCTGCTCAGCCAAGGAAACAGTCACAGAGTGAACAGACTCGCTTCCAAGTGGAATGATTTGCAACTCTGTATCTCCTATCTCTATATCTCCATATGCAGCCAACAGCCAGGATGCATGAGGAAGTCGTAAAACTCTATAACAAGTGAGCAAATAATCAATCTGCTTAAAATATGGGCAATGGACCTAAACTGACATTTCTCAAGAGAAGACAAATGATCAACTAACATGTGAATAATGCATAATATCATTAATCCATCAATGAAATGTAAATTAAAACCACTGTCAGAAACCAACTCACTCCAGGGAGAATGACTACACCAAAAAGACAAAAGCTAGTACCATGAGCCTGTGTAATCACAGACAGCTTCTACATAAAATGTAGAAGGCAGATTACTACAGTTATTGTGGAAAATAATGTAAAGTCCCTCAAAACGTTAAAAACGGCATTACTTTATGATTCATCGATCATATATATATATATATATATATATATATATATATATATATATATCCCAAGAAAATGAAATTACCATATCAAAGAGGCATCTGCATCCATATTTATTGCAACACTATCCACAACAGCAAGTAATGAAACAGAACTTAAGTAGCTATCAAGTGAGAAATGGATAAAGAAACTGTTACATATACACAAGGAAATACCGATTATTCTTGAAAAAGAAATTCCTATCATCTGCATCAACATGGATAGAACTGGAGATCATTATGTTAAGTGAAATAAGGCACAGACAGACATTCAAGTAGAATATATATGTACATATAGGTATATATATGTAAGGAGAGAGAGAGAGAGATCTCAACTTAGAAGCAGAGAATGGAGTGTGGTTACAAAAGACTAGGGAAAGTAGGAAGAGAGAAGGATATGGGCAAATTTGACCAATGAATAATAAGATACAAGTTCTGGTACACTATTGCATAACAGAGTGCATGTAACTAATGACTGATATACAAAGATAGACAGATTGATAGATAGCCTTTAAAGTTTTCTGTATTTTTCAGAAAACTAGAAGAAAGTGTGTGAGTTTCACCTTCTAGAAATGGTAAATATTTTAAGACACGCAGATATATACACAGAGAGAGTACATTACCTGATGTCAACACTATTGTATCTTTGTAGAAAAAGATCACGTGATACCTCATAAATATGCAGTTTTTGTTTTTATGGATCTGTTTAAAAATAAACTTTAACTTAAGCACAAATAAAGTATGGGCAAAGATAGAAGTATAACCCTAATATTTAATGTTTTACTGTTTAAAAATATTCCCAAACATTACACGGAAACACTGTCATCAAATACAGACAGGTGCCTGTGGGGAGGACCCTTCCTCTTCAAGCAGACATGCTGGAGGAAGATACCAGGGCTGGGTGGAATGAGAAGGAAGGGTCATGTGTGGGAATCCAAACCAAGTTCTAAGGAAGAAACAACCAATGAACAAGGGGCCATCCAAAAGGAGGCAGCCAATCAAAGGTGCTCAACTTACTCCCAATCCTGACGTAAGGCCTCTACTCCTTTTGTCTAGATGCCCATTATTTTTCTTTAATGATATCCTCCTAAACCTTTATGTCTTCTACTCTCCCTTTTGGTAAATTCTATTACCAACCTGGGCTCTAAAATTACTGTTGTTACCAGTACTACTACAATGTGTCATGATGAAACATAATCAGGATGTTTCCTGCACATCAATTAATTTCTACATGTCAATTTCCTCTTCAGCGAAATGAGAACCTCACTCCCAATAGGCCTCTGAGTCTACAGGGAGGCAAGAACTTTAATAAACCTGTGCAGATCTCATAGGCAACCAATCTCACTCACTTGGTGCTATTTCCAACCTATGACATCAAAAGGCTTCTCTAAAATGAGGCATATGTCTGAGTCAGGTATTTTTACTTCCCATGTAGGAATTAGATATTTATATTTAGTAAAAGTGATCAAAGTGCCATTTTCTTCCTTCCAAGTAGAAAACAACCACCAAGCAGCACTCAGGTATGATAAAGTTTTAACTGAGATACAAAACAAAAGCCAAAAGGTATAATTGCTAACACTTTATGGGAGTTGAACTTATAAGGGATTTTTATATTATGATTTATAATCTTCAAGACACACTGGCATCTAAGAATAATGCCTCTAATGGAGTTTTCCAGCAGGACTGAAGAGTTGCCACTATTTGACTCAGAATTTCACATCTGAAATCTTCCTCTTCCTCATTAACTAATATCCAATTTCATAGCCAATGATATATATGATATATATATACTATATATATCATATATATGATATATATATATATATATGTCATGTGGGTATAAACACATACACACACAACTCTGAAGTCATGAAGTCATATGGTCTGAGTAATTTACTGCATGAGACTAAACTCAGAAGTAATTGACTGGAGCTATAGACTTGCAGCCAGGATTTCATACTTGAGACACCTTCTAACTCAGTGAAGCCCCAACTTATCTTCTGGATTTGCAGTTACCACCTTACATGCAAATATCCTCTATGTATCATCAGGACATGGATGGAAAGAATTGTTTCATTCATCTCCTTATTCATATTCTTATATGACAATCTTATTCATGGTCTTTATCCTCTTTATCTCATAGACATGTAAATCTCATGTATTTATTGTTCATAAATACAATATACTCTAAATGCATCATTGGAATGTGTTTAAAGATGTTTACGGCTAGTCTGCTCAATAGGATAGAGGGAATTGCAGACTGTCTCCATGGAGCTTATAAACTATTCAGAAAGATAGATTGTGAGCAACTAGTGACTGGACCTCAGAGGAAATCTGTTTGCTCTGATGCTAGAACATAGGATCTGACCTACTTCAAGGGAGCAGCGACTTTCAATCTGTAGCCTGAGATTGAAGAGGAGAGAAGCTGATGAAGAAGAAAAAAACAACCCAGAAATAGAGAGACAGAGAGAGAGAGAGAGAAAGAGAGAGAAAGAGATCATCATGTGTACTAAAATGTGAAAACAATGCCCCCAGGTACATACTAATCCCTGAATCTTACTGAATTCCCTGGCTCACATCATATCTAATATTGATGGGCGTTTTGGGGAGACCAGCCATTCTAACTGATTAGAAGGTTGTCATCAAGTTGGTATATGATGCACTCTTGGATCTTAAGAATATATCTTCAGCTTGGCTGAATAAATTATGATTTTTTTCCTAAAACTCAACTTGCTAGTTTGTAGTTGGAATTCAATATCGTGAGTGTTTGTTCACCTGGTGAGGAAACTGGGCTGCTGGGGAGCCATGTGGAAAGATTTACTCAGTCACTGCTTTTTTTACAACTGCAAATTTTATCATTATGATTGTACTTCCATTTTTAAATCAAATCTCAATCCAGGGGGATTTCTACACTGTTATATATGGCATTATAAGGTTATGTGTGTATCCCACATTATAGAAAATAAAATAAATGATATTGCTTTATGGAAAGCACTTTACACAGACAATTAAAATAAAATGTCTTCATAGGCAACTTGGCTCCACACATATGTACATATATAAGCTTTGCCAGAAAGACAATGTCTTCATTATTTGTAGACAGATACTAAATACTGACTGAGTAAATCGCAATGCCATATTATTCTGTATCAGTATTATTCTGTACTGCCTGGTGTAACTATATAATTCATAAGCTGAAACCCTAATGCCTAGATTTCAGAGTGATACTCTGCCATGAGCTAGGCCTTTTAAAGAAGTCATGACGATGAATCAAGGTCATAAGGGTAGGGCCTTCATCCAACATGACCAGTGTCTTTCTAAATAGAGGAAGTGACACCAGCAGTGTGAGAGGAAAGGCTGTGTGAGGACAAGAGGAAGATAGCAAACTGCAAGCTGAGGAGCAAGGCCTGGAGCCTGAAGCCCTCAGTTCCAAGAGAAAACTGATTTGGGTTATGAAGTCATCCAATCTGTTGTGACACCTATTTGGACTGAATTGTGCCCTACCACAAAACAAAGAAGCTGTGTGTTGAATCTCTAGCCTCTGATATGATTATATTTGAAATAGGATTTCTGGAGATAATTGAGGCTAAATAAAATCACAAGGGCTGATTCTAATGCAATAGGACTGCTGTCCTTAGAAGAAAAAGAAAAGAGAGCAGGCATGTGTGGGAAGAGGAGGGGCCATCCGAGGACAGTCCAGCCTAGGAAAGAGGCCTCCAGCAGCAAATGAATTTTCTACTGCCTTGACCTTAGACTTCCAGCCTCTGGTAAGATGAGAAAATTAATTTTTTGTTGCTTAACCTACCCAGTGTGTAGTATTTCTTATGGCAGCCCCAGACAACTAATACAGATCTATATCTTGCACTCATAAATATACATGAGGAAATAAATGCATGCACAGACTGGCCCAGTACAGTTCAAATTATCTGCAGTCTTATTTGAAAACAGTAAGAAGATTTTAGCTAATGCCTTTACAAATAAGAATTTTTGTTAGGTTGCAAGTGAGGATGCATAATTTATATTTATGTAGTCAGACAGCATCTGGATGCAAATTAGGGGGAAAGAATGTTAAAAATATGTTGTAGATATATTCATAATTGGCCATTTCATTTTTCAGAGAGGATGAAGATCTTCATCCTCTGCTTACAACTGCCAAAGAACAATATTAAATTTGGACTCCCCTGTTTCAAATTCAACTTGTCTTAAGTAGCTGTTATATCCTGTCACTTATCAAATTACCTTGAGAAGCTTTTTGTGAGTTTAATTAAGCCTGACTAATTTTCCGACAGTACAAAGCAAGATGAATTTCTTAAATATTTAATCCATTTCTGACTTAAGGTGTCATTTTCTGAATGTGGATGTGCAGTTCTTGGAATCAATCACCCTTTGAATTAAAGCTGTTTTTTCAAATGTTCTAGAAGTCTGGTCAGATCTGACATAAAACATGAATTCCGCATCTGTGCACCCAGAGAATTCATTCCACATCCAATGTATTCAGTCTCAGCCTGCCTGCAGACGGAAGACATCCTTCATGGTAAGGTGTTAACAACCCAGTCTGCCTTGATATCATCCTCCTTCATCCAGGTATAAATGAGTTCAAAGTTAGCTGGCCTCTATCTGCAAAATCAGTATTCTTTTTCATTGCCACTTAGTTTTCCTAAGCTCACCCCAAAGCTTCTGGAAACTTCACCCAGGACAATGGGCAGGCAGTGGGTTCACCGGCCCCTCCTCTCTCCTACAGGACTATGAAACCTTGAGTATCTAGGACTTGTCTTTAATTAGACAGTGCCTACTTTTCTCCTATGCTATGTTGATGTCTACCCAAGAGTAGTAGAAGCAATGCTTCTCAATGTAAGATTTCAAGAGCACAAATGCATCAATCAGGAAACCCCATAGGAGGAACACCTGACATTCCCAAGACTTGGTCTCTAGGTTCCCATACAAGAAAACTACAGGACTGTAAAGAGGAGGAGGCAGGAAGCCATGACCACCATCAAGACTAGCACAGTGGTCCCAGATGCTGAGGGCTTCTGGATGCATTGGTGACCAGGAATCATTCCTCTGCCCCCAGCACCACTAGGCATATACACTATGGGAGGTCCCGCTCCACAAAGCAACTAAAAGACAGTGATGCCTCCTGATTCAAATTCAAATTTCCTCAGCTATGTGAAGACATTCCAGAGTTGTAAATTGGCTATTTAGCTCATCACGTACAAGTTTCAATTGAATGGAAGTTTATCTCTAGATATCATTTTCAAACACTAGAAATATAAATGCTCCCTGAAAATGATCAAGTCTTCCTTTCTTTCCACTACCTCCCACACACCTATGATTTAAAATATGTTTACATTGAGAATATAAAATACAACATGGCACGTTCAAGTTTCCAGTTTCAGTTGCCTCCAATTTTAAAAAAGTAAAAGAAAATGCATCATTGGATACTGGTGACTTACACCTGTAAATCTTGCTACTCAGGAGGCTATAATCTGAGGATCATAATTCAAAGCCAGGCAGGGAAAGAACGTCGATGAAATTCTTATCTCCAAAGAACCAGCAACAAGCTGGAAGTAGAAGTGTGGCACAAATGGCTGAGACTCACCCTTGAGTGAAAAAGCCAAGCAAAAGCACCAGGCCCTGAGTTCAAGCCCCAATATCAGTACAATTAATCCATCCATAAAACAGATCACAGCATGAAAATGCAGCTCATGTCCAATGAAAATAAGAATAGGATAGTCACATGACTTCAGCGACAGCAAATGTTCAGGGTTGGTTATACAAAATGGAAAGAGCCAGCCCTGGACAGGAGCTGGGAGCAGTGTGATCATTATGATTTGTGGTCCAATCCATCCCCTGCCCTCCTGCCCCCACCCCTGGCCCCAGGTAAGTGTGCCTACCTCCTTTCATCATCCCCACTTCGTAGCACTTGCGGAGTCGACAGGCCTGGCAGCTCTTCCTCCTGTTTTTGTCAATGGTGCATTGATTGGTCGCAGGACACATGTAGTCATTATGCCCTAGTAAACACAAGAGAACAGGATCATTTGTTTTTTTGTTTTCTTTTTAGGAAACTCAGCTGATCAGAATCTTCAGGGAAAATGCTGAAGCCTGTGTACATGCCACCACCTTCCCGGACCCAGTGAAGTTGTAACTTCCATCTGTCTGCCTTTCTCTGTAAGCTCAGAGTAAACAAAATCTCTCTGCTATACTTCATTTCCACCTCAACCCCTCACTTTGAGTTTGTTGGGGAAATCATCTCCCATTCACATGGCCTAGGTTATACGACACAATGTGGCTTGAGTTCGTTTATTTATTTATTTATTTACGGGAGGTTTATTTCCCTCCAGGGCTGGGGATGGTACCCAGGGCCTCATACACAGGAGGCAAGCACTCTACCAATAAGCCACACACACCCCCACTTCCCTGCCTCCCACCAGCTGCCCTCAACACAATGTTTGTACTTGCTCAGGAGTTCAAGGTTTCTCCGTAGATAAGCTTTGGGGGTTTGGTTTTGGTTTTGGTTTGGTTTTTGTACCAAGGCCATTCACTGAAATTGTCAGCACTCTTAGAAATCAAACCTTCAGTCAGAGAGTTGCCAAGTGGCCCTTCTTAAATTATAAATTAAAAAATCTTACCTAGATATTTAAGCTGGGAGCTGGAAGCTCAGACCTGTAATTCTAGCTAGTCAGGAGGGATTTAGGATCACAGTTGGAAACCAGACTGGCAAGAAAGTCTCTGAGAGCTGGGTGCCAGTGGCTCATGCCTGTAATCCTAACTACTCAGGAAGCTGAGAGCTGAGTATCACGGTTCAAAGCCATCCTAGGCAGGAAAGTACATAAGACTCTTATCTCCAATAAACCATCAGAAAACTGGAAGTGGAGTTGTGGCTCAAGCATTCACCTTGAGCTGAAGAGTACAGGGACAGCACCCAAGCCCAGAGTTCAAGCCCCACAACCAACAACAACAACAACAAAAAATGTCTCTGAGATTCTTATCACCAATGAACTATCAAAAAGCCAGACATGGAGTTGTAGCTCACGTGAACCAGTCTGAACAAAAAGCAATTGGTACTCAGGACCTGAGTTCAAGCCCACTACACACACACACACACACACACACACACACACACACATCCACTGTCTAAGTTCAAGTGGATTGGGTGGCAGCATGGTTAGGAATGATGATTCCACCACAATCCAGATGAACATCTGTCGGGCTGCCTTTCCTCCTCTTCATGATGTCTTGATATAGAATTGACCCAGGACATCAACAGACCACACACATGTCAAGAGTTTACTCAGCATTGTTGATGATGTAAGCTCTCAGAGACCCTGGTTGCTGTCACCTAATTTTGAGTCCACTTTCCCTGCTGTCTTTGCAGTCTCTTTCCAGTCTCCTCTTTGGCCTTTCGAGCTTGTGTCCTCCCTCTCCCCTGTACCTCACACTGCACTCTCCTGCCTGGTGGGACCACAGGAAGGGCATCAATTCCTTCCTCGGCCTCAGGGCTCACCCCATGCTCATTTTTTCCCACTTTGATTGTGCCACAGAATCAGAATCACAGAATCAGCTTCTGTGAGCTTAATGATGATGTACGTGTCAACTTCATCCGGGATTTCCAGCCCAAGTCATACCGCAGTGCTCTCATGTTACCCTAGGTATACGTGCGTTGTTGTCCTCAGGAAGTATCCACTCTAAGTCATCTCATTTTTGTTGTTATTTTTTTTGGCAGTTGTGGGGTCTGAACTCTGGGCCTGGGCGCTGTCCCTCAGCTCTTCAGCTCAAGGCTAGCGCTCTACCACTTGAGCCACAGCACCACTTCTGGCTTTTTCTGCTTATGGAGTGCTGAGGAATCGAACCCAGGGCCTCGTGAATGTGAGGCAAGCACTCTACCACTGAGCCACCTTCCCAGCCCTTTTGTTGTTGTTTTTTTACTTGTTGGACAACCCTACTGAGCCATATTCCAAGTCATTTTTGTCTTCATCTGTTTTACAGATCATTTTATGCTTTAGCCAGGGATAGCCTTGGACTGTGATCCTCCTATCACCACCTCCCAAAGAGCTAGGACCATAGTGGTGGACCACCGTAGCCAGTCCCTCACCTCCACTTTCTTAACCATCAAAAAATGTCAGGGTTAAAGATATGACTCAAGGGCTGGAGGTGTGACTCGAGTGGTACAGCACCTGCTCAGCAACCCTGAGCCCTGATTTAAAGTCCATCCCCCTCCTATAAAAAGGCTGCTCTGTAGAATATTAAACTTCATGAATTAGTAAGTACTGGCATGCTTTTAAAAAGAAGCCTATTTTTGTAAACCTCAACTGATACATGTCTTAGGACAAAAATCTCGACTGAACTGAGACTAAAAAATAAATAAAATGGCACGTATTATTTCAAACATTTCTCATTCGCTCCACCTAAATTAAATAAACAAATGATCATTATTCCACACTGATTTCTTGCTCAGGTCTTTATCTGACCATTGACTCGGGACAAGATGTGGCATGTAATGAAATGTTTTTTTTAATACAGAGGCTTTTGTTCTGAATTCCTTGCAAGGATCAGACCTAGTTAGAACAGGGTGGAGTGGGGACCTGACAAGAAATGCTGGCCTTACACAATTTGCTTCTCCATCTACAAAACAGCTTCAAATCAAATTCACATCTGTGAATATCACTGCGTTAGAGAGACCAACAAGCCAGGCAGCAGAGTTCTAAACTCAGATCTCTGGCAAGGACACACACCGCCTCACCTATCTAAGCACAGATATTATTTTTAGAATTATCCTCATCAATAGGACAAACTGAGGGAACTATAGAGCCAAAAACTAGATTTAAGTGAGCAGATGTGAATTCTGATACCTTAAGGAAATTTTTAGTGTTTGGTCTTCTACAGAACTTATAAGGAAAAGCATGTATGCGCTCACAGAAAGACAGCATCCCTCAAATCTCAGAAGAAAATGTTTAGGAACTGCTCAAACTAAGTATGACTATTTTGAGCCATATTCTCTTCCCAAAGCCAGGTGTTTTGCAAATCAGAAAGAAGCTGGGAGGATGAATTGGGTCAGAGGCTAACTGGCTGAATCTTCTATTTGGATTGGCCATCCACTAGTAGATACATATCTTCATAGAACCACATGAAATTCTTGAACTAACATGTTTAATAAGTAAAATGTGTTGGGTGTGTGAAATTCAATTCATCCTTTAACAGGAACAAAAACAGATGAACAACAGATTCATGTTCATAATGCAAAAGTCGTGTGACAAAGCTGGATTTTCCCCTATCCAAAAAATTAAAGTATTGACTTGATAAACTGACAAGAAAAAAATTAGTAAGTACATATTTGATATGACAATAAAGTTCCTCTTAATGATATGCCATTAATCACTCATCTTTTGACTTATATTTAAAAAACAGTAAAGTAGAGTTTTTTAGTTTAGTGAGTATAACTTGGCAGTGCATGTCATCAAAACAATTGATCTAGGGTGCTTTAAGAAACTCTTTTTTAAATTTTATTACTTGATCTTGTGAAAATGATGCATTGAAATCTTACAAATAAAACTCAGCTCATACAAGTTTTTGTAATAGAGAAAGCTGTAGTGCATTATGAAGGGCATAGAAGATTACATATACCTGTGACAAGACTGGCCCAAAAGTTTCCGCTTCACATTCTTGGCTGAAAAGTAGAAGACCAAAACTAAGGTGTGGCTGAGCACTGGTGGCTCACATCTGCAATCCCAGCTACTCAAAAGCTGAGAACTGAAAAGTGTGGTTCAAAGCCACCAGAGAGAGAAGAGTCAGTAAGACTCTTAGCCTTAATTAACCAGCAGGTCAGAAGTGGAGATGTGGTGAACTGGTAGAGTACCAGCTTTGAGTCAAAAAGCTATATGAGAACCGAGGCCCTGAATTTAAACCCCAGAACCTATATACATACATACATATTTGTACATACATACATATTCATGCATACACACACATCAGAGGGATTTTCCTGAAATGCCACCCATCATGTCACTAAGCTGATTTAATACCTTGAGGTATCTCAACACTCAACACTCCATGGATAAAAGCTAAATGTCCAGACACAGCTTATTAAACTAAAACCTCTCCAAGTCCCCCCGCCCCACTCTCTGTCATCTCCAAATTGCCCTCAAGTTGTAGCTATGGCTCCTATCTAAATAGGCCAGGCTCTATCTCAGTCCTAGGGCTTTGCACAGGATCTTCTTTATCTTGGAAAGACACTTTCCCTAGATTTAGCCCAAGGGACTAGTTAATAGAACAAACAAAAACACCCTATCTAGGGGCAGTGTAGGCCTCTGTTGCTCTTCCGGAACTCACTTAGGGAGTGTCGGTCACTATACCGGACAACTTGTGATTCCGCAAAGGAACTCGTGATGGAGAAGATGATGGCCCAGAGCAGAGCAATGACTGCTACACCTTAGGACCCACCACTCAGCTCTATGCTAGCGAGACTTGGTCCTAAAGGAGCCATGGGAACAAAAAAGCAGGGAACGCTGCTCTGCTGGTGGGACCAGAAATGGGCACCACTCTTTCCAAATGAGAAGAGTTAATGAGTGATATATTAAGTTGCGTGTTATTCCTGACTTCTCTTCACTACATTTCTTTTATTGTTGTTGCTTTTTTCTTCTTAATCTTTACATAGTTGCACAAAGGAGTTGTCCGTTTAACAAAACCATTTATGAATAGAATATATCTTGATCAATGTCACAATTTCTAGTTTAATTACTTTCTGGTTTTGATTTTCTATTATGACGCTATGACAGGATTTCTCAAAATATCAGCATATTGTAATTGTTTCAAGCTTACTCTTTATAGAAATTTGTTCTTGAACTAAAATAGAATTTCTTCCATGATTTGAATAAGCATGCCCCAAAGGCCTTTGTGTTAAAGGCTTGGTGCCCAACATTCATAACACTTCTGGGAGGTGTTGGAACTTCCATGAGGTTAGGTTGTTAGGAATGGGATTTTGAGGCCCTGGCCACTTCCTGCCAGGAGGTTAGCAGTTTTCTTTACCACACATTCCTGCCACAAGATACCACCTTACCACGGGCCCCATGGTCCATGGACAGAAACCTCTGAAATTCTGAGACTTCCTACTTTTGTTATGGTTGTTGTTTATGGGGCTTGAACTCAGGGCCAGGACACTGTCCCTGCGCTCTTTTGCTCAAGGCCAGCACTCCACAGCTTTGCGCCACAGTTCCACTTCAGAGATAAGATTCTAATGGGTGCCAGGCACTGGTGGCTCACTCCTGTAATCCTGGCTCCTCGGGAGGCTGAGATCTCAGCATTACACTGCGAAGCTAGCTCACGAAAGAAAGTCCATGAGACTCTTATCTCCAATAAACTACTCAGAAAAAGCCAGAAGTGGTGCTGTGGCTTAAGTGATAGAGTGCTAGCCTTGAGCACAGACAGGCTCAGGAACCAAGCCCAAGGACTGGCAAAAGGAGTCTCATGGGACTCTTCTGTCCCAGCGGGCTTTGAACTAAGATCCTCAATCTCCACTTGCTGAGTTGCTATGGTTATAGGCAGGAGCCACTGGTGCTTGGCTAAGTCTTCCTCCTTTTTTAAGTTGATTACTCCAGGTATTTTATAACAAACAATAACCAAAAGTTAACTAACACACCCCTCTAAGATTCTGGTTAATATGGCTAGTTTCACTGATAGCAATTTCTTTACGTAGACTGTTTAAATATTTTTTTGTATGTACTTCATGATTTCATCAAATCCTACAAGAGTACCACCTTCCTCAATTCATCCAGTAATTACCATTACCACTGTAACTACCATCACCAGAGAGCATGCTTATATTTAAATAAAATAGGTCCATTATCATTTCTCAGAGAAAATTTAAATACTCATAAATGTCAGAGTATTCATTGCGGAAAAAGTAGAACTTGATTGAAGGGTTTGTTACATGTAAAATATACAGACTGCTCAATGATTAACTCACATTATAGGAGATGCTGAAAGTTCAAGTGCTCTACACATGAGTTAACAACTGAATATAAAGATATTAAAAAAAACATTTGCTTCAACCACAGCCCCTGAATCTGAAAATCAATTTGCCTCAATAATGCAAGTCTGTGGCAGAAGTATATTATGTCAATTACATTTCTCATTAGTATTACATTTCTTATTATTACATCTGACTATGGGGAATTATACATTGAGTTTAAATGGTGCTTTCTAACTATCCCTTTGACATATCAAAGTGTTCTGTCCAAAGCTCACCAGGTATACATGCATTTAACTCATGTCCAAAAGAATTCAAAATATGTAACATTGACTCTTATTTTACAATTTTTATGAATAAACTCACTAAAAACACATATAATATTCTGGAAAAATGCATTAAAAATCAAGGATATCTTCATGAGATTAGGCAAGAGGCTAACTATGAAAACTAGGGAAAGATTTTATACCACAAAAGAATAAATACTATTTCTTATCAGCACACAAGAATTTGGTTACTGTTTGTATTTTAAAGCATATAAATATAAATGAATCCTCAAAAGAACTTAACTCTTCAATATTAAAGCACCAACACATCAAATAAAAGCCAGTTGTAGCTAATATGGAGAATTGTATTTTCAGAGCCTTTT
This sequence comes from Dipodomys spectabilis, assembly GCF_019054845.1. Taxonomy (NCBI): domain Eukaryota; kingdom Metazoa; phylum Chordata; class Mammalia; order Rodentia; family Heteromyidae; genus Dipodomys; species Dipodomys spectabilis. The sequence continues at coordinate 33,228,094 of NW_024870678.1, read as the reverse complement.
TCTCTTGTACTTGACTGATCCATAACTTTAGCTAACATTTATAAAGTCTGGTCACTGTACATTCTCTTGAGTAAACTCAATCATTCTAACAGACTTATTAGAATCTGAAATAATAGGAACTGTACACTTTAAATTACCAGGCAAGAAATTAAATCTGGATTAATTTTCACATGTACGCATGAATACGTATCAAGAAAGTGTTGATACAGCTTTATATTTATGTGAACTCAGAGGATCCTATACATAATCGAGCAAAGGAAATCTCTGATGTAGTTTGTCAAGGAGAGTGGGAGATTCCAGGAGTCAGAATGGTGTGAGTGTGAGGATTCCAATAAACATGTGATCATTTTAAAATACCCTAAGTTGAAGATTCATTTAACGAACTACTACACATCCTAGCATAGTAACACAACACACTGGAGATTTAGATTCTCAGTTGCTCCCCTCAAGATCAAGTGTCTTCCTGCAGCTTCCACTTACTACCAGCACCCAACATCGTGAAAAAGCAATCACACTGCCTCAGCACTAGCCTGGGAAAGTATCTCAGTGGGAAAGCATGGCACTACCAGTAGAATGCGCATCAGATCCCCATGTGGAGTTAGGGACCAGGTGTACTGGTCCATCCTTGGGGCAGGGGCTGTCTATGCTATTGCACTAAGGCATGGGAAACATGTCAGAACATGATTCTGAAACTTAACCTTTGAGAAAATGTCAAATCCACCAGGGGATTGAAGAATCCTTCCAAACAGTGAGCACTGGGAAGGTAGAGGCAGGAAGATCTAGAGTTCAAGGCCAACCTGAGTTCCAGTAGGGAGACTGCCTCAACAAAGCCAGAGCTAGGGATACAAAGGGTGGTAGGACATTTGCCTAACATTAGGCAGGCCCTGGGTTGGATGCCTACCAGGCAAACCAGCTGGTGAATTTTCAAAGCATGGATACACAAACAAGCGACTATGAGATGTGGGTAGGGGATATTGTTCTTCCTATTTGTCACTTTCATACTTGTGCTCATTTTCTGCCCTGAAAGCTTTCAAGGTTTTGTCTGATCATGCGCTGTTAAGAAAACTAACCCTCTTCAGAACTGAACATATACCAGACACTGCATAATCCATAGTCTATTTCGTTTAATCTCCACAAAGAAGAAATTACTATGTGAAATTCTAATAACTGTTCTCAAGGCTGCTCAAAGTCACAAAGCAAGCAAAGATGGGTTGGGGTAAGACCCAAGGTCTTCTCATTCTAGAGGCTGAAACGTTATCCACGCTAACGACCTTCTTACATGGAAGTTCAACTTTGCCCAAGGCCAAGAGTTCCACTTAAGAACAATGTCTGCTTTATAGCACCAGTATAAACTGTTGAAAGTGGAGAGCAAACTATGGTGGGACAATAAACGAGAAATCTATGAACGGATAACTGCAGTATTCTGTTTGAAAATATTCTCTGATTCACCGCCAGTGCAATGAGCCAAGGAAAATGAAATAAAATTTGGCTGTTTTGGTGAACACATTCCTAAAAATCTAGAGCGGACATTCAATGTGCCATTTCACAACCCCATCGGTACACAATAGCATGCAAAGAAAAACAGCATGCCTTAATATTGCATCCCAAATTATATTTTCACACTAGTCAATTCTAGCTAATCCTATCAGTGACAACAACCCCTCAATCTGGCATTTTATTTATCTATTTTAAGTGCAATGAAAAAAATATCATTTGTATCTCAGTATGTTTTTCAAACAATATTTTTAATAAAAGGAATTCTAGGAAAGGAAACGTGTCCTGGAAAGTTGCATTTTGAAATGAAAATGGAAAAGGAAAGCTCCTTTGTGCTCACAAAACCCTAATCTTCTAAAACTTTTGGCCAGGGTAATGACATAATCTTCTTTAGTCCCAGCTGGTCTAATCCAGCAGCCAAACCACGATTGTTGTTAAGTACCTGGCACGTGAACAAACCAACAGCTGCAATAGAGGAAAACATAATGAACTCAGTGACAAGCATCTTGCTGTGACATCTCAAAGACAACGGAGCACTTTCAGGAACGCCTCTCGGAGCTCCACAAACTTGAGCTGGCCCAGAATGGGACCTTGTAAAATTGTTCCTTCTGGGACAACAGATAAACATCAAAAAAAGAGGTAAGAAGCGTGATAAAAGAAGGGTGTGATTATTCACTGCAAGGTAGTATTCCGCTCACCTCTGAAGCCCTTTCCTCTATTCAGTTATTCCCTGAAAGTTCCTCAAGTTTTCTTTCTACTTGGGCTCCTTTAAAACCCAAATTGTGAGGTCTACATATAGTAGAAATAATTTCAAACTTTTTCAGTTTGGTTTTTTTTCCCCCTAAGCTGAAAAAAAAAAAAAACAAGAAGAAGCACATGGTCCCATCATCAGATCAATAGTACAAAGCCCAGAGTCCCTGAGCAGAACTCTGCTTAGCCTCTGTCTGGCTCTTGACGTCATGAGGAAATCCATTTTTCCACCCTCCTATCAATGCTTTGGGAAAGGATGGCAAGGACTGTGTTGAATCAAGTTCTGGAGTGGCTGAGAACATGACTAATCTTCCAACTGCTGGATCTCAATGTTCTTTGGTAGACTTTTGACCCTGTGGGTGCTAAACAAGGATTGCCCCCATCCTCATAAGCTCTCTTGCAAGGCACATTTCCTCCCAGGCGTCCTGATAAGAGCAGTGACAGAGGAGTCAGGAGCTCCTGATTCACCAGCAGGAACCTCCTCCAGCACATGGGAACATGAGCGAGGTCACCTTCCACATTGAGGTGTGCCTCCATCCGCTTCAAAACTAAGGAAACAAACCACTACACATTCTGGCGTCATCCTTAGGAATGAATAACTCCCGGCCTCCTTTCTTACCTCAGATAACAATTTCTCCTAATTAGTAGAATTCAAGGAATGCTGCTTGTCATTTGTTTTATGTCCATTGAGCTGTTTTGGATAAAACAAAACCAATCTCTGCAGAAAGCGATGTGATGTCCATTCACATGCGCTCACTTGCACGGTCAGTTGAACCCTGAGTAGCATTGAGAATCTCTTTTCCTGACAAAGGATTTTTGCAACCTGTGCTGCAGAGACCCTGCAGCTTGAACCCTGGGCATCCAGTCAGCAGAAGGAAAGTGGCAGGTATTGAAGCCCACCTTTTCTAAGCACTCAGTCGACAACGTTATGTGGTCCCATTACCCTGCGGGGAGAAGAATCTTGGAAGAATCCCAGGGCATCAGGAAAAAGGAGGGGCATCATCCTTATTTGGCTGCTCAGCCCATGTTCTATTCACTTCCCATTGTAACCGTTAAGAACAAAGGAGCCCAGAAAGAATCGAGAGTCCACTTTTCCAGAAAGAAAAAGACCCGTCAGTGTGGCCTGAACATGCTATTTCATTTACAGGTCACAACCAGGTTCTAGTGTGTTAAAGGAAGCTGTACAGGCTAAGGTCACTTTGTTTGTTTCTTGGTGGTGGTGGTGGTGGTGGTGGTACTGGAGTTAAATTCAGGGCCTTGTACTTGCTAGGCAGATGTTTTGCCACTTGAGACATGACCCCATGACCCCAGTCCTTCGACCTGAAGTTTGCTTTTTCAGATAGGGTCTCATGCTTTCCCAGGGGTCAGTGTCAGGCTGTGATTCTCCTGCCTTCCCTTCAGAATACCTGGGATTACAGTTGTGGGTCACCCTGCCCTGCAGGCCTTTCCAGTTCAAAACTTCAAATATCTTCTTTTCTCACTTTCTGAGGCCCATGTTTACTTGCTACCCAGTTTCTTAGGGGTTCTAGAGTGGACATTCTACTGGCTTTTTTTTTTTCAAAGAGGTCGTGGCAGCTACACTAAATTATAAGAATAAGAGTCGATTATACAGAATGTTACAGTGTTAGAAGTGCTGGACTCAGCTGTGAGTCCTAGACTCCACGTGCTCCTGAGCAAACTAGGTAATCTCTCTGGAGCCTTGTGATACCTCTTCTAAGCATGGCTGCCAGAGGCCCAGTGAAATAACAGCTATAAAACAGTCTGTCATACGTGTAACTTTTCACAAAAATATATGACAAAATTATGACTCTATATAATAGACTACTAGAGAGCCATCAAGCAAGCAGGGCACCAGTGGGCCATGCCAGTAATCCTAGCTACTCGGGAGGCTGAGAGCTGAAGATTCACTGTGGTTCAAAATGGTTCAAAATCAGCCCAGGTAGGAAAGACTAGGTACCTCTAATGAACCACCAATAAGCCAGAGGTAGCTAGGGTGGGGCAGGTGCTCGTTAAATTTTAACCATCATTAATATTAGGTGCCAAATTTCCAGACCAGCCCAACTCACCCCTATCTAGGGTGACATCTAAAAGATAGAAGCCTCAAGCCAGTGTATTATTACCTACTATTTTCTGAGTAATTGAATGATGTGGGTTTACCCTTAAGTAATTCTCTTCACATCCTCTGACTTGCAGGGCTATCTTCACACAGTCAAGTAGAAATCGTGTAAAATTCTTGGGTCTATCCCCCAAATATCTACTGCAGTCATCATCAGGCTAACTGTCAGAACTAGAAATTCTTTCAATGCTAGGAAAAGCTGGCAAAAAAGAACATAAGAAAAATAGCAATTGATTCAAACCTCTTCACAAAACGCATCTAAATATATTTTAAAGCAACTCCACATTACTCTTTGTCAAAGAAAGTATGAATGTCCTAACAAGTCTCTGGAGATGATGTGATTTGGACACAAACTCATTTCTGGGCTTTAGAGACAATGTGCTTGCCTCTTATACTCAAGAACTGCGAAGACAATGAGCATCTACAATCGAAGGAAGCCAAAAACGATTAAGTCAAATCGCTGAACACAGAAGACACTGTTTACTGCTTCATACAACCTGAATTTTTCTCATTGCTTCCTACTCTGAACAGGAGAGAGTAGCTAAATTTTATTTAACAGAATGCATCTCAAGATGTGTTAAATTTGGCATAATTACTTCTTTGCAATCTATTCGCTTTCTCCTGATTAATAATTTGGTGCCATTCCCAACTCACATTTTGAAGCAGCAATTAGAAAGGTCATTATGAAGTTTAGCTTTTTTCTTTCTTTCTTCTTTAAAATTTACTAAAAACGCAAGGCTTGTACAGGAACACAGCCCATTCTCCTAGGGACTGCTCTCCAAGAAAGAGAAGACTGTATTTTTGTTGTCGCTGTCAAAAACATAATAAGCTGAATGGACTAGTTTGATTCTCCCCGCCTTATGAGAAAATGTATGTCAACAATTTACACATCCAACAAGCATAAAAATAGTAACTTCTAATTGTATACAAGTTAAACAGGACTGTCATTATTTAAGTGAGGAAAGGCTAGAATAAAGCTCTACAGAAACAAGCAGTATTGCAATAAAAGAAATAAAGGAGATTTAGTCAAGCAATTTTCTAAGTCTTCTCTATCTGTAAGAAGCTATGTGCTTGATACTGTCTACCCAGCTAGCCAAGACACTCAACTAATTTTCCATTAACATCCTTTTTATCCCCCTTCTTCATCTACCAAAGTTAGTCTGAGTTGGATGTTGCTCACTAAAAACTAGAGGCTCTAATGAATACAAATGATGATTTTGCTAAAATGACATAGATGATAAGTCATAATGATGATTACTATATTTCTAAGGTAATTTATTTATGACATGTAATTTCTCATGTTATAATCACTTTGTTAGCAGGATTTTATAAATTGCAACAAACTGTGATCCACATTACAAACACAAAAAGGCACTGAGGGTAAAAAAAATGATCATGCTATTTCGTGTATCATAATAGAGGTGATGGAAGGGCAAAGGAAAAGCTAATGAACATCAAGCCCAGTTTTTCCAACCTTTCTTCATCTGCCACCATATTAGCAGGGACAAGTGGACAGTATATAATGACTCCTTATAATGATTTCTTAGAGGAATGCTGCTGTAATCTGACCCATATGCCTTTTTATAACTGCCTACCACATTTGATTAGTAACTAAAACAAAGACAGTGTTGAAGAGAGGAAGTCTTGAAGAAATACATCTATTTAACCTGCTATTTCTTGGTACATGATTCAGACTTGACTTTCTACTTTTGTCTCAAATATACTACAAAGTATCTAAATGTCATGATACCACAAACTCTAAATCACAATGATTTCTCAACCCAGGTATGATTCTGCTTAAACAAAAAGCCATCTTAAACAAGAAAGCACCAGACCGGGTATAACAGTGGCTTTGTTTCTGCTTAAAATGCAAAGGTAAATTTCTTAGGTGAAAAAAAATGAAGCAATTGAAAACAAGAGATGCATTCAGAGATAACACACACACACACACAAATCAGACTGGAAAGGACTGAGAGGAAGGGCAGAACAGAACAAATTTCAAATATAGTGCGCTTCTAGTCCCACTGCTTGATGTCCAAATATATCACTTTTTTAATGTTTGGAAGCATCTGCTTAAAATCTCTCAGCTATCTAAGCCAACATCTCAAGAGGACCTGTCATCCCATCCTCTCCTTCAAAGCCCAATCCATGCTCACTGAGCACTTCCAGTCGTCCTTTCAATCACTGACACCTCTCTGTAAGCAAAGCAGCCTGTGTTTCCATGTTGGAAAGATGGGGTCACCACACCACCTACCAGCAGCAGGACCTCCTGTGACCATTTGCTATCTCCCCAAGTCCATCCAACTTCCTGTACCTCTCATTTCATCTCTTTCGATGGTTTTTTTTTTTTTAAAATCCTAGCCCCTTCCACTACAGACAACACAAACTACACACAAGCAAAGGAACTCATCTATTAGTATTGCTACTAATACTAATAAAAGAGTTCTTTTCTCAAGGAGATGAAAAGGAAAGGCTTTTAATAAAGTCTGTGTGGGCTCCAAAACTAAAATTTACATTAATGGAGGAGATTCAGAATTGTGAGAGTCATGTAAGAAAGTTTAATGCCGCTAAAAAGAACAAAGATACCCACAAAATCCAAGACACTTGCTAAATTCTAAAATACTCTGTTTCTGTTCTTGGGTAAGAAAAAAAGCAGCTCATGGCAGAGATACATTAGCACAGAGAAGACACCCCTTGCATTATTGCATCCGGCTCTGGAGAGCAGCCACTAGCACCAAACTCAGACCCCCTAGGAACTCAGACAGCCTCCAAAGCATCAACTTCTTGTGCATTGGGAGTCTTCTGCCTCAATGATGTCTTAAAGCTATAGATATATGTTTAGTACAATCAGAGGAGGAGGAAGAGGTAACAGAAGGTGGGAAACTAGGATGAGGGAGAGGAGAAGAAGGAGGAAGAGAAAGGATAAAAAAAAAAAAAGATGAGGGCCGGGTTCCGGTGGTTCATGCCTGTAATCCTAGCTACTCAGGAGGCTAAAATCTGAGAATCAGGGTTCAAAGTCAGCCTGGGCAAGAAAGTCCGTGAGACTCTTATCTCCAATAAACCACTAGAGAACTGGAAGTGGTGCTGTGGCTCAAGCAGTAGAGCACTGGCCTTGAGCTGAAGAGCGCAGGGACAGTGCCCAGGCCCAGAGTTCAAGCCCCACAACTGACCCCCCCCCAAAAAAAAAAGATGAGGAAGAGGAGAAGTCTGATGAAAAGAGGAGAAGACAATAAAAAGAAATAGGAAGAAGAGGAGGAGGTAAAAGAAGAAGAAAAGTTAAATCGCCATTTCATCAACTGTCCACTAAAAACACAACCACTCTATTTTCAGTGTTTTTCCAGCTGCTCTATTCTCTGTCCAACCGCCTTCGGAATAAAAGCAAATATGTCATTTCTGAATGAAGAAGTGAGAGCAGAATGGATTTCTATTCGGAAGCCACTTCTGCACGGACTTGCAGCAAAGGACAGAGTCAGGTGGACAAGACCAAGTGTTTGCTCTAGACTTTGACCACGTGTGTCCAATCCTGGCGGGGAGCACTGAGATCAACTGTGTGCCGACCTCCTGGGAAGCAGGCGTGCAAGCAGGGAACTCCCCAGATCCCCCCGGGGAGGCTGAGGCTTCCTGTCTAGGTGGAGACTGGAGGAGGGTGAGGACCACTGTTTGCGTGCTGGACTGTCCCATTTTGCCCTGGCTGACCAAGCTGAGATTCTTGGTGGAGTCATTCACACAGCGCTGCTGTGATGTCTCTACAACCCAGAAACCATAACAATCTATTGTCCTCGGCTACCTAATGTCCCCAACACAATTTCACTTGAGCTGCGGACTAACGGCACGAACGCTGCCCTCCGGCGCAGGCCTGTGCGCCTCAGGTCACCAGGCTCTGAAAATAAAAAAGGAAGACTTGGCAGAGACACACTACTCTTTCCCTGCAAAGGAAAAAGAGAAAATGCTAGCGTGAAATCAGCTAACTGGCTGTAAAAGAAAGCAATAAAATGGTGTATTTATAACACACGTAAAGGATTGTATTGTCAAAAATAAAAATACAGATGAGAAAAAGAACACCATTTGCCCATCCGCCCAGCAAAGGTTATATTTTGCATTATCCACCTTCCAAAGTCTCTACAAAATGCTTTCTCTGTCTGTATCTGTTATCTGATGTACAGATAGATATCCACAGACGCACGGATGCATACACCCATGTGTGCACATGTGAGTGAGTGCGCCTATTCATATAAAGAACAGATGCCTGTAAGAAATGTTTGATGCGAGCTCCTTCTCCTTCCTTACATTCAGAAAACGTGGCCATGCAGAAGGCATTTTAGAAGCAACAACTGCCACAGGGTCTCTTGAAAGTACGTCTATTTTCTAGGAAAAAAGAATCCAACTCAGGGAGCATGACTATGGTGCCCTTATGTGGTTTTGTAAGGGGCGATGGGAAGGAGAGCAGGAAAGAGGAGAAGGGTACGTATTCCCAAGGCTGTGCTGGCACTGGCCTGGCCCTGCCAGCTTCTCTCCTAGACTCACGAACAGTCCTTAGGAACACAGCTAAGGTAGTGGCAGGTGATAGGGTGTACATCACTTGATCAATAGTACTATCCTTAAGGGAAAGTATAGGAGAAGGAGAATGAAGAAGAGGCAAATTGAAATTTTCAACACTCTATCATCTAATTGATAGAAAGCTACCCAAATCATTTTCAGCCTTGTCTGAGACCAGTTTTACTGCCATGGTTTTAAAAATTAAAGAGTGCATCTGAGGTTCTCATCTGCTGATTGTTTGTGTAGGAAAGCTTCGTGTCAGTCTTTAGAAGCAACAGTCTCTAACCAGTTTCCAAATGTTCTTCATAAATATCTCACAGGACCAAGCCTGGAGAGAAAAAAAATCAAGAATTCTGTAAACAGCAATATTATACAGTCTAAGCTAGGGCTACTTAAATAATTTTTTTCTTAGGACCTGATGTTTTTCTTCCACATCATAAAAAAAATCAATTGTAGTACATTTTGCCTCCGTAATTGCTGCATTCTGTATTACTACAGAGATGTATCTTTAGATTTTATTAATATCACTCCCCTGGCACATTTCACAATTAAGTTAAAATCATACCTTGTTTGCACCATCTTGGAAATAAAGTATTACTCAACCTTTGAATACACATCTGACATACTGCTCATGCTGGTAGGAAAGGATTTACATAGGGAAGAGACTGAAGATCTCTTACAAGTAGTTGAAGTCTACACTGTTGTGATATACCTACTAATGCTGCAAAGTGCAGCTCACGAGGTACAGGGAATGTGCTCACTAACAAGTCTCAGGACTTGTTAGTAAAGGTGACTCCAACGTGCCTGAGACAGACAGAAGCTTAGATGCCATCTAGATTATTCTTCTTGTCCCCCTCCCCCACCCCACTGAACTCAGAGCATTTCCTTCTGCAAGGTCCCCTTGTCCCTTCATACACCTTCAAGACGTGTCTCGTGCTGCTTTGAACTCTTTGTACGGTCTACTGTATATGTTCACCACCTTTCATGTCTGTACGTCTGTACCAGATGAATCTTTCAGGTTATATGGAATGATGTATCCCTGAATTTGTTGCACTGCTAAAATAAAATGGTTGTTCAATAAATATTTATTATATGAACACAGACACACACACACACACAAACAGCAGCAGCAGCAGCAGCAACAACAACAATTAATTCCCTGAGTTCAACAAGTTAGCCTTCTCTGGGGAAAAAGATAGTGTGAGGTTGGGCAGGGAGACCTCCTCATGTATACCGTGAATATGTGCTAAGGGAAGCTAGGAAACAGAATTCAAATATAGTGGGCGGGCCCTGCAGGCATCTATGGAGCAGAAAGAGTAATCTCTATACTAGAAACCAGAGAAAAATACAGAGGGAGCCAGAGGCCAGTGATTCTCCCCTATGTTCCTGAGGATGAGAGTCAGAAGCCAGCCTACACAGGCAAAGAGAGACTCATCTCCAAGAGACTCTTATCTCCAACTAAGCAGCAAAAAGGGGGAAGTAGAGGTGTGGCTCAAGAGGTAGAGCCCCAACAGAAAGGGGAAAATGCCAAATGATAGCACAAGACCCTGAGCTAACCCCCCAAGTACCAACACAATGAATGAATGAATGAATGAAGAAAACCATCTATCTGTGTGGTGATTTTATTATACTATCATGGCAATGGTTAACAGCTGTGGCAAAACACCTTTGTAATCATTTTCAAATGCGATCTTCTATGTGTAATTCTGAAGTGCCCAAGAACAGATCATTATAAATTTTATCCATCTTAAGAATGAAAGGGATGACATTGATCAAGATATATTGTATTCATAAACTGCTTTGGTAAATGGCGACTCTTTTGTACAACTACTTTGAGATAGTTTTTAAAATAAGAAAAAAAATAAGAAAAACTTTCAAAAAAGAAATGATGGCTTGTCTTCTAGGGTATATAAAGGAAACATTGTGGGCTCCATTAGTGAAATAACCTCAAGTGGTACAGCCACTCTGAAAATCAGTTTGCTCAGATTTCAACTTCAAAGTTCATCCTTATAAATGTAATCTTTGTCATTCATCTATAAATTCTAAAATCTACTGATTTTAAAAATCTCTCTACTCATTCAATTTGAATTTCCTAACATATGATTTTAAAACTGCCAAGTGAATCACATGAAGATAATGTTCATTTGAATAAAATTTAAAATCCATTTACTCTTTCTCAAAGAAAATACAAGATAAGTGCCTATCATAGAAAGAAACTCTAATTTAATAATTAAGTTTTTCCTTTGTTCCTTTCGTTCTTAGCAAGTAAAAAGACCAAAATCTCCTTTTCTTCCATTGAAAGAAAAGTGGAAAATTGGGCAAAATCATAGTATTTCCCTGGCTTTCTTCTATTTGTCTCAAGTAATGTATAGCTTTCATTTAAAAAAAAATATCAAATCTACTTGCTAACTCATACATGAGTGTGGAGTTAACACTGTAACAGCAAAAAGTTCTGCAAAGCAGATAGTAGACTTATTAAATAGATTTTTTTCTTACCTATGACATTTTGCAACACAAAGTCAGGTAAGTGAACAATGGAACGAATCTGAATATATTGTGTGGAAATGACATAGTAGATAGTTCAGAAATGATTAGCCTACCTTTTAAAGCATACTTTTCTCAAAGTAGGAATCAGGAAGACAGACCTTTCTCTTCAAAAAGGATATAAACCAGTAGTTTGCTAGGAAGAAGGGAAAAATTTAGAAGGATTCCGCTATGGACCACCACCAAAACGTTTTGTCCAAACAGTGTCAGCAATCATTCGAAGGGCTAGCTACTGCCCTTTGAAAAATGTGCCCATTAAAGCCTATCTATAATTTTTGTAGGAAATTATTGCCACTCCTAAGTGGGGCTTTCTAATGGAATTGTTGATGAGCTTAACCACTATATATGGGCACAAACTACCACTTTAATAGAAATAGCCCATGCCATGACCAGAACAGAATCACTTAGTAGGGAAATTGGAAATTTAATTTCAATCAGATGAACAAAAAGTAAAGAAGAATGCTTGAAGTGGTAGCATAAAAAATACCAGCGATTAAAAACATTTGGAACCTTTGCTTACCCTTCAAAGGCATTTGTTGCCATGGTTTTAAAAGACCTCTGAAAGCTTCAGCTGTATCCACAAAAGCTGCCAAGAAATAGGGGTTCTATACTGATTTTATTTGTCACAGGCATTTGTCTTAATTATCTCCAAGATAAAGACCACTTGGCTAAAGGAGGAGAAAGGGAGGGGGAAAATAAAGAAGAAGAACCACTGTCATTTCACAGGTAGGAAGATCAGGATTTTACCTTTATGAGACCTTCTTCAAATGCATTTGAGTAGGTGGATACACAGGTCTCATTTTTTGTTGTCCCATTGAAGAGTGACAGACACTTAAAGTCAGTAGATAATGTGAGGTTTCTAGCTTTTGGCTTTCATGATATAGCTTTGCTTTTCCCTGATGAAAATATCTACCAAGTTTATCAATACCTGGGGACCATGACCGTCTTTGAAAAAGGTTCAGGATAAATGCCTTCACTCGAAAACTCTCTGGCAGGTCACTTGTATACAAACTTCTGCTAATCAGCTTCAATAGTTTTTATTTTTCTCTCTACAACACAATATTCATGGTAGCACAAGACAGAGGATTTAATAAACACAGAAAGGATTGCGCAAAGTCTGGGTCTCAAAGGGGTCTACAAAGCTCCCATGGTATGAATAATTCCAATATCACTGCCAAATACCTTGATTCTTGTTTCAACATCATAAAAATGCTCATATTTTCCCCACTGTTTACTATGTCTACAGCTTAATGTACTGGTACCAGCGTGTTCTCTTTTAAATTGTAAGTTCTTGGACAGCATGCTTTGACCATAGTGTACTAATTCATGGCTTTCCGGTTTAGAAATGTCTTGAGCATACCTTTCATAATAAACATCTTTCTTACAAGGTTTTGGTAAAATCCAGGAATCTCTTGTAATACATTATTAATGAGAACCAAAGGAAGCTTTTGTAGTTACTGCTATAGTTTGGATTAGTGTCCCCCAAATAGCTAAGTATTAAGGTTAGCCTCCACCCACAGTGCTCTTAGCAGGTGTTAGAACCTTTAAGAGCTGGAGACTTTGCGTATGTAATTGTAACCCCTCTATAAGGTATTTTCACAATAAAAAAGAGGTGGAGACTAGTGGGAGGTTTGTAGGTCATTGGGAGGTGTGCCCTTCAGTGGGATATGGGCTACAAGCCCCTTCATCTTCTTTCATGCTAGCCATGAGGCGAATGACATTCTGACTCTCCACTGTTACCAAAGGCAACATGGCCAACAGACCATGGACCAGAACCTATAGAACTGAGTTAAGCATATCCTTCCTCTTTTCCAGTTGGTTGTCTTAAGTATTTTGTTAGTCATGGAAAACGCACTAAAGTAGTTGCTTCTCTTTTACACATTTTTAAGAAGTATTTAAACCATTCTTTACATCAGGTTCCTCTTTGACATTAATTGAGGAAATAAATTCTGACACACACCCTCCACACACACGCACATACACACAAATACGTACAACTCCTGGACAATATATAGAACTGATTCTGTTGCTGTGGCTATTGAGAAATCCAGGTAAATCTAGAAAGAAATTCAACGCCCATCTTTGAGGAAGTCCCAGCAATCTGGTTTGTCTACTGTCTACCTAACATGATTAAACAGATACACAAGAACAAATAAAAAAAAAGATAAGCTAGAACAAGATTATGTAAACCCTTCAGCTTTGTCTAAGGATTTTTCCATGAGTCATGGAAATCATTAAAAGATTCTGTCCAGAGGACTGGCAAGATTAGTGATTTGCTGCACAAATACTAATAGAACTAATAGGCTGGCAGGTTGCAGAATGGCTCATGAGAAGGAAAAGCAAGTGATACAAATGATTTAGATGAAGAAGAAAAACAGAAATACTGGATTATTGCAAGTTTCTAGTTATAGATAATGGAGGGGAATCTAAATAATGAGAGTGAGGTGGACATGTGCGTGACCAATAGCTGCCATAAAACTGTGCAAGAGCGCTGATGAGGGTAAGGCAGTAAAATAAAACAATAGCTAAAACTAACTCCCAGGCTTGAAGTGTGGGTGCCTGAGACCAGGACACAGGTATTAACACACCCCAGGGTCAGGACGACTGGCTGGTGGTAGAGGAAACAGATAGTGGTCACTGAGAGGTCAGGGAACAAGTGCTTGACTGGGACTCGGGCCTGTGATTCAAGATAATCAGAAGGCTGATATCTTAAGAAAAAGGTTTAGAGCCAGCCCAGGCAGACAAGTCTGAGGGACTCCACTTGGAACAGCTCAGCTCTAAACAACTTACAGATAAACAAAATGAACACCAGGAAGCTGAAATGTTTTGTGAGAGGGTGGATAAGGTTCAAAAGGGCGGAGAGATGGGACAGATGAATGGAGAGAGGAAATGTGGGTGAAAACAGTTGTGATATTTAACGTACATATGTGAAAATGGAACCACTTAAAGTGAAGGGAAAAGTGGGGTTGGAAGAGAGGAGGAGCGTGAGGAAAGGGGTGACACGGATGCACTGTACTCACAAACTGACATGTTGATTTGAAACCCCTTTGCACACCTACTTAAAATACAAACTGCTTTAAAATATAGATAAAAATGATTGCTACCGCTTTAGACACATTCACATTAGAGTACCATAAAGTTCTTAGCCAGGTGCTTGTGGCTCACACCTATAATCCTAGCTACTCAGGAGGCTAGGATCTAAGGACCAAGGTTCAAAGCTAGCCCAGGTGAGAAAAGCTTTGAGACTCTTATCTCCAATTAAGCACCAAAAGAGAAAGTGGTAGAGAACAGTAGCCTTGAGAAAAATAGCTAAAGAACATTGTCCAGGCTTTGAGTTCAAGCCCCAGGACCAGCAAAAAAAATTAATATGTGTGTGTGTGTGAGTCTTTCTTTACAACATGAACAGAAACTTTAAGCCATTGTGTTATCATAAGCCAAACCCAGGGACAAATACCTCAGGATTTTGCATATTGCTCATATGCAGAATCTAAGCAAGTGCTCCTCATATAAGCTGAAGGTGGAACAGTGCTTCCCAGACGCAGGGGAGAGGGAGAGGAGGAGACATGATGATGGCACTGAGCTGCAGTTAAATAGGAGTAAGATGTTCTACTACTTGGTACTGCTACTGCTTGGTACTGAGAGCAGAAATAATGATCACGTGTTTTAGAGCTCAACAAAGTTGAACAGATTTTGAATGTTTTTATCACATGTAGGTAACAAATGTTCAGGGAGATAAGTAGGTTTATCCTGACTTGAACATTATACAACACAAACATATATCAAAACACCGCACAATATCCCATAAATACACGTCACCTCTGTGTATCCAGGGTAGAGAATATTTTGAAAGCAATCTAGGAAATGTTTGTGATGCTCATTTTGATAAGAGAAGGCAGACTATTGACTGAGAAAGTGTCTGTGGACAGCAACCTGAATGTAAGAAGCTGGCTCTTATAAGCAAACGCACAGAACAATATCGATGAGCTCAGAATCTAAAAGGAGAATATGTTGGTGTGTTGGGAAAGAGAAGAAAGGTCAATGTGGCTGGACTACAGTGATAAAGGAGAACTAAGAAGCAGCAATGGAAAGACGTAGGATGTTTTAGGTGATAGGAAGAGAAATTTTACTGTACTGGCATCAAATAGGTTGAAGCTCAAGCTCACACGACTTGATTAACCACCGAAAAGACTTGTCTGCTGTTGCACAGGGACTGGCTTGTGTGGAGACCAAAGCTTTTATACTTTGAGTTGAATATATTAGCTGGTTCTCAACTGAATCTCTGAGAAGACTTCAGAGATAAAATAATCACATGACAAGAAAGGAAGAAGCCTCTCTACTCTCCTCATTCCCTAGCCACACCCAACAAGGGTGAATAAATAAGCCAGGTGACTAGACATGACTGTAAATTAGGTGGGAACACTAACCCACCTTTGGTGAAAACACGTGAGCCCTCAAGCCTGAAATGGCTAAGTTCTTTTTACGACAGAGGTCTCCCAAATGAATGGGGCCAGCTACACAGGCCTGAGATTCTCTAGAATATATGTCCGCTACCTCTCCCCAGCTCTCGGAGCTATCCAGGGTGCTGGATGATCTTGCCCTAAAGCTTGGTAAGGGCCTGAGGACCAGGCTCTCAGCCAGGTTAGATCTAAGGCCCTCACTATGTTAAACCGTAGCCAGATTCTACCCTGACACCATGGCCCTCCTTGCTCTCAGCTAACCTGAGAAGAAACACCTGCTCTCATTATGTCTGTTTGGTCTAATGTTGAGCAACTTCTGCATACATACCAGATTGAAAACAAAATGGTAGCATCGTTAGAGCTGTGCAGATAGGTTAGGGTCCCTCTGTGTGTTGTGGCCTTCAGAAATAATGATATGTGAGAAGCAATGAGCTCAGCAGGTTCCTTTTTTTCTTTGCACTATTCCTCAAAGGTAACATCTGACTGCTGAGCTTACAACCAGATTGGCTTATACAATTCAGTCAGTTTAGGGTCTCTCTCTAAAGACACAAATCTATGCCTCCAATAATTTAAAAAAAATCAATAAAATACAGAATTTCATCCTGACTCCTATAGGAACCTTGACTTTGCTTCTTAAGAAGTACATTCAACTGAAGTCTATTACTCAATTTTTCAAGTAATCAACTTTGTACATTAAGTAGTGGATGGAAATCTGTATGCTTTCAAGTCAAACACTTTTCCTCTTCAACCAAAACACTTAGAACAAGAGAAGACTCTTCTATATTCTCATTCTAGCTCTCTTCCTAAGTAACAAGAGAAACAGCATCTCAGAACTTTCCACCTACGTGTCAGACTCTTCACTGTCCTTACATGGCTTTGAGGGTCAGTGTGATTTACAAAGAGCCACAGGAGTTCAGGACAACTTCTCAGTTCCAGGGTACTAAGACTATGATGAGAAAATGGGACTAAAAACCCTTAAACTGACTCTGGGATGTTACCTTTTATAATCATTAAAAAAATGAAACATATGGCAAAGACAAGGAATTGGTAACTTTACTTTGACACAGTCTAAGACTGAATATATAGGCAAGTCATGCCATTGGTTCATTTAATGGTAAATCAATTTCATTAATTTTCATTCATATTCTCCTTTTCCTCACCTGTTCAACATATGACTGAACACACATGTTTTTCTCTACCTTGCTCTTCAGATTTACTTTTAGTAAACTGGAGATGGAATTAATTGCATAATGGAGTTTCAAAGATTTTTCAAATACCCATCTTCCAGATCGTAGCCTTTAAAGAAGCTAGGATTACAGGCATGAGCTGCAGTGCCTGAATGCTATAATAACTTCTTTCAATCTCTATAATCTTATGTACAAAATATTTTCTTCTCTTATATTCATCTATTATGTTCCTTATATTTTTACCTGGTGGTACTTTGTCTTTTCCAACTTATTTTCTAATTATGTCATGAGAACATACTTCTGCTTTCCCAAATAAACTTCCCAAATAAATTCTGGATCTTGTGGCATTAAGGATTATGTCTTGCATATTTTTCAATTTCACTGGCAACATCTAGGTAGATGCAAGGTTTTCAGTAAACTATAAATAAACAAAACTTTGGGTCTTAAAACCACATATTTTCCTACAAATAATGGTGTTTAAATAATAAACATCTTTAAAATTAGCAAATTATAGTCACATAGTAAATAAAATTATTCTGGCAAAGAGCCACTATCATCTAGTTGCATATTACTATGGCTTCTTTTTGGCCACAGCGACAAAGCTGAGAGCTAACACACAATGCATACCTCGCACAAGCTAAAATAGTTGCTTTATACAAAAGCTTTGGGGATCACAGCCCTAAATCACCCTTTATTTGGGAGAGAACTACACTTCAGGTAAATGGCCTGTCAAAGTGTATGATTTAATCTATTCGGTAATCATAATTGAACCTATTCATTAGTCATATCAGAATCATAAACTTTTCTCACCACCAGATCAAATGCTTAGTGATATTATAAAGTCAAATATATGATAAAACCAAAAAATTAAAGTATATGTCAAAAAATACCTCTAAGGGCCTTAAACTAACCTAAACCAAGTCTAAATTGTATCTTTTCTGAATTAAGATAGCATCAGCCAGAAAAATTAATAGTGTCACACACATTTACTACAGAGAATATCATTATTTTTCATAAAAACACCAACAAAGAAGTCTAATCCTTCTAACTGAATTCTCAAAGATGTTGAAAGCAGTAAGTGTCAAAGAAAATGCTTTTAAAATGGATCATATTGACCTCGCAGGCTATTCTATTAAGATATGAACGGCTTTAAAAAAAAATAGCACTGGCAATGGAAGAAAAAAATACATAGTTTGTGCCAACCCGTTTGTGTCCAGCAGCAGGGCCGTAAAGAGCCACCTCAGAAAGTTCCCAAAAACCACTCCTTCCACCCATGTCTAATGTCCTTCAGACTCTTGTTTTCCAACAAATTCCTCAAGTCTAGATTGGTATGGAAAGAATCACACAAAAACTCCCTCACATGTAGTCTTAGTATTTATATGCCAAGCTGAAAAAGGAATAGGAACAGGGGGAGAAATACTCCACTATTAAGACCTAAATAAATAAATAAATAAAAACCTCAACTGCCATCAGACCTCTGGTCCTGGGACACAAAGGATTTTAACATAGATCCTGGATGTAGGGGAGAAAAAAACCCTGTCTTTTTCCAAGGATATCTCCCATAAACGCAGCAATGAAGATATTCCTGGGATGAAAATCTGATATAGCTGGAAGTCTATCGGAGTAGAACAGTGGGTTGCTATAGCTGGGCATTTAACAACTACTGGGTGCAGATGATACATAGCCCTTTTTAATGTCATCAGACATTAAAGCTGCTCATGTTAGCAAAAGGTCATGTCATCCACGAGACAAGAAAAAGAGAGGGAGCAGAAGAAGAGAACACACCAAATAAGAATCAGATCCGGAGCAAAGATCAGGACAGAATATTCATGTAGACAAGGCTAAGGCAGAGAGATAATTACCCACAGACACTACCACAGCATCTCAATGAAGCAGAAGGGTGAGGGTCCATCTCTCATCTCTCAATCAGGCCAGAGACATTTCTTTTTAGACCACAGAGACTGCTACTGAAATCTCCTTTGATAGAATTTGCTCAAGACTCTCCAGAGCTTGTGGAGAGGAAGAAGCAGCCAAGTGCAGCTGCCCTGGTGTCGGTCAGCAACTTCTCCTAGGAGTCTCACTTACTCACATTTCTACCTTGCTGGCTAGATTACTGTTTAGTACAGGTGACTGATCATATGGTCCTTCCGCTTGTGGAGTCAGAATAACAATAATAATAGAATACGTTGTTTTCAACACACTATTACCTTGGATACTTCTCTTGAAGAAGGCCTTACAGCCTTCACAGGACCAGACTCCATAATGGTAGCCGGAGGCGTAGTCATTGCACACCGCGCAGTAGCGCGTCTCCTTGGCAGACTCCATTGCCAAGTTTCCCTTGTCGCTGCTGCTGCCCAGTCTCTCTCGGCTGCTCTGCCGTCGATTATCTGAACTTGGCCTGTAGGGGAAGATAAGAAAAATGGAGGGGGGGGGGGAGAAAAACAACAACCAATGAGTCCATTAGCATTAGAAAAGCAAATCGTGCACTTTCTGAAGAATGAGAGACCTGGGAGATGGAGCAGATCCACTTTATTCTGACATTTTGAAATGATGAATCATAATGTAAGCTAATCTGTCCTTACCTCTTACCTTCTGTTATGGCAAAAGGTGTTTGCCTGTTCTATTAACCTTGAGGAAGAACTGTTGATTGAAACTTGCTCATGAAATGGACTGTCTACCCCAGAATCTATTACCTATAAAATGACAAAAATGAAAGCCGGTTTCTCCCAGCCTTCTTCATTTTCTAAGGAATCCACACTTAATTCAGAAACATTAGAAACCAATGCTTATTCCAATGCTGGACCACACCAAGGGTCGTTAGGAAATAGAGACAAAGCAGAAAACAGCTGCTGCATCTGAGGCTCAGATGAACAAATGCATGGCAGAGAATGCATGTTGAAGAAATTCCAAATTTCTTCGGCTATTGTTACCAGGGAACTCCTTCTCCTCCCCCCCGCCCCCCACCATGTCAGTTTTTACAACCTGACCCTATAACTAGAGAATACTATTCTTCAATATTCAATGGTCTTCTTTAAAACATGTGGAGTGAGGAGAGCCAAAAAACACAGATGCTTCCCCTCACCTTGAACACTTCTGGGGAGGGAACCTATCCCAGGACTGAAACGGAAAACACACAGCAAGAAAGCAAAGATCTGGAGGAACCAAGGAAATGCTTGTAAACATGTTCCTACAATGCTTGCAGAAGAGTGATTGAGAATGCTGAGAGTCAGAGGAGCACAGGGAAACATAGCTGGAACTAGAATTTGACTTACAAGATGCTTAGCAATGAGTTCTGAAGGATGGGCAGAAGCAGAAGCAAACACCCAGGGATGAGGAAGCGAAGATCAATGAAAGTCATTATCCTGAGAGAGATCTTGGATGAGAAGGAAACAAAGTAAGAGACAGTACAGTAGCAAAAGGGTACAAGACACATACACACATCTACCACAAAAGGATCTTTGCAATACCACAGACCTGCAAATATGCCATCCAGGCTGAAGGAAATAGACCAAAACAGGGGCAATGGTTGAAGACACAGAGAAGATAAAAGAATAAAAACAAGAAGGAAAGCAGGGTATTTGACTTTACAGACATGGTCATAAATCACAGCCCAAATAAAGATACCTTGAAGGAGACAGGAAGAAGGAAGGTAAGGAAAGAAATAGTAAATAAATCTTTACCTCTCATCTGATGAGGTAGAGAAGTCATTAATACACTGACCCAGGGCTTCTGAGGCTGGTGCAAACAAAGGTGATGTTATAGAATCGAGAGTAGGTGGCCCAAGTCCAGCACAATGCCTGATATATAGTGGGCACTTAATAA
This sequence comes from Dipodomys spectabilis, assembly GCF_019054845.1. Taxonomy (NCBI): domain Eukaryota; kingdom Metazoa; phylum Chordata; class Mammalia; order Rodentia; family Heteromyidae; genus Dipodomys; species Dipodomys spectabilis. Next base: position 33,207,188 of record NW_024870678.1, on the reverse strand, counting down.
TAGGTTTCAATGAGTGGAGAATGCTGGGAAGAAGACTAGGAAAGACAGATTAACCGATGTTGGAAGGATACACCGAGTTGGAAGGATACATAGAAGCCTCCTGTGAAGTTTTTGAAGCAAAATGAAGATGAGAAAAAGTCAACTGAGTTTAGAATGCCCAGAATCTCTCGGTTAAAGAAGCTCCTACTTCTTGCTTCCATTCCTCACCCAAGTCATCAGGCCATACAGAAGTCTCCCGGTCCTCCTCTTACAGCCCCCACCTTCCTTTCAGCTCAGGTTTTATAACCCTTCCTTGGCTGTCTCGCTCATTAATAATGTACACAATTGTGTGATGGTGGCTCACAAACTACATGGGCCATAAAATCTACAAAATATTGGCTCTTTGGGTTGAGTAGGTCTGAGTTTGCCAACTTTTTCCACTCTAAATAACTTAGCTCCAAGGTTGGCAGCCTCAAATAGGGTTTCTTTATTTTTTAATGACCCTTCGAGAATCCTGGCTTGCCGTTTCCAATTCTCCTTCATGTTCTATTCCCCATCTCTTTCCACTCCATCACTCCCCACCCCCTCAACAACCTCATATCTTTTTACTGTCTGTTTACTAATATCTTGTGCATGGTTCAAGTCACTAGGAAGCAGTGGGAACACGACATTGTAGGAAATAGTGTCGTTGAGGAGAGGCAATAGTTAGGAAGCATGGGCCAGACAGATTGAGTGCCTTATAAACTTTATTCCCTATCATCTCAGTACGCGGCATACAGCAGGCACTCAATATGTACTGAGTGAGGAGTGTCTTGTATGCATCCAAAATGTCCAGTATCCTCAACATCCTGTATTCCAAAATATGATGGATCCCTGAACAACAGGGTTTGGAATGGACCAGTGCGCTTGTAGGTGGATTGGGAACAGGCATATGCAACAGTGTGAAAGGACATCTCGCACACATCCTAGAACCTAGATGTAGAGTAAGAAAAATGTGTGTCACAAAGGCACAAAATATATGTAGAGAATATGATTTATCAATTACTACAAAAAGATGCACGCAAATTAGCTAGGTGCTGATGGTTCATGCCTGGAATCCTAGCTACTCAGGAGGCTAAGATCTGAGGACTGGGGTTCCAAACCAGCCCAGGAAGAAACTCATGAAACTGTCATCTCCAATTAATCACCAGAAAAAGTGTAAGTGAAGGCATGGTTCAAATGGTAGAACACCAGCCTTGAGAAGAAAGGAAACAAAGGAAAAAGCCATATCAGAATGGGAGACCCTGAGTTTAAGCACATACACACACATATATATATACACACACACATACACATATATACACATACACACACAAACATACACACACACAGATGCACACACAAATCTACCATGGAAGGTTAAATGTATCACAGCTTAGGCACACACATCCAGACCATACAGAAGGCCATCAGCAGTTGAGAGAAGCATAAATAAATGTAAAGAGGCAAAGTTAAACCATAGCTGCAAAGATCTAACTGCAGTTCATGATTTTATACCAACAATGAGCTCTTGGTGCTGGGTTCCCACAAAACACACAAGCTGTTCATATCTCTGATCAATTGTGTTACACGGTCAGAAGATACCACTTGCAGTTCTCAAGTCTCTTCTGCTGTGTCTAATGTACACAACCTACAAAATGTGTTGCTCCTCCATGAAGAATTACCAAGGCCAGACCTGACCAGGCACAACCTAAAGGTCCCCCCCGCCTTATCTAATGACAAGAAAAGAACAAAGGCTGGAAGACCTACAGTGCCATACTGTGCCTGTTGACTATCTAGTACAGCCATTCACTCTAAACGGGCAGCTTTGACATCTCTTTGGGGTAGCAACAAACGAGGGATTTTTTTTTTGAAAGCCTAGTTTTTCTCCATGCAACTAACAAGATTTTTTTCATTGTTTTATATATAGTCAAGTGTAGATTTCTTAAGAACTTCATATTTAATGTCTAGAGTTTATAGACTCTCTCTCTCTCTCTCTCTCTCTCTCTCTCTCTCTCTCTCTCTCTTTCTCTCTCTCTCTATCTCTCTCTCTCTCTCTCTCCCCCCCAGGACCCTTTATCACTCAGAAAAACACAAGCTTATAAATTGAAATTTTTAAGCCCACAAGTTACAAGGTCCTGTGAATAAAAAAATCTTAATTTTTCAAGAAAGGAAGAAGGAGATGGGGGGAGAAACAGACAGAGACAGAAAGAAAGGAGAAGGAGGAAAATGGAAGAGGTGGAGGTAGAGAACAAGGAAGAGGAAGAAGGAGAAAAAGAGGAGGGGCAACAGCAGCCAGGATTATTCATCACAGCCAAGTATGGAATCAGCCCAGTTCCAGATGTCTCTCAATGGATGCATAGATCAAGAAAATGTATATATATACACAATGGAGTTGTACTCATCCATTAGAAAGAAAGGCATTGTATCATTTGTGAAGAAACAGAAAGATCTGGAAAAATGATTTGAAATAAAGTAAGTCAGCTCAGAGAGGCAAAGGATGGGAAGTTTTTGCTTATACATGGAAGCCAGATTTAACTTATGAACTGATAAGTAAAGACACTGGGTGTTATGCAAGCATATACAAATATGTGAATTAAATACGGTGGATTCAAGGGAGAACTCAAATAGCGTAATTTCTTAGAAAGGCAAAGTTCAACAAAATAAACACCAGGAAGTGAATACTTGACAGGGATAGAGTGGGGTCAAGGGGAAAGGGGCAGATGAATGAAGAGAAGAGGGGGAGAATGTAGTCAAGAATCCAAAGTATAGCCTATAAAACTAAGACAGGAGAGAGGGTGAGTTTGGAAGGGAGGGATGGCTAAGAATATTGAAAGGGGTAACAGTGACCAAAATTGCTTTGTAATATGGCAACTCCTTCATACAAATAAACAAAAATAGAACTGCACTGGAGGAGGAGGAGGAGGAGGAGGAGGTGAAGGAGGAAGAGGAGGAAGAGGAAGAAGAGGAGGAGGAGGAGGAGGAGAGAGAGGGGGAGGAACAAGAGACGGAGGGGGCAGAGGAGGAGGGATGGGAAAACAGGTGAGGGAAGGAAAGGAAAAAGGGAAGAGGAAGGGAGAGATGGAAAGTAGGAGGATGGAAGCAAAGCCTTGGTTCCTGGAGGAAATACTTTACAAAGCTGGGAGAACCATCCCCTCTCTAGAAAGGTGGTTTAATTAAGCAGTAGTGAAGTAACTTCCTACCACCCCTTCTCTAAATTAACCCCAAAGCCAGGTGCATTCAAGCTTCCCTACACTTTTCCTGCATAGCACTTGGCACAACTTCCATTTCTCCCGCATGGCACACCCACGTCTGGGTGATTCCTTCTAAGTGCTTGTTCCCCTAGCAAACAGGCAACCCCAACAAGGGACGGACCACATCTCCTCCGATCCCTGTTTTAACGACACAAAATAGGTCCTCGTTTCCTAAATGCACCTAAATGCACTTAAATAGTTTCTAAGTGTACCCCACCCACCCACCACCAGTTATTGTTTCAAAACACTTTTCTGCTAGGTGTTTTAGATTTTTCAAGAAAACTCAAAAGTAAAACATCATTCACCTAGAGAAACAAGTCTAAATGGTTAAGCATGTTTACGTCTTCTGCTCCAACCCATATTTGGCTTTTAGTCATTCCTTAGGCAAAAATCAGTTCAAGTCCACCTATCCACCGCTGCCTCCCAGGAAAGCAAGCATGAGTTTCACAAGTTAAGTTAGGACTTAACCCAAATACCCAGGCTCCTGATGGTCCAGTGTTGAATTCTTCCAGCATTGAACACCATCTCTGTTGTCTCCTTGTCACACACCAGCTTGACCTCCAGCAACAGCTCGGTGTCCATCTCCTTTCCCTTCCCAGTTGGCTTCCTTGCCAGACTCCTAAGTACCAATGTTTCTAGGGTTCACCCTCCACTCCTGGTGTTTCCCTGGTTGGTGTGCTCTTTGTTGGGGGACAGCCTTCCAAGGACTCGAAATTCACGAGCTAATGACCCACGCTGCTCGCTCAGCCTTATCCTTTGAACACACCAAACAAATGTCCAGCTAAAAGCAGGAGAACTCCTGTCTGGTTCTTGTGGAGGAAGCTCGCTCCTCCTCCTGCCTTCTTCTCCAGGCCTGTGCTCTGCTAATGCCTTCAAGCAAGCTGCTCTTCCTGCATCGACCCCTTGCTCATCCCTGAGAAACTCTTCCTTCCTCTCCTTCAGTTCTCACTTGATTTCCTCCAGAGAGTTCTGGCGAACTTCTCTGCTCTGTTTGCATAGTCTCCTTCCAGAGCAGAGGCGTTTCTGTTGGCTTTCTCAACCCCTCCATGGCTTTCTGCCACTCCAAGAAGACCGGAAGATCTTTCCAGAGCCCAGAAGGCCCAAGTGGATCTGTCCCCTGCCTGTCCCTTGCTTCATGCCTGCCCTCCATCTCCAACTTCCAGCCAGAGCTGTGGCTCATGCTCAACCATCCTACCATTTGCTCTTCATTCTGCCAAGCCAACTCTTCCCAGAGCCTCGTTCCTGCCTACTCTAACTGGGACTCTATCTCTCAAGTAAAAATGAACTCTACTAAGACTACTAGAGTCTGCAAGGGAGAATTGTGAACCTCACTTCTACTTTTTTTTAGAAAACTTCTAATTAAATGATTCCTTGGTACCTCAAATTAAATGATTCTAGTACCAGTGGCCCACACCCCAAAGCCTTAGCTACTCAGAGACTAAAATATAATGATATTAGTTCAAAATCAGCCTGGGTTGGAAAGTCTGTGAGACTCTTATCTCCAATGAACCACCCTCAAAAAAGCCAGAAATGGAGCTGTGACTTAAATGGCAAAGTGTTAGTTAGCCTTGAGTGAAAAAGTTCAGAGACAGCACCCAGGGCCTGAATACTTATACAAAAATAGAGAGAAGGAGAGAGATAACTCAAGCAGATAGCATCAAGCGCCTCAGAACTCCCAAGCCCCAGAGCACAGGCTTGGGACACAGCGTAAACCTTGGAATCTTCACCCAGAGGCATTGAGAGCCAAGGGCAAAGCATTTCAAAGTCATTGCCTCATCCCTAAACCCATATTCCATCCAAAATTGCTTGCAATTACTTATTACAAGACCCCTAATACTGGGGAGGGGGCAATTTCATTTCTAGGACAAAGGCTGAAAATTCTGCTGAGTTCTATGAAAACACAGAGTTAATGAGAGCAGTAGCAGGAGAATGGCTTGATGAAAGTTCGAATCTTTCCTAAAAATCCAGTTGCAGAAAGTCTGTAACCCCCAAATAAGCAGAAAATGATGTGTCATTAGTGGTCATATACAAGAGTTTTGAAATTCTTTATACACAAAGACCATTAGTATTCACCATTGAACATACAAGGCTCTTTGTACAATGTCAAGAGGTTTTCCCACTCACTTAAGAAAAATGTCTCCACCCCAAAATACAACCAAGTGCTGATTTCCCACACTAATGGAAAACAAGAATAGCCTGGTATCGAGTCCCCTAAAAACCCATTTAGTCAGTATCTTCTTATCCTTTATCAGTTACTAATGTGTAACCAAATGAGCCAATTTGAGTTTTATCACCTCTCCCTTCTCTACTCACACCAATCTCTTACAAGTGCTAATGAATGGCAAGGTCTAGGAGCCCAAAGATACAATAAGCAAGGCATGTAGCTGACACCCAGGAGGAGAGAAAGAGAGCTATGGGATTGACTCCACACCTTTTTTCTTTTAAAAAAAAATAGTTTTTAAAAAAAAATCTGGTGTCCAGTGTAAGTTCTACAGAAAATAGGATGGTTGAAGAAGAAGAAATTGATGTACCTACAGAATTATTAAGGGATTCATTTATTTATTGGACAGCTTTGAGTAAGTGGCTACTTAGGACTCACCAGGGGACAGATGCAAAAGGGGACAGAGGAAGAGGGAGGGGGGGGAAGGAGGAGCACAGAAAGAAGCCAATAAAGGCAGTCTCTGTCTTGGGAAGCAGATGACTCAGAAAGAAAGGCCTGCGCTGCTGGGGAAAAGCATACACCCAGATGCGGTCGCACTTAAACACCGTACACCCGGGTGCCATGTAGACAGACTGGCCTCCTGCCTGCTCTGTCACGTGATCTATCAATCATCCCTTTCTTTAAGATCCCGTCCAAGAGATAGGATCAATGTCACCACCACAAAAAAATCCACACAAACACGGCCCAGCCTCGCAGATGGAATTTTTGCCTACGGAAGTTATTTGGGAAGCTGAGGTCATCGGCGATCACGTTACTACAGATGAGCTGAGCTGGGGGCCAAAGTGAGGAGAGCAAGACACTGTGGTGAGAAAGTTTGAAACCAAGTTAGAACTGGTGAGATCTAGCTTAACCAAAACAGAAAAGCAAAAAAACAAAACCTTGCCAATAACAATTGCACAGCTTAAGCAAATCCCCAGACCTTCCTGCCTTCATTTGTAAAATGAAAAATGAAAACTGAGCCTCCTAAATTTCTTTTTCTGGTGCTACAATTGTGTGACCAGGATTCTATCTCTCTCACGGCTTGAACAACAATCACATCTGTAGCCGGCCACACTTTCTTCCATGATTCCCACGAGAGTTTAGTCCATTTCTCAGAACTCTCCACTGAGCGCATCCACAGCAGGTAATTGGGACCGGGCAGCAGCGTCAGAGCTCAGTGTCCATGGGGTTTCCATAATGGAACGCAAAACATCAGCACCCTCCCCGCACAGCTGCCAGTCAGGAATAACCACCATGGCTGCCGGGCACCAGTGGCTCACACCTGTAATCGTAGCAACTCAGGAGGCTGAGATCTGAGGATCCCAGTTCAAAGCCAGCCTGGGCAGGGAAGTCTGTGAGACTCTTATCTCCAATGAACTACCAAAAAACTGGAAGTGGTGCTGTGGCTCAAGGTGGTAGAGTGTTAGCCTTGAGCACAAAAGTTCTGGGATAGCACCCAGACCCTGAGTTCAAGCCCCATGACCACCATCAACACCACAACAGAATAACCATTGCAGAAGTCCTCTTTGGGCCTTTGGATGGCCAGCTACTAGCAGCAAGACCTTCCTTTCACTTTCAAATAAGTTTACTCCTTACACCTTCAAAAGAAAGGGGCATGGGGAGAAGCATCATATTTCTAGCTCCCAACAAGGTCTTCTCACAAAAGTGTCACTCTTCTAATATGAGAACAAACAGGAAGAAAAAGAAAACTTGACAGAAAAGGTCGGAGAGATATTGACCAAGGTGCATTGTACCTATAAACTGACATGTTGAATGGTAACCTCTTCGTACTTAAAAATAATGAAAATAAGTAAACAGAATCAATGAAAAGACAACTAGACAAAAGGCCCAAATGTAGAAACACAGACAAGGAAGAAAACACTTCTGTACCATCCATACATTCTTGGTTTCCTAAGCTCTGCCAGCAACAACTGAAGTGTGAACTCGAATAAAAGTAAAAATTGCTGAGACATGAAAAGACAAAGGAAATATAATTTATCTACTGTGGCATTGCCCAGGTTCGCACATGGAGCTTTCAAAAAAGGAAGAAAGAAAGAAAAAGCTTCTTTTCACTGAACAACTTTATCAGGGAATTGAGACTAGATCTTTCCATGTCATCACAAACTAGAAATTGTTGGCATCTCTGAGAGAATGCTAAGGATTTCTTTCATGTGGAAATTGAGACTAAATCTTCAGAATTACTCTGTGTGTGTGTGTGTGTGTGTGTGTGAGTGTGTGTGTGTGTTGGTTCAAGTGAAGCTTGAACTCAGGGCCTGGGAACTGTCTCTTAGCTTTTTCACTGAAGGCTGGTGCTTTACCAGTTGAGCAAGACCTCCACTCCTGGCTTTTGGGTGGTTAATTGGAGGTAAGAGTCTCATGGACTTTCCTACCCTGCTTGGGCTGGCTTCAAACCGTGATCCTCATATCTCAGCCTTCCGAGAAGCTGGGATGACAGGCAGAGCTATCAACACCTGCTTAAGATTACAAAGGGTCGCTATTCTTGTACCACTGGTACAACCAAGAAAAACAGCGTGGCTTACTTCTAAAGAAGACATACTAGGGGAGCACGTTGGGCATGGCAAGGGCAATGCTTGTGGATGGGCTCCTGGAGATGGGAGAACACAGGCTGACACGGGCATAGAGTTACACACTCCGCGGGCCTCACAGTCCCCAAGGTCAGGTCAGAGTGTGTGTGACCCCCATCAAGGGCAGTGACTGTAACTTGCCTGGAGTTTGGGAGCTTGGACATGCTATTACTATTTCTTTGTCTTAGGATAATATATACCATGCGCTTTCTGGAACATCTTGACCTTTTTTCCAGGCTCAGGTCCTCATATTCTCCTCCCCCCTCCCTCCATGTACTTTTGTGGTCCAGCAACCAATTATGAGCCGTTCTTCAAACTGTCATGCCTTGGATCATGTTGTTTCCTGCCAAGAACATCCTTTTCCAGCCCTTGTGAGCTTTGAGACATTCTTAGCACACTCAGATCCACTCTGTGGCATGCCGCTGCCACTCTACCCTCGACCTACATCCTCTTCTTCCCGCCCCGATGATTGCATTGTGAATGATTGCATTCACCACCGCATAGTCTCCAACCTGCTGGACGGTAGAATCGGCCACAGGAAGTGGGGCAAACCTTCTGAATTCATTCAAGTTGAATTCAGGTCAGGTGAGTTTCATGGAACTAGTTCTCTGATAGACTTCTAAAGAATTAAACACATCCCAAGAGGTTAGCTCATAAATCAACCCTGCCACGTGCCCATGGACTGCCCACATTTGAAAAGACAATCAAGGAGAATGGTTTTGAGTTTGCATCAGTACTCCCAGTTACGAATTCTCTCACCTACTCCCCAAGGGACTTTAGAACAAGCGATTATCCATGTGAGTAACTTTCTCATTTAAATATAGGAGCCAAGACTTTTTTTTGTTCTTTGGAAAGGTGACAGGAATAGATAATATTCATGAAAAGAAATTAAAAATCATCAAACTAGTCAGGTGCCCCTGTCTCAAGCTTGTAATCCCATCTACTCAGGAGGCTGAGATCTGAGGACTGTGTTTTAAAGGCAGCCCAGGTAGAAAAGTTTATAATGCTCTTATCTCCAACTAACCAGCAAAAAAGCCAAAAAGGGGAGTTGTGGCTCAAGAGGTAGAGAGCTAGCCTTGAACAAAAACAGGTAAGGGAGAATGCTCTGGCCCTGAGCTCAAGACCCAGTAATAGTACAAAAATAAGTAAATATTAACAATCATCAACTCAGTGCTTGATGTTATTCTTTAAAACTGATTTTGAAGGGCATTATCTACAGGGCTCTCAGGAAAGATACTACTCTGAAAGGGATTTCAATGACTGTTCAGTCCCTGAGTCCTCTGTCCAATGGCAGCTCAAATCTATCAGGATTACCAGCTTGATCCTGCAATTGGAACCAATCCAAATTCTCAATAGTTAAAGAAAATAATATGTGCAAAGTAATAGTAGTTAAAAAATAAGAAGTCAAGAATAACAAGGTCCAGTGTTCTAGCCCTAATACCAGCACGGAAGGAAGGAAGAAAGGAAGGAAGGAAGGAAGGAAGGAAGGAAAGAAGGGAGGAAGGGAGGGAGGGAGGGAGGGAGGGAGGGAGGGAGGGAGGGGCCAGAATAATAATCAGGATTCAAAAATATTCATATAAGGGCCAGAAAATCCTTTCATACATGCTAGAACATAATGGCTGTTTCTCATGCCTTCAGCCATCTGCCTGGACTGATAATGTTGCATGGCACATGAATGATGTTATAAATATTTGGAAAAAGCACTCACCCTCCTTGGATCCCCCAGTAGATCTCCAACTCATCTGGAGGAAAATCAAGTCTCCACAAGGGCCACAGAAGCCAATTGGCTGTCACCTCCACAAGCCCTGCCTTTACGCACCTCCTACTCCACTCCAGCCACTCCAGCTGCTCTTCCTCCAACTTGCCAGGCATGTTCCCACTTCTGGCGTTTCCACTGCTGCTCCCTCCTTAGCTTCCGATACCTTTCAACAGGCCCTTCCCACAGTACCCCTTCCCTCCCCTATTTCCATCCTTCCCTTAAATGTCACCTTTACAGTAGCAAACTCTATGCATTTAAACTTTCACTGAGGGGTCTGATTTGTTGACTGTGCTATTTTTAGTGCCTAGATCAGAGCCTGGTCTCAAGGAGATGCTCAATACGTATTTGTTGAATGCATATAAAAGTAAACCCAGTCAGTGACATCAGCGGAGTAAGGTAGGAGCTTGTTAAGACGTCCCAAATTTGTCACTATTATCCTCTCTGCAAAGGGTGATTTCAGCTTTACAAAGAACAATGTCAGGACTAGGAGCTCAACCAGGTTAATAGGGCAAAGTTTCCTAAACCCCAGCTAGTAAGCTGGCCAACAGACACAGCCACTCCGCTACTCTTTGGGAACTTTAGCGTTGAGTCCTTCACAGAGAGCCTGGCTCATCTCAACACCCACTTGAACAGTCTTCTCTCATTTCTAGACTGCATCCTCTGATAGTTTTTGCCTAGCCAATGGAAGCAGAAGCAACCTGAACTTCCTGAAGCTAAGAGCTCAGATTCCCAAGTTCCAACTGTTTAATTCTGACTCCCTATAAAATTTGGTCCTCCTCAGAGAAAACTGAACATCGGGATAGTCTTGTTACTCTTATGAAAGGTGTTTACAACTTCTTTATATTTAACTCAGTAATGCTTTTCCTGATTCTCCTGCTATAATTAGCTCTCCAATATGCCATGGGTTATAAAGCCAGAAATAAACTAGCCAGCCAACCTTCCATCCACTACCTTCATGCCCAGGGCTCTCCTCTGGTCTGGCTCACTCTCAACTGGGACAAATCACTCAGCTGTTAGCCAATGGCCTCTGCTGCCACCAGCTAGAGCACTGAGTTTAAGTACCTGACAACCCTGGAGGACTCATTCCAGCCCTGCTTTAGCTCTCCCCGTCCTGAGAATTCACTAATGTTCTTGGGTCAGAGCTAAATAAAAGGAACTCCGTTTGGAGGACTTAGATTTCTCACTTCATTCCTTTCTCTGCATCCTCATGGAAAAGATGTCCCTAAAAACTGTTGAATCTGAGGGAATGGGGGATGGGGAGGTGAGAGAAAGGGAAGAGAACATCTTATTAAAGCAGGGCATTATGAGAAATATCCTGGTGAATTCCCCTTTGAACGGTTAACATGTAGAAATAAATGGCACCAAGGTAAAGCACATTCTACCTGGTACTAGTAGGTGGGGGACAGCTGGGGAGGGGGGTGGAGGGGGTGTGAATATGCTCAGAACATTTTATGTCCATGCGTAAAAACAGAATGAGGAAACTTGAGATGAGTCTGGGAGATGTCGGAGAGAGTGGAGCTGATGAAGATCCGTAATATACAGATGTGGACATGTTAAAATGAAGCCTTGCGCAACTAATAGATGCTAATTTAAAATGTGGAGGAAAAAAATCTTTCTGAGAACCCTATCCCAGAAAAATCACTTAATCCATACGCAAACAATTGCTAGGGCATTCCTCACCGCCACACCATGCCAACCCACCGAGCAAGAGAGAGGCTCTGGGCCTCCATGCCCATCTGTAGCCACGCCTCCCCTCATCCAGCAAGCCATCACACAAGCAATCATGGCCAAGCTGAGGTTCCCCTGCGTGTCCACGTGTGGGAAGCTGAGTGGAAAGGTGGGGCGAGGGGGAAGTGCAGATCTCTTTAATATTTCACCCAGATTTGAGATGTGCTTCTTCACAATCTTTCATGCCTTAGAATACTTCAGAGACTTTTCCCCCCTGAAATCCCGTAATGCCATAAAAATAAGAAAATACTATCCCTCACCCCAGAAAAGCATGTTATTTCTCCAGCACTCACTGTAATAGAAAGTAGTCAATAGCTCTGAAAGCAAGATATCTTGTTTGACAGAGCTGCACTTTGACTTTCCCCCATGCACTGAAATGTTTCTACTATGGTGGAATGGTCTATCTTTACAATTTTCAAGTATTTGAATAAGATCTATGGCCATTGTTTAGTAAAAACCCATCTCCACTCCCATAACCAGCAATAATAGCACAAAATAAGTCTGCAAATGCTAGGACAGCATCCCTTCAACCCTGGAAGACAAGGACAGGTGGACATTTTTGTAGTAACTTGAAGATAAGTGTCACAAAAACGTAAGCACAATAAACAAACAATGGGGAAATGTGGCGTCAGCTCCCAAGTAGGAAAAATCGCAACGCAAGCCCACAATGACACTTAAATTTCCAGTTAGAGAAAGCAAAGTTAGTAGAGTATGTCAAGACTAAAAAGCTATTTGTTACTTAGCTGAAGTTTTAATGCATGCATCCTATGTTTTATCTGGCAGATCTAGAGAGGATGCTTCGAAGGCAAATGTATGAGTCCCACTGAGGTTAACAGAGTTGGGTCCAGGACAATAGGAGAAGTTAATGATCACATGCTTAATCGTACTTTTCTCATCAAGAGACAATAGTCTGCTTGAGCAACGAGGCAGTGCTAAAGGTGCCAGGCAGATATCACCTTAAATTAATGTTCCCCTGCTTACTAAAATCATCTGGGAGCCAAAGAGACCAATACATCTTGTGATTCACATAGCTTTCACTCACCAAGGAGAGCTCCTGAGCAGTGAATGCAATACCAGGACGCCACCGGGATGGATGTTCATTTCCCTTTCTCACTTTCTCTCTACACGCATCTGCATCCCATTAGAAAGCGCTTGGGGAAACAACTGTCATCAAGACCCTAGAAGTGTTCAAGATATTTGATGCCCCATAAGATAAACTGTAAAAATCATACAGAGTTCTAAAACAGCTGTCTTCAAGGAAACAGCCAGGTGCTGGCAGCTCACACCTGTAATCCTAGCAACTCAGGAGGCTGAGATCTGAGGACCATGATGTAAAGCCAATGGGAAGAGAAAACCAAGCAACATTTATCTTCAACTAATCAGCAAAGAACTAGAAGTAGAGGTGCAGCTCAAGTGGTAGAACACCAGTTTTGAGTGGAAAAAAAAAAAAACTATGCGAGAGGATGAGGCTCTGAGTTCAAGCCTTAGTACCACATGCACTCGCGTGTGTACATGCACACACATATGTATATATGAACATGGATAATATATCTTTATCTATACATAAATAATAAGGAAATGCAATGAAATAAAACTAATAAAATAATCCAGGCACCGGTGGCTCATGCTTGTAATCCTAGCTACTCATGAGGCTGAGATCTAAGTATGGCAGTTCAAAAACAGCCCAGGCAGGAAAGTCCCTGAGACTCTGATATCCAATAAACTACTTAGAAAATGCCAGTTATGGTGCTATGGCTCAAGTGGCAGAGCACTAGCCTTGAGCAAAAGAAGCTCAGGGACAGCACCTAGGCCCTGAGTTCAAGCCCCAGGACTGGCACAAAACAAAAAGTTATAATAATAATAATAATGATTTTTTTTATTGTGAACATACTATACAGAGGGATTACAATTACATGGGCAAGATAATGAGTACATTTCTTATCAAGCCTTGCAGCCTCCTCCTTTGTTTACCCTTCACATCCAAAAATAATGAAAATAAAATAAAATGCTCATTTTTCAAGACTAAGTATCAACTTATGAAAAGCTGTCATTAATCTAACATCTTGTACATATTGTCACCTGTGTCCACAAGACCCCTACACTGAAGGTTGCTGGACCAGAACTTGAAATACCATGAGGACAGTTCTGCTTTCTCTCCTTAGTAGAAGTCACTTTTCTGACTTCCACTCCACTCCAAACCCAATTGATGTGCACTGTGGTGTACACTGCTTCACAAAAGAGAAAATAAATAAGAAGGCCAACCAGAGAAAGTCCACATAACTCCTCCTACTTCAAATGGTTACCAGTTAGAACATATGTAATCCCTATCTATATACTTTCCAGTGCTTTGAAGTATAAGAACATTACCATCTCCTTTTCAAATGTTTTAATGGATAATTCTAACCATTTATTAACTCTAAAAAAATCAAAAGTGAAGAGAAGTTATACATTTTCTTATCTATAATTCCTAGCCTGATAAATACAACTATGTGCAAAATACACCAGGTCAAAATATCTAGCTTTAGCCCAGTTCTAATCCATCTGTCATTATAAACATACTAACCATTTATCAGGAACATTAATTATTGTTCCAGCATATGGCTTCATCAACTGAGATTCTTATTAAACTTACATGTCATTTCCTGGAACAATATTAAATTATAAGGAAAAATTTTAATAGTAAACAGTATAGAACCAACATTTAGTTAAGAAATTAGTCTCAGAGAAGACACATTTCCCATCATGGAGACCATATTACACTTTTCATTGTAACCTAGCTTTACTTCATGTTGCCAATCATAAGATGAACTATCCATGTTCAATTAATGCATGTTCCATTTTTGCATTGGTAACAGAGGAATATAAATAGCATCCAACTGCTTTTGAAATCTGGAAGGAGTAAGTCTAAGTCTCCAGGGAAAACTGGCAAGGTAATTCCTAACCTTGAAGCTCTGGAAAAAGAAAGGAAGGAAGGAAAAAAGAAGGAAGGAAGGAAATAAGGAAGGAAGGAAGAAAGGATGGATAGATGGATGGATGAGAGGGAGGGAGGGAGGAGATAAAGTAAAACAAGAAAAAAAAAAGCCATCTTCAACACAGAGTAAACAAGATGTACTTACTAAGATAGGAATGAAACAGCTTAAATGAAAGGCTAGGAAGGGCTAACACTGAGCTACCAAACACTGATGAAGCAGATTGCCAAGGTAACAGGTACAACTAAGGTATTCATGTCAGTCATCATTACAATTTCATAGCACAGCTCTGGCTCTCTGGGGAACCTGACAGGAAGTCACCAAAGCTAGGATTCTGTTGCTTCATTTCTACAAAAACAGAGGTTAAAAGAGAGCATGTCTAACATTCCTTCTGATGAAAAAACTGACTTTCTTAGTTTGTCTGTGGAGAGAGGAAGAGAGAGAATTGGATCAAATGAACACTAAACTTCTGCCCAGATTTGAAATTCTCAGATGAGTTTCACTTGCAAAGAAATGAACAAGGTTAGTATCAGCAAGTCTTTATAGGATTGTATCTAATGGCTCCTTCTGATATTGGAAGGGAAAAACATCCCCCTACTTAATGGAAAATTGTTTAAACATGCTTTTAGTAGCATCATAAAAATAGCCAGTTCCCATAAAACTAAAAGCAGCAGCCTCGGGACATAATCTAAGATTAAAGCTTTCTCACAACTCAAAATAAGACATGGCAAGAATCTATCAAACCAACTGCCCAATGGCAATAGATCAATAGCAGAAGACAGTCGGTCACATTGTGCGCATAGCATACACACAGCTGGCTGAAATCTTCAGCTCCATTTTCCAGATGTAATCACCTTTAGTCTTCACTGCTGGCCTGTACTTGATAACCAATCTCCCCTCTCAGTCTTAGTTTCATCATCCATAATGAGAATAACGATAGTACCAGCCTCTTAAGCTTGACATGGACATGAAGCAAATTCATCCCCGCAAGACTTTAGCAAGGTATCTAACATATTGTGATCTCAAACCAAAAGCATGTCAAGCATGGATGGCTTGTGCCAGTAATCCTAGCTACTCAGGAGGTTGAGATCTGAGAATCGGAGTTCAAAGTTAGCCTGGGCAAATGAATGTGAGAGACTCTTACCTTTAACTAAACAGCAAAAGACTCAGACTGGAAGTGTGACTCGAGTGGAAAGGAAGGAAGGAAGGAAGAGAGGGAGGGAGGGATGGAGGGAGAGAGGGAAAAACGGAGGGAGGGAAAGGGAAGAAGGAGGGAAAGGAAGGAAGGAAGGAAGAGGGAGGGAGGGAGGAAAGAGAGAGGGAGGGAGAAAGGGAGGGAGGGAAAGGGAAGAAGGAGGGAAAGGAAGGAAGGGAGGAAGGAAGGAAGAAGGAAGGAAGAGAGGGAGGGAGGAAGGGAGAGAGGAAGGGAGGAAGGAAAGGAGGAAAGAGAGAGATAAAGGGAGGGAGGGAAAGGGAGGAAGGAGGGGAAGGAAGGAAGGAAGGAAGGGAGGGAGGGAGGGAGAAAGAAAAGAGAGGGAAGGAATAGGGGAAAAAGAAAGATAGAAAGAGAGAAAAAAAGAAATAAGGAAGGAAGAAAGAAAAGAGAGGGGGAGGGAGGGAGAAGAAGGAGGAGAAGGAGGAAGAGGAGGAGGAGGTGGAGGAGGAAGAGGAGGATGAGGAGGTGGAGGAGGAAGAGGAGGATGAGGAGGTGGAGGAGGAGGAGGCCTTGAGTTCAAGTACCTCCATCTCCACGACCGTACCTTCAACCTGGTTAAGAGCCTCTCCTTAGAACTCTCATGGCTTCTTCTTGAACACAACTCTTATTCCACTTGTCTGTGTGCTCCCCATGTCCCTCACTTCACTGTAAAAGGACCATTAGGCAGTGTTCCCAAATGCTCTGCTTACCATAGAAGGCCAAACACCACCAACCAATGGAGCTTGCTGAGTGAGGAAATGTATATGTGAGTTATAAAATTAGCAGTCTAGCAAACTGTGCTAACCTAATCTATAACCTTTATACAACTTATTAAACAGAGAGGGAAGAGAAATGTCTTACAACCGGAAGAAAGGAATTTCCTTGTAACTCCAATATAGGTAATAAGAAAGATGATATATCTGCACAACAGACACTGAAAGAAAGCCCGGTGGAAAATTCACCTGACAAGGGTAGCCTCTGAGCTGAGCCCGGACTTCCAGGTAGAATTTGGGCTAATAAAAATGGACAGGGTGACCCCCGGTGCCGATAGATCACACCTACAATGCTAGCTACTGAGGAGGCTGAACTCTGAGGGTCCAAGGTTCAATGCCAACTTGGATAGGCAAATCTTCAAAACTCTCATCTCCATATACTTGGCAAATGCCTGAAGTGGAGGCATGGCTCAAGTGGTCGAGTGTCAGTCATGAGCGAAAGAGCTTAGCAAGAGCGCAATACCCTAAGTATCTACAGGAAAAAGAAGGAGGAAGAGGAGGAGGAAGATGGGATGGAGTAGGGGGAGGAGAAGTGAGAGGAGGAGGAGAAGAAATGGGCAACAAGAAAGGCAAGAAGTGTCAGTTGGAAAATGCTATCTGAACATGACTTTGAATAAGTGTGCCTTGAGTGGTAGAAAGTAGAAGGTTGATCACATTGCGAGGCTGTGACCACATCAGAAACTATAGAACAAATGTTCTATCTCCAGTGAGAACTCGCCCCCTACCCCCGGTGCCACTTAATTGGAGGAAAGACCAGAACAGGCGCAGTGTTACTTGGAGTAAGAAACTTCGGTGGTAAAATGAAATATTTATTAGAGTTCGACAATTAAAAGCTGAGGGGAGGGAATAAAGATGAACTGATAAGAGTAAGAAAGAGGATCTGGCCTTGTGCAGAGAAAGGAGACAAGAAGAACTCACCTGCGTTTGTAAGTTCGGTCTTACTTTGGTCAACCACAGTGGGTCAATGCGAAAGCTCTAGAAATGGAATGCTTCTGCAAGTCCCTTGATAACTCTGCTAGCCATTTCTAATGCCAAACACGGTGGTCTTGGAAGAAAGTTCGCACTGGGCTCATTACAGAAAGTGAGTCTGGATTTATTCATCCTAATTACCAAGCACCAGAAACAATGAATAATGAGCCAGAAAGCCCTGGACAAGAGAGTTAGCTCTTCATAGATCAGGTGTGAGTCAAGAAGTGTGGAGGAGGTCTATGTGTACATCTGCCCCCCCCCAAGGTGTGTTCAGACATATTCCTAAGTCTTCAAATACTTGCTTGCAACTGCTTATTTATTCTTTACAGAACCACATAAAGGAAAAAGGGGGAAAGGACGGGTTTGAGGATGGACTGAGCAATGGGGAAAGGAACTAGAACCGTTGGGGCCCAAGACTGACGTATCAGACTGGAGAACTTCCCTTCCCTCTTGACAAATTAGTTTTCTAAAACACAAAGTTGGAAGCGGAGAAGCATTAAGGATAGCACACATAGCCAGGCGCTGGTGGCTCATGCTTATAACGCTAGCTCCTCAGGAGGCTGAGATCTGAGGATTGAGGTTCAAAGCCAGCTGGGGCCACACAATCCATGAGACCGCTATCTCCAATTAACCACCAGAAAACTGGAAGTGGGGCTATGGCCCAAAGTGGTAGAGCAAAAAGAGCTCAGGGACAGCACCCAGGCCCTGAATTCAAGTCCCATGACTTACTCTATTTAAAAAAGGGAATAACACACATTGTAACTGCATTAACGATTCTGCAAATATATCCTGGCAGAAGGCAGGATGCCCAAAGAGATGTTAGCCCTCCTCCAAATCAAAGACTCGTCCCAGGGTTTATAAGTCATGGAACTTTCCAAATACACAGCTGGGAATTTCATGCCATCAAACCTTGTACTGATACGATATCTACCTCTAATGGTGTGATGTGGGGAAATAACTAAAGGAAGACCGAACACTCGGGCTCAGCCCTGGAGGCTCAGCAGCCCTGTCTGCCGCTGACCTGCCACCCTATGCTACAGGGCTGCAGGGGGAGTGGACTGGCAGACTGGTCTGGTTTCACAGATGTGGAGCCAGAAGGACGAAGGGCAGCATGCACTCCACCCACCATGAGCAACAGCAGAAAACTCTATCCCAAAGAGCTTGCTTATTTTCTTAATTGCCTGTGTCAACTTGAACCCCAAGAGCCATCATCAAAACCACTGATAGAAAGCCTAAATCTCACCAGGTGTTTAATCATCTAGGTGATTATATGATCATCCTCTGCGATTCTACCAGCGGGCATCATGGAAGAGCCAGCTTATGGATGCCCATTTGGGTTCTTTGGCTCTGGGTCACAGGAATGCCCTGCTGGCACAGGTATGGGATAGCCTCTCTCCGGCTAGCTCACCTGCTCCCTCAGCCTAGTCCTCTCTGAAATGGCCTCATCTACCAAATTCAATGTCTCTCCCTCTTTTTAATTTTTTTTTGGGGGGTCCGGTCATGGGGCCTGAACTCTGGGCCTGGGCACTATCCCTCAGCTCTTCAGCTCAAAGCTAACGCTCTACCACTTGAGCCACAACGCCACTTCCAGCTTTTTTTCTTTTTGCTTATGTGGTGCTGAGAAATTGAACCCAGGGCCTCAGGCATGCAAGGCAAGCGCGCTACCACTGAGCCACCTTCCTAGCCCAATGTCTCTCCCTCTTTTTACCACCGGATCCATTTTTGCTTCTTTGGGGTTGATTATAGTTGTTTTGTTCTTTTCCTGTAAAGTCACTAGCCTATGTTAAACATTTCAAGAACTCCTCACTTCCTGTTTCCTTCTGCTTGGGAAACTTTACTCTCTAATCACAATAGGATATTAAAATTGGTCCCTTGAAGCAAATTTACACCCATTAAGGGCTGTTACAAGTGACCGGCTCTCAGAGATCAATGGCCCAATTGTCTTCACTTTTGGTGGACCTTTCTCCTTTCTCTGTGCTGGCATCTATGAGCACACTTAACCCTCACAACATCCAAAAGATCTGGGTGCTATTCTGTGCTTTAGGGTTGAGCACAATGAGACACACAGTTAATAACCAGCTGGACAAGAGTCAAGCCAGCAGAGATGCATCCGCCTGTCAGCCTGCCCCAGTTCCTTCCCATACGGTAGCTTCTCACTCTACTCTACTGAGTCTTCATGAATGCAGCATCCGTGAGTTCTAAACTATTTGCTCTCAGGGGAAATGGGGCAAAGCTCCTGGGAGCCTCTGGTCACCGAACTTTTGTCAAGCAATCAGAAACGTTGTTTTATGTGTGCTGCTGTTACAAACACTTGCTTTAATGTAAACTGTTGATTCATTAACATTGAACTTCCCTAACCATACAACCAACTCCTGCCCAAACAAAACTTTATCTGTAAGACCTATTGACTTACAAACACCGGACAGCAAGCAGCACTACGCCTGAGGGACACCTGAAACACGACACAGGAAAATGAGAAAACCAGAGTGCCTCCACTCCAAAAGACCCATTTCCCATGTGCAGGCTGAAATGAGAAGGCAGAGCCCAGCTCCTGCCCAGCTAGGAGCACGTACATCGGGCGACTCAAATGCTTACCCCTCCTCACAAGTCTGTCAAGAATCAAAGAGGACCTGGCTATTGATCTGGGGCTACCAATACATTTAAGGCAGCAGGTAAATGTGCAGATATCCACTCTGTGACTGATGAGGGCTGGCTGTGCGTGAAATGCCCTAGCAAGTCTTTCTTTCTGCTTCATTCCTGAGGGACTGAGTGTGAAACTTGCCACATTCTTCCAAGGGCATCCACATAGCTCCTCCTGCACGGCCTTTTCTACAGCCAAGAGAATGAAAAAAACACCACCATCCATCAGTACCTCCAGCAGCCTTCCAAAACTCTCGAGAGCCTTCGGCCTTGCTCAGCACCAAGAGGAGAGATGAGTGAGTGAGGCGGGTCACACTGGATCACTGCTCAGCAACCAGTGCAATCAAAGACATTTCCAAACTCACCCCCAACAATGGCTGTTTGGGTTTCCCCTGCCCCCATCCCCACTAGCAATTACTGAAAATATCTTCTCAAGTGGACTATCTTATATCTTGTATTCAAGTTGGAAGGTCTATACTTCTACTCTAAATTATTTGAAAATTAATACAACTTTTTTTAAGATCTTCTGAAAAAATCCAAACAGCAAAGCAGCCTCAAAGGGTCTTTAAAATTAATTGTGTTTTGCCAGGCCCCAGTGGCTCACATCTGTAATTCTAGCTACTCAGGGAGCTGAAATCTGAGGAACACTGTTCAAAGCCAGCCAGGGCTTGGGGGGAATGGGGGGGGGGGGGGGAGTCTGTGAGATTCTTATCTCCAATTAACTACCAAAAAAGGCAGAAGTGGAGCTGTGGGTGGCTCAAGTGGTAGAGCACTAGCCTTGGGCAGAAAAGCTCAGGGACAGTGCTCAGGCCCTGAGTTCAAGTCCCAGGGCACACGTGTGTGCACTCACGCATCTGCACACACACACACACACACACACACACACACACACACACACATTTATTTTTCTGATAATGATATATTGGGCAAGTTTGACATCCCTCTTCCCCTAAAAACATTACCACCTAAAATATCTTCATGAGGCAAGTAAAAGGAAGCCTATTTTTTTTTTTACAAGGAGTAGGAATTTAAAGTTTACTTGAGAAGGAAATTAACATTGACATAAATGCCTACTTTTACAACTTCTAATACCTGGCCCACAGGACCACAGTAGCCAAGGTTACACTTTTCTCTCTAGGCTAAATACACATGCTAAAAATATGGTCATTAAAATTTCACCCATTTGCAACACAAAATTTCCAAGCTATTACATGGCTCACTATTAGATTTTCTGGGAAAACAAAAAAAATGTATTTTATGTCCTGTGTGCTCTCAAAGAGCCACTCAGGTGCCAAACAAGAGAGTGAACTGCCCAAGCAATTCCATTAAGTGGAAATTGTTCCTGGTTTTGTTTGCTTCAAGTTTCTGTTCTTAAAGAAAAAATATCATTTCTGAAACTTTTAATGCCACTGTTATTGGCAGATTCAAATGAGCCCTAAAAATCCTATATGTTTCTTTGAGAGACTCAAATATTGTTAATAGCAACAATCCATAAGCATATACATTCTTTTCTTTTTCTTTCTTTCTTTCTTTTTTTTTTTTTTTTTGTGCTGGTCCTAGGACTTGAACTTAGGACCTGGGCACTGTTCTTAAGCTTTTTTTTTTTTTTTTGCTTAAGGCTAGTGCTCTACCACAGAGCCACAGCTTCATTTCTGGCTTTTTGATGGTTAACTGGAGATAAGATTCTCGTGGGCTTTCCTGTCTCGGCTGGCTTCTAACCACAATCCTCAGACCTCATTGTTGTGAGTAACTGGGATTACAGGCATGAGCCACCAGTGCCTGCCCCAAAGCACATTCTTACACAACTAGCTTTCTCATATTAGTGGGAATTCTTGAGTCTTGCTACAAATTTCATTAAAATAACAGATGAAATACATCAATGAAGAAATAAACTAGAAAAAGGTAGATGGAAAAAACAAGTCTGAGAATAAGCAGATGGGAAACCTAAAACAGAAAAAAAAAAAAAAAGTTTGAGAGCTGACAAGAGCCAGAAAGGGTTTAAAGGGAGTTTGAAGTTTTCAGTGGTTAGATAATAAAGCAAAGGAAACAAGAAAATATGAGAGTAGACCCGAAATTAAAAAGGTTGCAGAGATAATAAGTATCCCAATGCACACATGATTATTTGTACCATCATTTGCTTGGGAAGTTAAGGAGAAAATGCTCTTTTGCTCTCAATGCCTTCAAAGAAATTCAACACCTATCCATAAGTAAAGGAGCTAAGAAAACTGCTAGGGAGTAGTGGCCAGGCACACAGGGTTAAGCTCTGGGGCCCTAAATTCATCGTGCTTGGGGGAGGGGGAAGAAGGGAAGACCGAGAGGAGCTCACTTACTCTCTCTGTCTCTGTCTTTTTCTCAACAGACAGGCAGACAGACAGACAGGCAGATATAAAATCTCCAGCTGCCAACCTGTAATCCTAGCTATACAGGAGGCTGAGATCTGAGCATCATAGTTTGAAGCCAACCCAGGCAGAAAAGTCCATGAGACTTTTATCTCCAATTAACCAGCAAGAAGTCAAAAGTGTAGTTGTGGCTCTTGTGGTGGAGCACTAGCCTTTGAGCAAAGAAACAAGTTCACAGACAGCTCACAGGCCCGGAGTTCAAGCCTTCATACCAGCACCAAAAATAAATTAATTAAATAAAAATAAGATTTTTCAAGGGCTCATTTGAATGTATCTAGTCTTGAACATTGCTTAACAAATGTTACTCATTTTAAGAAAAGTTCAGTTTTTTTTTCCAAATCTAATATACAGAAACCCCAGTAAGTAAGATTTTATAGGACAATGATGTCTGCTACTTTATTAAGTCAGACCCATTTAATTAAAGTAGAAAATGTTAGAAGAACAAACGAGTGACACAATTTGTCTTTCTAAAAACTTTAGAAGAGAGAGAAAAAATGTCAGGTTCAACTGGGGTTTCTAGTGTGAATTTTCTGTGTAATAACTCTGAGTACTTAATAGGTTTATGGCATTGACATTATTGATAATAACATCACTTGGAATTTTTAGAACGTTAAATGATATTTATTAAGTCAAGCACATTAAAAGATTTCCATTTCTGTGTAAGATAATGTCTCCAAGCTGTATAATCTACATCCAGAAACACATCCTACCCAAACTGAACCCAGTATTTCATGCCATCACCACCACCACCACCATTACCATGGCCATCACCATCATCAACATAACCATGACTGACCACCACATACCACTGTATTCCTTGCTAGTGGCTATCATATCCTTTTTTATTTAATAAAGTTATTTAAAATTACTATTTTACTAAATTATCATTTTGGCAGTTTGAGACCAAAATAGTTATTTTTCCTCCCCTTTATGTTTTAATGGGATCTAAAAAAAAAATACATGTAATCAAATCATGATTGATTAAGGCAAAACTATGCTTATAATCCCTAATCATATCCTCCAGGTACAGAACTCAGCAACTGTGGGAAAGAAATGTCCCTTAACTGCCAACCCATGAAAGTCCCCAAGTTTCAGAGGCCAGAGCAAGGAATGATGTTTTAGAAATGGCAGAGGAATAGTTCAGACTATTTTTTTAATGGTATTACCCACCAATTCACTAGAAGAGCTGAAAATATAACAGTAAATTCCTCAATAACTTTGATGAACAAACTCCTTTCTATGAAACCCAGTTAGCTTGAAAGCAAGTGGCTATGTATTTTAGATTTATGCAGCATCTTTTTCTGGAAGATACATTTTAGTCCTAAACACGTGTGGCCACCCTGTTTTCTGCTTCTTGATAAGCAAAGGAAACACAGTGTTCATGTGAAAGAGTAAATTGTTCCTCTGTATTTAAAGTCTCCTAGATTCTGGCTGCTGCTCTCAACTGAGATCTCCTAGACTTACCTTAAAAATAATAAAGAAGTCACAAGAAGAATGTGTCCAGTGTGGATGAGAAAATCGGATTCATGTATTTCCTTATGTCGGAAATTGTTTGACACAGTCTGGCTTTTTACACTCTAAAAATGCCTCTAGAACGTAAATATTCTTTATGGTAGCCAGGCTATAAACAAAAGTTGCAGATGGTAATAAAGATTTTTACCTAGATTTGGCTTCTCAAGAAAGACATTACAAATTACTCTTCTCACTCTGTACTCTTAGAAAAACTCTTGACCACTCTTAGCATCCAAAAAAATAGTAACATGGTAAAGTAATTTTAAAAATATCAACAGTGGATAAAGTAGTAAATATATATATGTATATATATATATATATATTCATATATATATCAACTGAAGTACGACTATCACTTACACAAACCTCACTTGACAAAATTACTATTTTGTCACCCTTCATGAGAAGCCTGACATCTTCTGACCATCTTCTCTGCTAGCTCACATTCTGGCCATTGGCAATTTCTGGTACCCATCTTTTATATCCTTCCATGTATAAGAAATCTAAAACTCTCACCCTGGATTTTGTCAAATTATAAATGTCATAGGGTAAATATAGGCACAAACAATCATAGCCCCGGATCCAAATTAACAGAGTGTGAGAAAGATTAGAATATGTGGCTATTATCTCGGGGGCTTTCTGCGAGACAGGCACAAGCCACACGGAGTAAGGACAAAGTAGAGAGTGGAGATGCTCGGCTTCATCCGAACATTCACTCGTTCCTCAGGCAAACGCGGCTGCTCAGACTATTCTTAGATCAGCACAAAGTAGCAGGTAATCAGAAACAATTTAAATGACTGGAAAACGGAAGAGCAGAGAGCAAGACGGCTAGAACATCATCTGAGTACAAGGGGAAAAATATTAGAAACTTGGAATATTAGCCACTCAAATCTCTTCCTAGAGCCTTTGGTTCAATGTCAAAAACTGGTTTGTAATGACCACCAGGACAAACTAGACATCCAAAACACACAGATATACAGTATCCAAATTACCAGGACACTGACTTTGATTTAAAAGGTTTGTGTTACTCATTTGCCAAGTTCTTTTTTTTTTTCTTTAAACATGGACAATATTCAGTCCTTAGAAATACTGAAGTCTGAAAAAAAAAACTTTAAACACCTAATTTGAATTGTTAAACACTTGGTTTAAAACAAGTGTTTCATCTTTAGCTTTATTCAACGCCTTTATTATTCAAAATCTCTTAAGTTGTTTGAACGCTAAAGAGGAAAACTCTCACCTCAAAATTCTTAGGTAAGACACATCTTGCAAAATCACAGCTTCCTGATTATGTCTTCGTAACAAGACATTAGGATAGGCCACAACTTTTTGCACTATATGCCCTGAGCACTTTTCCTTGTGCATTTTCTTCCCACAGATATGCGGCTACATATTGTGCGCCCCGTGTCTTAATGCTAAATAATGCAAACAGCACATGAAGTTTCTGACTACCATATGAGCGCAGACAACCTACCCAACATTGCCATACTGCAGAGGGAAAACTTAAGAATCAAACATTGTAACGCTTGGCCTACCTACCTAAAGACACCAGCTGACTACATAAAGAAAAAGTAAAATCAAGACAGTGTGATCAGCTTTTATTCCGTGTAGATAAAACCAGCCACTTGCCGGAACTTTTTGTTTCCTACTGAAGGCAACATGGTAGGACAGGATTTTCCAAACTTCTCTGACCCTAACTCACAGGAAGAAACACATTTCACATGCAATCAGAGTGCATAAGCATGTAAAATTCAAATGAATTTTCGGGGAGTGGGGAGCGGTAAAAAATCTTACACTTACTAACTACTCTGCCCTATTTCTTTTCTGTTTTATCCTTAAAAAAAAAAAATGTTCTGAACTCACTTCTTCTTCTTTGGGGCCATACAAAGCCCTTTGAAAATACAGCTTTCTACCCCAAAACTTTTGAGAACTACTTGACGAGAGCAAACATTTTGAAAAGAGCCAATTTGTGTGTGTGTGTGTGTGTGTGTGTGTGTTTTATAAATCAAGAGTTATTCCAACAGGAGAACTGAGAAGGAAAAATGTTGCAATAATATGTATTTACTTGAAATGTTTGTATACAAACCCTCTTCCTCCCTGAGTAATAAGAGGCAGAATTCAAACCAAAGAGTAAAGGAAGTTAATAAAAAAAATAAACCATAGACGAAAAAGGCAGACTAAAACTAAATTTCCATATGGAAATTCTGTGTGTGTGTGTGTTGCATTTACTTTTGAAAGTTCTTTGTCACCATGCATTTATTCTCAAAGTATCTCAGGACCATTTAATGCAAAAAGTTTAAGACAAGGGCATATCATGGTGCTATTGCTTAACACAGGGCGGATGAACAGTTCTGAATAAAATATGATCTTCTCTTTATTTGACCGTGCTCACTTTGTAATTATTAGCAAGGCAGTAAATAATCCGCCAAGGAGCAGTCTCATTAGTGCCCATTGAAATTCAGTGCCATTAATTTGCAATAAAAGAACTGAAAATTAAATGGGAAAAAAATAATTTGGGGGAGTCCACCATGAGGTGGTAGAACTCACATTCTACCAATGCCTGGCTCCACACCGGAGAGCTTCAAGACACTGTGTGAATTAGACTTAATCGCTATATTTTGTTCCCATGATTTAAAAAAAAATTTTTTTAAAGGTAGGCAGAAGAATTTTGTTCTCTCTCTTTACAGTTTAACCCTGAAATTCATTTGGATCTGCCGACTTCTAAAAGTTTTGTCCATTTTTTTTTTATCTTTCCAACAACAATTCTGCTTGGCTGTTAGCTCTTATACCAGGGTCCTCTAAAGAAGGTTTGTGCAGGGATGCCCCGAGGGCCTGCCTTCAGTGTCCAAACGGCCCCCTTCGCCCTGTGTCTTCTGCTATAAATATCCTGAGCAGGAAAACCGCCCCCCGCTTGCAGGGCACAGGCAGGTCAGGGCGAGGGCAGGAAGCAATAGCAGGTGCCAATGTACAGTTGGGAAGGATCTAATTCAGCACCCATGTGGCACCCTGAGGCCTTCAGCCAGCCCAACAGACAGTCAGTGTCTCCGCAGAGCCAGGCACGCAGGCATGGAAGAGACACAGGGCTCCATCGCCCTGGCCCTACCCCCTGCCCCCAACCAAGCCCTCCCCGCAGGGCCAAGAGGAAGACTCCGGGAAGAGGCCAACCGAACCCGGGCCACTGAAAATGCAGGTCCCAGTGAACTTCACCCCTGGGGTGATGAAGAGTTCCCTGTCTGTCTGTCTGTCTGTCTGTCTGTCTGGGAGCAGCAGCCACGCAGCTCCCGCCCGGCCCTGCGGGCCCTGCCCCGCGCAGTGAGCCCGGTGTGTAGCCCAGCTGTGTGGCCCGGCTGGCAGGAGGCGCTGGACGGCCCCCGGTGCCTGCTGCCTGCACGTGCCGCGTCGGAAGCTCACCAGCCGGCCAGGCCAGCAGGAGTCGGGCCGAGGCTCCGAGATCAGCAACTTCGCCGGGGCCCCATTCGCGCTCTGGGAAGCTTTTCTTCCTCCGATGATCGCGCCAGGTTCCACCCGGAGCCAGGAGGTGGAGGTGGGGGGCGGGGGGAGAGGGCGTAGGGACAGTGGGCAGGGGGCGGTGGCCGTGGGTGGGTGATCGATCGATCGAACGGTTTGGCTTCCCCCAAAGAACCCCCCTCGACCCCGCCCCGTCCCGCCGTAGAGTTCCCGTGCGCAGCTGTGGACGCGACGCGGGGTAAGCCGTCCACCAGCGCGGCCGGGCGGCACGGACGGCCCGGCCACGAGGCCGCCATCATCGATCTGTTCAACAGGCCCCTGGAGGGTGACCCCCAGACTCCCCCGGGGTGGGCTTTTCTTCCCCACGCCGCCACACTTGCCCACGCAGGTTGCCGGAGCCCGCCAGGTGCGCCGGGGCCGCGGTCGGGAGTGGAGGACGATCGGGTCCCCCCTCCCATGACCCCCGGGGTGGGAAGCGGGGGAGGGGGAGCTCCCACACCTCTGAGCCGTGAGACCTACCCCTGGCGGGCCCCCCCGCACCCCGCAGAGCCCGGCCCTCCCACACACACGCACCACCCCGCCCCGACGTGGCACACGCGCGCGCGGTACCTGTAGAAGGCGGGCGGGCCCGGCTCGCGCCCCGCGTAGCCGCTCGGCTCGTTGTCCAGGTAGTAGGGCATCTGCTGGCCGTGCGGGTGCAGGAAGGGCGAGAGCTGCGGCGGCGGGTGCAGCAGCATCAGGGGGCTGGGAGACACGCTGTTGAGCTGGGGGAAGCCCCCCAGGCCGTTGGCTCCGAACGCCGCCGCCGCGGCCGCCGCCGCCGCCTCGGACCCGGGGCCGTAGGTGAGGCTGGCCTGGCCGTAGACCGAAGGCGCGGAGGCGGCCGCGGCGTTGAACTCATACGCGGCGGCGGCGCCCTCCGGGTAGTTGAACACCGCGGGCTTGCCGCCGCCGTCCACGTAGGAGAGGTCGCCCAGGGGCCGCTCCAGGGACATCTTGAGCTGCGGGCGGTTGAGGGGCTCCAGCTCGCTGCCTTGGATCTGGTGCAGCAGGGCCATTCCCGAAGCTTTGGTGTGGAGGGTCATAGTCATGGTCCGTCGCCGCGGGGCCCCGTCGCACGCGCGCCCCGCCGCGCCTCTCCCCGCCCCGCGCGCAGGGCTCAGCAGCCCACGGGCCACCTGGAGAGAGAGAGAGAGCACAGCCGGGGAGGGGGGGTTAGAGGCGGTGCGATGATGTGTGTCCCCCCCCCCGTCTCCCCCCCGGGACTGGTCCCTGCCCCATGCGGGGGGGGGGGGGCGCAGGCTGATGGGGAGCCCTGTGGTTTGACCCCAGCGCGCAGCCCGAGGGGAAGCGGGGAGCACGCGCCCTGAGCTCAGCCAAGTCCCTGCCATGTCTGGGACTCCAACGGGAGGGACCCCCGTTCCCCAGCTGCTCATCGGCATCGACCCCCCTCCCCAACACTGACTTTAGGGTTTAAACATCCCTCCCTTCCCCCCACCCCGGCACCACCACCTTGGGTTGTTTGTACTATTGTATTATTTTATTATTTCGAGAAGATTCCCAAGGAACGACTTTTGCTCTACTTCACCGGTTCTCCTTATCACGCTTTGGGACAGAGGCTGAATTTCACCAGGCGATGGACAGCCCTGCCCTCCCCGTCCCCCCCAGAGGGGTCGGGGGGGTGGGAATAGGGAAGAGAGCGTTTCCTACAGGTGGTCTAGGGAAGCCTCAGTTTACCGAAGTGGAAGACTAAGCCAGAGGCTGGCTTTTGCGCATGTGCTGCCTGTTGTGGCTGTGTTTCTCTCTCCCCCCTCTTTCTGCTCTCCCCTCTCTCTTTCTCTCCCCCTCTCTCTTTCTCTCCCCCTCTCTCTTTCTCTCCCCCCTCTCTGTCTCTGTCTCTCTGTCTCTGTCTCTCTGTCTCTGTCTCTGTTTCTCTCTGTCTCTGTCTCTCTGTCTCTGTGTGTCTGTGTCTGTCTGTCTGTCTGTCTGTCTGTCTCTCTCTCTCTCTCTCTCTCTCTCTCTCTCCTCTGTTCCTTGGTTACAGATCGGTCCTGGGGACTTGGGATGGCCCTGGAGAGGACGGGTTTGCGGCTGCATCCGCAGCTGGCCACAGACAGCTATATATAATGGCCCAGGATCCGAGGGGAGGGGTGCGGGGTGGAGGTGTGGGGTAGGGGAGATGCCTAGGAAAAGCTGTTCAGGACAGTGCCGTCAGACTGGTTTCCTCATCTGTTGAAAAAATAAAACTGCTCCCAAGTAGCCCCTCTTCCAACCACAGCCTGCTGGGATTGTCTTAGTCCCGGCTTTTCTATTTAGGTTGGACCACAGTACCTTCCTTACTCCCTTTAGAAATTCTCATGTGAAGGATGATTCAGAAAAACCTCTGGTTAGGCACACAGGGGTGTTTGAGCGGTCTACAGGTTATGCAACCAGAACTCGAGAAAAGTGGATATAAAATGTGACCTTTCCCTACAAAAACAGAACCTCGGGTCTGCCGCCCAAGCTTTGGGCAGATTCTTTTCCACTCTCTGTCCACCCCGCAACTTTTAAAATATGCTTCTGTATTTCCAGATCTTTAATCCTACAGCTGAAACTTCCAACCTCATTTGGGTACTACAGGCAGCATTAAACATCCAAATGAAAGAAAAAAAAAAGAAAGAAAAGTTTTGAACTCAACTGAACTAAAAGCTACTCAGAGGTACACCAGCGCATCCACACACTTGCACCTATTAATAAGACAAAAGATTTGATAAGTTTATCATAATCCCTAATCTTGGCTAGATGATACTTTTCAAAAATAAACTTCCTTTGTCCCAGCATAATAGGCCCCTAATTGTCACCCCAGACACCTGAAAATGTACCTGACAAAATGTTCACAGAAGATATAAATGTCAAGGTTGTTACTAATGGAAACATTTTGAAAATATTTTATACTTAGTGCACATTTTATCAATTCTTAGAAAAACAGCATTTGGGGTAATAAGCCGATGAGCTGGTGAAATACACAGCCAAGATCAAGTTAAACATCATTAACTGTAGATCGGAGCAGCGAAAGAGTTAAAAACACATTAGGTGAATCGCGGATATTTCTCTTTACGGCCAGCCACCATTACTTTCCAGAGCAATTTGATTTTTACCGATGATTTAGTTTCTGTAAATCACACTTTCAATTTTTCAAATGCCTTTTGAAAAACACATGCAAAAGCACTTCCTGGGGCTCTTTAAAAATCTGAGCTTGCCAAATCCTATCGAAATGGCACAGAGAATCCTACAAGTGCTAGAAGAAAAGGGAGCTACACAGATGCCCCAGTTTAAAAATCAGCAAATCCTCTTCTCCCAGCCAGGATACAGATACCCACCAGAAAGGTAAGTCGCTTTCTCCCCCAGGCTCGAGCTACAGACAAGAGACAAATCAGAACAAATCTTACCCTGCTAGATCAAGAGCGTCTGTCCAGAAATCTTCCATGGACTGTAGAAGTCAAGGGCTGAGACAGAGGGAAGGCAGGAAGGAATGTGTTCGCATGCTCCTGTGTCTCCGCGTGTGATTGAGACAGCAGCGCGTGTGTGGATGTGTTTGTGGATGGAATGGCAGGGACTCTGGAAGAGCCAGTAGGCAGGGCACTTGGCAGCCCCTCCCGGCAGACGCAGCAGCTGGGCTGTTGCTCAGAGCTGGATGAATGGCAGAAGGGGGAGTGAGGGGAGACAACGGCAGAGAGACACAGCTGGAGTGAGCCTTGCTGCGGAGAGGAAACTCCAGCCTTTAGCTTCTACCTGTGGAGCCTGGGGACGGCCGGCCCGGTTCTTTCTCTTGCCTTTCTAGGCAAGAGGGCAACCAGGCTGACTGTAAATCATAGGTTTCCGGCAAAAATAGAATGCCAGTCAAGAGTGGCTGGAGAGAG
Organism: Dipodomys spectabilis; assembly: GCF_019054845.1. Classification (NCBI taxonomy): domain Eukaryota; kingdom Metazoa; phylum Chordata; class Mammalia; order Rodentia; family Heteromyidae; genus Dipodomys; species Dipodomys spectabilis. Next base: position 33,175,844 of record NW_024870678.1, on the reverse strand, counting down.
CAAGTTTGCAAAATGTACCAGGGGTGGATTTTCCTCAAAAAATATAATTTAACAAGAAAAGCCTTCTGGATTACACTTGGATGAAATCTCTTTCAGTTCACCCCCACCCCCACACACACCCAGCCATGCCCCCCAGTCTGAACAGACACACCAAGGCCACACCTCTAGCAGCACAAGGAAGTCTGACTTGGGAATAAATGTTTTGGCAGTCCAGAGATTTGCTTCTTGCTGAAATGTAATACTTCCTTTACCTCATTACCCAAACCTGCAAGCCTTTCCACCAAGAGTTTATGCTTTCTCCAAACAGGTGAATATGTATGTGTGTGTGTGTGTGTGTGTACATATATATATATATATATATATATATATATATATATATATATGTATATATATATATATAAACTGTGTATGCATATATATGTATATTGAGTAAATATACTTATATGTGTATATATACATATATATGTTATAGTGAATATATTATGTACAGTGAATGTGTGTGCATATATATATATGACTGAAATCTTAGACTGTGACAATAAAGGTAGGTACTTTTGCTTTAAACTGGTTGTTGGGGGGGGAGGGGGGAAAGGTCTGTCCTCTCTGTTGGTCCCTGCATGTATTTACCTCGTCCTCACCTCTTCTCTTGACCACGGGCAAACACAGGGTAAAAGGTACTCTTGGGGAGCATGTCCCCTCCCAGCGTCCCTGGATGCATGACACCTATTGGAGCCTTTGTATTAAGTATTAAATGACTAACCACAATGCCAGGACTCGCCACAGGAGCCTATGCAGTTACCAAGAGATTTATGAGCAGCAGTTGAAACTACTACAAAGAATGAAGTAGAAAGTTTGAAACAATGATAATGAGGTCAAAATGCAAATCCGTGGTTTGTGCTTTGAAAGGTTCAAGGTGGTCCCTCAGCCATGACATCCACACTAGGATACATGAATATTAAGAGTTGAAAGAAGGATTTGATTCCCAGTACCACAAAACAACTATATAAATAAGCAAACAAATACACAAAAAATAAACATTGGAGAGAAAAATTGTTGTCCTGGTGACAGTAACTCCTCCAGTAGGCCAACAATGAGCACCCAAAATAAAACAAGATTCAAGAAAGGCAGGATGAAATGAAAGGAGAAAAAAAAGGGAATAGGGATGGGTAAGAGAAGAAATATGAGGGAAGAAGAGAGAAAGAAAGAAAATCTGAAATGTTTACTTTTAACTTAGGAAAGATTAAAAGTCTAGCTATCTGCTCCAAGAGTTTGATCATACAGAGACTTAAGAGCAAAGTTAGTCCAAGATGTCCAATAAAGTTTTCTTATCAACGGCTCTCACCTCTTTGTGGTAAGTTCTATTGTTCGGGCCTGGTGAGCATGGATGCCAATAGTCTTGAGTGCTCCTAGAAGGAGTTTCTTACGTGGACTCCCAGCAGTCCCTGCGTGAATGGCAGGCAGGCCCCAAGCAGCCTCTGCAGGTAACCTTCCGGGCACTCCCACATAAAGAAGGGTGAGTGTATTTCCACCCAGTCCATCTGCAGAACACTGCCAGCAGCCTCCTGCATACTGCTGGCTCGTTGGCTGTGTTTTTCTCCTTCTGTCTCCTCCTGCTGGTCTGTGCACAGCACCTCTGTGTCTTCTGTCGCCTGGATTACCATCTCACCACTTTGTTAGGAGCTGACTTTCCTTGCCCTTCCATACCTGACCAAGAAGCAATTCCTGTGCATTCTAGGTCTCCCTCCTCTTCCTTTCTGTTGCATTTCTAGTCTTTTCTACGTTCTTCATGACGTCCTCCAGACTGACAGCTTCAAAGTCCCTGCTCTGCCTCTTCTCTCTGTGACTTTTTCCGAGATCTTTCCTTCATTGTCACTGCTCCAGAAACCATCTTTTCAGCACCTACTTCTGTCCACCCGCATCCCAGATCCGCCAGCCTTCCCCTCTTCCCATGCCCCTCCTCTCTGTTCTATCACTCTATCATCCACTCTATCATCTGCTCTATCACATCCATTGCTCTATCACTCATATCCCAGATCCGCCAGCCTTCCCCTCTTCCCATGCCCCTCCTTTCTGTTCTATCACCTCCAACACGTAGCACATGCTCCTGTCAAATGAGGACTTGATACTGCAATGAACCCAAAGCTTTTCTTCTCTCTCCTTCTATCTTTCTTCCCTTCTTTCTTTTTTCTTTTGTTGCTTAGAACTTCCAGTTCTCTGGATTGTCAGGGAAATACTGTGTTTCGCAAGGTCTAATCCAAGTGTCACCATGTCCATAATAAGGTTTTCATCTATTCCCATTCAAGGAGAGTTCCTTCTACTCTATGTCCCAGTGGTGATTTTTCTTTACACTGGAAATAGACATAGCATACACACACACACACACACACACACACACACACACACACACACCCCTACATATTCCACATATGTATATACCCTGTATATTCTATATAGACTACATATTCTATTATATATATCATAGATAGGAGATAGGAGATGTATGTGTTTGTATATATGTATATTCCTACATATATACCTACATATAAATATACATATACATATACAGTCTTCTTAGCAGCAACTTGAACACAATATCAGCCTAGAGCTTTTTGGGAAGCTAAATCCCCAGAATAGTGCCTGATCATAGTTAAGTTATCAAATATTGGCTAACAGATTAATCTAGATACTTCAAAGGACAAAAATAATATCTCATCTGTCTCGATAACCATTTCTCAAAGCTAATGTGATGCTCGGCCACTTTGGAAAGTCTCTTCGCTAGAAGGCCATCTGTGCATCTCCACAGTGGCTGCAGCCGTAAAGTCAGGTTCAATGTGTGTCATCTGGGCTTACGCCCGCATTGCTTACTAGGATGATTCACCACAGAGCTCTGTATTTTTAGTTCTTAACTAGACAATACTATGACCAAACATAGTTTGTTCTCTAGCTCCATTAAAGGCTTTCATTTCTACATTTATAAAAATCATTATTCCTTTAATAGAAAGCACAAAAGAAAATAAACAAGGAACTATCCCCATGGCTGCTCATATTATGAGAGTTCCTTCTCTCTGAGGTGATGAGCTCTGTTTAAAGTCAACATTCCACGGCTCATATGCTCTCCTTGGAAGTTTGTTTTTATAGCATTTACTCAACAATTAACCATTTTCCTCTAGAATAGAATAATAAATCTCATTTTAGGTGTCTCCTCATTTCTCTTTTTCTTGTTTTGTTTGTTTGTGTGTTTGCTTGAGACAGAATCTCTCTGTGTAATTCAGGCTGAGCTCAAAGTTTCTGTGTAGTGCAGGCCTATTTTGAACTTGTAATTCTCCTATCTCTACTTCACAGTTTGGGGATTACAGGCATGTGCCACCCTACCCACAGAAGGTCTCCCTATTTTTACAATAGTTTGATTGTTTAGATATTTTATTTTAATAGCCCCTAGATTTTTTTCATTTGACCTTTGGCTCCGCTTTTTGAGATAATTTATCTACACTGAATACATATAACTTAAGCTTGCAGTTGGATGAATTGGATGAATTTGAACAGATAAACATGCTCATTCACAACCATGACAATCCAAGTATAAAGTAGTTCCACCACCATTACTTTCTATTCTCTCAGTCAACTGCCAACTCCCTGGGCAGCCATTGTACTGGGTTGTTTGCTTGTTTTGTTGTTGTTGTTGTTGTTTTAATTGACACCTGGTACAGGTGATGACTTACAAATTAGAGCACAAATACTCTATTTCTAACCAATGGTGTGGTCATCTAGGTGCTGAAGCATCAAAATTCTGAGTGGTCCCTTTCCGAGCCCCTCTTCCTGAGGGTGACAGGATTTCAGTTATACTCTAATTCATGGGGCATTTTACTATACCAGGTTCTATTTTTGTTGTCTTATGTGTACTAGGACTGACTGAGGCTGGAACTCGGGGTCTGGGTGCTGCTCCTTAGCGTTATTGCATTCAAGGCTGGTGTTTTATCACTTAAGCCACAGCTCCACGTCCAGCTTTTGGGTGGTTCATGGAAAATAGGAGTCTCATGGACTTTTCTGGACTGGGATTGGCTTTGAACCACAATTTTCAGATCTCAGCCTCCTGAGTACTTAGGATTACAGGTATAATCGACGCAGTCCATACAAGGGGTTTGAGATGTGTTCAAATGTTACCCACCCACAGTGATTCAAGTTAGCAAGAAGTCATACAGAAATGGTACTTCTTCCATGTTTGTGAAGAGCCTTCTCCGATCCAGGGCTCTCCAGGGAGAAAGGGGAGATCTGAAACTCAAGAATCAAGCAGAAGACCCTTTAGCTCACAAACCTCGTGACCTCATTCTCTGTCTTGGACTTGATGAAGATCACTTGAATTCTTGGTTGTCAGACAGAATAGCTACTCTTTTAATTATGAATCAATGAGTCACGCCAATTTAATTTGCCAACCTAATTTAGTAACTCTCATCTTAGGTTTTCTTGGAAATGTGGACGCGTTTCTTTTTTCCTCAAACATTTTAGAAACTTTTATACTATATTGCATGTGGTAGAAGACAATTTCACAAATACTTTCACTGTAAGTACCATGTGTGATACAAGAATTCCAATTATTCCAATTATTGTGACACTCTGTCCCTCTTGCTCCCTTTATCTGTTATTTACTTGAGGAATCTCATTGCCAGCTTAGGATATTATTTGTCTGTGGAGAGCAATAGCTAGATTGTACTTCAAAACACTTAGATTCAGATAGTTCTATCAACTGTTGAAGAGAGCTTTTACACACTGTGCACACACACACACACACACACACACACACACACACAAGCATGTACACACTTACCCTATAATTTACCAAGAACCAGCTTCAATTTAAGAGCCAAGCTTAGCCAAATAGGCTTGTTTTTTTTTTTCCTGTTTGTTTTGTCTTGTTATTTATGTTTTTGTATTCATGGTGAGAGGATGAGTTTGGGAGGGCTTTCCAGAACTTTCTTTCTATGTTGGCATTGCCACGGCTGCCTCCCTGGGCACAAGGACCCCCATGTTCCAAGTATCCCTCCCCTCTGCCACCCCCTTCTACGCTGTCCCCTGGATTGAGGGAGGAATGTGTTTGTAAGCATGGCAATGAATAACTCTTTCAGTACAGGTGAGATATATTGATTACCTATAATTAACAAGGCCATCTCTAAGTCAGCTGAGGCCACAATGACAAAATAGCAGTGTCTGGGTGGCTTTAACCACATACATGGATTTGTTCTCAGTGTGAGAGATGGAGGCCTGAGACCAGAGCAGGGGCCTGGCCTAGTTCTTGTGAGTCTTCTTCATAACTGGCAAGTGCCCGCCTTCTCAATGTCACATCACAGAGATGGGGCATAGGCCTGTCCGAGGAGGATGACCCCCATCAGATGACCTTATGAAACCTGTATGGATTCCTAAGTCACCTTGGGGGACGGGGAGATCATGTGGAGAAAGGAGAGACTTCCATCATTATCAGACGTCCCAAAATAAGTCAAGTCAGAAGCTCTGCCTTGGGGCTGCTGACTTCCAGTGGTTTGCTGTTGGCATCCTGTACGCGGCCCCTTCTGAGACCTCCTCTTCCTTTCCTGTCCTGTCCTTCGGTGTCAGTGTTCCTTGGCACTTAGCTCCAGTGCCCCTTCCACGCTCCATTCTCCTTCCGTGGATCATCACAGCCATTCCCAGGGGTCTGAGTCTCCTCCACACATTCAAGATTGCAGACGATCTCCATCCTGGAGAGGAGACCCCCACATCTCCATGCTGATCAGGAAATTCCTCACACACGTTCATTTATTCAATAAATATTTAACAGGTGCCGTGAAGAACCGGCTGTGGGTGACAAAGCTGAGCCAGAGAGTAAGGTCCCAGTCCCAGTTCCCAGTCCCAGTTCCAGTCCCAGCCCAGACACCACAACACCCCTCCACACACACACACACACACACACACACACACACACACACACACAAACACACACACGGGACTAGAGCATGTCTCAACTGGTCGTACATTTGCCTACCAAGTAGGAAGCACCAGGCTCAGTCTCTGTAGTCATAAATACTTATTTCTTTCCTGCACATCTATTCTATTCTAGCCCTTTGAAACTCAACTGGTCTCAAATCAACTTAGCTTTTCCCCAGACTCACTGCTCCTCCTTGATTTCCTGTCTTGGCAAAAACAAAAAACAAACAAAAAAAAACCCTCTATTGTCCATATAATTTCACAAGCCAAAGGACGCAGCCCTGAGCCTTGGCTCTCTTCCCCACTTCTGATTGTTTGGTGGCCCACACATTTTTATTTTGATCTCTTCGGCCTCTTTCTAATCTCCTTCTCATCCTCATCGCGACAGGCTCAGATCTCCATGAGGGTCGCCGACCCATTCCTCTTCCTGCCATTCTCTGCTCTCTGTACTGTAGGAAGAGGCCCCTCTCTCCGATGCAAAGGAACTTCTTCATGACCCTCTCTCTTCCCCGGGGCCACACTCCTGCCCCTGGGTTTCCTCCCAAAGCCCACCAGCCCTCTAGAGTCCCTGGGTCTAAATGCTCACACGTGCAAGTTGCTCTACGCTGAATATCATGCCAATCCTTGTCCGTCTGACTCCTCCCCGTCATCCTTCAAGTCTTCCTCAAAACATCGCAGTCACCAGGAAGCCCTCCTTGACTTCCTCCTGCTTTCCTTCTTGCTTCTCCTATGAATGCTCCCATCTTTCTTCGCCCGATCCTGTTACTATAACAGAATGGTACAGCCAGGGGAGCTGATAAACAGCAGCAGTTTTATCTGGGGCTGTGGATTGGGAGTCTGGAGCGCCAAGGCTCACATGCTACACCTGTTTGGGACCTTTGCCCCTGTGTCATGGCATGATGACAGGACACCGTGTGTGAGGACAAACATGAGCTGAACCCATCTGCTTGAAGAGCCCACTCGCACAAGGATGGCTGAGGCCACCGCTTGAAATTCTCATCTCCTAACATGTGCCAATGGTGGCGGTGAGGGCTGGAGATGCCGAACTCCACAGACACTCCTGTGGCCGCCTTCCCCCTTGCTGCTAGGAACCCACATGGCCTATCACCTCCACCCAGACACAGGAAGTGCGCTTTTCCAGCCGAGGGTCTCTCCAGTTTCTAGCACAGTGCCCATTGCATCTTTGCATAACGAACATGGAAAACCCTCCTTGAAGTCCTATTTGCACTGACAACTGACTTTCTCCGTGACTTCTCTGTAATGGTTGCAATTTAGAACCAGAGCTTGGAGGAGAATTTTGGAAGCCCGCCGACATGTTTTTAAACAATTCACACTTTTATCACATAACAGATTACTAGAATTGCGGGTCCATGGAATGCCCTTAGGTTGTCATGTCTGAATGATGGAGAAACTGAGGCCCAGAACAGCACAGAAGGCTTACTAAAGGTAACCCATCTCCAGGAACAAGACTAGCATCTGAGAGTCCAAAGTTAGGGTGCTTCGTTCGTTCTCAACAGGCTACGTAGATGCCACCTTCTTCCTGTAGTGTTGTCCACAGGCAGCATAAGGCCCATGCAGGTGTAATCTTAGTGGCTCAACGAGTTACTCTTTGATTCTTTACAAATCCCCAGCTCTCTGGAAACCACAAGAAGACTGGCCCTACCTCCCCAAACCACTGGTGAGGAGGTCGGGAGAGGGGTTGAGAACATAATGTTTTAACAAACATCAAAGCAACTTGTGTTCAGGGGCACTGGCTTTCCTTAATAGAACATGATGGAATGACTAATCCATTTCCCATTCATCGCTCCTCAGAAGAGAGTTCATTTGGGTCTCACTTGTATATCTAGATCATTCAAATTGAACTTGTTTAGCTGAAGAAAAAATTTAAATCTTCCCTGTATCTTACTAAATTGGGCAAACTGGCAAGTGTAATACCTTTAAGGAAAAACAAAATTAAAAAACCCACTGATTATGTGATATAGTTTGATTTTCAAAGGAATGTCATTTGAAAGCTAACATTGAAAGCTATCTTTCTGTTTTGCTTACCTAGACCAGAGGTGACTTTAGAAGCAAAAAGTTTGGGCCTTCCCACAAGTCCTTGCTCTCCTAAAGCACCTGTAAAGGTTATTGGGGTCCAATTACTGGGAATTACAGAAATGTGCAAAGACTCAGAAGAACTCAGCAGTAAATATCTGGCTGATTCTTTCGTGGAGATTTGACTCTTAGAGATACATCCTAGAAGCTTCTGAACCACTGGCTTGTCTTTCATGTAAACTGAGATCGTTGACTCCTGACATGACAAGTTAGCTTTTTTTTTTTCCTTAATTCCTCCAAATGGGCATGAGACCAGCTGAATGAAATATAGTTTTTGCTCAATCCGTCTGGACATGCCTAGGCTGGAAAACAAATGCTACATGCATTCCAATGACGCTTTCTCACTCAGCCCCGGTTTGCCGTGTGCACCATGCAGGTGTCTGCGCTCACGTGGGTCACCTCCGCTCTCCAGGTCCACTTTCTGGTTCCAAGTGACAGAAAAGTTGCCGAGAGCTCCGGCAACCTTCCCAGCCCTCGGTCTCCTTCCCGCTCCTTTGAAGGAATGTCAGGCGCCTCTCTGAGCCGCATCCCCAGTCTCCACCTGGACTCCTTTTACACCTTGCTCACAGTGCTCTGGCCGCAGTGTCTGATGAGGAGTTTTGCTTCCCTCGCTCCCATCTGTAGATGGGTAGGGGACAGAGGGTGGCCAGGGAGGCCGATTGCAGTAACTTCTTCACATGGCAGGCTGAGACTGAATGAAGAGTGTTTCTGTTCCCTCCAGACTGCGGTAGTGAGGATGGGATCGCCTCTTTTGGAGACTTTTCTTTTGGACTGGCTGGACCACTAATAAAACATTCTTCCTAGAGTGGGTCTGTCTGCTGATTCTCTCTTCTGAGGACTTGCTGGAAGCCTAGGAGACACCCTCAGGGCTATTAACTGAGCATCTAGCATGTACTCTACTGGTATCATCTCATTGAACATTTTCATTTCATTTCTTTTCAAGAGTATAATGCGGTTTGTGTTTTCAGCCTTCAAATGGGGACAATCTCCCATCAGCTCTGCCTATCACCCACTGGTTTTCATTGTCAGGAGACAGCTAATGTCTTCAGTTTTTTTTAAGTCCTTTCCAGAGATATTCCATTTATATGGAACACACACACACACTCATACACACACACACATATTCACACATAGTTTCTAAAAATCACATGTATTAACATGCACCTTGTTTTGTTCCATGCTTTGTTTTCATTAACAACACAGCTTAGATACATTCCTGTTTCACAGCATAAGCATGGTCTTCCTTTTCACAGATGTATAATATTCTACTGGAAAAATGAATCCTAATATATAACCAAGAGTGTCTAATTCTGTTGTTAAAGGCAAGTGAGTATGTTTCCTATCCTTTCCAGTGATCCACAACGCTGCAATTAGTGTCTTTGTACCTAAGTAAATCTCACATGAATACGCTGAGTTTGGGTGAATGTCTTCCTACTAGCTGTGAAGGACCACATCTTCACAAATATGGTGGCTCTCCCAGTTTTCTGATGGTTATTCAAACTGGCGTCTTCCTGTATTTTATTTAGCAGTTTTTCAACCAAGCATCTTCTTAAATGCTTTTGTTTGTATCTTAGTTCTAGACCCTGAAGTTTTATGACCTTGGATGGTCCTTAGGGACCATCCACACTGGAAAGAAAAAATGTTGCAAATATTAAGTACAATCATCCAGGAAGCACAAGTTCTTCTTGATGGATCTCGCCATTTCTCCTCAGCAGTTAACAGTTACAGGCCCCCAGAAGCAGAGACTGACCATTAAAGGTGGCAGAAAGGATGATAAAGACTGAGGTGTGTGGCTCAAAAGTTTTCAAAAAAGTAAAGAGCTATTGTTTCAGGCTTGCTTACTACCATTCCAAAATGATCATTTTGCTCACCACCACATCATTGACATTCAGTATAAGCCAGGACTATTTCCTCGGGGAAAAATGATAATCACACAGGGTGTCATAGAAGGGAACTGTATAAATCTGAGAAACAGAAACATCTATGAGTCCTGTGTGGTTTGGGGAAGGAGTTTTTGTGGTGTCCATTTTCACTAGTTTACAGTGTTTTCAGACTTGCTGGAAACCACCTTCGATCACTCCCGCTGAGATATTGTACAGCAGAAATAAATGCCCATCATCAGATTTTAAACTTTTGCTACTAAGTGGTAGATTGCTGACAAAGCCATGGTTGTCGTGTTGAGAAAAGTACTTGGGCTTACACAAAAATAAAAGGGAATATTTTGAAGCATTCTGTCAAACATTAGGTTTCAAGATGCCTGCAACTCAAAAGGCAAAGTGACTACAGTGTAATTTATAATTCCTTAGGTAGAAAAATGTCAGTAAGGGCAAAACAAACACCAGCCAGTTTTTCTTAAACAAATCCTTTACATTTAGGCCATCAATAAAACACAACCACTGGATCTGAAGAGTATAGAAACCCACTTAGGCCCACAGCAAGAAGAAAACAATGACTGTGATCTATATTTCATGACAAGAAGAGCTCTTAAATTTATGGCTAAAGAACCCAAATAGTAGCTTTCATATTGTGACAAGACTCAATTGTTATGTCTTTATCAGAATTTGAGCTATGGAAGTAGAATTTATACTGACACTTCATTCTGCAGTCATAGATACACAAGCAGACAGACGTAAAAATAGGTATATTCTATCCTAGCTTTTAATACTCAATAAGAGAACATTAAGTAGCCTATCATTAAAGATAATACCCTATTCCCCTAATCCTTTCTTAATATTTATTTTTATAGCACAAGTACATACATATAAAATCAACCATTCTTCATCAGAATTGGGTAGGCAATCTGATTATTACCAGCCTGGTTTGGCTCTTTGAATTGCACTGTTATTTCCATGCCATGTTTTCTCACTGTACTTTATGGCCCTTGGGGGGGGAGGGTTACAATGTATATATCCTGGCATATATTTGGTCCTCAATGAATATAGCAAAAGAATGAATGAATGGATAAAATTAGTTGAACTTGTTATCTAACTTCGTGTTGGTAATAGCTTTTTTGATATTTTATTTGTTGTTTGGGGATCATATAGTATTTACCAGGTGCATAATACTATCTGAATCTACTCATCCCTTAAGAATTCTATGATGAGATGATGGATTTTGGTCACCAGCTCTCCTGAAATCCACATATCTATTAAGTCACAGCCCTGCCTGCCCTTGTGTCTCCCTAAGTCTCCAGTGAGATGCTTGAGTCCAAGCTCAGCTCATAGCATAAACTCCTCATCTCCATGATCTTCAGGAACTCCTAACAATGTGGCCCAATTGTAGCCAATGTGTGCCCTGTGGCTGCAATTGGGATCTGACCCAGGGAGGCTACCTGCAAGGAAAAGCTGATCTCAACAGGAAGTTGGGATTCCAAAGCTAATCCCTAACCCTTTGCACCACCAGACAGAGACAGTACCTTCTGGGTCCACAGGTGCAAAATCTCAAGGCGATTAGAGAGGTGCCCAGAGGGCCCATGAATGAGCCCTTGGGAATGGGACAGCACATAACCTCAGCCAGGTCCAAAAACTATGACAGAGCCCATCCCAGTATTCCCTAGTCCTTGCTGCTCCTCTTGGTTCAAATACATAAACCCTGGAGGGACTGGAAATGTGGGCTAGCAAGAGAAACAAGGAAGAAGACATATGACTGAGCAAAAAAGAGGCCAGGCTCCTCTGATCCTCCTTCCAGCATTAAGCAAGCTGGATTTGACCTCGCAAAAGGGAAGGCTCATGAAATTTACACATTTGATATGCTGAACAGGTTATATGAATTCCTGACTAGAGGACTTCTAGTGACTGGAAAGTCTTGAAATTTGTTTCACACCCTCTCCATGAAGCATTTGGCCCCATGGAGCAAGGATGAAGAACAGTGAATTCCACAAAGATTGCTTTCCAGTATAAAAGCCACACCGATAGTCTTTCATGGAGCTGAGCCTCTTCCTTCCAAAACACAGGACACATGGAGTGAAATCTGCTAAGCAAGAAACATCAACCTGTCTTTTTTGTCCCTTCAAAGACAACCTGTCACCTACTGCAATCACTGTCAAGAATCCTTCTAATGTCAAATTATAGACTTTTTAAATCCATCCACAAAAGGCACTCTTAGAAGTTCATTTTCACCCTTGAGTAACGCCAAACCTTCAGCGCTATGGATGTTTATAAACGGGCACTCATTGTTGATGTCTGAAAACACATTAGTGAGAGACAAAGAGCATGTTCTTCTCATGAACTACTCTCAAAATCCAGTCCAATGGGGAGGGAAGGAAAGAAGGGAAGGAAGGAAGGAAGGAAGGAAGGAAGGAAGGAAGGAAGGAAGGAAGGAAGGAAGGAAGGAAGGAAGGAAGGAAGGAAGGAAGGAAAGGAAGGAAAGAAGGGAGGGAGGGAGGGAGGGAGGGAGGGAGGGAGGGTGGGTTTAGCTGGGAGTGTCAGACTCCACTGGGTCTCCTAGTGTTTGGAACAATACCCACCTTGGCTCCTGCCCTGAAGCTCATCTGGACTGGGGTGAGGAAGAGAAAGGGCAGCTTTCTTCTAGAGGGTATATGGCAGAGGTGGGGATGTGAATAGACCTTGAAAAGTACCTCTGATTTTGGAACTTGATCCTGGCTCCACTGGACTCAGGAGAGTCTCTTAGGAAGATGACCAGCATCAGGTATTTGCTGGGTGGTTCTGGTGTGGAATATTGAGACTACATGTTTAAATGTCAAAGTCAGGAATATGATGAGTGTCTTGTGAAGACAAATCAAGTACCCAGAGGTGCCAGGGCTGGACAGAACATCAGCCATCATGTCATTTAACAGGCATCAATTTCTTCACCACTCACAGGAAAGGTCAGGCTTGAACCTCTCCTCAGTCTGGCCCTGGGTTCTCTGCATTCTGTATGGCACCAAGAGTTTCTTCCTTTGAATAAAAACATAAGACTGGAAAGGATATAGATAGAGAAATAACTAACTTCTTCTTACACAAAATATAGCCTTCTTTTGATAAGAAAATATTGGATCTAGACTGACCAACCGCTCTTATCACTCATTATTGCCAAAATATATGTCAGAATTGCCTACCCACAATCACCTCTCCATTGTACCATTGGGAAACAGAGGTAGAATGGATGTGCTGGCTCATGCACTGTGAGAATAGAGAGTCATGGTGTCATCCCTCATCAAAATGGATAAGCCAACCAAAGGCAACAACTAGCCAAAAGTAATGACAATATTAATACATTATGATCAAATGGGATTCATCCGAGGGATGCAAAGCTAGTTCAACATATGTAAATTAGTAAATGCAACACCTCTGTTGATGTAAGAACAAGAATCACATGATCATTTCAATAGATACATTAAAAGCTTTTGACAAAGCTTTTAGGATAAAAACTCTGGATAAACTAAGACTACATGGAACATTCCTCAATATAAAAAAAGTTGTTTTTGACAAACCTACAGCCAACATCATCCTTAATGGTAAAATGTAAAACTATTGTCTCTAAAATCAGGAATAAGACAAAGATGTCCTCTCTCTCCACTCCTCTTCAATATAGTACCAGAATTCCTAGAAAGAATAATAAGGCAAGAGCAAGGCTTAAAGGGGATTCAACTAGGAAAGGAAGAAGTAAAACTATCACTATTTACAAATGACAAGATCCTTTACCTAAAGGACCCTATAGACTCCTCCCCCAAGCTACTAGAGCTGATTCAAAAACTTTGGTAAGGTAGCAGGGTATAAAATCAATAGCTTTTCTGTATGTCAACCATGAGAAGATTCAAACTGAAATCAGGAGAGCAACTCCATCTACAATAGACTAAAAAAATTCAAAAGACCCTAGGAACTAGCGTAACCAAATATGTTCAGGACCTTTACAACGAAAACTATAAAAACTTAAAGAAGAAAGCTGAAGAAGACATAGGAAGTGCAAAGACTTCCCCATGTTCCTGGATTGGCAGAAATAATATCGTGACACTGGCAATACTGTCCAAAGCAAGCTACAAATTCAATGCAATACCCATTAAAATCTCAACATCACTTTTCAAAGAAATGGAGAAAATAATGTAAAAATTCAAATGGAACCATAAAAAGGCCCTGAATTGCAAAAGTGAGCCTTAACAGAAAACGTAGTACTAGAAGTATAAGAATACCAAACTTCAAACTATACTACAGAACTATAATAATTAAAACAGCTTGGCACCAGCCTCAAACAGGCGCGAGGACCAATAGAACAGAAGACCCAGAATAAACCCATAAACCTATAACCGTCTAATATTCAATAAGGGAACCAAAGACATAGGCTGGAAGAAAGACAGCTTCTTCAACAGTGGTGCTGGGAAAATGGGCTATACATATGCAGAAAACTAAAACAGGACCCTTATCCATCACCTTGTACCAGCATCAATTCAAAATAGATCAAAGACCTCAATGTGAGACTGAAACCATGAAAGTATTACAGGAAGGAGTGGGAGAAATATTAGGGATCCTTGACATGGGAAAGAACTTTCTGAGTAAAGATCCAGAAGCACAGCAAATAAAAGAAAGACATGATAAATGGGATTGCTTCAAACTAAAAAGTGAGGGAAGGTGGTGGGAGGGGAGGGATGGATGTTGAAAGATGTGACACTGATCAAGATGCAATGAATTCCTACATTGCTTTGTTAAATGCCAAATCGTTTGTACAACTACTTAAATAAAAAGAAGACAAAAATAAAGAAAACAGACCAACTTAGGGGAAAAAAGAAGAGAGGGAGAAATAAATAAGTGAATGAATGACTAGGTTCTACAGCTAAAGGAATAGTGACCAAGATAGAAAAGTGTTATTAGCAGAATAAACAGATCACAGGACATTAAGAAGCAGCTCTGGGGACACAGAGTTGGGGAACAGCAATATTTTAGATGGACCGGGTCACGAGAGATGATGGGAGAATGTCTGTAATTTCACGAATTCAGGAGCTATAGATAGGAGGAGCTTGAGTTTGAGGCCAGCCCATACACAAAGTTAGTGAATCTCTTCCTCAAAATAAAATGCAAACAAAGGGGTAGAGGCTTGTGATAGAGCACTTGCCTAGCCTGTAAGAGATCTTAGGTTTAATCCTATCCTAAGCCTCAGAAGACAGAGTCAGACAGACAGACAGACAGACAGACAGAGACAGAGACAGAGAGACAGAGAGACAGAGACAGATAGAAAACAAGAAGGGAGAGAGAGAGAGGTTTGAGTTAAATTACAAAATGCTATAAAGAGAAGAAATCAATTATATCAGTGTTTTCCTTTTTTTTTTATTTCCACATGATATTGGAGCCAATGTCTTCCTCCTGCTCTCTGTCGCAGTAGTGGGGTTTGAACTCAGTGTCTTGCATTGACTAAGTAAGTGCTCTATCCCTTAAGTCATGCCCCAGCCCTAGAACCAACTTATTCAGCCAAACACTAGTTTTGATCTCTACAGGATGTTCTGTAGATAGGGCCAATGTCTATAAGCAGCTGACTTTAGGTTCCTCTCCATTACATGAGTCAGCTGAGGGTCTGGCCAGCAAGAAGTGAAGTTTCACACAGAAATCCTACTGCAAGAATGCACCATTCATTCCTGCCTGGCTTTCCAGCATGCCCATTTATCCCAGATACTCTAATCCCTCCCCTCATAACTACATCAGCCAATAGACATCATGACAATGAACAAAAGATAGAGTTTGGAAAGCACTTATAGGGGAACCTTCCAAAAAGAGAAACTAGTATGTGCAAGAGTTCCTTGATAGGAATGATATGTTAAAGGAATTTAAGTGAGTCATAATAACTGGAATCCAGTAAGGGTGGGTGCATGGTTCTAAGACACCCTGAGCCCAAGGACAGTGACAGCCATGGAGGGGTTGCTATGGGTTGCATAATTCCTCTTCCTCCTCCTCCTCCCCCTCCCCTCCCGCTCCCCCTCCCCCTCTTCTCCCCCTCCCCTCCCGCTCCCCCTCCCCTCCCCCTCCCCTCCCCCTCCCCCTCCTCCCTCCTCCTCCTCCCCCTCCCCTCCCGCTCCCCCTCCCCCTCTTCTCCCCCTCCCCTCCCCCTCCCCCCTCCTCCCCTCCCCCCTTCTCCTCCTCCTCCTCCTCCTTCTTCTTCTTCTTTTTCTTCTTCTTCTTCATCTTCCTCTTCCTCCTCCTCCCCCTCCCCTCCCTCTCCCCCTCCCCCCTTCTCCTCCTCTTCCTCCCCCTCCCCTCCCCCTCCTCCTCCTCCTCCTCCCTCCTCCTCCTCCTCCTCCTCCTTCTTCTTCTTCTTTTTCTTCTTCTTCTTCATCTTCCTCTTCCTTCTCCTCCTTCTTCATCTTCTTCCTCTTCCTTCTCCTCCTTCTTCATCTTCCTCCTCCTTTATCTCTCACCTCCTCCCCTCTTCCCAAATTCCTTCAGCCCCTCCTCTTCCTTCTCCTCTTCTGTTTCCTTCCCATCTTCCCCTCTTTCTTCACCCCTATTCTTCTTCATTTCTTCCTTCTCCCTCTTCTTACTCCTATTCTTTCTCCTCCATACCTTCTTTCTTCTTCTTCATCCTCCTATTCCACCAACTTCTCATTCCTCCTCCTCCTCCTCCTGGTTCTCCTCCACCTCCTCCTCCTCCTGGTCCTCCTCCACCTCCTCCTCCTTCTCCTCCCTTTCCTCTTTCCCCTCCTTCTCCTTATAGCTTATGTGTTGTAAACTTGGTGACTCACACTTGCTGAAAGGCACTCTACCACTGTGCCAGGAATCTAGCCCTTTTCTGCACTAGTTACTTGTGAGATGGGGTCTCACTTCCTGTCTAAGCAGCCAGCTAGATACCCCATTCAGGCTCCCATCATAGTTTGGATAAGAAGCACACCACCACACTCAGCTTCTTCCAATGAGATAGTCTCAGGGATGATTCTGCCTGGGTAAGCCTGGGACTCTGATTCTCCCAATCTCACCTCCCACGTAGCTAGGGTATAAAGGGTGAACCACTATGTTCAACTATGGATTGAGATGGGGTCTTGTGAACTTTTTGCCCAGGCACAGCTCAATCTGTAATCTCCCAAATCTCAGCCTTCCAAGTAGCTGGGATTGCAGGGATGGGCAAGAAGCTCAGGCTGTGAAGAGTATGTCTTATAACTTTGAGTCACATGTTGCTAGAAAAATTGTCCATTTTCCTCCATCTTGGCGCATTAAAATACAAATACTCATTTTGAAATTTTAAGCAATGAATCGACTTTTAGTTGATAGAAAAAATGGTATAAATAATACCCACTCAGGAAAATAAAATTTTCTCCTGCTGACTTTGTTCTTTATTTTACAGAGTGTTTTTATATTTAAAAATACCTTTCCCCAAAACTAGAATAATTTGACCAATAAGATAGGATTGTATTACATCCCAAAGTATAGTATAAATATCTATAAATCTGAACTTATGTAGGTGATTAGGTAAGTAGATAAATAAAGGCAAATAGACAAATCCCCTGTAGAGAATTTCAAATAACCTATGGACATATTCCACCCTCAAGAAAGAAGAACTGGAGGCTCAGGCGGCTGGGTTCTGGGTTCATGGCTCAAAGGCAGCCGAGGTAGAAAAGTCAATGTGATTCCATTTCCAAAAAAGCTGGCAAAAATCTGGGCTGGAGGTATGGTTTAATAGGTTTAGTGCCAAGCTGAACAAGCCTAAGGTCCTTAGTTTAAACCTTGGTACTGACAGGCCAAAAAGAAAAAAGAACTTTCTCTACTTCTTGCATGTGGGAGTATGAAATGACCTCCTTACACAGAATGCAGGGTGAAGGGACAGGACAAGGAAGGAGTTTCAGCAGAAATACATCACTAGGGGGAGTTCTCAAGATGGCGACGGGGCAGTAGGGAAACGCCACAGCTCTCTCCAACCAAAAAGAGAGTTCGAGTTCCAACCTTTAATCTCCCCAAGAGACCGACAACAACAAAAAGACGAACACTCAGAGAAAAACCAGAGGTGGAAAATAACAAAAAAAGAAAGAGAGGAAAAGAAGAATTTCAGAACAGAGAAGAGCGAAGACCCCTCCCCCAACCTTTACTGGCCGCGCGGCAGTGCGCCAAGCCGCCGGCCAGCCGGCCCGGCAGGGGCTGCCGGAGCCACAGAGACACAGGGGGCTGCTTGCAGATCACCAGGTACCGGATTGCAGAACAGCGGATCGCCAGGAACAGAGAAACCTACCAGCCGGGAGTCTCCAGGAGGATCCCACCCCACCCATAACTCTCCACCGGAGCGGAGAGGCTCCATCCCGCCAAAGCCGCCCGGCACCAGCAGCGCCACAAAGGGACCTGTCGCGATCGCAACGACCCGGCGGGGGGCCGCCCAACCCAGCCCGCAACCACCCCAACTGAACTCGGACTGCAACAACAACTGACGGACTGCAACAACAACTGACGACCTACAGGGTGAGTACCCATCAGGGGACAGGGAATCCATCAAGGGAGACCAGAGCTGGAGGGAATCCCCAGACCCTGACCTAGACTCCCTACCCCAACACCCGGACCACAGGACCCACTAAAACTGGGAACTGTTCGAGAGCCCCACCAGCCGGTGGAGCACACTCTGCTGGCCAGGCCAGAGCAAGAGCGCCCCGGGAAGGGAGCTTAAATGCTCAAGCCAGGAACAGTGCCCCTGGGTCAAGACTACCAACAGTAGAAGAAATTTGAACTGTGTCCTCCAGGCTGCATAACCAAGGTGGTATACACATTAGCACAGGCCTAACGAGCGCGCTCCAGGCTGGGGCCGGAACCAGGCCAGGGGACCGGCGCCTGAACAAAGCAAAAAGGGTCAGAAGTGGGGCTGTGGCTCAAATGGTAGGGTGCCAGCCCTGAGCTGAAGAGCTGAGGGACAGCACCCAAACCTAGAGTTCAAGCCCACAACCAGCCCAAAACAAACAAAAACACATCAGGAGCCCATAGCAGACTCCAGTATTTGGGAGAGTGCATCCAGAGCATCTGATCTTCCCAAGAGCACCCGCAGGAGCAAACACAAGCAGTCTAGGCTGCTCAACCCTTCCAAAGGCGGGAATTGCTACAGCAGAGAGCTGAGAATCCTAAGTGAATAGCAGCTGGAAATAGGCTCCCAACAGAATCCAGATCAGACACAGACTCTCTCTACCAATAGAGAATCAGCAACCAAGCAAAGACAGACACACCAAAACAAGATTGAAGAGCAGTCTCCTGAACCCCCATGCGAAAATCACAGAGAAAAATCACAAGGTTTACCACTACCCAGGACAGCAAGCTCACCTCAAAAGCCAGCAGCCACGCAGGGGAGAGCCCCAGTGGGAGCAAAGCAGGAATGGAAGACAAAAACTACATCCAAGGGTTGCTGGAGGCAATGACTCAAGAAATAAAGCGAGAAATGGATCAGAAATTGAAAGAGCACAAGGATGAACTATCAAAAGATATACAGGATATCAAACAAAAATTGGATGCAAAAATAGAAGCTGCACAAACCTCAGTAAGAAGTGAGATAAACGCCAAATTAGAGGTAATGCATACTGATATCACCTCATTGAGAGGTGAGATCAGTACTCTGAGAACCAACATTGAATCCATAAAGGGATCCATTTCCATCATGCAAACCACAATAGAAGCCACGGTCAACAGAGTGAATGAAATGGAAGGTAGAGTGTCAGATACAGAAGACAGAATACACCAACTGGACCAAAAAGTGACAGATATGGAAAAATCACTCAAATTAAACCAAAGGGAAATTCAAGAGCAAGCAGATAATGCTAAAAAATTTAACCTTCGCATAATCGGAGTGGACGAAGGTGAGGAATTCCAGAGCAAGGGAATGCAACACCTATTTAACAAGATAGTCAATGAAAATTTTCCCCACCTCAAAAATGACCATCTTAACTACATCACAAAAGCTTATCGAACACCCAACAAGCAAGATCCCAGGAGAAACACTTCTAGGCACATAATAGTAACAATGATGGATCTGAATAATAAGGAAACAATCCTGCATGCAGCAAAAATGAAGAAGGAGCTATACTACAACGGGAAAAAAATTAGAATCACTGCAGATCTCTCCACACAAACAATGAATGCAAGAAAAGCCTGGGAAAGCACCATACGAGCCCTGAGAGCCAATAACTGCCAACCCAGACTGATATACCCGGCAAAGCTAGCATTCACATTCGATGGAGAACTGAAAACTTTTAATAGCAAAGAAAAACTAAATGAATACATAAACATTAAGCCAGCATTACAAAGAATTCTAAGAGGGGGGACACAACCTGAAGAAAGCAACCAGGAACTGGGACCTGCCCCAAACAGGCATTACTCAAAGTCTAACTGAGCAAGCACAGGAGGAAAGGAAAGAAGAAAAACTTAGGAAAACGGAATGGCAGGGACAACAATGCATCTCTCTATACTTTCTCTTAATATAAATGGGCTGAATTCGCCAATTAAAAGAAAACGAACTGAGGACTGGATCAGAAAACAAGACCCATCCATCTGTTGCCTTCAGGAGACCCACCTCTCAGCCAAACATACAAACAAACTCAGAGTGAAGGGGTGGAAAAGGATCTACCAATCAAATTCCCCCAATAAGAAAGCAGGTGTAGCTATCCTGATATCTGACAAAATAAACTTTTCATTAAAATCAGTACAGAAAGACAAGGACGGACATTACATATTAATAAAGGGAACAATCCAAGAGGAGGATATAACCATCATCAACTTATATGCCCCAAATATCGGTGCACCCAGATATGTTAAACAAATGCTCTCAAACTTACAGAATAAAATAGATCCCAATACGATAATACTAGGAGACTTTAACACGCCACTCTCACCAAAGGACAGGTCTACCAACCAGAGGATTGGCAAAGAAGCTACCGAATTAAGTGAGGCCATACTTCAAGCGGAATTAACTGACATCTACCGAGTATTTCACCCTAAAACAACACAGTACACATTCTTCTCAGCAGCTCATGGAACTTTCTCCAAAATAGACCATATCATAGTTCATTCAAGGAACTTAAGCAAATACAAAGGGATCGACATAATCCCCTGTATCCTATCTGACCACAGTGGAATCAAGCTAGCTCTCAATAACAAAGCATACCGCAGAAATTTCTCTAATACATGGAAATTGAACAGCACACTCCTTAACAAGGCCTGGGTAACAGAAGAGATCAGAGAAGAAATAAAGCATTTCCTAGAACTCAATGAAAATGAAAACACCTCACAAAGAAACTTGTGGGACACAGCAAAAGCAGTCCTGAGGGGCAAATTTATTGCCCTCAGTGCCCACATCAAGAGAATGGAGACAGACCAAGTAAATAATCTCATGTTGCAACTAAAACAGCTAGAAAAACAAGAAAAAATGGGACCTAAAGCTACTAGACGAAGCCAGATAACCAAATTGAGAGCAGAGATTAACCAATTAGAAAATCAGAAAACCATAACCAAAATAAACCAAACAAAAAGCTGGTTCTTTGAAAAAATAAACAAAATTGATGGCCCGTTGGCAAGATTAATTAAAAAAAGAAGAGAGGAAACCCATATTAATAGGATTAGGGATGCCACGGGAAACATCACAACACGTACCCAAGATATCCAAACAATTCTAACAGACTACTTTCAAAAGCTATACTCTCTAAAGGAAGAAAATCTGGCGGAAATGGATGCATTTTTAGAGAAATACAAGTTACCCAAACTGAGCAAAGAAGAAGTTAACCAATTAAATAAGCCAATATCCTATAATGAGATACAGGAAGCTATCAAAAGTCTTCCAACAAAAAAAAGCCCAGGACCAGATGGATTCACAGCAGAATTCTATAAGACCTTTAAAGAAGAACTAATACCCATACTCCTCAAGCTCTTCAGAGAAACAGAGAAGGAGGGAGCTATCCCAAACTCATTCTACGAAGCCAATATCACACTCATCCCCAAACCAGGCAAAGACCCAACCAAAAAGGAGAATTACAGGCCAATCTCCTTGATGAACACAGATGCAAAGATCCTTAACAAGATTCTAGCTAACAGAATCCAGAAACACATAAAAAAAATAATACACTATGATCAGGTAGGCTTCATCCCAGAGACACAGGGATGGTTTAACATACGTAAGTCAATAAATGTAATCCAGCATATCAACAGAGCCAAGGTCAAGAATCACATGATTATCGCCACAGATGCAGAAAAGGCCTTTGATAAAATTCAACATTCATTCATGCTAAAAGCTCTGGAGAAAATAGGAATAGAAGGAACATTTCTAAAAACAATAAAAGCCATTTATGACAGACCAATAGCCAATATTATACTTAATGGGGAAAAGCTACAACCAATCCTCCTAAAAACAGGAACAAGGCAAGGATGTCCACTGTCTCCACTCCTCTTCAACATAGTCCTAGAACCCTTAGCCAGGGCAATAAGGCAAGAAAAAGACATTAAAGGGATCCGCATAGGGAAAGAAGAAGTGAAACTATCCCTTTTTGCAGACGACATGATACTATACCTCCACGATCCCAAAAACTCCATCCCCAAACTTTTAGAAATCATAAGTCACTTCGGCAAAATAGCAGGATACAAAATAAACCCACAAAAATCAGTTGCCTTCCTATACACTGATAACGCACAGGAAGAGAGGGAAATAAAGGGAGCAACCCCATTCACAATAACCTCCCAAAAAATAAAATATTTAGGAATTAACCTAACCAAAGATGTAAAAGAACTATTTAATGAGAACTATAAAAAGTTAAAGAAAGAAATTGCAGAAGACACTAGGAAATGGAAAGACCTCCCATGCTCCTGGATAGGCCGACTTAATATAGTAAAGATGGTGATACTTCCAAAATTAATATACAAATTCAATGCAATTCCTATTAAAATCCCAATGACGTACATCACTGAAATACAGAAAACAGTCCAAAAATTTATATGGAACAACAAAAGACCTAGAATAGCCAAAACAATTCTAGGGGATAAAGACAATATGGGAGGGCTATCCATGCCGAACTTCAAACTCTACTACAGAGCTATAATCACAAAGACAGCATGGTACTGGCACAAAAACAGACCCGAAGACCAATGGAACAGAATAGAAGATCCAGATATAAATCCACAGGCCTACAGCCAGCTGATATTCGACAAAGGAGCCAAAGACATACAATGGAAGAAACACAGCCTCTTCAACCGCTGGTGCTGGGAAAACTGGGCAGCCACATGCAGAAAACTAAAAGTGGACCCCAGCCTATCACCATGCACCAACATCAACTCAAAATGGATTAAAGACCTTAACATTAAACCTGAATCTCTGAAACTACTGCAGGACAGAGTAGGAGAGACACTTGAACTAATAGGCACAGGAAGGAACTTCCTGAACAGAGTCCCAGGGTCACAACAAGTTGGAGAGAGACTCGACAAATGGGACTACCTTAAAATAAAAAGCTTCTGCACAGCTAAATCTATCGCAACTAAGCTAGAAAGACAACCAACCAATTGGGAAAAAATATTTACCAGCAATATATCAGACAAGGGGTTAACATCCTGTATATACAGGGAACTCAAGAAACTAATCCCTCCCAAACCTAACAAACCAATTACTAAATGGGCAAGGGAACTAAAGAGGGACTTCTCAAATGAAGAAATAAAAATGGCAAAGAAACACATGAGGAAATGTTCATCATCCCTGGTGGTGAAGGAAATGCAAATAAAGACAACCCTGAGATACCACCTTACCCCAGTCAGAATGTCCCACATCCACAAATCAGCCAACGACAAATGCTGGAGGGGATGTGGAGAAAGAGGAACCCTATTACACTGCTGGTGGGAATGTACACTTATACAACCACTTTGGAAAGCAGTCTGGAGGGTCCTTAGAAAGCTAAAGATTGACCTCCCTTACGACCCAGTCATACCACTTCTAGGCATCTACCCTGAACAACAGGAACCAATATACAAGGACACGTGTACCTCCATGTTTATTGCAGCACTGTTCGCAATAGCTAGGATATGGAAACAACCTAGGTGCCCCACCACAGATGAGTGGATCCAAAAATTGTGGTATCTATACACAATGGAATATTATGCAGCCATTAGAAATGACAAAATAATGGCATTTGCAGGGAAATGGATGGAGCTAGAAGGAATCATGTTGAGCGAGGTAAGCCAAGAACGAAGAGACAAACGGTACATGGTCTCCCTCATAAGTGGATGCTAAATCCAAAAGGTTAGTGATACGACAAAACTAACAGGACTTAAGAAACAAAGAACTCCCGCTCATCTGGTTGAACCACTACTAAATATCCTCATGCTGCTGATCACAAATATGGTATATAACATGTGAACACTGTTATATATTACAGACTGTGGTAGACAATTTGCTCCAGGGAAGTTAGAATGAACTTGTGACTTTGAAATTATGTAATCATTTAATCACAATCAAAAAAAAAAAAAAAAAAAAAGAACCTCGGGGAAGGGAGGGAGGGAGGGGATGGTAGGGGGAAAACAATGGAGGGGGTAACAATGTTCAAGAGGAAGTGTACTCATAACCTCACTCATGTAACTGTGACCCTCTGTATAGTAGCTTTACAATAAAAAAAAAAAAAAAAAAAAAAAAAAAAAAAAAAAAGAAATACATCACTAATAGTACCTCAGGCAATCCAGCTCAGTACTGGCTGTCAGAATCGCATCAGAGGTATATATACTTGATATGTGTGATGAAAGTGACAGGGTTCACCTCTGTGGTCTTCTTCAGAAAAATCTGTTGTTCCAGACTACTCATGAGGAAGCCATCAGACCAACTCCAGCGAAGGGACAGTCTACAAAATATACCACCGATGCCCTCACAACTGTCCACAAGAAAGCCTGAAGAACTGTCCATCAAGACACTCAATTGCTCAGGTTCGCCATCTTCAAAATTAATGTATTTTTGGTAGTGGTATTCATTAGACTCTATGTTGAAAATGAACTATACAATTTGTGGGTAGGGATGGAAGGAAAGAATTGGGAGAGGGCAAAGGAAGAGGTGACACTCTCCAGAAAGAAATGTACTCATTACCTGACTTAGGGAATTGTAACCCTGTGTGGTTCACCTTTATAATAACAATTTAAAAATATATTTAAATTCTTTAATTGAGGTATTTTTGTTAAAATTATCTTCAAAAACACTTCTACTTAGAAGGAAATTCTACTTTAAGAGAAATCTTAAAAAAAAAAAAAAAAAAGAACAGTTTCAGGGCTGGAAAGGTGGCTCAGTGGTAGAGTGCTTGCCTTGCATGAGGCGCTGGGTTCGATACCTCAGCACAACATAAGCAGAAAAAGCCAGAAGTGGTGCTGTAGCTCTAGTGGTAGAGCGCTAGTCTTGAGCTGAAGAGCTGAGGGACAGTGCCCAGGCCCAGAGTTCAGGCCCCATGATCAACAACAACAAAAAAGAACAGATTCATCTTTATTAAAGTTTGTATTATATTAAAAAAATAACCAAGATCAAAATATTTAAGAGCTACTTCTATTTTATATTTACAACATTGTCATTAAACACTGGATTTAAAATTTTTTTTAAAGAGCCTAGGTCCAGGAACTTGCAACTGTAATCCTAGCTACTTAGGAGCCTGAAATCTGAAGATCTCAGTTCAAAGCCAGTGCAGATAGGAAAGCCCACGAGACTCTTATTTCCAATTAACCACCAAAAAGCTGGAAGGGAAGCTATGGCTCAAAGTGATAGAGCTCTAGCCCTGAATAGAAAAGCTCAAGGACAGCATCCTGGCCCTGAGTTAAAGTTTTGTGCCATGATACTATCAATTACTGTCTTGGGACATAGCGAATGAATTAATGACATCCAACAGAAGCCTAACCCTCATCTGCATTCTGCCCCTAGAAGACCTGGAAGTCTAATGGTTGTCAACCCAGGCTGTACCTTAGGATCATTAATAATCTACACGCCCAGCCCCACCCCATACCAGTGCAATCAGCCTTGGGGGAGACAGCCACAAATATTTTTTTTAAGAAAAAGAAAAAAGAGCTCCTCTGAGTAATCCTAGTTAACCACTTGGTTAAATAATGAAGCACAGGAGAAAAATGAAGGAGCAGGAACAGTCTGGCTCCTTTGCCATACGTGACACATGGGATCACACTTGTGACTCTCTCCTGTGTCCTGTGAGCAAAACCGGCAAGAAAATGAACTTCATCATGGCAGTAAATATTAAGAACTTAGGGACAAGGACTGTCCATTTTTTTCTGAGAAAAGTGGAAACTTCTTTTATGACTTAGGCCAGAAACCATTGTGTCTTGGGTAGTTGAATGCCAGAATTGAGGCCCCAGTGGGTTTTGCACAATCTGTTGTACATATTCAGCACCACTGGAGGCCTTTTCCTCTGAGTGAATCCTGTTCTCGCTCTTGTGACTTCCAGTCCTCCCAGGCCCTCTCCCATGTTGTGAGTATGACTTAGGTCAACTTCATTGTAGGATGAATCAAAACTGATCCAGCTCTTCCAGAAGCTTCCTTCACTAACTCCATGATGGCAATGATCCCTTATAACACCCTTGCTCAATCAATTTTACAAATATTAGACAACTACTCCATGAAAAGCATCACATACCAATCTATTTGCCACTCTTGTTTTAGAAAGCTTTCTTTGGGGCAAGGTTCAGAGCTTACATCTATAATCCAGCTATTTGGGGGGTTAGAGATCTGTAGGATTGTGGTTTGAGCAGCCTGGGCAAAAATGTTTAGAAGACCCTATCTGAACAACAAGCTGGGTAAAGTAGCATGCCCTTGTATTCCCAGCTATGTGGGAGGTGTAGATAGAAGGATTTGGCCCGAAGCTAATCCTGGTTAGGTTCTAGACTCTTATTTGAAAAGGGGTGTGGTTTAAATGGTAGAAGACGTGCCTAGATAGCACAAGGCCCTGACTTCAACTCTCAGTACTGCAAAAGAAAGGAGGAATGGAGGGAAGGGGAAGGGAAGAGGTGGGGAATGGAAGGAAAGGAAAAGAAAAAGAAAGAGGGAGGGGAGGGTGCCTTTCTAAGGCATCAGAATTGACTTAGACATCATTTTTCCAACGAGAACTTCCACAGCCCAACCATTTGCCAGCAGAGGGAGGAGAGGTAATATAAATAAGTTAATTACGTTCTGTCTGAAACTCTGCCTGTGGCAACACCAATAGGATCTCCTCCATCAAACAGTGGGAAAGGAAAGGTGCTTCAGTCCCTACTTGCACAAAGCCCCACAGGGCAAGGAAACGAGCGTTACCCAGTGGCTGCCAAGAAAGCTGACTGTAGCCCGGGCTGTTCCTTCCACTAGGACAAGAGTAATGGCTTCCAGTTGTCCCTTCCACCAGCCGCTGCCTTCCCACCCCACATTCAGTAAAGATAATCAGTAGACTTTCTGTGTCTACAAAAGGCTGCCTAAGGATTGTTCTAGAACATTCACATTACGGAGTTGGGAGAACCTACTCTGAATGCTTCCCAACTAGTCTGCTTTCCTGCCACCCACAGCTTTTCCTCCATACCAACTCTCTGCCAAGCAGTCAGCATTTATGAAGACATTATTAAGGCTGGATAGTTGATAAGAATTCAAAGTTCAGTAGTTGATTTGTTGGTCTAGATGTTCCAGTCAACAGAACCCTAGTTTGAATTGCTCACTAGTATATCTGCTGCCATGCGACAATTAACCTTCTCTGTCCTTTTGTCTTCCAGCTGCACTAAACTCAAAACAAAGAGCTTATATTATGAATCCCCCCAAAGCAGATTATATTTTTAATTTTCATGGCTTTGGTAAGTGTTTGAAAAATCTGCCAGATATGTTGGCAAATATTCTGCTGGAAAAATCAAAACCAAGGCCAGTATGGTGGCTCACGCCCAGCTACTCAAGGGCCAGAGAGCAAGAGGATTTCAGTGAGAGGTTAGCCTAGACCAAAATCTATCTCAATAAACAAGCTGAGCATGATGGTTCACATCTGTAAGGGAGACATAGGTAGGAGAATCATGTTCTTCGCCCCCCACAAGTACACACTTCTGTTCAAAAAAGGTCTACAGAGTTGACTGGAGTGAGAGTGATTGACCCTGACTCCAAGCTCTATTTTGGATTTGAACAACAACAAAAATTAAAATCAAAAAAAGAATGCAGACACTGTGATCCTTGCTGCTTAGGAGGCTGCAATCTGAGGATCACAATTTGAAACCAGCCCCAGAAGGGAAGTCTATGAGACTTTTACCCCCAATTGACCACCAGAAAGCAGAGGAAGTAGAGCTCAAATGGTAGAGTACTAGCCTTGAGCAAAAAAGCTCAGGATCCCGCATGCACGCCCGCGCGCACATGCGCACCCACATACACACACACCCACACCCACACCCACCCACCCCCCCCCCCACACACGGAATCTGGGTCTATCCCACACACAAACTTTTATGCATATACCCTTGGCCAAATAAAAAGCAATCCAACTTTTGCTACAGAATGGAGAAGTTAATATAAAAGTTATTGACATCAGCTTCTATATTGTTTTGTGATGTGTTCTAGAAAAATTGGACAGACTCAGATCGGGGCATTTATCCAAAGGACCATACTTCCCTGACATGGTGGTACATGTCACACTGCCCAGTACAACTGGGACACCTTCTGGTCCCTCACCACCTGTGGTCTCCAGCCTCCCTTCCCGTTCAACTTGATAAATGGCCTGTTACAAAAGCATGGCTCCCTATCGTCCTGGACTGTTAAACACCCACAGTCCTTGATTTACCAAAAAGACTTGTGTGTGGCATTTGCTACTAACAAAACTGAAGTGAGCATTTAGGCAGGAGGTGGGAAGGTTGAGCTGTTTCGTTTCATTAGAAATGTTTATCATTCCTTTTCAAAGCCACCTCCTGGGAAAGGCAGGGGAGGTTTGGTTTAGCTAAAGGAAATAATAGCCAAGAAGAATATTGACAAATTAATTACTTAAACATTTTCCACTCCAAGTAATTTCCATATACCCTATGGTTATTTGCCAGTTTTTTTAATTACAAAATAACACTTCTTTGTTTTAAAAATTCAGACAACACTTAGGTGGACAAAGTAAAAAGTATAATGTGAAAATGTCACTTTACCTTTACAAATGTCATTCCATAGAAATACTCATTGTGCCTATGTGATATCTAAAGATTTAGAGGTCTGTTTATTAAAAGAAGAAGAAAAAGATGAACCAGGCATCAGACCCACAATCCTAGCTACTCAGGGGACTGAGCCTGAAAGGATTGTGGTTCAAAGTCAATCTGGGCAGACTGGTCTGAGAGACTCCATCTCTAGTTAGCCACCAAAATACTGGGCTGGAAGCATGGCTCAAGTGGTAGAGCACCAGCTGTGAGCAACTGAATTCAAGCCTTGGACTTGTCAAAAAAAATTGGACTTATTTTGCATTTGCACTGCAATTTCTTTTTTTCCTCCACTATATATTAAGAATTTTCTCTATGTCATTCTATGTTTCTTTTGAACAATACGGTTGTGTGTATATGTATGTGCACACACACATATAAGAGTCTCAAGGACTTTCCTGCTCTGCTGGCTTTGAACCCCAATCCTCAGATCCTGAGTAGCTAGGATTGCAGGTGCAAGCCACTGGACCCAGCTTTGGACTTGAATTTTAAGTCTACCTAGAGAGTCTGCTTCTGAAACTGAGGTTCCAATGCCATGCATCCTTGGATCAGCTAGAGGATCAATCCAGGCTTCAGAGTCAAAGTGGGCAGCTGAAGGAGTTTAGTGAGTAGGACTTTTCTGAGTTCCTTTTTCGGCATATAAGATATATATGCAAGCACATATGCATAACAAGGTTTTGTTTGGACAAGTGCACATTATGGAGCTCAATAATAAAATCATCCATTATTTAATAGTGTTCTCAGACCTTTTTCAACATTCTCCCAATGGATTATCAGAAGCAGGTCCTTGGATCATTTTTCTTGGGTTCCTTAGGCCTAGAATTCTTATTCCCCATGTTAGCAGGTCTCTTGTGATTTCAGTTTTTGGTACACTTAATGCTCCCTATTGTAAGTTTCTTGTGTACCCCTCTCATATTGAACTCTCCCCTTACTGGAGATTTCTCAAAGGTGATTTCCTCCAGCTCCCACATTTTTATTCTTGGGCCTGAGAATGAAAACACACATGAAGATTCAAGTTCTCTTGTGCCTAAGACTCACTCCACCCATGAAAATCCCCAATCAACAAGGTAATATGCTCTAGTCTAATTTTTCCTCTCATGACCAAGGCACGTGCGTGTGTGCGATGTACACAGTGATCTTGAGGATTGAACTCAGGGTCCAGGTGCTTTCCATGAGCCTCTGTGCTCAAGGCTAGAGCGCTATCACTTTGAGCTAGAGCACCACTTCCAGGCTTGGGGTGATTAAGTAGAGATAAGAGTCTCATAGACTTTCCTGCCTGGGCTGGCTTCAAACCATGATCCTCAGATCTCAGCCTCCTGAGTTGCTAGGATTGTGGGTATGATACCTAGCTCATAGGTATGAGCCACCAGTGCCCAGCAGAATCATTTTTAATATATAATTTTTTGGGGAGGTCCGATCGTGGGGCCTGAACTCTGGGCCTGGGCACTGTCCCTCAGCTCTTCAGCTCAAGGCTAGCGCTCTACCACTTGAGCCACAGCACCACTTCCAGCTTTTTTCTTATTGCTTATGTGGCACTGAGGAATCGAACCCAGGGCCTTGAGCATGCAAGGCAAGCGCTCTACTACTGAGCCACCTTCCCAGCCCTATATAATTTTTATTACCATGAAGTAGTTGTACAAAGGGGTTTCAGTTCAACTTGTCAGTTTGTGAGTGCCATGCATCTTGATCAATGCCACCCCTTGGATCCCAGTTTGGGGTTTTGATTAGTGGCAAGGGAAAACCAGAGGATCTTGCCTGCGTACCCAGCCTGCCATGAGATATCCCCGCTATATTTTCAACAGGTTATCTTGGGAAACGTAGAAACTTTAGAACAAAACTGACTGAGAAGTATTTCTTGTACTGCGGACAAAGGTGGGGATTTCATTACTTCCAAGTGCCCAATTTTTCCACTAAGAGAGGATAAACGCTTTCAATTACATGAATTCCCATCAGGCCGATGACAATGGGATGGATACAATTCTATAGCTCTTGAGCAATAAAAAAAAAAAGAAGAAGAAGAAGAAAGTCTATCTCAGGATGGAGGAGGGGACAAAGAGAAGCCACCTGGCTCCGCAATCAGGGAGAGAGAGGGTGCATCGTTAATGCAGAACGCTGCCAAAACCATTAACTGAACATTTTAAGCAAATCAGTTGTATTTCTCAGTGATTTACCTGTATGGAAAACTAGTATAATCCATGCAAATCTTGGAGGAACAGGTATCTTACTGGTTTGGGACTCATGTATCTGCTACTTTTTTTTTTTCTTTTTGTCCTTCTTTTTCTCTTCTTCAAACAGTTCTCCTTCCAATCTGTATACATCTACTTTCCTATCTCCCCCCACCAGAAATGACTGAAATCATCCAATTAAATCTTCTCTAACTGAGAGAGAGAGAGAGAGAGAGCATCCTATCAGAAGTCTGCATTTGTCTAAATTTCTCTTTCATTCCATTGTAACAGGACCTTTGAAAGAAAACCAGACTTGACTTGATTTACAACTACAGTTATACCAGAACAAATTAGAACTGAAGCACCTTCGCTTAAGAAGCTCAACCCTGGCTTGATTCCTGGTGGCACCAGTCACGTCTCCTTCGATGCTTACAACGCAGGCAATTTTAGAATTTTTCTTCAGAGTTTAATTTCAACCTTCTTCAGTTATATTCACCCACTGCATTTAATTGTGGCTACATTTAATTAAATATTAGTCGCAGTTATATATCAATTATATTTAACAACCAGAGTATTATAAAATAGTTGAAATCATGCCTGGATTTCTCCATGATGACTGTCCTCCTAATTTGAGATCATAAATATTTCAAGTGTTTTACTCTCATTTAATAAATATTTATCACGAATTCCCTTCCAAGAAAAATAGCTTTTTTGATTTTAATTTCACTAACATTCCGAGTTCAGCTCTGAAAGAAATGTGACAAGTATTGCTTACTAGTTTCTTATTTATGAAAGAAAAATTAAGAGTAGATACTGGTGAAGTGGATGGGTCTTGATCCACGAGATTACCATGAAATTACTGCAGAAGCAAAGGATTTTCCCCCTCAGTTCATCCATCCTGGCCTTGCCTCCCTACATCTCTGTTCTACCCCAGCCTGCATAACTGGCATTCTCCCCATGCTTCCTCTCCACGTGGAACCATCAGCTCATGCCTGTAATCCTAACTACTCGGGAAGCTGAGATTTGAAGATTGTGATGCAGAGCCAACCTAGGCAGGACAGTCTGTGAGACTCTTAGCTCCAATTAACCACCAAAAAAGCAGGAAGGGGCGCTGTGGCTCAAGAGGTAGAACAGATACCTTGACAGGGACAGTGCTCAGGAGCTGAGTTCAAGCCCAAGGACCGGCACAGAAAACAACAACAACAACTCGTCCATAAGCTACCATGCACAGGATCTCACCGCACTCCCATTGTTCAAAGACTCCCTAAAATCTCATTCTTGGAAGGACACTGACCAACATGAATATGGTTGTTATAAATACCATGCTCCTAATGGACATCGTCACATGGACACTTTACAATACCCCAAACTTGGGGTACACCAGACTGAATGCACAGTCCCTCCCTACTAAGCCCGCTGTCGCTTCTCTCTGTGGGGTCTTCTGCCTTACCGCCTGTCATCCACATTCAGTTACTTCCTACCTACAAACTGTCTGTTCAGTCAATCATCGTCCTTATCAGTTATAAATCCTACCTGCTCTCTGCCTTTCCACCAGTCACTATTCCAATGTACTGTGACAGCCCAGAGGAGAAAAACTTACAAGTTTTGCTTATATGCCTGGAGCTGGTTGGTTATGCCTGTAATCTTAGCTACTCAGGAAGCTGAGATCTAAGGATCAAGGTTCAAAGCCAAGCTAGGTAGGAAAGCCTGTGAGACTCTTCTCTCCAATTAACCACCAGTGCCTCCAATGAACAATTCAATTTTTTTTTTTTTTTGCGTCCGGTCGTGGGGCCTGAACTCTGGGCCTGGGCGCTGTCCCTCAGCTCTTCAGCTCAAGGCTAGCGCTCTACCATTTAAGCCATAGCACCACTTTCGGCTTTTTTCTTATGTGGTGCTGAGGAATCAAACCCAGGGCCTCAGGCATGCAAGGCAAGCGCTCTACCACTGAGCCATCTTCCCAGCCCTCCAATGAACAATTCAAACGCACATGCATACCACATTTCCAGTAGGTTTTAAAACTATATAAGGATAAAAAATAAACATTAAAATGAACCCCTAAGGGCTGGGTGCTATTAGCTCATGCTTGTCATCCTAGATACTCAAAAGGCTAAGATCTTAGAAGCTAGGTTCAAAGCCAGCCTACGCAGGCAAATTTAAGAAACACTTGTGTCTGACTAACCAGCAAAAAGCTGGAAGTAGAGCTGCGGCTCAAGTGGTAAAGTACCAGCCTGGAGCAAAAAAGCCAAGCATGAGACCCTGAGTTCAAGCCCCAGTATTGGTATACACACACACACACACACACACACACACACACACACACACACACACACACAGCATCCATAAGGACTGAGTACTAATGGAGATCTTAGATAAGTGCTGTTAAATAGATTAACCTGCCAGTTTAGACTGTCTAAAATGGTCCAATCAAAGTTGGAGAATGCCCAACCAAACCCAAGACTTGCCCCTTCTGATAGCACAAGCCCTCTGAGCAGAACTAACAAAGAAATAAAAGGCTAATAACCTCACTGTACCAAAGAAATCTTCCATTCTCTAAGCCTTCCATTTTCTATAATATGATGGAATGCACTGCTTGCACAAGAATTATTCCAAGGTACTTAGGTAGAAAACAGTCAACACAATGCAATCCTACTTGGAAACAGAGTTCCTGGACAACTAGTCTGTCGACTTTGCTATTTGATAGGCCCTGGCACTTCACCCACTGCATCCCTAGCAGTTAACATCATGCACAACCAATAATAGGAACTCAATACATTTGTAAAATGTACACACAGCTCCACCGTCCCCTAACCGTACAGTAACATTGTGATACAGAATCAGAATATGGTAATAATCTTAAGGCAACAATTTGAATCACAGATTCTTACTAAGAAATCAAGGGCTTGGAAAATAGTAAACAGCTTTCAAGTGGGCTGCCTGTAGTTCACACCTGTAATCCTAGCTACTCACGAAACTGAGATCTGAGGATCTCAGTCTGAAGCCAGCCCAGGCAAGAAAGTTCTTGAGATTCTTATCTCCAATTAGCCAGTAACAAGACACAAGTGGAGGTGTAATTCAATCCGTAGATCGCCAACTTTGAGTGAAAATGCCAAGCAAGAGAGCGGGTCCTAAATTCAAGCCCCAGTACCAATAAAGAAAACAGCGTTCAATTTGGGGGCAGTTTTTTGCAAGTTAGTCAAATTCTGGCGGTAAGTTGTGACCAATATATCCCAAACTACTTTTTTCCTTATATAAATTGCACCTGCCCAAGCCAAAAATCTATTCACTAAGTAGAAACACAATAAAAATCATGTGTTTTCCTAAAACCTCCAGCTCAGAGGCACACCCTAAAGTAATCTCATCCAGTGGATGGCCCAAGGCTGAGCTGTCCGTAGCATTCATGCTTTTAGGAATTTCTTCTTTCCTAAAACTGGCTGGTAGGGAGTTTATGGAGGGCTGCTCCAGCCTCAAGATGGTGGAAAATGGCAAAGCAGAACGTTGCAAAGAGCCCAGATCTTCGAAATTACATGAGGTCAGTAATTCAACTAACTCTGAATTCCAGCCTACCCCACCCCACATCTGGAATCTCTGCTTTGTGAAATAGGTTTCTTCTGGTCATGAGAGTTTTGCCAAAATATATCTTTCCTGATAACTCTCTTATAAACATTATGTTGTTAAAGTTTAACAAAATGAATAGCAGGAAGCTAAAACATGATGGGGGTTTGGGGAGGGGGCTAATGGATTGAGGAATGGCAGGTATATATACAGGCAAATAGTCAATGTACATATGTAACTTGAGGGAATGGGTGGGGTTAGAATAGAGGAGAGAATGAGGAGAAGGAAGGCACACTAATCAAGATGCAGGGTGTTCATAAACCGTTCAGTTAAATGGCACCTACTGGAAGACAATAATGAAAGGAAAGATAATAAGCCAATTAAAATAGAGAACTTAGGACAATGTCCTCAAAAAGAGAGAGAGACAGACAGAAAGATTCCCTTGACGTGTTGAATTGAAATTCTTCTGCATCACTAAAGATAATTCTAAAATAAATTTAATTAAAAGCTCTTTCAATTAGTTTATCCAGAAACAATAAGGGCTTTGGAGGACAATTCAAAATTCTCATGAGCCTTTAATGTTCCTGAGAAAAGTGACTCTCCCCCTCACCTCCATTTGAAGATAAACTTGACCTGGCATTTATTCAGATTGAGAGAATAATTTCTATAAAAGGAGTAGAGAAAACAGAATGAAATGTTGACTAATAATTCAATTTTCTTACTCAACAACTGTTTGGGCATTTTTTTAAACAGTCTTATTTACTACCCACAAAACTCTATGAATGAATGCCATTAATTGTATTTCAGAAAAGAAAACTGAATCATAGAAGTTAAATAAGTTAGCTAGCACCATGGAACCCCAAGAATTAGGACTGAATCATAAAACTGTCTCGTTTCAGCCAAGTGCTGGTGGCTCACACCTGTAATCCTAGCTCCTCAGGAGACTAAGATCTGAGGATCATGGTTTGAAACCAGCCCAGGCAGAAAAGTCTATGAGTCTCTTATCACCAATAAACTACTCAGAAAAGCCAGAAGTGGTGCTGTGGCTTAAGTGGTAGAGGGCTAGCCTTGAACACAGAGAGGCTCAGAGACAGTGAGTGCCCAGGCCCTAAGTTCAAGCCCCAGGACCAACAAAACAAAAAAAAAAACAAAAAACAAAAAACAAAAAACCCAGCCTTTCTCTACTCCCACTACCTTCTTGGCATCTTTCATAATTAGGTTGGACAAAAATTGGAACCTAGTACCCAATCTGACAGGCTGGTGTTTAAAATAGCATAAGTGATATGCACACAGAGCAATAAACTGGCAAGGACATGTTGCGAATAGAACACAGTAATTATATGCACAAACTCACATCTCTCTCTCCATCTATCATCTATAAATCTATGCATATTTTTAGATTCAACAATCATACTCTGAGAAGCTATCCCCAGAAACACGTTCAATAGAAGTAAAATTCATGGAAATTTCATTATGGAAGAATGAAGAGGTTAATAGCTTTTACCAAAAGTTAGAGAAAAAAGTCGAATTTTAACTAGTTAACTATCTAACTAGTTAAATAAGTTCTGTACAAATTTTAATAAGCCATTATACTTTCACTATAGGAAACCTACCATACTAACAGTTTATAGAATCACTGAAATGTGTCTATAAGAGTAAGTTAAAAAGAACAACTAAAATCATAACTCAAATCACATATATTCCATTTAAGTCCATAAAATGTAACTCCATAAGAACAGACAGACCAGACTAGAACTCACAGCGAATGTTTTTTTTAACAAATAATTATCAAGAGGGTAGGATTTTGGATAGATTTGTTTTCTTTATTCCTGATTATAATTTCTGTTTTTCTTTTTTTAACTTTATTTTATTTTGTTGTAGGGGTGATGTGCAGAGGGGTTCCAGTCACATAATAGGGTAATGAGTACATTTCTTGTCAAACATTGTTACCCCCTCCTTCATTTCTCTCCCACTATCCCTCCCCCCAACCTTGTTCCCCCACCCGAGATGTAAAGTATCGCTGTTGTATCGGTTCATCCTTCATCCTTGTCTCACCATTTTGTTATTCCTCTTCCCTTCCACAAATCAGATAAACGGATATACAAGACACAGGTACCACAATAAAATGCCAGAGATATGCCAAAGGGAAAAAAGAACTTAATACTGTACATTAAAAATGACAACAACAACAACAACAAAAACCCTCTTTTTCCCATATCTTTAAGTTCATTTCAATTAGCATCATTTTATATAGTCATATGTACATAGCTATTGAGCCGCTGCAATCCCCTGCCGGGTCTATTTCTTTCATTTGTAAGAGACCTAGTACTGCAAACAGGGTAGCTTCCATGGGATTTCAGTTGTAGAATCTTGATAAATACATTTGTTTTTAGCAATACTCACCAGACAATATGTTGGAAATGAACTTTACAACTTGAGGGGGTCCTACGGGGGAGATGTGGGAGAAAAACAGGGCAGGGGATAAC
This sequence comes from Dipodomys spectabilis, assembly GCF_019054845.1. Classification (NCBI taxonomy): domain Eukaryota; kingdom Metazoa; phylum Chordata; class Mammalia; order Rodentia; family Heteromyidae; genus Dipodomys; species Dipodomys spectabilis. The sequence goes on along the minus strand of NW_024870678.1, from coordinate 33,138,548 downwards.
AATGTTCAACAAGAAATGTATTCGCTACCTTACGTGCGTAACTGACACCCCTCTATACACCACCTTAACAATAAAATTAAATGATAAAAAATTACATTTTTTCTTACTAGTATTGATGCCTGTTTTCTAAGGCAAATGACAGGCTACCTTCAACAAATTTAACATCTGATCAGATCAATTAAAGAGGCAGATGTTGCTGGATGCCAGTAGGGTTCCAGATGTTGTCCAGATATTATAGAACTTCCACAGGCAGAATGAGCTATCTTGAGAAAGAGACACAAGTTTAAACAGCAAAGTCATTCATGTTCCCTCTTCACCTTACACACACAGCCTGAAGGTCATTTTACACAATATTTCAGTGTGTCTGTTTTGACTATAGCCTGTCACATGGGATCAGGTGTGGAATTTTCCATGTGTGATGTCACGTTGGTGCTCCAAAAGTTCCAGATCTTGGAGATTTGGGATTTCAGACGTTCAGATAAAGAATGATCTGTGAAGGCTTTGTTAAGAAGTGATTTTTTTTGTTCATTTTTTTTTGTCCTTCTGTGCAAGACCAAGACCCATGCTTAAGAAAGATGCCTTTCAAAAGTCAGACTTGGAAGCAGGTCTGGATTTCTTAATGAAGTCTTCCTGGCAAAACCATTTGATGATTCTGGCATTTAGTCTATTAAAGATGTAAGATGATTTCAAGATAATGAAATGTTCCACAATTTGCAAGCGAGGAGTGAAAATTACAAAGCAATACTCATACACTAAAGCATAGATCTGCTATGCTATTTACCAGGAAAGTGGATTAAAATGTGAAGAACTGTATTCTTTCCCTGTGATCCAAGAACTCCTGGATCAATTCATGTTCACCACAACATCAGTGACCATCCTAAACTATCACCACCAAATTGTTGTTGACACAGGCAAGTATAGGATAGGAATGTTTGCATCAATCTCCTTAGTTCAAAAGAGCCAGACTTCACTTCTTAAAAAAAAAAAAAAGAAAGAAAGAAAAAGTTCAGACTCAAAGGAAAAAGAGCCCAGAATATTCCCATGCATACTTTTCAAGATTCTTCAAATATCAATATTTTTACACATATTTTCTCAACCTATCATTCATCTTTCTAATTTTTTCTACTGTTTGAGATGTTTGAGAGCAAACTTCACAGATGAGTATGTATTTCCACAAACAAAGTCATCTTCTTTCTTTTCTTAATAACAATACTGTCAGTAAAACATGCCCACCCTTGGGTCTTTATACATGAAAAATTACATTTTTATTTAAATAACTGTAAATAATCTAGCTTATTTTCCTCTTTTTCTGAAGCTACATTCTTTAAAACAATATGTAACATGTTTATAGCAAAGAAAAATCCAGAAATTCACATCGATACAGTTCTGTGTTCAGCTCTACAGACTTTATTCTGATTGTGTCACTCGTCTGTCCCAGGATCCAGCCCAAGCTTAGCATTTAGCAACTGGGTCTCTTTGGCTTCCTGAAACACTTCATGTCCTTGACAATTCTGAAGAGAGTTTCATTGGCGCTGTGTCCACGGCTCTCCACTTGAGAGTTTCTGAGTTCTCCTTTGGATTATCAATTTTGCACAGGAACACCAAAGAAAGGATGTCATTTCTCCTCTGTGTGGTACATCAGCAAGCACATGAGGGTAATTGGTCAGTTTTAATCACTTGGATAAGGAGCTATCTGCTCTATTACTTCCTCTGACAGCTTTCCATTATCTAATTTGGGGAGGGGAAGGGGAATAGCAAAATGCTGAAACAAAGACACAAGATGACCCATTGCAACAATGATACCACAAGACACTTTGTGGGAAATGAACTTTACAACTGGGGCTGGGGAGTGGGGGAGGTGGGGAAGGGAAGGGATGGTAGGAGAAAAACAAAGGAGGGGGTAGCAATGCTTGACAAGAGATGTACTCATTACCTTCCTTGTGTAACTGTAACTCCTCTGTACAGCATTTTTACAATAAAATAATTTTTAATAAATAAATAAACAGAGAGCCTGCCTGGAAGTCCTCTGGAACTTTGAGAACAGTCGCTTCTTGAACTATCTTTCTTCCCTAATGCAGCATCCCTTAGCAATTCTTCCCCAAACACTTCTTGCTTCACGCTCCCCACTGATTTCTTTCTTTTCTCAAAGTCCATCACAGCCTGGCTACTGTCCCTTAGCTTTTACACTCAAGGCTAGCACTCTACCCTTTGAGCCACTTCTGGCTTTTATTTTGGTAGTTAATTGGAAATAAGAGTCTCACAGACTTTCCTGCCCAGACTGGCTTTGAACTTCAATCCTCAGATCCCAGCTTTCTGAGCAGCTGGGATTGCCTGGTCAGATTTCCTTTCTTCCTGAATTCAAAACTGAAACACAGCTTCCAGCCCTCTTACATCTAGGAGGTAGTGGGGAATGAGCTAATTAATTCCCCCATAAAACTGTGATTGTAAGCAGGATGTGTCCCCTCCAGGTTTGTCCCCTCCCCAGTCCCCTATTACCCACAAGTCCTCTGCTTGTTAGGACCCCCGCAGAGCACTGTGAGAGCACTGGGTCACAGCAGAGCCTCTGGTCTTGAGGGTCTGTATCACTCAGGGAGTCTTGTGCACTCAGAGGAGGAAACGTCTTTATTTTCTCTAACCCTTTAACCAGAACTCAGCATTGCTTTCATTCCTAAACATAGGCCATGCACTCCTAGGACTGCGGCTTTGTCACATACATTTCACATCACGTATATTCCACGTGGCCCCCTTGAACTGAACATGGAATTGCAGTGATTGGTCTGCTACAGTACCTCTCTGTTCCTGTCTAAGGAGGAGTTTTTAGGTTTCCCCTGACCTTCAAAGAGTCTGAGACATTACACCAATGTAAGATGCAGGAAGTGAGCTCCATCCCTCCACCATAACAAAGAAACTAGTACAGCCTCTGGCAGGTACGGTCTCTGCTAAAACTACCTCTCCAACTTCGTTCCATACCATTGGCAATCCGTCACAAATGTTAGAGCTCAAGAGAATTAAAAAAAAAACATAGCATGAGAAATGTACCTTTTTTTCTTGCGTCCAAACCATATGCATTTTGGTCTTATTATATCTGAGATACAGCCTGAATATTCGGATTCTGAAACTAAAATGGGCAAGATCATCATTATCATCATCAAACAGAATCTTCATATTATATTTGCAAAACAGACGGAGTGAAAATTGCAGAAAAGAGAGCCTGTGATTTTTAAATGTCAATCAAGACATGAAACCCCAGTTTCCTGGGTTTGGGTACCAAACAGATCTCACAGGCTGGGCACAGATGTACATCTGTGACACAGAGCTCTGAGTGTCTCCATCTCCCGTACCTCGGGTTTGTTTGTCACCACGTGAAAGAGAAGGGGATGGTGTTTCAATTGTAAAACCATGACATTTTTATGGATAAATAGTAACCCGCCTTAGGTTTCATTAAATTCTCCAAACACAGGGTGTGGATGTGTTCGACCCAAAAAAGCAAGTGTGCATTTTTCAAGCATTCAGTTATGGGAAAATGAATATGCACATTTTATTGCCACAGCCTGGGAAGCAAAAAAAAAAAAAACTGCCTCTCGTTCACTCTGCAAAATCTTCCTAAGTGGCTGCTGCAATCAGCAATGGCTGAGTGCAGGCACAAGAGTCCAGACACCCAGTGCTGCCTTTCTCCTGACACTTCAAGGCTGCTTCTCTTTCCCCACAAACTGAGCAATGAGCAGACAGGAGGCTAAGAGATTGTTTCCACAATCAATAGCCATCTGTGCAGAATGACAATAGAAACTGAGAAGATTCTGCCTTATGTTACCAAAGAATTTTCCAGAGAATTGAGATTCTTTCTTTGAAAAATGCCAGCATTTTAGGGAGAACCTCTAGCCAGACTCCTAAATAGTTTCGGGAAGAAAGTGCTGCCACCTCCAGGAAGCAAATGGAACTGATGCTTACAAAATAGATGGAGTAGCTGGGTTGTAAAGTGGTAATCTGCTAAAGAACCTGGAATGGGGAAGTGAGAGCCATCCAAGGGAAGACAAGCCAGGGTTTTTTGCAGAGATGCTGCATCCCGTGTTTTTCCAGTCACCATAGTCAAATTATAAGATGTGGCTGAGTGACTATCAATGGATGGATGGATGATGGAACTGGAGAGCATCATGTTAAAGGAACATTTGCCAGACTCAGAAGAACAAATATTGTTTGATTTTTTTCATTTGTAGAAATTGGTAGAAAGGGAGAACAATAAAAAGAAAACAGCCAGGTGCTAGTGGCTCACGCCTATAATCCTAACTACTCAAGAGGCTGAGATCTGAAGATCACGGTTCAAAGGCAGCCCGGGCAGGAAAGTCCATGAGACTCTTATCTCCAGTAAACCACTAGAAAACCAGAATTGGTGCTGGGGCTCATGTGGTAGAGCGCTCCGCTTGAGCTGAAGAGCTGAGGGACAGCGCCCAGGACCAGAGTTCAAGCCCCACAACCGGCCAAAATAAATAAATAAATACAGTAGAGAGGGACTGCTAGGGAACTGGAAGAGAAGTCAAAATGAGGAGCGCAAGGAGGAGAATAGGAGGGAGTAATGCAGCAATGACTATGATCAAAGTTCATCGTCTCCGTGTAAGGATATGTCATCATCTGCGTGTAAGGATACGTCATAACAAAACCTCTCTACTATGGATAATTAACACACACCAAGGGTTTCTTTAAGTCACAGTAACATGCCAAAGGGAAAGAATAAAATGTGTCCTTTTGTTTTTCAAAGCAGACAGAGCAATCTGAAAGCAAAGAAAGACAAATCGATGCTGTAGAGAGGGCTTCAGAGCAAGGAGCCCCATGGAGCCCTCTGAGAGGACAGTTATTACAGGACAGGGGACTCCTCCCACTGCTCCTCCCTGGGGCTTTGTGCTGATTGCCCGATGGCTTATGTACAATTAATATACACCAACTGTGTTAAAGCAGCAGCAACATGGAACGGAAGGGAATAAAATGTGCCCACTTACCAAATTCTTGCAAGTGATATGATCTATACCTCTGATGTTAAAACGTGGTTAATATGACTGAGAAAGAGTCCCTGAGAGTCTCATATTATATTACTCTGTATAGATTACTTTTTAGGCAAGTGATAATGCCACTATAACTGAAATTCATATTTGAATTGTGGATCAAAACCATGCATCAGGAAAATGTAGCCTATATACACAATGGCATTTCGCTGATCCATTAGAAAGAATGATATTGTGTCATTTGTAAAGAAATGGAAAGCTCTGGAAAGGAAAACTGTTTTAATTGAAGTAAGTCAGGCTCAGGGAAACACAGGATGATGGTTCTCCTTTATACATGGAAGCTAGATTTAGCTCAGAAACTTGTAAGTAAATACATTGGGTGTTCTGCAAGTATCTACAAATGTATTAGCTGACGTATGGTGGATTCAAGGGAGAACTCAAATAGTGTAATTCCTTAGAAAGGCAAACTCAAAGTCCTGCATGATAAACAGCAGGAAGCGAATCCTTGAGAGGGGTGGGGCCGGGTCAAGGGGTTCAGGGTAGGTGAAGGAAGAGAAAATAAGGGGAGTGCAGTCAAGAAACCAGTGCAGATCCCACAAGAATGAAGAGGAGAGTGGGAAGGGGTGGGCTGTGGAGGATGAGTGAGAATGTTGAGAGGGTAGCATTGATCAAAATGCATGATATTCAGAAACCGTTAAATGGCAACTCCTTCATACAACTACTTAAACATAATTCTTAACACCCATGATCAAACTAGAGAGGTGCTGTATTTTGACTTTTTCGGGAGCCAAGATTGTTTGCTCACGGGCAATTTAATCTTGGAATTACTGATCAGTAAACAAAGGACAATGACTAACGTCTTCAATTTTGAAAATTGTAGTCAGAACAGTGCTCTCATTAAACCCATTGTCACTGTCTCGTTTTTTGAAACTCAGAGTACACTCTTGAATTATTAACATAACAAAACTGTAAGCTGATATTGAATTTTGTGTCTTCAAGTTGTCATGAGCCAGTAGCAACTAGTTCTGATGATGTCGTATCTTTAGCTCTATCGAAGATTGATATGTCTATACTGTAATAGTTGGAGAACTAGCGCTCTTCTAAGTGAAGGCTTGAGTAAGCCAAATTACTGAACTAAACTATTACTATTCATTCCAGTTAAACCAATTGACTTAAAATGTAAAATTGATATTGAGTTTAGCTATCAAAAACTGACATGTTTCTAACATGTGAGACATATGAACCTACCTCTCAAATGCCAACTTTAAGCAGATCTTCACATGTTCCTACTGAAAATTTGACATCTGAATTGAGATGTGCTAGAAGTGAAGAATTCATTCCTAATTATAGACTTTGTACAAAACAAAGAGTGTGATTTATCTTGTTATCAATTATTTATAATTTTATATATTGAAAATATGGTATTTTGCTGTTGCATCAAACAGAATATGTTATCAAGGTTAAGTTTATTGTTTTTACGTTTTTTAATAGACTATCTAGAAAATGTGAAGTAACACAGATCACTGCCACTTCTATCTCTGATCACATGGTTCTATTGTAATTGATTCAAAGGCTAAAAAGAATTGTGTTCACCACCTGCAAAATCTCTGGCATTTACACTCCAAATATCCTGTGTGACCTCAAGGTTAACATTAAAACATGTAAAGACACGGATATTTGCATAGGCCAGTATGGCATGGTTTTTAGAGCAACTCCATCATCATTGGTCATCAAGATTGATAAACATCTCTAAAAATGGTTGAAATTTTCATTTTGATGAATGCAGTTACATGATTGTCTGTACCACAGCTAATGAACTAATGACTGGTTCTGTGCACTTTGAAGAAATTCCCCTGAAGATGTCTGTTGTTGTTTTTTCCCCACAATTCCCAGCATTATCTCCATTTCTAGGCACAGCAGGGATTCTCTGGGGTCCTACCTTCTCAGGGGTACAGCACAGAACACCACACACACACACACACACACACACACACACACACACACAGGATCCCATTTATCCATCTTTAACTATAGAATCTCTCCCTTTATCGAGGACATCTTCCAATCTATACACATCAGACCTTCACTTTCCTTTGTCTCATATTCCACCCTTACCATATTCTTCTACTCCACAACAAGACAGAAACAAAAACAGAGCAGACAGGCCATGGATTCCGATGACAGATTCCCACACCAAGATTCGATGTCCTGGTTTGCTTGCCTAGGACCTGTCCTGGGTTTAAGTATTGGAAATCCCACCTTTCAGGAAAGCCATCCACCCTGGACAGGCAGCCAAGCACAGAAAGGGGCACCTCTGCCCTCCTGTGCCAGCCTCAGGACAGTCCTGAACTTTCCAGCCACGTTCAGCCTCCTCCCTTCACCCACAGGACCGCCCTAGCCTTCACCTCCCTCTCGCAGGCCCGACTTCCAGCCTCCGAGTCCTCACTGGTTCCCCCAGGCTGAGATAAATTGAATTTACCAGGGTGTAATTTAATGAGCTCCTGGAAGGCTGGAATCTCACTCTTCTTTCGTCATCACTTATGAGCTGGATTTATGAATGAACGGAGGTTGGTGTGCACTCTGGCTGCTCTCCGTGGCTCTCTTCCAGCGAGAACATCCTCTTCAGAACACAACGAGCAGCCACCTGCCTTCCCACACCGGACAACTCAGCAGCTCCCCAGCCCACACACAGCTTCTCCTCTACTGAGCCCCTCCACCATGGAGAAGCTGATCGGGTCAGCCGGTGAACACAGACTACAGGTATCCCCGCCTCAGCTCCCATGAAAGGGACGGTGGAGATGCACACACCACATGCACACCACAGAGCAACGGCAAGCACCACCGAACCAAGGGAAAACAAACCAAAATACTCTCACTTCCATTGTCTACAGCAAGATAGTGAGTTTTGCCGTTGGGCTCATGATGCAAATTTCTTTCCAACCTGTAGCACAGGGAATTTGTGCCCAGCCAGGGAGAGAATCTGCAGACATAAAGGAGGAAAGCGTAGACCTCCACACCAACAGTGGGCTCAGGTGTCTTTCAGAGGGCCTGGGACAAAGGCAAATGCAGAAGAACAGACAGAGAGAGCTCTTTCCCACAAGCCACTGGGGGCGGGGGGGGGGGGGGGAATAACCTGCAAATCACTTAAGTATGGTTAATAAATACTGTATAATACGTAGGGAAGTAAATTGCTCTTAAAAATACAGAGAGAAAGGCCAGGTATCGGTAGCTCATGCCTGTAATCTTTGCCGCACAGGAGGCTGAGCTCTGAGGGTCATAGTTCAAAGCCAGCCAGCACGGGAAAGTCTATGAGACTCCATCCAGTTAATCACCCAAGGCTGGAAGTGAAGCTGTGGCTCATGTGGTAGAGTGCCAGCCAAAGAACAAGGCACTGAGTTCAAACCTGGGGACCAGGAAAAAAAGGGGAATAAAACTTACAAATAAAATATTTAATATATTAGGAAGGCTATTTTGTCTTCTACAGTGGAAATCGCTGTTTTGTTTTAAGTTAGTTGCACACACAGTTGGACTTCTTGCTCAAGACTATTGCTCTACCATTTGAGCCACACCATCACTTGTGGGTTTGTGGTGGTTAATTGGATATAAGGGGATCTCAGACTTGTCTTCCTTGCTGGCTTTGAATCTTAAGCCTCCACATTTCAGCCTCCTGAATAGCCAGGATTGCAGCAGCACTCAGCTAATACTACGGTTTCGTAGGCCAGATGTTTGGATAAATTTGTTGTGGTGGTTGCTGCTGCTGTCACTCCAAAGTCTGTAGCCATTTTTATGTTAACTCACGATGGTGACAGGTTACTGGAGAGAGATTAGGAGAGGTGGCTTTGGATGTCCAACTCTGCCAGAAGATTGGTACGCCACCTCGGTGAGTCACGGTCCCCCTCCCCACGGTTTCCTCACTAATGCTTTCTCACATCTTCTGCAACGCAAGCACGCCACAATTTGCTGAATCTAAATGTGTCATCGTCCTGCCTTCTCTTGATGTATTATGCAACTACTTACAAAAGCTATTAAACACATGCATAGAGAGGAACAGAGCAGAGAAGTGTATTTAAGTTTTGTCAGTGAACAAAGTCCTCCAAGACCTTCTGTGATAATAAAGCCTTGCCTCTTAGCCTCTATCTGCTGCCACTATTAAGGAAAACAAACAAACCAGCCCATGACTAACAAAATGACACATAAATTCCTACCAAACATCCACATGCAGGTGTCTCTAAAGTGCCAAACACCCAGGACACAAGACTACAAAACGCCGCTACACCATGAACATCCAGTGCTCTCCTAGGGCTCTGAAGCTTTACCAGACTTTACAGTCCTAACATTTTATACACTTTGTACATTTTCACAATTTATAAGCTACATGCCAGTTTATAAACTGCCTCCTTTCAAGATACATGCGAGTGTAAGGCAATTCAGCAGAAAACCTAGAAATCTGTGTTTAGAACAGGACCCCACAGTCAGACGGTTGCCTTGTGATAGGATATGGATGATGTCACTCTGGGCTTCCCTGCCACCCCCTGGTGTTTCGCCGCGGTGGCATCCGCCTTCAGCATAGCTCAAGTCATGAGGAGCCACAGCTGTGACTCCACACACAAGCAGGGGCCACGTGAGAAGTGGACAGTGGATGACACTCCCAGCAGTGACGACATGCAAGCACTGGGTCTTCTCTGGAGCACTCACGTGAGTAGTGACTCCCAGGGCAGGACCCCGGTTCAAGGCCAGACCCCGCCCTGACTGTTCTGGATCGAACACACTTCCTCTAGTCTCCTGGGTCTCACATTAGACCAGTGGGGCACAGAGAAGAGAAGCAAGATGAGAAGGAGAGCAAGAGACAAGAGAGATGGAAAGTTTTTAATATGTCCTTAAAAGCCTCTTTATAGAGATGAGTAATAAAAAGATTGGGGCCAGCAAACAGATTCAACCTTTCCACATTTTCTCTAAATAGTTCTAAAACTGAGAGTCTCATAAGGTCAAAGTTAAAGTAATACGGCCTTGTTTTTTGAGTTCGAAATGGTTTTAATGGGATGTTAAATTAGCCTCCGTACTAGTAAGAGGTGTGGACAAAAGAATTGATTTGATTCAGGATGGAATAATGGGAGCTGGGGATTAAGAACTGGACAAAACCAAGAGTGCTAACTTCAGAGACCTTACATGCTAGCATAGGAAACCCCACAAATGAATAAATAAATACATCATGCATCAGGTGACAAAGGGGGAAAATGGTGTGGGATGCAGGTGTCTGGTGGCTCATGCTTGTAACCCTAACCACTCAGGAAGCTGAGATGTGAAGACGGTCATTCAAAACCAGCCCAGGCAGAAAAGTCTATAAGATTCTTATTTCCAGTTGATTAGCAAAAGGCCAGAAGTAGATGTAGGACTCAAGTAGTAGAATGCCAGCCTTGAACAAAAAAGTATCCTAGCCCTGAGTTCAATCGCCTGTATCAGCACACAGAAGACAAGAATGTGGGGACTGAAAGGGATATGGATGTCAGGAAGACCGGAAGAGCTGCGCCTTTAAATAGGGCAGTCAGAGATGGGCTTGGAACAGGAAGGAGGACATGGCATGTGAGAGATGCATTTTTACTAAGAAGTCAGTGGGATTCCTTGATGTGTCCGTGAGAGCTTGGAAGGGGGTGTGGAGAATGACTCCACAGGTCTCGGCCTGAGATCCGAAAGGGAGGATGTACCATGAGTGAAATCAAGATGGACCCCACCGCCACTTGGGGAGAATAGCCAAATAAGGGCATGCATCTTTACTGTCCAACAAAACAACGATATGCAGGGTAGAGATTTTTTGTATTTCTCCAATGACTGTAGGACCAGATAGTAACACTTCTTAGCTAACAATAAAGGTTGAACTTCAAGTAAGGCATAGGTATTTTGGACTTTCTGGATTTAGAGAATTACCTGTACCTTTTTTCCTTAATTCAGAAGAAGCTTTGGAGCCAAGTGCTGGTGGCTCACGCCTGTCATCCTAGCTACTCAGGAGGCTGAGGTCTGAGGATCAAGGTTCAAAGCCAGCCTGAGCAGAAAAGTCTGTGAGACTCTTATCTCCAGTGGAAGCTGGAAGTAGAGGCCTGACTCATGTGAGAGAGCACCAGTCTTGAGTGAAAAAGCCAAGTGAAGGTGAGAGGCCGTGAGTTCAAGCCCCAAATGGAACAAAATAAGCTTTGGAACCGGAGGCATGGCTTAAGTGTTAGAGCATCTACGAAACAGGAACTTCTGAGTTTAAACCCTAGTACTGTCAAAACGTAATAACTATGATGATGGTGGTGGTGGTGATAGTCATAGTGAAAACAATAAGCTTTTGTTTGATGACCCAGTCACAACTCTAATGCAGCTACACTGGTGTCTGTGGACGTTCTGAGTATTGATCTGCATTACTGTCCACTGCTTTCTGAAGGTGGTTTCTTCTTCTTCTGAGGGGAGGGGCAGCTGAGATTTCTCTGGCTTCCCACCTGGATCCTCCTCTACCTATCCTCAGTACACCACCATCACCCTGTTTGTCCTCTGCACCCTGCAGCCAGACTGACCCCACTGAGCAAGCAGGGGGCTCCACAGCCCAAGGGGAGAGGTGTCCAGGAGCAAGGGGTGGGGCCTGACCACAGGCATCCTCTGTTGACCACAGGGAGCCCAAAATTGCACAAGCTAGACCTTCCAGACAGATGAGGTCTGCCCAAACTCACCTCCATAATTTCCTGCGTTTAATCAGCAAGCACGATTGACAATTACAATGCACTAGAACTACTACTGAGATACTACTGAGGCATGCACCTGCCCAAGGCAATCCGATGACAAAGATTGAGAATAACTGTCGGCTGGCGTGATTTTCCCAAAGTGATTCCCATCGTTTCCCTCAAGTTACCTGGTTGCCAATGGCTGCCGGCACAAGTGGGACCAGCTTGGATCTTACCACAAGAGGTCATGATTCCAAGCATGGTGGATGCAAAGAAGCCATACCATTAGTCCGTGTGTTACTAGCATACTGAATGTGCTAAAGAGCTACAAATGGCTCCCTTCTGTAATCCTAGCTACTCAGAAGGCTGAGCTCTGAAAGGTCAGGGTTCAGGATCAGCCCAGGCAAAAAGTTTGAGAGACTTCATCTCAACCAATTAAAAAGCTGGGCAAAGAGGCTTTGTGGCCCTCACTTTCTCAGGTACCTGTGCTTCTAGTACTCCCCCAAATTTTCACATAATTGACTTCACTCTTCCAAAGTGCTCAAAACCTTTGCAACTGCCAAAGGCTCTTTCCAGTAAACTGTGCTATAGCTAATTCATTCAAGATTCCAAAGCTCAGAATAGGATCAGCATGTTTTACTTTACATTTGATTATTTTAGTGTTTTTGGCTTTTTGAAGAGAACCATGACAGAGTACGGAGGAGGGACATAGTTCAATTGTGGTTTATTCATTTCATTAGAAACCAGGAGTTTCCAAAAATGCTTAATGCAACAGAGACCTCTCTCCTGAAATTAAAAGAGCAAAAGAGGTATGTGACAAGGAGGAAAAATTACATTTCTTAGGTTCCTCAAGAGACTTTTTTAATGTAAACTAACATCAAATGTGTAAGGGAAAAATGAGAAAAAATCTAAAAAGCATAAATTATGAAGGAAAAAGGCCAAAAATAACTAAACACAAGTACTTTGTGTTAATAACATTTTGATACTACAGAGTCTTTTCCATTGTGGTCTATTTGATATCTTGAAAAGAAGTTTGAAGAAACCGAATGGAGTAAGTCACACTTGTAATTCCAGCCACTCAAGAGGGAAACAGGAGGAACACAAGTCTGACACCAGCTCAGGCCAAGGCAGTAATGAAAAATCTGTCTCGAGAACAAATACAAATCAAAGGAGCTAGGGTGTGACTCAAGTGATAGAATGCTTTCCTAACATGACCAGAGCACACGCTCGCTCTCTCTCTCTCTCTCTCTGACACACACACACACACACACACACACACACACACACACACACCACACCACACCACACACACACAAAGGCAAAGAGGGCAAAGAGAATATTCTTGTTCCTACATCTTCACAATTTAGAACTCTAGTATTCATTATCCTGTGGAAATCTTGCAGCAAATTATGGAGTTTTGCATCAGGAGCCTGGGAGATGTTATACATTTCAAAGGAGGGAATTGCCACATCAATATGAAAATCGAATTTAGGAAGTTAACTGAGAAAATAGCTTTTTTTGTCTTTTTTGTGGTATTGACATTTGCACTCAAGGCCTTGTGCCTACAGGCCTCCTACCATTTAAAGCACACCCAGCCCTGCTAGCTTCAGTCAGTTATTGGATAGCATCGCCTGTGTTTTGCCCTGGGCTGACCTTGGCCTGGATCCTCCTATCTCTTATCCTCCTCTGGTACAGCCTGGATGACAAGGGTGCTCCACCACACCTGACTGAATGGTTGCGATGGGGTCTGGCTAACTTCTTGACCAGGTTGACTTTGATCCTTCCAAGTAGCCAGGATTCCAGGCACCACTCACCACACTCAGCCTAGAAAACAGTATTTTAAACCACTAGGATTAAAAGGTACCATTGACTACAGAAACTAAACCCATACTAGTAAGAAATATAAGAGTGCTTCCATTTTGCCATTGTAACATGCCTATAATCCTAGCTACTCAGGAGGCTGAGAGCTGAGGATCATGGTTCAAAGCTAATCTGGGCAGGAAATCTGTGAGAATCTTATCTCCAACTAACCACCAGAAAACCAGAAGTGGTTCAAGTGGGTCAAGTGGTAGAGCACTTGCCATAAGCTGAAGAGCTCAGGGACAGCGCCCAGGCCCAGAGTTCAAGCCCATGACAGACAAAAAAAAAAAAAAGACTAAGTCAAAGCCCAACAAAATAAATATCAGGAAATGGGTACTTGCAAGAGGGGAGAGAGAGGCCAAGAGGAGAGGAGTAAAAGAATGAAGGGGTTAGGGGGAGGCTGCAGGTATACACCACAGAATTGAGAAAATAAAGGAAAATAAAGGTGGGTCGAAGGAGGGTAAAGATGTTGAAGTGGTAACACAAATCGAGATGCATAGCACACGTAACCTACTTTGTTAAATGGCAAACATGCAATACAAAACCTAAAATTATGATACATAAGGGAAGCAGCGGGTTGGGAGGGGCGGATGAGAATGTTGAAAGCAGTGGCAGTGATCGAGACACATATTCATAAGCTGCTTCTGTGAATGGCATCTCCTTTGTACAACTCCTTAAAGATAATAAAATATTTTTAAAAAAAGAAAAACTAAAGATTTTTGTTATGAGAGAAAGAGAGAGAGAATCAGCCTCAAAAGAGGTTGGATTTCTAGTCCCACCAGGTAGGTAGCATTTGCTGATAATTAGACATCGCTGCTTTGAGCAAATCTGGTGGCTGCTAAAAGCCAATGCTGTGGGCCTCATCATCACCGGCATGCAGAGCCAGTGACAGTGCCTTTCCTTTACCAAAGCCAGGTCTATAGAACTTGCCAAACAGACTATGCAACCAACTCACTTTCATAGGGACAGAAATCTGACAGAACCATCTACAAGGTGACTACAAGAAAACAGTAGACCCCTTAACACAGTAAGTATTCTAGTCAAAGACATTCCCTCAGTGTATCTTATGATGGGTGCTCTGTTGCTTCCAGCCCCATACCTGTACAGTTGAGCTGGTTACCAAAATGAACTGCTTTTAGCACCCTTGGGTTCCTCTCCTTGCCTAAGTGCTATAGCAACTGCCTGGTACACTCCAGTTTGGGGAAAATATTGTGGACCAAGTTCTTCTCTGTGTGTCACTTATCAGCATCTGTGTTTAAGTAGGTTGTTTGTTCTGAGAAAATGAAAACAAAAAACTTCTGTTTAAATTGGATCCCAATTTAAACAGTTAAGAGAAACTTACCAGTTAAGTCTCCTGGTTTGAATATTAACTCTTTCTGGGTTTTTATTTTTTACATTTATATATATTGAGCTTTGTCTAAATTTCCTACATTTATAGCTTCCTTCAGAAATTTTATCTTTTAAAGTTATAGGTCATGTATTTTTCTCTAAGAATGATTCATAGTCTGACAAAACTACCCTGTGTCTTCCTTCTGGAGAGACACCTTGTAGACTGGTAAACTGGGTTATTGGAAAGATATTGCTGAAAATAAGTGAAGGGAGAAAGATCCAGAATTAGTAATATTCAGATAATTCAGTCCAGGAACCAGTGGCTCACGCCTATAATCCTAGATACTCAGGAAGCCGAGCTGGCTGAGATCTGAGGATAGCAGTTTGAAGCCAGCCATGACAGGGAAGTCTGTGAGACTTTTACATCCAACTAACCAGCAAAAAGCCAGAAGTAGAGCTGTGGCTCAAGTAGTAGTAGAGTGCTAGCCTTGTGCAAAAGAAACTCAAGGACAGTGCTTAGGCCCTAAATTCAAGCCCCAGCACTGACACACACACACACACACACACACACACACACACACACACACACACATACACACTGAAAACCTTACTGTAAGTGGAAGTAGCCCAGATACCATAGAAAGAACTACTATTGCATTCACATAAAATGTTCAAAACAGGACTCCACGGACACAGGAAAAGTAGAAAGAATTCTAAATTAGATTTTAGCAATGTTTACAAGACTCTGTATGGACACTGAGGAACCACTGAATTTTACATTTACAAAATGAATGAATTTTTACACCTGAAATATACCTCAATAAACCAGAAAATAAGCATGAATACATACAAGATCATTATCACTGATTGCGACGGATCAAGATGGATCTGAGAGAAGATGAGACACAAAGGGCCAGTCGGATCACACACATCACTAAACACACAGTAGGAAAAGTCATTACTATAAAATTAACAGCTCTTCATTGTCATGAAGAGTACCCTGGGTAGTTGCATCTCTGAGACATTTCTGTAGTAAGAGGGGGAAAAAGTATTCAGGGCTTGCTTCCCACAGACCACCTGCCTAGTCAGTGATTCATTCAGGAAATACAGATTTTTCACAGATGACAAAAATAGTGCTAGAGAAGGTAGAAAAACCTAAGAAAGCCAATAACTTTTTTAGAAAACACACACTTGCATTTCTTCCATGGCATTGTTCTAATAAGTTCCACAACAACCTGTTGACTGCTGGGTTTTTTTTGTTGTTTGTTTGTTTGTTTTGTCAGTTATGGGGCCTGAACTCTGGGCCTGGGCACTGTCCCTCAGCTCTTCAGCTCAAGGCTAGCGCTCTACCACTTGAGCCACAGCGCTACTTCTGGCTTTTTCTGCTTATGTGGTGCTGAGGAATCGAACCCAGGGCCTCATGCAGGCAAGGCAAGCCACCTTCCCAGCCCCTGCCTGCTGTTTTAAAATCTTTGCAGAGGCGGGGCTATGAGGTGCTCATCCAATGTCACACAGTCACAAGGACAAAACCTAGGTTGGCCTCAGACTCAGAATCTAGATTCCCAGGCTTGGCTCTGCGCTCATATTCCTCATCTAAGTCCCAGTTTGTTACGTGACGTTGCAACTCACTGTTCTTACCCTCTTTTTTGTGATCCTATGATTTGAACCTGGGGCCCCATACTTGCTAGGAGGGCACTTCACTGCTGCGCCACTCCCTGCCCTGCCTTTTGCTGGTATTGTTTAGATGGGGTCCCACCCCCGGCCCACTTCCAGTTTCCCTTAGTTGCTGGGAACATGGGCTGGGCCTCTGTGTACAGGTTCTCTCCATACACATGGAATCTCACGCCCTTTTCTTCTTGGGCTGCCCTAGAATGGAGATCCTCCCACGTAGCTTGTGATGAGAGGATTATGTCACTGTGTCCAGCTATGAAGGGGGCTCATGGATTTTCTGTCGGCCAGGCCGGCCTCAAAATGCCATCTTGCTAATCTCAGCTTCCCAAGTAGCTAGGATTATAGGTAGGAACCACTGGTACCCAGCTTTTGCCATGCTTTCAGTCAAGGAAAAGGTTAAAACCAATTCACTTCCATCACTCTAATTTGCACCTTTCAGCACCTTGGACTTGTGCAATGGACTCGGAATGAACCATCTTCTCATCATACAGCACTGCAGGCTAGGAGCACATCTTCTAGTTACTGTCAGACATTAGCTGGTTATAATAGAAATATGCACTCGGGCCAGTCCTGAGGGGAAAAATGTGAGACCTCACCTGAAAAATAACAAAAGCAAAAATGAACTGAGAAGTGGCTCCGGTGAGTAGAGCATCTGTCTAGCAAGTATGAGACCCTGAGTTCAAACCACAACACCAGCCAAAAAAAAAAAAGGCAGTGGGGAGGGAAGAGAAAGGAAGGAGGGAGAAAGAAAGGAAGGAGGGAGAGAGGATAAAAAGAAGGAAGAAAGGTCAACACAAAGGATGAAAGGAAGGCATCTGGTGCTAGTAAAACTCTCAAGAACGGAGCCCACAGCATGTCTTCCTTCCTTTTATCTGAATCTGAGGGACAATAACTAAAATCTGGTTACATTCAATGCTGTAAAATTAATAGCCACTATGTTTATTAAACACTAACATGCACAAGGCTTTGCCTAATTGTGTGTGTGTGTGCATGCGTGTGCACGCGTGTGTCAATACTAAGGTTTGAACTCAAGGACTGAGCAATGACCCTTAGCTTTTTTGCTCAAGGCTGGTATTCTACACCTTGAGCCATGACTCCACTTCTGGCTTTTTGGTAGTTAATTGGAGATAAGAATCTCACAGGCTTTCTTGCCACGCTACCAGCCCGAGTGCCTATTTCTATTACAGTGGTAACTAATAGATGTGCTCCTAGCCTGCAGTGCTGCATAATGAAGTGGTTCTTACCGAGTCCATTGCACAAGTCAAGGTGATGAAAGGTGGAAATTAGAGTGGCGGAAGTGAATTGGTATTAACTTTTTCCTTGATTGAAAGCATGGCAGAAGCTGGGTGCCAGTGGTTCCTGTCTACAATCCTAGCTACTTGCGAAGCTGAGATTGGGAAGATGGCCTGGCCGAGAAAATCCAGGAGCCCCCTCCTCAATCCATAGCTGGGATTACTAGGGTTTGAACTCAGGACCTTGTTGTTGCCAGGCTGATGCTCTACCACTTACTCCATCAGCCGGTTTTTGCATTTTCAGGTGAGGATCTTGCTTTATTCCCCATGCCAGCCTGACTACAGGCAGGAGGTCTTTGCTTCACACCATGGTTGACATGGAGTCTCTCCTGAGCTTTTTTTTTTTTTTTCCTCTGTTGGCCTTGAAGATCCCCTGATCTCTACCTCTCAAATAACTAAGATTACAGACTTCAGCCACCATGCTGGGCATGCCAAAGATTTTCATGCCTGTAGATATTCTGTCTCCCAACTTGTGAGCTACGTAACAGCATTGTTAGTCTGATTAGTTTTATCCCTAATTTTAAATATTAAAAATTTAACAATTATCAAAATGAAGACATTTTCCTTTGGTTTCCTAGCAATCAAGCAAAAAGAAAACTCTACTCAGTGAATCACCCTTCTTAGAATAAAGTTAAAACAAATATTAGAAAAAACTGAAGGTAAAGGAATCTGTACCAATGATCCTCATCCTGTGACTGAACCTAGCTGCAAGTCCGCTGCTCCCAGTCACTGGAAAATACCTGCAGGGTGCATGCAGTCCTCACACTCCAATTGTAATGGAAGAGAATAAAGGCTTAACACTGTCCCAATTCTTTCCTTAAGGAAGACTGGCTTCCAATGGTTCCCAAGACAATAGAACGTTGATGGTCATTTCACATTAACCAACTCCAGTTCAATCTATATGTCCTTCGATCATGGACTTTCAGCTCCTATCCATTAAGAATTATTTTATAAAACCAATCACATGTAAAATGGAGCACCCTTATACAAAGTAGAAGTCTTTCAAGCACACGCTCTTGAAGATTGGTTCTAATAGATGATATTTTTCTTTTAGAGTTTGTAAAGTTGGAGGGATGTCACCTAGACAATTTTTATTAAAATCTTCAAGTGGAAATGTTATTTTAAGGACATTAAAACAACCAATACTCCCTCCCAGGGCTATTATCGAATATATATGTATATATATGCATATGTCTGTATATATACACATACATATGTATATATACACATATATATAAATATACACATGTGTATATATATAAATATGTATATTTTATAGGGTGCTGATTGGTGGGTGCACAGCAATCTCTTTGCATTATAAAAATGTTACCAATGCTATGGAAAACTGTGTGGCATATCTCACAATATAAAATATACAACTACTCCATGATCCAACCAACCTACTTCTGGATACACTAAAAGAAAGACCTCAGAAGGGTACACTCATATTCATGTTAATAACAACATACTGCAAAATAGCAAAATTCTCTATGCAAAAAAATCCAGGTAAACAAAGTAACAAAAGGAGCCTTTGATCAACCAGAAATCATGTACAAAGCACGACAAAGTTGATAGAGTTGACTACATAAGAGATGGACGTCTCTATATACACATGAATACACAAAACAACAGGAAAAGCTCACCACAAAACAAAATTAAAAGGCTGACAGTGAAATGTGAAGTAAAGTTTGCATCATTTACTATAATTGGTTTAGTAATGCTGTTTTAAAACAAAGACTTTCAAATCATCATCAATAACAAACAATTAAAACCACAAGTCAAAAAATGTTCCAACAATACTGACAGGCAATTTAACAAAAAGAAATGCTCATACCCAAAAAACAGATGTTATTATTTGCAACTATTCCTTTATCATGCAATGATAATCTGTAAATGTGTGAAATAAGATAATTCTTTGTTTATGGAGATAGGATATCTCCAGATAAAATATTAAGGAGAAAAGGCAAGGGGAAAAACAACATGCATGGTTTTCTTCTGTTTGTATAGAAAAATATACATATATTGTGTGTATTGTATACATGGACATGTAGTTCATTGATTACATGCACATAACCCAGTTATGAAGGCTAATCAAGGAACTACTAGGAAGTAGAGATGTGGCTCAAGTGGCAGAGTGCCAGCCTTGAGCAAAAAAGCCAAGCAAGAGCACAAGGCTCTCAGTGCAATACCCAATACCAGCACACACACAAAAACAAAAATAAAAAATAGAAAGAGGAAGGCAGGCAGACAGGCAGGCAGGCAGGCAGGCAGGCAGGCAGGCAGGGAGCAGGAGGGAGGGAGGGAAGGAGGGAGGGAGGGAGGGCTAATAGTGGTTGTCTCTCTCAGTGTTTCCAGATGGACATCTGGAAAATACACACATTCTTCACTGTATTATACAAAACTTTCTATTAGGTTTTGAACTTGCCAATGAAGGAATGCATTTTCTTTGGATTTTATCAACAGAAAAGAGTGGCAAATAATAGCCCCAAGAACCCAGAGTCTAAGGAAATAAGCATTTTGTTATGCTGCTGGCGCCCATGAAGTGTTAGGGAGTCCTTTGGAGGACAATTTATAGGCTGAATAAAGAGGCAGAAAGCACACGTCTCCATACCCAACCCCACCACTCCAAAGCGGTTCTAGGAACCAATTGTAAGAAAATAACCAAGCCTAAGTCTAAAGCATCATGGGTAGTGACATTTATTGCCCATTTGGAAATAACATGTCTTTTAATATGAAATTTAATTATGGAAACTTGATACTTTCATACAATGGAACCTTGAGTAGATAAAAGACATGGTGGAGAAGAACTTTGGAGCTGAGGAAGTACCTTTTTCTTTTTCCCTTTCTTTCTTTCTTTCTCTCTTTCTTTCTGCCCCTTCCTCCCTTCCCCTTTTTTTCTCTATCCTTCCCTCCCTCCCTTCCTCTTTCTTTCTTCCTTTCTTTTTTCTTTTCTTTCTTTTTTCCTTTCTTTCTTTCTTTCTTTCTTTCTCTCTCTCTCTCTCTTTCTCTCTTTCTTTCTTTCTTTCTTTCTCTCTCTCTTTCTTTCTTTCTTTCTTGCCAGTCTTGGATTCAGGAGGCCTGGGCACTGTCCCTGAGCTTATTTGCTCAAGGCTAGTGCTCTACCCCTTGAGCCACAGCTCCACTTGCAGTTCCTTTTGGTGGCCAATTGGAGATAAGGGTCTTGTGCAATTTCCTGCCCTAGGCTGGCTTCAAACTACAATCCTCAGATCTCAGCCTCCCAAACTGCTAGGATTACAAGCATGAACCACCAATTCTTATATCAGGCAATTCTTATAAAGGAATGAGCTAGTGTTAATTCGGCCCCCCAAATGATGAAGGGCAAAAAGTCTTCATGAGTGCTATCTCCATGTAAAACTCAATCAACTAAACAACAAGAAAAACTATAAAAACCAGGTACAGGACCTCTCCCACTAAAGCAAGATTGATGCCACAGATTGCAGATCCCCAAGCCAGGTGTAACTTTCCTTCTAACCTGTTGGAAGAGGAGACTTCACAACAAAATGCTCTAGGGATGGTTTGTAGCTGATAAGCGCGAAACTTTTTATCAGCCTGTGGGAGCTGGTGATCAAGACCATCCTACTTAAGTGAGAAATCCGTTGCTAGGATTCCAATGCTTCAAACATCTGCAGGACGACAGGAAACTGATGAGCAGACTTGGCAAGACACCATGAGGATCACAACAACGCATTATGCTGAGAAGCGTGGTCCAGAATGATGAGGGGAAAACACAAAAAATAAGCTGTCGATGTGAGATTAGTACTAATAGCCATTATCCATCCCCACAGTCACACAGTCGTGAGAGATGGAATCTGTGTCTAATGAAGGAATGGCCAACGCATATCATTTTTCTGCTCACAGTTACCTTGATAAGCATTTTATTTTGGGAGTTTTTTTTCCTTGCCAAATCATTCACCCAACAAGGTCATAGATTTCATTTCACTTTCTACTTTAACACAAATCATGTTGAGCCTGTCTTTCCCAATAAAGAGGGAGGGAGCAGCAATAAGCTGCTAAAATTATAACCTGTGACCTATAGCCTTCTCTCCCATGTGGGACGGGGGAGGGACAATGGACGGAGCCAGTCCCCTGCCAAGGTGAGGCAAGCCACAAGCGCGGCTCTGTCAGATAGAAGCTGAGCAGGTCCTAGGAAGCACTCATAAATTAACGTTCATAGAATGACTGAACTAGGTAGCCATGAGCGGGGTGGCATGCTCTACAAAGACCACTCGGGAAAACGCCTGTCAGTGACCTGAAAATGTAGCTGCCTCGGGCCCTGGCAAATCACAAAGAAGATGGAAGTTGACTTGGGATTATGTGCTTTCTTTTTCCGCATCTCTCTTGTATGTCCATAAACAATTCCATCTTTTCCCAAGCATTGAGGCCTCTCCTATGGCCCACTACCATCCAAGGGCACCTCAGCAAGGCCTCCTTACCTAGACATTATTTTCCCTTGCCTCACTAACCTCCAACCTCTATGGTCAACTAAAACCTCCCTATCTGCAGTTGGTACTAGAGCTTAGTGGAAGATTGCTTAACCAGCTCGCAAGAGGCCTTGGGTTTGAACTCCAGCACAGCTGATTTTTTTAATTAAAAGAGCCAGGCACCAGTGACTCACACCTGTAATCTTAGCTACACAGAGGGCTGAGGGCTGAAGATCATAGTTTAAAGCCAACCCAAGCAGGAAAATTCATCAGATTCTTATTTTCAATTGACCACCAAAAAGTTGACATGGATCTGTGGCTCAAGAGACCTCTAGCCTTTAGAGAAAAAAAAAGCTCAGGGACTGTGCTTAAGCCCTGAATTCAAGCACCAGGACTAGCACAAAATTAATTAATTAATTAATTAAAGGAAAAACAAGAAATGTACTCCCATTTGTGCACTGGTATGAGCTAAAGTAAAAGAAATAATAGAATTCAAGAGCTTCATACAAAGCTGAGAATTGAGAAAACTTCTCTGGCAGTTTCAAAGTAAAAGGAAGAGCCTTATTATTTCTAATTAATATTCACCAACTGAATTCATGGAAAAGAAAATAGCAATGTAAGGTATCCAAAAGTATCTGGTAGATAAGGTCCTTAAAGTGCAATAGATCAACTGAAAAGACTATCAAATTAAATTGACACTCATTAGTATAAAACGCTGATATTTGTATGTGTGTGTATCATATAATATCACACACACACATACACACACACACACACACACACACACACACACACACACACACACACACACACCAAGAAATCCTTATTTACCATTAATAGTCATCTTGAGAGAGACAAAGTCCTTTCTGCTTTTATTCAGAGAAATAGTATTTCTTACTTGTAAACAGAACAACTTATTTAAAAAATAAAATTGCATCCTTCATGACTTAGAATTACATTGGAAAATTAGAAAATTACCAAATGGATCATATACAGAGTATGACAACTATATATCAGGTATTTTTTAAATTTCAGTTCAAAATGACTCATGCCTGTTTTTTAATCAATGTAAATTAACTGCCTGATGAGACAAATACCCTGTGAACTCATTGGCTATTTATAGTGGTGATTTTATAATTGAAATAAAAATGTTATCCCAGGGGAAGAACGGATGCCTGGCTTTTTAAAACTCTAATATGAAAAGTCACCAAATGTGACTTGAAAAGACTTACCTGTGTAGCTTTTTCCACACAGAAAACTCATAGAAAGGCTTTCAGAGTACCCGGCAGACATGGTACTAGTGATGGGTGGTGGCAAGAGCATCTTACGCCATTATTCACTGTTTCCCATTCTAGGTTGTCCCATTTCAGTACGACCAGCAATGTCTTTTTATGATTAGTGAGAAAAACATCCTTCCTGATGTAGAAGCTCATGACAGTGTAGCAAGATCTAACGATACAGACTTAACCTCTCACTTGTTCTTGTATAATGTAAATGGCTAGGCAGACACATCCTTTTTATCTTCCTGATGACAGGAACAAAAAGATCATGATTATTAGCAGCCAAAGGCCCTGCAACTCAAGTCTTGAAATTATTACATGTTATTATTGCACAAAATCAGGATAATGTGATCCTTATTCTATCATGGATAAACCATAGTGGAGGCACCGGAGTAATACAGTTCTAAAAAAAAAAAAAATGGGCAGGCTTTCACATTTATGCACAAGGGCACCATTCTAGAAGAGTGAGTTAGGCAAAGTATTTGGGTTATGATGAGTCTTACAGAAAGAATGGACAAAATTGGATCCATTTAATGTCATGATCTGTTAAAACAGATGAACGTGTTATCAGAGATAAGGAGGAAAATGAGGATGGATATTAAACTATCCATCCTAACAAGAGTGTCCACCAAGCATGACAAGGGAGAACATGTCCAGGACTTCACAGGGTCTTTATCTCAGTATCAGCCCAACATATACGCACACGCTCTTGATCCATGGGTGCGCATGTCTCCTGATGTTAAGACATTCCATATGAGACACCGTGTTCTCCGAATCACTGGGGGAGATGAGCCCCAGACTGGAAGGAATTCATTGTGAAAATGCACATTCTTTACAGTGCGAAGCCAACGCTTGATCGAAAATGGAAAGACTTTCCAAAGAAAGGAGCTAGAGATGAACTCAAGTAAGAAAGTGGGAGAAGGGAGCTCCGTGTTGACTTTGGATCTGACGGAGCATGGAAAAGCTGGCGCTCACATTCCTCTGGGAAGAAGATTCCTGGAAACCGGCCAGCCGTGGTCAAGGGGATGCTCGATCAGCCTAGGAGGTGGCCACAGAGAGCAGGACCAGTGGACAGGGCAGACCGGGCCAACGAGTGGGGATAGGGCATTCCTATCAGGAGTGATGGGGAAGCAGCCTTCTAGATGGAAGGACCGGGAAGCAGGAGGGACGCAGGCATGGATAGATCAGAGGGAGAGCAACAAGGGTCGAGGATGAAAAGTCCCTGTGCTGAGGCGGAAGACAAGGAGACCTGAATGAAGCCTGGGATACCTTGGCCCTGGAAGTAAGAGGCCGAGCAGAAGCCCAGTGGTTGAGAGCCGCAGATGGTCACAGATTGGTGTACGCCACAGGAGTATACACAGAACCTGCAGCAGAAATTAAAAGAGCAACACCACTGTGGAAGTGCCCAGTCAAAGCAGGACTCATCCCAAGCTTTCTTTAGTCTCTCTGCTCACAAAGAACCTTTTATCACCTCTAACCATGCACTGAGAACTCTGTGGCCTTGGGCAAGTTATGTAACCTCTCTGAACCTATCCATAAATAGACTAATACCATGTGAACTCGCTGAGTGTCTTAAATAAGACGATGTGTGCACAGCACCGTAACTGGCACACGGTGGGCTTAATAAATACTCTCTTCTCTCCTTTACTCTCTGCTCCTTTCAATTACTGTTACTAAGCTCTGAGTGTCTTAAAGGCAAGTTATTACGAATTCCCCTGTGAATCCCACCGAGTTGTACCACAGCACCAGTGGCCTCTCCATGACCCATGGTGAACTAATGATATATGATGTCTCAGTTCATTCAGGCCGCTATAACAAAATGCCATAAGCTGGATGGCCTATAAATCACAGCAATTTATTTCTCACAGTTCTGGAGGCTGGAAGTCCAAGGTCAAGGGAGTCTGGTGAAAGCCTGCTTTCATAGATGGCAGCTTCTCACTCATGGTCACCTGGTGGAAAGGCAAAGAAGCCCTTTGGAGGCTGATGTGTGCCCCCCCCCCATCTCTTATCTGAGGTGCGGAGGGCTGAGAGTTGAAGTCCAGGCCTTGTGCTTGTTGGGCAAGGGCTCTGTCACAGGAGCCACACTCCATCCAGCCTTTCACTGGACAAAGCAACTATCAGTTGTGAAGGTCAACTGCCACAAACTATACTGCGAAACCGGACACCTGTGGCTCAAGCTTGTAATCCTAGCCACTAAGGAGGCTGTGATGTGAGAGTCGTGATTTAAAACTAGCCTTAACAGATAAATCTGAGAGACTCTTATCTCTAATTAACCAGCAAAAAAAAAACAGGAAGTGGTGGTGTAGTTCAAGTGGGAGAGCATCAGCTGTGGTCAAGAAAGCTCAGCAAGAATATAAGGCTCTGAGCCGGGCGCTGGTGGCTCACGCCTATAATCCTAGCTACTCAGGAGGCTGAGATCTGAGGATCGCGGTTCAAAGCCAGCCCGGGCAGGAGAGACCATGAGACTCCTATCTCCAATAAACCACCACAAAACCGGAAGTGGCGCTGTAGCTCAAGTGGTAGAGTGCTCGCCTTGAGCTGAAGAGCTGAGGGACAGCGCCCAGGCCCAGAGTTCAAGCCCCATGACCGACCAAAAAAAAAAAAAGAATATAAGGCTCTGAGTTCAAGCCTCAGAACTGGGGGGTGAGGTTCTTGGGAGAAGTTTCCTGTGATGGGAAATGAAGAAAGCATGCTGGCCACCACCTTTTATCCACATTGCTTGAGAGAGAGAGAGAGACAGAGACAGAGACAGACAGAGAGACAGAGTGAGAGAGAGAGGGAGGGAGGGAGGAAGGAAGGAAGGAAGGAAGGAAGGAAGGAAGGAAGGAAGGAAGGAAGGAAGGAAGGAAGGAAGGGAGGAAGGAAGGAAGGAAGGAAGGAAGGAAGGAAGGAAGGAAGGAAAGAAGGGAGAGAGGAAGGGAGGGACGGAGGGAGGGGAGGCTGTAGGTACAGTTAAGTAGTGGCGTGCTTGTCCAGCACATGCAAAGCACTGCATTCCATCTCCAATTCTTCTAAAAACAGAATTAAAAGAGTAAAGTTATATAGTTAGGAAGAATAAATAAAAATACTATTTTTACAGGAAAGATTGTAGAACACTGAAAAGAATTTATAGATAAAGTAATGGAATCAACATGTTAAATTAGTATGTTGCTGGATATATGAACTATAATAAAAGTTTGAGCAGCTGGGGCTCACACCTTTAATCCCAGCTACTCAGGAGGCTGAAATCTGAGGATAAGGTTTGAAGATAGCTCATTTAGACAAATCCAAGACACTTTAATCTCCAACTAACCAGCAAATACCTAGAAGTGGAGGTGTAGCTCAAGTAGTAAGAGTACCAGCCTTGAGTAAAAAAAAAAGTGAAAGTACCCAGGCCCTATAACAGAGAGAGAGAGAGAGAGAGCAATAATGAAAAAATCTATTTTCAACCAGTCAGTTACAGTCATAACTGAATATTTTCTAAAAATATCCTCAACAATAACATAAAAGTACCCAGTTCCCAAGAACAAATGCAAGAAATGACATATTCTACTTAGAAAACTATTCCAACCCTAAAGACAAACTCAAGGAGACCAAAGTAAATGGAGGGCTAGTTCTTGTCACCAGTTGCAACACTCAATATTGGAGATTCTTTTCCTGCCTAAGTGAGCCCAAGTTGGTTTGGGATCATTATCAACGAGAGCCAGAGGTCTGTGCTGCAGATAACCGCTCTCCTGCACCACAGCTTCCTCGCTCACCGTCGGGAAGATCTGCCCCGGGGTGGCCACATTTGTATCTTCTCCATCTGCCTGAAAACATTCAACCAGCAAGAGCACATCCTTCTACCACTTCTTCCTCAGACAGCTTGGTTTAAGTTCATTTTTCTTGCCCTCAGTTCTACAATAAGATTTGACATGTAATTACCCTTAATAATGCTTGCAAACTCTTACATTGTCTGTATGGAAATATTTATTATTTAACTTGTCACTATTCATCATCTCCCCTTGGAGAATATTTTCTCCAAGAGGACCAGATCCAGCCTTTGTGTGCCCCTCCCTCCTTCCCTCTCCCCCAACCGCTTTTCACACAGGAACTTCTCACACACATTTACACACGAGGCCTGTTTGGGAAGCTGCACATTGCCACAGTCACTAGACTAGATATGGAACTAGACGCCCCTTTGCTTTCCAGCCAAGTGAATGCAATCTCCCAGGATCTTAGAAATTTACGATTTGCGTAACTCTTTTTATTAATTAGAAAAAGATGGCCAGCCATTATCTTGGGAACCTTGCCAATTCTCAAGAATTAGTGCAGAAAACTAACAATTAAAAATTTTAACCATAAACCTCCCTAGTCCCAAGTCAAAACACAGCCCTAAACAAACAGATGGGGAAAACAAGCAAGCAAGCAAACAACAAAAAAGCATTCAAGACTCTTCTAAGCAAGGTCACTGCTAAACATACTACTGCCACAAAATACTTCAAAAAAATCAAAATACTCCAAGACTAGCTCAGTAAACACAAAAGCCAAGGTCCAATCAACAAGAATAGACAAAATGAGTTGTCATGGAAAAGAGTCTAGTATTCCTTAATCATTGACTAGAAGTATGAAAATTTTAATAAATCAATCATACAACAACTTCCACAAGCTCACACACAAAACACACTATTCTGAATATGAAATACGAGACAAAAAAAATGAATCAAATGTGCTCCATAATTTCATCTGTTGACAATACAGGAACACTTAACATGAGGAACTTGAGCTCTTAAGATGACCCAACAAAGCGTATTTCATATGCTTCCTGAGATTGCTAGAAGACAAGTTGCAAAACAGATTCATAAATTTATTCTAAGTGTTACCATCTGCAAGAACGCTGGGTTGAAATCTGAGCAAGAGCGGGGATAGAGACCCGGATGGACCAGGATGGACACTGCTGCTGCTGACCCTGAGCAGGTTTTCTCTGACTCACAAAGATCCATCTTCGTGGTGGCATGGCCTCAGCAAAGAACACACACAACTCTTCTTTTCGGCAAATAGTAGCATCAAAAATATACAAGGTATTTTTCACCCGGTATAATAATCTCACCAAGAGAACAAAAGTATGTATGGGGGGGGGGGGGCAGGGAGTAGGTATCTATCTTTCATCGTATGCTGATCTTTGATTATCCAATCACATTTCTGTATGCAAAGCTCTAGAGGAATCAGGTAATCCCTTCAATATCCATTGCAGAAGGTCCTTGCTTTAAAGCAATCCATTTCCTGAGACCACTTCCAAAGTCCTGCCAAGGAACAGGGGAAGGGAGCAAGACTTGCTGCGAAGTCTTGAGGTACAAGGAGCTGGGGTGGGCAGGGGAGGTCTCCCCATTTAACATGATGTCTTTCTCTAATCAACTTCTCAGAAAGACATTTTAACCTCTCCACGAAACTAAATAACCTAAACAGTTGGGGGTAGGGGATATTCTACCTTTAGCTCTATCCCAAACCTCCTCTTTGAGGGCATCTGTTGACTGTCTAACCCCCAGCCCAAGGCTAGCTGGGGTTCCACAGTGTCATGAGCTTGCCTCTGTGTCGTTCCTTCCACCGGCTCGGGATTCTGGAGAACCCCTCTGCCGTGGTTATTCCTACCTTCCTCAAAGACGATGGTTTTAAAGACAACTAGATTTCCATTTCAGTACAACACTGTGAAGCTGCTCAAATCCAGAAACAGATCCAGATTCACAGGCAGCTGGGCACGTTAGTGCCAACGGGCTATCAGTCACTGCTGCATGACTTCAGCATCCCGGGCCCCTGGGACTGCTTTGTCTCATCACTCCTCACTCTGGGTCAGGTTGGCTCCCATGTCCTTGCTAAAGGGCATCCTCTACCCTGTGCACAGATGATGTGCACTGGATGCAACTCTTATCTCCATCTACTAGCTTCACCCCCATCCTCCTTCTAACCTCGGCCTACCTCTCCCCAACTGGACCCTCCTGAGACTCTAGCCCATCCCCTGCCAGACCCTCCCAGAGCCCTGGCCATGAGTTACTCAGCCCAAAGTTTTGGCTTCCCTGCTCAGCTGACCCCTTCCCTGCTTCCATTATTCCCACCAACTGCCCAAGGTCTTGAGGATAGCCTGCCTTCCTCACAACATTCTCCCGATGCCCACAGGGCAAGGTAAATGTCTCAGGATGGTGAAGTGTCACCGGCTGCTGAAGGCCAATCACAACTGGGCCCAGTATTCCTCTCCTTTCACAGGGGAACATCTTTGGACATCAGGCTCCCTGAGAACCCAGGATGATGATACGGTGGGCATTTATTTCATGAATACTTGTTGGGTGAAGGAATCGCTCTTTCTGCACAGCCATGCCTTGAGCACGTGATTATCACTGTGAACTAGCAAGAGTGGGCCACACTCAAGTGGAGTCAAGGGAAAGCATCTCCCAGCATCCTAGTCTCCCAGCCTTGGGCACAGTGCTTAGGGCTGGGTACTTAGTATGTATAGGTGAAGAAATGAATGAAAATGTTGAGCATTCTCCGTTCCACACCTGTGCCTCTGCAGCTGTACACGTCTTTATCCCTGTCTGTCTCCTCAGGACTTTTGTCCCTT